>NW_027142425.1:1702500-2340983 GCF_026170545.1 Melanerpes formicivorus | reverse complement strand
AACTGAGCTATTGTGCTGCTGGCACCATGAAGCTGGGGAGAGGAGGGCTGGGTCCCTAAAAACATCCTTTTAAGCTGACCCATCAAGCCCTGGAGGCTGGTCAGCCTTTCTGCCCTTTTCCCTCCCATACTGCAGAGATGAGGCTGCCTCCCCCTCTCTCTGCACTCCCCAGGCTTGGCTGTTGAGGGGTGGGGAAGGTTTGGGAAGGGGAGGGGAGGGGAGGGGAGGGAGGGGAGGGGAGGGGAGGAGAGGAGAGGAGAGGAGAGGAGAGGAGAGGAGAGGAGAGGAGAGGAGAGGAGAGGAGAGGAGAGGAGAGGAGAGGAGAGGAGAGGAGAGGAGAGGAGAGGAGAGGAGAGGAGAGGAGAGGAGAGGAGAGGAGAGGAGAGGAGAGGAGAGGAGAGGAGAGGAGAGGAGAGGAGGAGGAGAGGAGAGGAGGAGGAGAGGAGAGGAGAGGAGAGGAGAGGAGAGGAGGAGGAGGAGAGAGAGGAGAGGAGAGGAGAGGAGAGGAGAGGAGGAGGAGAGGAGAGGAGAGGAGAGGAGAGGAGAGGAGAGGAGAGGAGAGGAGAGGAGAGGAGAGGAGAGGAGAGGAGAGGAGAGGAGAGGAGAGGAGAGGAGAGGAGAGGAGAGGAGAGGAGAGGAGAGGAGAGGAGAGGAGAGGAGAGGAGAGGAGAGGAGAGGGGAGGAGAGGGGAGGAGAGGAGAGGAGAGGGGAGGAGAGGAGAGGAGAGGGGAGGAGAGGCAGGTGTGAGCAGAATGGGATGGGATGATGGTCAGCACTGCTGCGTCAGCATAAGGAGTTGAGTGCAGGCAGCAGCCCCAGGCATGGCAGAGTGAACACCTCCTCAGCTGTCAGCTGCTACCCTGCTCTTCAAGGGACTCCTCAGCAGTGAGCACACCTCTTGTGCCTGCTCTCCCCCTCCTCTCTGCCCTTGCTGTTTGCTGAGAATGGAGTTTCAGGGCTCTTTGCCTCCCTTTCGGCCTGCTCAGTGCACAGCTCTGGAAAGGCTTTGGTGGGGATCTTGCAGTGCCTCTGAGAGAAATAGGATCAATTAAAGCCCTTTCAGCTCATGCAGCTCAACCATTCTCTGAACTTTACCAAGGCTGCTGCTAAACCATGGCCTCAGCACCACAGCTCTGCCTCTTTCAAACACCTCCTGGGCTGGGGATGCAGCCACCTCCCTGGGCAGCCTGTGCCAGGCTTTGAGAACCCTTCCAGGGAAGAAGTTTCTTCCAAGATCCAACCTAAACCTCCCCTGGAGCAAGCAGTTGGAGAGCCCTGGTGGTTTGTTGAAGTTCATGGCTTGGGCATGTAGAAACAAAGAATGGGTTGGGCTGGAAAGGACCTTAAAGCTCATCCAGCTCCAGCCCCCTGCCATGGGCAGGGACACCTCCCCCCAGCACAGGCTGCTCAAGGCCTCATCCAGCCTGGCCTTCAACAGATGTGGACCAGATGGGATCCATCCTAGGGTGCTGAGAGAGCTGGCAGATGAGCTGGCCAAGCTGCTCTCCATCATTTTTTCAGCAGTCCTGGCTCACTGGAGAGGTCCCAGAGGACTGGAAGCTGGCCAAGGTGGTGCCCATCCACAAGCAGGGGCCCGGTTGGTGATGAGCCAGGGAATTACAGGCCTGTCAGCCTGACCTCAGTGCCAGGCAAGATCATGGAACAGGTCATCCTGAGTGCAATCACACAGCACTTACAGGATGGCCAAGGGATCAGGCCTAGCCAGCATGGATTTAGGAAGGGCAGGTCCTGCCTGACCAACCTGATCTCCTTCTATCATCAGGTGACTGCCTGGTGGATGTGGGGCAGGCTGTGGATGTGGTCTGCCTGGACTGCAGCAAGGCCTTTGCCACCATCCCCCACAGCAAACTCCTGGCCAAGCTGTCAGCCCCTGGCTTGGACAGCAGCTCTCTGAGCTGGGTTAGGAAACTGGCTGGAGGCTGAGCCCAGAGAGTGGTGGTGAATGGTGCCACAGCCAGCTGGCAGCCAGGCACCAGTGGTGTGCCCCAGGGAGCAGTGCTGGGCCCTGTGCTCTTTAACATCTTCATTGATGATCTGGGTGAGGGCATTGAGTCCATCATCAACAAATTTGCAGATGACACCAAGCTGGGGGCAGGAGTTGATCTGCTGGAGGGTAGAGAGGCTCTGCAGAGGGACCTGGACAGGCTGGACAGATGGGCAGAGTCCAAGGGCAGGAGATTGAACACATCCAAGTGCCAGGTGCTGCACTTTGGCCACAGCAAACCCAGGCAGTGCTACAGGCTGGGGTCAGAGTGGCTGAGAGCAGCCAGGCAGAGAGGGACCTGGGGGTGCTGGTTGATGGTAGGCTGAACAGGAGCCAGCAGTGTGCCCAGGTAGCCAAGAGGGCCAATGGCATCCTGGCCTGCATCAGGAACAGTGTGGCCAGCAGGAGCAGGGAGGTCATTGTGCCCCTGTACACTGCACTGGTTAGGCCACACCTTGAGTCCTGTGTCCAGTTCTGGGCTGCTCAGGTTAGGAAGGAGGTTGACTTGCTGGAAGGTGTCCAGAGAAGGGCAACAAAGCTGGGGAGGGGTCTGGAACACAGCCCTGTGAGGAGAGGCTGAGGGAGCTGGGGTTGCTCAGCCTGGAGAAGAGGAGACTCAGGGGTGACCTCATCTCCCTCTACAACTCCCTGAAGGGAGGTTGTAGCCAGGTGGGGGTTGGTCTCTTCTTCCAGGCACCCAGCACCAGAACAAGAGGACACAGTCTCAGGCTGCGCCAGGGGAGGTTTTAGGCTGGAGGTTAGGAGGAAGTTTTACACAGAGAGAGTGATTGCCCATTGGAATGTGCTGCCCAAGGAGGTGGTGGAGTCACCATCACTGAAGGTGTTCAGGAGGAGGACTTGACTGGGTGCTTGGGTGCCATGGGTTAGCTGTTTGGGTGGGTTGGATTGGGTGATGGGTTGGACACGATGATCTTGAAGGTCTCTTCCAACCTGGTTTGGTTTATTCTAAAATAAAGGTTTATTTTTTTATTCTAAGATTCAGACAGGAGGCAGCCACAGCCTCCCTGGGCAGCCTGTGCCAGAGTCTCCCCAGCCTCACTGGAAAGGACTTCCTCCTAACATCCAGTCTAATCTGCCCTGCTCTAGTCTCAAGCCATTGCCTCTCATCCTATCATGACAGAGCCTTATAAAAAGTCCTTCCCCAGCTCTCCTGGAGCCCCTTCAGGTACTGGAAGGCTGCTCTGAGGTCTCCCTGGAGCCTCCAGGCTGAACAGCCCCAACTCTCCCAGCCTGTGCTCCTAGGAGAGCTCTAAACCCTGCATGTTTGAGACTTGGTTGTTTTAGACTGAATTTTATGCTGGGAGCTACCTGCATCCTGCTGGGAAGCTGAGGCATGGGATGAGCTAACTGCATGGACTGGGCCAGGCCAAAGCAAGGTCAGCAGTGAGCTTACCCTGCTGCTAAGGATGCGATGAACTCACCTGGGGAGGGGAAAAGCTGCTGCCTGCTGGCCTGAGCAGCAGCAAAATCCCTAACTAAGGTGAGCAAGCCCTGAGGGGGGAATTGCAAATCAGTTCAAGCAAGGGTGAGGAGATGTTGGCTCAGCAGATTGTTTAGGCTTTAATCAGGGCCCAATCTGGCAGTCAGATAATTGTTCCACCAGCTGATCATTTGAATTGTATTGGAGAACAACACACTGAAACATCCTCAACGAGGAGAGGCAGCCAAGGAGGTGATTTCAGATGCCTTTCTCTTAATTTCTTCTACATAATCACCTTAATTCCTCTGCTTGCTAATTAATTTGGTTGCAGTGTGAGTGCTTTTCCCTACAAAAGGCTGGCTCTGAGCACACTTTTACTGCTGCTGCTGCTGCCTGGGACACTCCAGCGTGGGAAGCTGGGCTCATGACCAAGGGTTGAGGGATCTGGGTGGTTTTGGAGTCTGGCACCTGGGAAAGAACAACCCCAGGGAGCAGCAGAGGTTGGGGACTGAGCTGCTGGAGAGCAGGGAAGGGGAAAAGGACCTGGGGGGGTCCTGGTGGATGGGAGGTTGGCCATGAGCCAGCAATGTGCTCTGGTGGCCAAGAAGGCCAAGGGCAGCCTGGGGTGGATCAGAAGGGCTGTGGTTAGCAGGTCAGAGAGGTTCTCCTGCCCCTCTGCTCTGCCCTGCTGAGGCCACAGCTGGAATATTGTGTCCAGTTCTGGGGCCCTCAGCTCAAGAAGGAGCTCAGGGAACTGCTTGAGAGAGTCCAGCCCAGAGCCACAAAGATGCTGCAGGCAGTGGAACATCTTCCTCATGAGGAGAGCCTGAGGGAGCTGAGGGCTCTGGAGCTTGGAGAGGAGGAGCCTGAGAGGTGACCTCCTTGCTGTTGCTAAAGCTGTGCAGGGGGAGTGCCCAGAGGCTGGAGCCAGGCTCTGCTGGGTGCTGCCCAATGCCAGCACAAGGGGCAGTGGTGGAAGCTGAGGCAGAGGAAGTGCCATGGACACAGGAGGAAACATTTTGTCCCTGTGAGGGTGCCAGAGCCCTGGAGCAGGCTGCCCAGGGGGGCTGTGGAGTCTCCCTCTCTGGAGATATTGCAACCCCACCTGGATGTGTTCCTGTGTGAGCTGCCCTGGGTGACCCTGCTCTGGCAGGGGGTTGGACTGGATGAACTCTGGAGGTCCCTTCCAGCCCCTCACATTCTGTGACTCTGTGATTTTTCTTGGGTCAGGAGATGTTAGGCTGGAGGTGAGGAGAAAGTTCTTCATAGAGAGAGTTGTTGACCACTGGGATGTGCTGCCCAGGGAGGTGGTGGAGTCCCCAACCCTGTCCCATAGGCAGGGACACCTCACACTAGATCTCAAGGGCCTCTTCCAACCTCAACAGCTCTCTGGTTCTGTGTTCTAAGGTAAGGAGGATTGTATTTCATGCTTAGTATTCAGAGGGTTAGGGGAGAAACAGAGCTGTTCAGCACTGACTGAAACTCTCCTTGCTCCTACTCTCCCTAGTATCAGGTGACAGAAGGAGAGGCAATGGCCTGAACTTGTGCCAGGGGAGGCTGAGGTTGGAAATGAGGACAAATGTCTTTGGTGCAGGGATTGGCACAGGTGCCCAGGGAGGTGGTGGAGTCCCCATCCCTAGAGGGGTTCAAGAAACCTGTGGCCATGGCAGCTGGGGCCATGGTTTGGAGGCCATGGTGGGGTTGGGTTGCTGGCTGGACTGGATGAGCTTGGAGACCTTTTGCAACCCAAAGAAATCTCTGATTCTAGGACTGCAATCCATCTTCACTTGGAAGCTGTGTGGTTTAGATTGCATTAGTAGAGAGCCACGTTTGGGGTTTGCTGGGTAGGGATTTTGCTCTCAAAAGTGCAAGGCAGGCAGCTTTAGGCTGATGCAAACTGCAAGATGAAGTCCAGGGTGTGAAAAATCAGCTCTTGAATCAACCCATCTGGGGTCAGTTGTCCCCATTGGCAGGAGCAGGGAAGCTGGGGAGCGGAGGAGCTGTGCCAGAGGCAGGAGCAGGAGAGCCTGCCAGGCTGCCCCAGGGTCTGCAGAGCCAGCCCCCAGCCTGTGCCCACGCAGAGCAGGCAGCTGGGAGTTCAGCTTTCTCCATGCCCAGAAATTTGGCCACTGCAGCAAAACACAGACACAGCAGCAGAGCAGCTTCAGGGAGCAGAATGAGCTCAGCTGGCAAAGGCAGTCCAGGCTGGGCAGCCCCAGCTCTGCTCCTTTGCCAGCAGAGCAATGTGGCAGAGAGAATCAAGCTACAGTTCCACCACTAGCAGAGCTTGGCAGAGCCTGGTGCAAACTTGGGGGGAGATGCCAATTTGCTTGCTCCCTGGAGTGTCAAGGGATGGCTTTGGGCTGTGAGCTGAGCAGCTCTTGCCTGCTGCAGTGCAGCCACATCTGTGAGTCCTGCCAGCTGTCTGAGCAGTGAATGCTCTGTTGGAAGTCCAAGCTGCACAGCTGTACCCTGGTGCCTACAGGCTGCTGAGTCTGTGTGCATCACAACCTGCCTGCTCCAAAGCCCTCAGCACTGCTGAGTGCTGGAGCTGTTGGGAAGATGCTTTCCTGGCTGACCTTATGTGTGGGTGGCTTTGAATGGTGCTCTCAGGGGGGTGGATGAGCTTCAGAAGCTGCTCATCATGATCCACCTTGGCTTGATGGTTGCACTTGATGATCTTAGAGGTCTTTCCCACCTTTAATGATTCTCTGAGGGATTGAAGCAGACCCCAGCTCTCTCCTGGACTCACTGATAAGCTCAATGAGGGCACCAAGCAGAGGCACAGCCCCTCCAAACTTCCTGCCAGAGCTCTCCTTGCTCCTAGAGACAGGAGAGGAGACCCTGGGGGGCTCACAGCGTCACAGGATGGGGGTGTTGGAAGGGACCTCTGAAGATCATCGAGTCCAAACCCCCTGCTAGAGCAGGATCACACAGGAACACATCCAGGAGATTTGGAATGCCTCCAGAGATGAAGACTCCTCAGCCTTTTTTGGCAGCCTGCTCCAGGGCTCTTCCACCCTCCAAGTGAAGGATTTTTACCTTGTCTTTACTGGGAACCTCATGTGTTCCAGTGTGTGTCCATTGCCCCTTGTCCTGTCCCTGGGCACCACTGAGAAGAGCCTGGCTCCATCCTCCTGACCCTCACCCTTCAGCTATTGATCAGCATTGGTCAGATCCCCCCTCAGCCTCCTCTTCCCCAGGCTAAACAGCCCCAGGTCTCTCAGCCTCTCCTCCTCAGACAGATGCTGGAGTCCCCCCAGTATCTTAGCAGCTCTCCACTGGACTGTCACCAGCAGTTCCAACTCTCCAATGTGGTTTTAAGAGCACACCTGCTAAATGCAGGCACCTGGGCTTGAGGGGCAGAACTCTACCACCTAAAGATGTCCAAACAGGGTGGTGCTCACAGTGTCACAACACATTAGAGGTGGAAGGGACCTTCAGAGATCATCCAGTCCAACCCCCTGCCAGAGCAGGGTCACCCAGGGCAGGGCACACGGAACACATCCAGGTGAGTCTGGAAAGGCTCCAGAGCAGGAGACTCCACAACCTCTCTGGGTAGCCTGCTCCAGGGCTCAGCATCCTCACACCAAAGAAGTTTCTCCTCATATTGAGGAGCAGCCTTCTGGGTTCCAGTTTGTACTCCTTGTTCCTTGTCCTATCACTGGGTGCCACCACAAAGAGCCTGGCCCCTTCATCCTGACCCCCAGCCTTCAGCTATTGATAGACATTGATCAGATCCCTCTCAGCCTTCTCCTCTCCAGGCTAAACAGCCCCAGGGCTCTCAGTCTCTCTTCACAGCAGAGATGTTCAAGCCTCCCAGTCATCCTCCTGGCTCTCCCTTGGACTGTCTCTCTTGAGCTGGGGAGCTCAGAACTGAGCACAGGATTGCAGCTGTGGTCTCAGCAGGGCAGAGCAGAGGGGCTGCAGAACCTCCCCAGCCCTGTTGGCCACACTCTTTTTGCTGCCCCCTAGGATCCCATTGGTCTCTTGCTCACCAGGGCACATTGCTGTCCCATGCAGAACTTGCTGCCCACCAGCACTCCAAGGTCTTTCTCCATGGAGCTGCTCTCCAGCAGGGCAGCCTCTGACCTGTCCTGGTGCCTGGTCAGTGCGGGCTGGTCAAGGCTTGAGCCTCCATCAGCTTCACAAGCCACCAAGTGCCCTCTGCTGCTGCTGGATGGATCCAGGAGCCACCAGATCCCCAGAGCCATGCATTTGACTCTGGCACAGATTGCCCAGGGAGGTGGTGGAAGCCTCCTGCCTGGAGGTGTTTGCAGCCAGGCTGGATGTGGCTGTGAGCAACCTGCTGTAGTGTGAGGTGTCCCTGCCCATGGCAGGGGGTTGGAACTGGCTGAGCCTTGAGGTCCCTTCCAGCCCTAACAATTCTCTGATTCTATGATTTCCCAACCCTGTGTAGTATCCAGCATCCTGATGAGGGGTGGCAGAGGGAGCCAAGAGCCAGCACTTCTCCATGCCACATGCAGATGTGTCTGACCTTTGCCTGGGCAGCAATAACTGAAGCCATCAGCCTGTCCCCAGGGAAAGACAGGATGCAATCAATTCAGGGTTTTGCAGCCCTGAAAGGTCAATGTGCCAACAGGCACTGGGGGCTCAGCAGCACAGCCATGGCCAGGAAATGTCACAGGAGCTGACAGGCACTCCAAGACCTTTAGCTGGCATCCATGCAGCCATTCATCACCACGCTCATCACTACCTCCTGTCACACAGGTCAGTCTGGGAAGACACCACTAAAGAGCAGGGATCACAGAGTCTTTGGGGTTGGAAAAGACCTCCAAGATCATCAAGTCCAAAGATCAACCAACACCACCTACAGCCCCTTCTGAACAGTCCCTCCCCAGCTGCCTGCAGGTGCCCTTCACATACTGAAATGCAGCTCTGAGGTCTCCCTGGAGCCTTCTCCTCTCCAGACTGAACAGCCCCAGCTCTCCCAGCTTGTCCCCACAGGGGAGGTTCTGCAGCCCTCTGATCATCTTGGTGGCCTCCTCTGGACCTGTTCCAGGAGCTCCAGGTCCTCCTTGTGTCGAGGATGCAACACTCTAGGTGGGGTCTCAGGTGGCCCTGGTGGCCAAGAAGGCCAATGGGATGCTGGGGGGCATTCAGAGGAGTGTGTCCAGCAGAGCCAGGGAGGTTCTCCTCCCCCTCTGCTCTGCCCTGGTTTCAAGCCATTGCCTCTCATCCTATCCCCACAGCCCCTTCTGAACAGTCCCTCCCCAGCTGCCTGCAGCTCCCCTGAAGATATTGAAATGCAGCTCTGAGGTCTCCCTGGAGCCTTCTCTTCTCCAGGCTGAACAGCCCCAACTCTCCCAGCCTGTCCCCACAGGGGAGGTTCTGCAGCCCTCTGATCATCTTGTGTTCTCCTCTGGACCTGCTCCAGGAGCTCCATATCCTTCTTGTGTTGAGGATGCAACACTCTAGGTGGAATCTCAGCCCTCTGATCATCTTGTGGCCTCCTCTGGACCTGCTCCAGCAGGTCCCTGCCCTGCTTGTGTTGGGGGCCACAGAGCTATACACAGGACTGCAGGAGAGGTCTCAGCAGAGCAGAGCAGAGCAGAGGGGCAGAATCTCCTCCCTGGCTCTGCTGGCCACAGCAATTACTGATCTCAGTTTGTGCCACTGGCATCAAAACATCATCTGCTGACTTCCAGCAGCCTTAGGAGACCTTGATGCAGCTGGATGGCAGAAGCCTGCAAGGAGAAAGCACAGCTGAGGGAAGGGAATCACAAAGGGCTCTGTGTAAGGTCATGCTGAACACAGACCTGAGTGCAGCTCCCACACTGCCCTGCCTCACAGAAGTGCTCTTGGGTTTAGGAAGATTCCTCACACCAGGAAAGAGAAATCTCAGCACAGAAGTACTGCAGTGCTGTAAAGTGGAAAGGCAGCCAGAGGGACCTGGGCAGGCTGGAGAAGCAGCCTCAGGAGAACCTCCTGTGGTCCAGGAAAGCAAAGCACAGGGTCCTGCACCTAGGTCAGGGCAATCCTCATGATCAGTACAGGCTGGGGGGATCCAGGACCTGCAGAAAAGGACTTGGGGATGGACAGGAGCCAGCAATGGGCACTGGCAGCACAGAAAGGCCAAGGGCAGCCTGGGCTGCATCCAAAGCAATGTGGCCAGAGCTGGAGAGAGGGATCCTGCCCCTCTGCTCTGCTCTGGGGAGACTTCTGGAGTCCTGTGTACAGCTCTGGAGTCCTGTGTACAGCTCTGGAGCCCCCAACAAAAGAGGGGCATGAACCTGATGGAGAGGGTCCAGAGGAGGCCACAAAGATGATCAGAGGGCTGCAGAATCTCCCCTGTGGGGACAGGCTGGGAGAGTTGTGGCTGTTCAGCCTGGAGAAGAGAAGGCTCCAGGCAGACCTCAGAGCTGCATTTCAATATCTGCAGGGGAGCTGCAGGGAGCTGGGGAGGGGCTGTTCAGAAGGGGCTGTGGGGATAGGATGAGAGACAATGGTTTGAAACCTTCTCCTCTCCAGACTAAACAGCCCCAGGGCTCTCAGCATCTCCTCCCCAGGCAGTGCTGCAGTCCCTTCAGCATCCTTGTAGCCCTCCCTTGGACTCTCTCCAGCAGGTCCCTGTCCCTCCTGAGCTGGGGAGCCCAGACCTGGATGCAATTCTCCAGGTGAGGTCTCAGCAGGGCAGAGGAGAGGGGGAGGAGAACCTCCCTGGCTCTGCTGGACACACTCCTCTGAATGCCCCCCAGGACCCCCTTGGCCTTCTTGGCCCCCAGGGCACATTGCTGTTCCATGCAGAACTTGCTGCCCAGCAGCACTCCCAGGTCCTTCTCCCCAGGGCTGCTTGCCAGAGCTGCTGGACAGAAGCTGCAGAGCTGTTTTCCCAAAGTCCCTGAATAGTTTGGGTTGGAAAGGCCCCTGAAGATCCCCTAGTGCCAACCCCCTGCCCCGGGCAGGGTCAGAAGTTGCTGTACCTCACGCAGACCCTGGGGGGAAGCACACAGGGAGGCAACATCCCCACACAGCACTGCAGGCTTTAGTAAACCCAATTCAAGGAGGAGCTGGGGCCTGCTTTGAGACACATTGATGGTTTTCTTCTCAGCTATTCAGGTGGAGGGCTTCCAGCAGACACCTGACTGCAGTACTGAGCTCCTTGTGCCCCTAGAACACCAAGGCCAAGGCACAGGCAGGGCTGGCAGCAGAGGGACAGAAGGCTGTGAGGGGTTTCATTGCTTTCTTCTATTTTCTTTTCTCCCTCCTGGCATCCATAATTTAACTGCACCAGCCAGTGCAGTGTGGGGCTTTCTGTCTCAAGAATAAATCTGACCTGAGATGGCTTCCTGTGGAACATGTCCCACTGTGATGTCCTTTGATCCCTGTTGTGCTGCTGCTGGCTGCTGCTCACATGCAGGCTCTGCCCTGCCTCCTCACACTGCACCAAATACCTGCAGAATGGAGTGGAATGGGATGGGATGGGATGGGATGGGATGGGATGGGATGGGATGGGATGGGATGGGATGGGATGGGATGGGATGGAATAGAATAGAATAGAATAGAATAGAATAGAATAGAATAGAATAGAATAGAATAGAATAGAATAGAATAGACCAGACCAGGTTGGAAGAGACCTTTGAGATCACAGAATCATAGAATAGATAAGGTTGAAAGAGACCTCAGAGATCATCAAGTCCAACCTGTCACCCAACACCTCCTGACAGCTAACCCATGGCTCCAAGTGCCACATCCAATCCCCTCTTGAACACCTCCAGGGATGGGGACTCCACCACCTCCCTGGGCAGCACATTCCCATGGACAATCTCTCTTGCTGGGAAGAATTTCTTCCTCCTCACCTCCAGCCTAAACCTCCCCTGGCACAGCTTCAGACTGTGTCCTCTTGTTCTGGTGCTGGGTGCCTGGGAGAAGAGACCAATCCCCACCTGGCTACAACCTCCCTTCAGGGAGTTGGAGAGAGCAAGAAGGTCTCCCCTGAGCCTCCTCTTCTCCAGGCTAAGCAACCCCAGCTCCCTCAGCCTCTCCTCACAGGGCTGTGCTCCAGACCCCTCCCCAGCTTTCTTGCCCTTCTCTGGACACCTTCCAGCATCTCAACATCTTTCCTAACCTGAGGAGCCCAGAACTGGACACAGGACTCAAGGTGAGGCCTAAGCAGTGCTGAGCACAGGGCAGAATGACCTCCCTGCTCCTGCTGGCCACACTGTTCCTGATGCAGGCCAGGATGCCATTGGCCTTCTTGGCTGCCTGGGCACACTGCAGGCTCATGTTCAGCTGCTGTCCACCAGTACCCCCAGGTCCCTCTCTGCCTGGCTGCTCTCAGCCACTGTGTCCCCAGCCTGTAGCACTGCCTGGGGTTGCTGTGGCCAAAGTGCAGAACCTGGCACTGAGATGTGTTCAATCTTCAGGATGGGGGTGGCCTCTCCTAGATGGCCTGGAGGGTGGAGGTGTTTCTCCACTGCTCAGGTGGCTAAGAAGTGTGATGCCTTTAGAAAGAGCCCAGAAAGCTGCAGCTGTTAAACACACAGCTGACCAAACCTCTCTGTTATTGACTCAGCCTCTCCTTTGCCGTTTCAAGTCTGCTTTCTTCTGATGTTGCTGTGCTCCAGAGCTCCCAGACTGAAGCTTTCAGCACTATTAATTACATATTGATGAACATAAGCACCAGGAAAGTTTGCTCCTCAGTGCATTTGGGATGAGCTTTCCTGCTGGCTGCAGTCAGAGCTGGATTGAGCACCCAAGAGCTGAGCCTTTGGGCTAGGACTTTGGTGCTGTGATTCAGCTCTGCTCAGCTGCTGCCTGGCCCCAGGGGCACTGCCAGATGTGGATCATAGTTTCATGGCATGGTTTGGGTTGGATGGGAGCATAAAGATCATCCAGCTCCAACCCCTGCCATGGGCAGGGACACCTCCCACCAGCACAGCTTGCTCAAGGCCTCATCCAGCCTGGCCTTCAACACCTCCAGGGAGGGGACAGCCACAGCCTCTCTGGGCAACCTGTGCCAGAGTCTCTCCACCCTCAGTCTCAACAATTTCTTCCTCATCTCCAGTCTACATCTCCCCTCTTGAGGTCAAAACCAACACCTTGTCCTGTTACCACAAGGCCTTGTCCAAAGTCCCTCCTCAGCTTTCTTGTTTAGCCCCTTCTGAACAGTCCCTCCCCAGCCTGCCTGCAGCTCCCTTGGGGCTGCTTAGCCTGGAGAAGAGGAGGCTCAGGGGAGACCTCATTGCTCTCTCCAACTCCCTGAAGGGAGGTTGTAGCCAGGTGGGGGTTGGTCTCTTCTCTCAGACACCCAGCACCAGAACAAGAGGACACAGTCTCAAGCTGTGCCAGGGGAGGTTTAGGCTGGGTGTGAGGAAGAAGTTCTTCCCAGCAAGAGAGATTGGCCATTGGGATGTGCTGCCCAGGGAGGTGGTGGAGTCCCCATCCCTGGAGGTGTTTAGGAGGAGACATGATGGGGTGCTTGGTACCACGTTTGAGTTGCTCAGATGGTGCTGGGTGGTAGTTTGGACTTGATGATCTCCAAGGTCTTTTCCAACCTGGCTAATTCTGTTCTATTCTATTCTATTCTATTCTATTCTATTCTATTCTATTCTATTCTATTCTATTCTGTTCTGTTCTGTTCTGTTCTGTTCTGTTCTAAAGCTGAGATGGTTTCTAGTTGGTAGAACCCACAGCACCTAAGCAAGGCTGGTGTTTAATTTGCATTCTCTTTGCTCTTTTAACCACAGCTTTACCAGAGCAGCTTTCTTGGCTGCAGTGTTTATCCTTCCTCTTTTGCCACCACTGCCATGGTAAGGAACACATGGGAAGCAGATGAAGAACAAGGGAAATACAGAAAGGCAGAGAGTGAGCAGAGCAGGCTGAATGCTTGTGTTTGGGGGAGGGGGGAACATCTCTCCAGATCTCTGCAAAGCTCAAATCCCAATCCACCCTCCCTGCAAGCTTCCAGGAAGAGAAAAGAAGACCCTAGGATGCTGCTGGCTCATTTCCAGGACAATAAACATCCTCCTGCCTCAGCAGGGAGGGGCAGACAGTCAGCAGGTGGGAAGGCAGCTCCCCAGCAAGCTGTGCCCACTGGCACTGGTGGAAGAGCCTGCTCACAGCCTGCCTGCTTCCTCCATCCTTTGATGGTGGCACCAGAAATTCCCTTTCCTTCCTCTGTTCTCTCCCTCTTAGGACCCACCAAGCTTTGTGGGTTGGCTCTGGTGCCAGCTCTCTGTGTTCCTCCAGTTCAATTCCCCAGCCAGGCCTGTACCTAGAGGACCATCCTGACTCTCTCATGACCAGCATCCAGAGACAAGGCTGGGCCCAGTGCACACAGAACCTTTGGCAGAGCTGAGTCACGAGTGGCTGAGAAGGGAAGTGGGCAGTGGGGTGGGCAAGCCAGGACCAGCTTGGTGCCCAGAGCCCACCTGCCCCCCTGAAGCCACAGCCCTGCTGCAGCCCCACCAGGCTCAGCTGCAAGGGTGGTTAGGAGCCAGAGAGGAAGTTGCTGAGGGGAAAAAGTGAGCAGAAAAGGCAACTTAATCACAGCCCACCCATAATCACTGCCTGAGCTGCAATCAAAGCCTTCTGGCCCACTGAAGTCAGTGACCAATGAATCACAGGATCACAGAATGGGTTGGGCTGGAAGGGAGCTCAAGGCTCAGCCAGTCCCAACCCCCCTGCCATGGGACTCCTCACACTACAGCAGGTTGCTCACAGCCACAGCCAGCCTGGCTGCAAACACCTCCAGGGATCATAAGTGTCCAGGTTTGGGGCCCTCACTCCAAAAAGGACATTGAGAGGCTGGAGCAGGTCAAGGGAAGGGTCTGGAGAGCAGGTTTGGAGAGGAGCAGCTGAGGGGGCTGGGGGTGTTCAGTGTGGAGAAGAGGAGGCTGAAGGAGACCTCATTGCTCTCTACAGCTCCCTGAGAGGAGGTTGGAGCCAAGTGGGGGTTGGGCTCTGCTCCTTAGGATCAGGTGATAGAAGAAGAGGGAATGGCCTGGAATTGTGCCAGGGGAGGGTTAGGTTGGAGGTGAGGAAAAATGTCTTCGGTGCAAGAGTGGTCAGGGATTGGCACAGGCTGCCCAGGGACCTCAGGTGGCAGAGTCCCCATCCCTGGAGGGGTTCAAGGAATCTGTGGCCATGGCACTTGGGGGCATGGTTTGGTGGCTGTGGTGGTGCTGGGTTGCTGGTGGGACTGGGTGATCCTTACATCCCCCAGCCCCTCACCATGTCCTTGGATCATGGCTGCATCTATCAGGCTTCAGCTCTCTGCTCTTTCCTAGCAGCAGCTTGGCAGGCTGTGCTCCCTTCAAGGTGAGCTCTTCCCCCAGCTCCAGCCTGCCCATGGCCCTGTGCTCTTGTGCCCACATCCCAGTGGAGCTGATTTCAGGTGGCAGTGTGCCAGCTCAGGAAACCAATAGCTACATTCCTCATTATTCATGCATCAGTCAGGGTTCATTTGCATACAGCAAGCAGAGCATTATCCTGATGAAGTGTCAAATGATATAAAGTGCAGATGGCAGAAAGGAGAGGAGATAAGAAGAGATCAGGAGACTGAGAAGAAGAAAGTGGGAGTGGAAATGCAGCCTTTAATGAGCTCTCCAAAGTCTCTCCAGGCTCTGCTGTGTGACAAGAGACCTCCCAAAGACCTCTGAGCACAGCCCCAGGGGCCATCCCTCTCCCACCTGTGTGCCCAGTACAGAATCAATAAGGTTGGAAGAGACCTCAAAGATCATCGAGTCCAACCTGTCACCACAGACCTCATGGCTAGACCATGGCACCAAGTGCCACATCCAATCCCCTCTTGAACACCTCCAGGGATGGGGACTCCACCACCTCCCTGGGCAGCACATCCCAATGGCTAACAACTCTCTCTGGGAAGAACTTTCTCCTCACCTCCAGCCTAAGCCTCCCCTGGCACAGCTTGAGACTGTGTTCTCTTGTTCTGGTGCTGGTTGCCTGGGAGAAGAGACCAACCCCCACCTGGCTACAACCTCCCTTCAGGGAGTTGCAGAGAGCAAGAAGGTCTCCCCTGAGCCTCCTCTTCTCCAGGCTAAGCAACCCCAGCTCCCTCAGCCTCTCCTCACAGGGCTGTGCTCCAGACCCCTCCCCAGCTTTCTTGCCCTTCTCTGGACACCTTCCAGCAGCTCAACATCTTTCCTAACCTGAGGAGCCCAGAGCTGGACACAGGACTCAAGGTGTGGCCTCAGCAGTGCTGAGCACAGGGCACAATGACCTCCCTGCTCCTGCTGGCCACACTCTTCCTGATGCAGACCAGGATGCCACTGGCCTTCTTGCCCCCCTGGGCACACTGCTGGCTCCTGTTCAGCTGATGTCAACCAGCACCCCCAGGTCCCTCTCTGCCTGGCTGCTCTCAGCCTGTAGCTCTGCATGAGGTTGCTGTGGCCAAGGTGTAGAACCTGGCACTTGGACTTGTTGAATGCCATCCTGTTGGACTCTGCCCATCTGCCCAGCCTGTCCAGGTCCCTCTGCAGAGCTCTTCCACCCTCTAACAGATCAACTCCTGCCCCCAGCTTGGTGTCCTCTGCAAACTTACTGCTGATGGACTCCATCCCCTCCTCCAGATCATCAGTAAAGCTACTGAACAGGCTGGGGCCCAGCACTGATTCCTGGGACACACCACTGCTGCCTGCCTGCATTGCATTCCATTGCAGGGGGTAGTTTTTGCTTGCAAGCACAGCTTCATTTGATTCTAACTGAGTTGGTTTGGCAAAGTCAATGCTGGGGGGAAAACTTCAACCCACCACAGTGGTCTATGATTGATTAGGAGACATAAAAGACCTGATTTTTCTACCTGCTTCCATTGAAGTGGAAATCAGAGTTATCTGCCCAGCCTTGCTAGGCATTTATTATACATTCAGCAAACTGAAAACATGCCTTTTATTGATGGGATCATAGAATCATTCAGTGGCAGCCCTCTGCCATGGGAGGAGAGGCTGAGAATCACAGTGGGTGTCCAGTCCTGAGAAGAGAAGGCTCAGGGCAGACCTCATCACCATGGAGCAGCACATGAAGGGTGGCTGCCAGGAGGAGGGAGACTCCCTTGGTACAAGGAGTGCCATGGAACAGCCAAGGGGGGATGGGGACAAGGTACTGCTGGGGACATTCCCACTGCACTCCAGGAGAAAATGTTTGCCATGAGCACAGTCAGAGCCTGGAATCATCTCCCAAGGGCAGCAGTGCAGTGCCCTGCCCTGGGCAGTTTGAGACTCAGCTTGCCAGGGTGCTGAGCCAGCTCATGGCAACTGCACTGTCACCTGGAGAGGCTGGAGCAGAGCATCCCTGGGGTCCCTTCCAAGCTGGCAGTCTGGGGTTCAATGAGGTTGGAAAAGACCTTTCAGATCCTTGAGTCTAACCCTTAACCCTACTCCACCAATTCCACCATGAAGCCAACTCCCCAAGCACCACATCTGCACAGCTTTTAAACACCTCTGGGGGTGGTGACTCCACCAACTCCCTGGGCAGCCTGGCACAGTGCCTGAGAACCCTTCCAGTGGAGAAAGCTTTCCTAATCTCCAAGCTAAACCTGGCCTGAGGCCATTTCCCCTTGTTCTATCACTTGCTACTTAGGAGAAGAGCCTAACCCCACACCTCACTGCAACCCCCCTTTCAGATAGCCTTAGAGAGAGGCAGTCCAGACTGTCACTAACTGCAGGTCCCAAAACATTGATCATCTCTGAGAGGTTGGATTGCATTGCAGTTTGCTCACTTCTAGGCTCACATCAAGAAGAGCCAGGCTGCCTTCAAAGGGCAAAAGGAGAGACAGCCTCTCTGTGTGCACTTTGATTTGTTTCCTCCCTTGTTGAGAAGACAAAATTGCCTCTCCCCAAAAACCTCTGTACAGTCAAGGCTTTGGTCTTGCTGCCTTGGTGGTTCTGGTTTGGCTGCCTGTGGATGGATTGCCAGGGGGAGCTGAGAGTGGGAGATAAATACATTGCCTGCACTACCTCTGGAGGAGAGGTTGCCCAGGGAGGACCCATCCCTGGAGACATTCAAGATTGGAATAGAATGGAATAGGAATAGGAATAGGAATAGGAATAGGAATAGGAATAGGAATAGGAATAGGAATAGGATTAACCAGGTTGGAAAAGACCTTCAACATCATCAAGTCCAACCTATCACCCAACACCATCTAATCAACTCAACCATGGCTCCAAGCTCCTTATCAAGTCTCCTCTTAAACACCTCCAGGGATGGGGACTCCACCACCTCACTGGGCAGCACATTCCAATGGCCAATCTCTCTTGCTGGGAAGAATTTCCTCCTCACCTCCAGCCTAAACCTCCCCTGGCACAGCTTCAGACTGTGTCCTCTTGTTCTGGTGCTGGCTGCCTGGGAGAAGAGACCAACTCCCACCTGGCTACAACCTCCCTTCAGGGAGATGCAGAGAGCAATGAGGTCTCCCCTGAGCCTCCTCTTCTCCAGGCTAAGCAACCCCAGCTCCCTCAGCCTCTCCTCACAGGGCTGTGCTCCAGACCCCTCCCCAGCCTTGTTGCCCTTCTCTGGACAAGCTCAGCCTGGCTGTGTCCCTGTGCAGCCTGCTCTAGCTGGAGGTGTCCCTGCTTCCTGCAGAGGGTTGGACAAGATGCCCGTGGAGGGTCCCTTCCCACCTGATGCCATCTGTGACTCTCTGAGAGCTGGGGCTCAGTGTGGCTTGGACTTCCACGCTGCTGTGTGCATGATAAAATGATCTGCTGGGTAGGAGATGCTCTACAAGAAAATGTTCTGAGCACAGAGCAGAGTGGAGAGAGGAGGAGAGAAGCAAACTCTAGGAGAGAAGGCAGGGAGCACTTTGTGACCAGGGGGCCAAGAGGGCCAACGGAATCCTGGCCTGCATCAGGAAGAGTGTGGCCAGCAGGAGCAGGGAGGTCATTGTGCCCTGTGCTCAGCACTGCTTAGGTCACACCTTGAGTCCTGTGTCCAGTTCTGGGCCCCTCAGGTTAGGAAAGATGTTGAGATGCTGGAAGGTGTCCAGAGAAGGGCAACAAAGCTGGGGAGGGGTCTGGAGCACAGCCCTGTGAGGAGAGGCTGAGGGAGCTGGGGTTGCTTAGCCTGGAGAAGAGGAGGCTCAGGGGAGACCTTCTTGCTCTCTACAACTCCCTGAAGGGAGGTTGTAGCCAGGTGGGGGTTGGTCTCTTCTCCCAGGCAGCCAGCACCAGAACAAGAGGACACAGTCTCAAGTTGTGCCAGGGGAGGTTTAGGCTGGAGGTGAGGAGAAAGTTCTTCCCAGAGAGAGTTGTTGGCCATTGGGATGTGCTGCCCAGGGAGGTGGTGGAGTCCCCATCCCTGGAGGTGTTCAAGAGGGGATTGGATGTGGCACTCGGTGCCATGGTTTAGTTGTCATGAGGTGCTGGGTGACAGGTTGGACTTGCTGATCTCTGAGGTCTTTTCCAACCTGATTGATTCTAGGATTCTCTGAGCAGCTGTGGGCTTGTCAGTGGCAGGCAGGGCATCATCCCCTGACAATTACAGGGGGTGTGGGTGGCTGCAAGGCTGCAGCTCCTGCTCTGCCAGGGAGGGGCTTCAAGGTCAGGGTCTAATTTTACCCTGTGATCTAACAGCCTGTCTCTTGAAGCTGCTGCTGCATGCCTGCAGGGGCCCAGAGTGATTAGCACCTTGGTCTCCCTGTTTCTCTGAAGCTGCAGTGTGAGAAGAGGGCAGTTTGGGACTGCCCTGCAAATTTTCACAGCTCAGCCTCAAGGAGAGTGCAAATTACTTGGTCATGGCCACAGACATCTCTCCCAGCAGCTGCACAGCCACCAGTGAAGGTGATGAAGGAGAAGTGAAAGCAGGGATTCCTGCAGTAGGCACAAGCTATGGAAGGGAACTTTTAGAATAGAATAAACCAGGTTGGAAGAGACCTTCAAGATCATTGTGTCCAACCTATCATCCAACAACACCTAATCAACTAACCCATGGCACCAAGCACCCTGTCAAGTCTCCTCCTGAACACCTCCAGGGATGGTGACTCCACCACCTCCCCGGGCAGCCCATCCCAATGGGCAATCACTCTCTCTCTGTAAAACTTCCTCCTGACCTCCAGCCTAAACCTCCCCTGGCACAGCTTCAGACTGTGTCCTCTTGTTCTGGTGCTGCTTGCCTGGGAGAAGAGACCAACCTCTGCCTGTCTACAACCTCCCTTCAGGTAGTTGTAGACAGCAAGAAGGTCTCCCCTGAGCCTCCTCTTCTCCAGGCTAAGAAACCCCAGCTCCCTCAGCCTCTCCTCATAGGGCTGTGTTCCAAGCCCCTCACCTTTTGGGGGGGAGTTTAATGTGTCCCCCCAGCTATCCCACAGAAGCCTCAGACTGAGACTTCACCACATCACTGCAGGGCCCTGAGCAAGCTGGGCTGGTGGGAGGTGTCCCTGCACATGGCAGGGGGATTGGAACTGGATGAGCTTCAAGGTTCCTTCCAACCCAAACCATTCTGAAGAGGCTCCAGGAGAGCTGGGGAGAGATTTTGACAAGGGCTGGGAGTGAGAGGACAAGGGACAATGGCTTTGAGCTGGGAGAGGGGAGATTAAGCCTGGAGATGAGGAAGGAATTTTTTGCAGTGAGGCTGGGGAGACTCTGGCACAGGTTGCCCAGGGAGGCTGTGGCTGCCTCCTGCCTGGAGGTGTTGAAGGCCAGGCTGGATGAGGCCTTGAGCAGCCTGTGCTGGTGGGAGGGGTCCCTGCCCATGGCAGGGGCTTGGAACTGGAGGATCTTCAAGGTCCCTTCCAAGCCAACCCATTCTGTGGTTCTACAAGGCAAGGAGACAGCTTTAGCTGTGATGCTGTGCTCATGAGCTCCAGCTGGTCTCAGATTAGGCTGGCAGTGCCCTGGGAGAAGCACTGGGATGAAATTCAGTTTCCAAGCAAACTTAATTAAAAGAAGCAAGCAAAGAAAAGAAGCAAGCAAAGAAAAGAAAGCAAATTAAATGGCAACAAGACAGACCCTGGGGAGGCTGACAAGGATGAGCACTTCCTCAGTGTCTGTTTCTGGTAAAGGAAAGGGCGGTGGGAGGTGGGGGTGGGGGTGACAGAAACACAAGGGCTGGATGGTTGCAACCTCTGGAAATCACAGTATCACACAGTATCACCAAGGTTGGAAGAGACCTCAGAGATCATCAAGTCCAACCTGTCACCACAGACCTCATGACTAGACCATGGCACCAAGTGCCACATCCAATCCCCTCTTGAACACCTCCAGGGATGGGGACTCCACCACCTCAGCCCATCAGGGCCCTTGGGGTGGACTCCCTGGGGTCAGGCAAGACCACACCTGGAGTGCTGTGTCTAGCTGTGGAGCCCTCAGCACAGGAAGGACATGGACCTGATGGAATGGGTCCAGAGGAGGGCCATGAAAATGCTCAGGGGGCTGCAGATCCTCTGCCATGAGGCCAGGCTGAGGGAGCTGGGGGTGTTCAGCCTGGAGGAGAGAAGTCTCCAGGGAGACCTCAGTGCAGCCTCCCAGTGCCTGAAGGGGCTATGAGAAGGCTGCAGAGGGACTGTCTCCAAAGGCCTGCAGGGACAGGAGGAGGAGCAATGGTTTGAAATGAGGGAAGGGCAGATGGAGATTGGATGTGAGGAACAAGCTCTGCACCTTGAGGGTGGTTGAGCACTGGAACAGGTTGCCCAGGGAGGCAGAGAATCAGAGACAGATTTGTGTCTGCCTATGGCCAGTGTCTGCTCTGGCCAGGCTGATCTGGTGTGGGGTGTCCCTGCCCATGGCAGGGGGGTTGGAACTAGATGATCCTTGTGGTCCCTTCCAACCCTGACTGATACTGTGATACTATGCCAGGCAACTGGCAATTCCCCCCTCCAAAAGCGCTGAGTGCCACTGGCATGGAGTCGCATTTGGAGCAGTGAGACAACAGAGGGCTGCAAATGGCAAAAGGCAAATCAAGCCTCCAGTGAGAGTTCTGAGAGAACTCCTGCCCCTCTGCTCTGCCTTGGAGAGGACACATCTGGAATATTGTGCCCAGTTCTGGGCCCCTCAGGTCAAGAAGAACCTCAGGGAACTGCTTGAAAGCATCCAGCACAGAGCCATGAAGAAAGCTTCCCCCCCCAGCATAAGGCTTTGTAAGACTTGGCTTGGAAAAGGAAAAGAGCACAAGGGAACCACCTTTGGGCAAAGCATCTGCAGGGGAGCTGCAGGCAGCTGGGGAGGGACTGTGCAGAAGGGGCTGTGGGGATAGGACAAGGGACAAGGGTTTGAAAGTGGAGCAGGGCAGAGGTAGGTTGGCCATCAGGAGGAAGCTCTGCACAGGGAGGGTGGTGAGACACTGGCACAGGCTGCCCAGGGAGGTGCTTGAGGCCCTGTTCATGGAGACATTCAAGATCAAACTTGATGGAGCCCTGAGCAGCCTGATCTAGTTTGGGATATCCCTGCTGCCTGCAGAGGGTTGGACAAGATGCCCTTGGAGGCTCCCTTTGCACCCAATGCATTCTGTGATGGATGCTGGAGCAGCTGGGGGGCTGCAGGGTGATGCTGTGCGAGCAGCAATGGTGCTGAGAGCTGGGTGAGAGTCCTGCAGCACAGGGGGAGGATCAGATCAGCTTTTTTGGTTCTAACTGAGCTGACACCAGCCCCCCAGGACAGAGACCCAGGGCTACTGCAAGCACCACAGCACCTGACAACTGCAAGCCATGAGTTCTCCCCTGGAGCACACTGCTGAAGCAATAATTTCCATCTCTTGCCAACACAGCCTACAGTTCTTTTGCCTTGTAGCCCACCTGGTAGTCAGCTGCATCACAATCAGCTGATTTGACTCCAGCCTGGTGCTGACTATAAATGGTTCTGCTGCTTCCAAATTCCTCATCTGATTCTTTTCAGAGCAGGCAGGATTCACAAGGTGGGAAGAGTCTCTCCTAGAATCCTTTTACCTTCATCAACTAAACTTATATCACAAAGCAAGCAGGCAGAAAGCCAGAGTCAAACTTGTCTGACAAGGTTAGCTTGGCCCTCTTTAATATTGCACTGGTTATGAAGTAGGATCTAAAATAAAGATGCCTTCAAGGTGTCTTCACTGCTGGC
Source organism: Melanerpes formicivorus (assembly GCF_026170545.1). Lineage (NCBI taxonomy): Eukaryota > Metazoa > Chordata > Aves > Piciformes > Picidae > Melanerpes > Melanerpes formicivorus. The sequence goes on along the minus strand of NW_027142425.1, from coordinate 2,318,530 downwards.
AGATGACAGAATTGGGCAGAGGGGAACCTGAGGAGGTTCGACAAGGATAAGGGCAGAGTCCTGCAGCTGGGCAGGAGAATAAACTGCAGCAGCACAGGTCAGGAAGTGATCTGCTGGAGAGCAGCCCTGGGGAGAAGGACCTGGGAGTGCTGCTGGACAACAAGCTCTGCATGGGACAGCAATGTGCCCTGGGGGCATTCAGAGGAGTGTGGCCAGCAGAGCCAGGGAGGTTCTCCTCCCCCTCTGCTCTGCCCTGCTGAGACCTCACCTGGAATATTGCATCCAGCTCTGGGCTGCCCAGTTCAGGAGGGACAGGGATCTGCTGGAGAGAGTCCAAGGGAGGGCTACAAGGATGCTGAAGGGACTGCAGCACTGCCTGGTGAGGAGAGGCTGAGAGCCCTGAGGGTGTTTGGTCTGGAGAGAAGGCTGAGAGAGATCTAATCAATGTCTATCAATAGCTGAGGGCTGGGGGTCAGGAAGGAAGGGACAGGGACAGGCTCTGATCAGCTTCACCCTGGGATAGGGCAAGGGGCAATGGATGGAAACTCCAGCACAGGAGCTTCCACCTCAACATGAAGAAGAATCTCTTCCCTATGAGTGTCCCAGAGCCCTGGAGCAGGCTGCCCAGAGAGGTTGTGGAGTCTCCTTCTCTGGAGCCTTCCCAGCCCCATCTGGATGTGTTCCTGTGTGACCTGTGCTGGATTCTGTGCTCCTGCCCTGGCAGGGGGGTTGGAATGGATGATCTCCAGAGGTCCCTTCCAACCCCTAACATCCTGTGAGCTGTGATATGGAATCACAGACCTGTTTGGGTTGGAAATTGTTCCTAAAATCCAACCTGAACCTCCCCTGGTGCAACCTGAAGCCATTTCCTCTTGTCTTGTCCCTTGTTGCTTGGGAGCAGAGCCCAAGCCCCAGCTCACTGCAGCCTCCTCTCAGGGAGCTGTAGAGAGCAATGAGGTCTCCCTCAGCCTCCTCTTCTCCACACTAAACATCCCCAGCTCCCTCAGGTGTTCCTCATAAGACTTTTGATTAAGGCTCTTCCCCAGCTTGGTTGCCCTTCTCTGGACCTGCTCCAGCTCCTCAATGTCCTTCTTGGAGCTAGGGACCCAGAACTAAACCCAGGACTCAAGCTGTGGCCTCCCCAGTGCTGAGTCCAGGAGGGCAATCCCTGCCCTGCTCCTGCTGGCCACACCATTGCTGCTCCAGGCCAGGCTGCTGGTGGCCTTCTTGCCCACCTGGGCACCCCCTGGCTCATCTTCAGCAGCTGGCACCCAGCACCCCCAGGGCTTTCTCTGCTGGGCAGTTTCCAACCACCCTGCCCCAAGCCTGGAGCCTCCATGGGGTTGTTGTGACCCAAGGGCAGGACCCAGCCCTTGGCCTTGCTGAACCTCATCCCCCTGGCCTCAGGCCATGGATCCAGCCTGGCCAGGTGCCTTTGCAAAGCCTTCCTGCCCTCCAGCAGATCAAAACCAACTCACCCAAGTTGGTGTCTCTGCAGGTTCACTGGGGGTGCATTCACTGCTGTAGCAGAGGAAAAAAGAAACAAAGTAAGGGGAGGGGGTGGGGGGAAGATGAGGGAGAGGGGGAGGGAGGAGAGAGGGAGCTGGGAGGAAAAACTTCCAAATTTCCAGTAGCCAGCTGTCAGTAACCAAGGATGTGGCAGGGTTTGGTGCAGACACACACTGTGCTGTTGGCTGGTTGTCCAGCCAGCAGCTCCTCACTGAGCTGCAATGCTTCCCTCTGCATAGCCAACTGGAAGGCACAGCTCCAGGCTGGGCTGCACTCACTCCCTCAGGGTCAGGCTCCTATGTGGGTCAGGCTTTGAGAGGAGACACAGCTGATGGCACTCACTGATGCTCATCATGGAGGGGACTGGAGAGGGACCTGGGGGTGTTGGCTGGCAGTAGAGTAAATGTGAGCCAGCAGTGTGCCCAGGGGGCCAAGAAAGCCAATGGCAGCCTGGCTTGGATCAGAATCAGGGTGGGCAGCAGGGTCAGGAGGTGATCATCCCCCTGTGCTCAGCACTGCTGAGGCCACACCTGGAGTGCTGTGTTCAGAGCTGGGCTCCTCACTCCAGGAGGGACATTGAGGGGCTGGAGCCTGTCCAGAGCAGGGCAGCGAGGCTGGAGAAGGGGCTGCAGCACCTGGGCTGCAAGGAGGGGCTGAGGGAGCTGGGAGACCTCATTGCTCTCTGCAGCTCCCTGAAGGGAGGTTGGAGTGAGGAGGGGGCAGCCTCTGCTCCTTGGTGGCAAGGGACAGGAGCAGAGGCAATGGCTCCAAGCTGCAGCAGGGGAGGTTCAGGCTGGGTGCTAGGAAATATTTCTTCCCAGAGAGGGATCTCAGCCATTGGAAGAGGCTGCCCAGGGCAGTGCTGGAGTCACCATCCCTGGGGGTGTTCCAGCAGCCTTTGGAGCTGGTGCTTAGGGCTGTGGTTCAGGATTGAGCCTGAACTGGGTGGCAGGTTGGACTGGATGAGCTTTGAGGTCTCTTCCAAGTGGCTGTTTGCTGTGATTCAGTGATTGTGTAATGTCAGTGATTCTGCACTGTGGGATTGCAGCTTGCTTTTCCAGCAGGCATTACAGTTGATGATAGCCTTGATCTTTTGTGTCATCAATTTCCAGCTCCTCCTGCTGTGCACATCTCACACTCTACATCTATCAGAAAGCATTCAGCCAGCACAGCTCTTGGCAGCACCCAGGCAAAGCAGGGCTCTGACTGAGGAGAGCAACCTCCATCATATGTTTGGCTAATTATGCACAAGAGGAAGATGCAACCAAGGCTCCACCAAGGTTATGCTGCATGAATCCCTGGGTGTGCACAATGCACAGATGGCCTAGAGCTGCTTTTCCCTGATCAGAGAATCATGGAACCAATAAGGTTGGAAGAGACCTCAGAGGTCATCAAGTCCAACCTGGCACCCAACACCTCCTGACAACTAAACCATGGCTCCAAGTGCCACATCCAATCCCCTCTTGAACACCTCCAGGGATGGGGACTCCACCACCTCCCTGGGCAGCACATTCCAATGGCCAATCTCTCTTGCTGGGAAGAATTTATTACTCACCTCCAGCCTCAACCCCCCCTGGCACAGCTGGAGACTGTGTCCTCTTGTTCTGGTGCTGCTTGCCTGGGAGAAGAGACCAACCCCCACCTGGCTACAACCTCCCTTCAGGGAGTTGCAGAGAGCAAGAAGGTCTCCCCTGAGCCTCCTCTTCTCCAGGCTAAGCAACCCCAGCTCCCTCAGCCTCTCCTCACAGGGCTGTGCTCCAGACCCCTCCCCAGCTTTCTTGCCCTTCTCTGGACACCTTCCAGCAGCTCAACATCTTTCCTAACCTGAGGAGCCCAGAACTGGACACAGGACTCAAGGTGTGGCCTAAGCAGTGCTGAGCACAGGGCACAAGGACTTCCCTGCTCCTGCTGGCCACACTCTTCCTGCTGCAGGCCAGGATGCCAATGGCCTTCTTGTCCCCCTGGGCACACTGCTGGCTCCTGTTCAGCTGCTGTCCACCTGTACCCCCAGGTCCCTCTCTGCCTGGCTGCTCTCAGCCACTCTGACCCCAGCCTGTAGCTCTGCATGGGGTTGTTGTGGCCAATGTGCAGAACCTGGCACTTGGATGTGTTCAATCTCCTGCCCTTGGCCTCTGCCCATCTGTCCAGCCTGTCAAGGTCCCTCTGCAGAGCTCTCCTACCTTCTCACAGAGGGTAGCTCCAGAAGCATGAAGCCATGGCCTCTCCCTGGGGCTCAGATCACAACAAGTTTGCTGCTCTGCAGTTTCATTCCCTTTGTCCAGCACTCCCTGCCTGGCATCTCTGGCTTCAGTCCTGACCATGCACTCAGTTTCCAGAGCCCTATTGTAAGAGTGAATAATCAGACCACAGCAGAGCTGGGACTTGTTAATTAACCATCTGATGTTTTCCCCTGGAGTGCTAGCTGATGGGCACACCTTTCTGACCCCAGCCCAGCCTCCAAACTGCTTTCATTTGTACCTGCTAAGTGCTGGCCACAGTGTGGCACAAGGTGGTCCAGGGAGGTTCTCCTGGCCCTCTGCCCTGCCCTGCTGAGACCACAGCTGCAGTGCTGTGTCCAGTGCTGGGCTCCCCAGCTCAAGAGAGACAGAGACCTGCTGGAGAGAGTCCAAGGGAGAGCCATGAGAGGACTTGAGCATCTGCCCTGTGAAGAGAGACTGAGAGCCCTGGGGCTGTTTAGTCTGGAGAGGAGAAGGCTGAGAGGGATCTGATCAATGTCTATCAATAGCTGAGGGCTGGGGGTCAAGTGGAGGAGGCCAAGCTCTTTTGGGGGGTGCACAGCAATAAGAGAAGGAACAGTGGAGAGAAACTGGAACAGAGAAGGTTTCAGCTCAGCAGGAGGAGAAACTTCTTTGGAGTGAGGGTGCTGGAGGCCTGGAGCAGGCTGCCCAGAGAGCTTGTGGAGTCTCCTGCTCTGGACACATTCAAAACCTGTCTGGATATGTCCTTGTGCGATCCTGCTCTGGCAGGGGGCTTGGACTGGGTGACCTCTTGAGATGCCTTCCAACCTCTCTTCTCCCAGGCAACCAGTACCAGAACAAGAGGACACAGTCTCAGGCTGTGCCAGGGGAGGTTTAGGCTGGAGGTTAGGAGGAAGTTCTACACAGAGAGAGTGATTGCCCTTTGGAATGTGCTGCCCAGGGAGGTGGTGGAGTCCCCATCCCTGGAGGTGTTCAGGAGGAGACTTGATAGGGTGCTTGGTGCCATGGGTTAGTTGATCAGATGGTGTTGGGTGATAGGTTGGATGTGATGATCTTGAAGGTCTCTTCCAACCTGGTCTATTCTATTCTATTCTATTCTATTCTATTCTATTCTATTCTATTCTATTCTATTCTATTCTATTCTATTCTATTCTAATGTACTGTGACACTGTGAAGAAAGGAAAACTTGGTCAGTCCAGGCAGTGCCAGGAGAAGGAAAGCACTCCCTGAGCTGAGAGCAGCACAGGACAAGTACCTGCCTTGTGGCTGCCTCCTCCCTGGAGCTGTTCTAGGCCAGGCTGGATGAGGCCTTCAGCAACCTGGGCTGGTGGGAGGTGTCCCTGCCCATGGCAGGGGGCTGGAGCTGGATGACCTTCAAGGTCCCTTCCAACCCAACTCATTCTGTGAACCTAGGATTTCAGACAGCACAGCAGATGGCTTTGCTGGAGGAGAGCAGTGGTCAGCAGGCTCCTTCCCTTGACCAGGCTTCCATCCACGCAGGAAGCCTTCACTAAAACCTTCCTAAGTGACCTTCATGGCTCTCTTCAGGATAGCTGTGAAATGCTGCCAGGCAACAGCTTCAGCCAGTGCTGGGCTAAGGGCACCTTGTCCCAGCTGCTCTCTTCATACCTGAAGGGCTTAAAAGCAAAGGTTCCTGGAGGATTCTGCAGAGCTGACATCCATCTCCCAAACCAGGCATCCCATGGGGCACAGCCACTGCACTGCTCAGTGCCCAGTGTGCTGGAGGGCAGAGGAGAAGCCCAGCTGAACCCAGCAAGACCTGGATGTTAACCCAAAACTAGGACACCTCCCTGGGAGCTGCTGCAGCCAGCAAGTCAGCGCAAGCATTTGCTCCCAGAGAAAGGTTGGGGTTGGAAGCAACATTAAAAACCACCCAGCCCCAGCCCCCTGCCATGGGCAGGGACACCTCCCACCAGCACAGCTTGCTCAAGGCCTTGAACACCTCCCTGGGCAGTCTGTTCCAGCGCCTCACTGGAAAGAATTTCTTCCTCATCTCCACTCTCAATCTCTCCTCTCCCAGCTCAAAGCCATTGTTCCTCATCCTGGCACTCCCAGCCCTTGTCACAAGTCCCTTCCCAGCTCTCCTGGAGCCCCTTCGGGTCCTGGAAGGCTGCTCTGAGGTCTCCCTGGAGCCTTCTCTTCTCCAGGCTGAACAGCCCCAACCCTTGCTAGCTCCCTGCTATAGGGATGAGATTGGCTCTGCAGCCCTCTGCTCATCTTGGTGGCCTCCTCTGGAGCCTCTCCAGCAGCTCCAGGTCCTTCTTGTGCTGGGGGCCCCAGAGCTGGAGGCAGTGCTGCAGGTGGGGTCTGAGCAGAGCAGAGGGGCAGAATCCCCTCCCTGTGCTGCTGCTCTCCCTGCTCTGGCTGCAGCTCAGCACTCAGCTGGCTCTGGGCTGCCAGGGTCCATTGCTGGCTCCTGGGGAGTTTGTCACCAGCTGGGTCCAGTTTTTCATCAGGAGCTTTTCCTACAGGTGTGTTCAGGCACTCAGCTTTCCAGCTCAGCCTTCTCAGGGGCTCCAGCTCTGTGTAAAGCTGCACCCAGACCCTGACCATAACGTGTGCTGGTGGCATTCATCTTCTCCTTGACGCTGACATTCACAGCCTTCAGCTCCAGGTGTTTTGGATTCGTGTGGCTGGCTCCTGGGTTATGTAAGGCAGATTAGAGCTCAGTTCCATTTAATCTTGTTCAGCCATCACTTATTTATCTCTGCCCCATTGTCATTCAAAGCAAGCCTGGTGAAACCCAGGCTCCTTGAAACCTGTTCCATTATCTGCTGTGCTGGGTAGCTGCTATCACCAGGTGCTTTTAATAACTCAAACAGAACCCCAGGAAAACAACCCACCCACCCCCCCCATGGCTGCTAGGCTTGCAGCATCCCCAGCCTGTTTGAAAGCAGCTCAGGCATTAATCCTACAGCTGACAAATCAATGACTATGGAAAGGGGATACAAGAAAGAGCATTGGGAAGCTGTAGAAACAGACAGCTAAGCAATGTCTTCCTTCATGGCTTTTGCTGTTTGTGAGCAGGTGGAGCTCTCCTCTGCCAGCACACTGTGATGGTTTATGTAATGCTGTCTCTCACCTCCTGGCAGGCACCTTGGAGCTCAGCCTAAAGCACAGAGTGCAGGGAGAGTCCAACCCCGCAGCTCCTGCACTCCCAGCGGTGCAGTGCTGCTGTTTCATAGCAAATAGGAGAGGAACCTCCTGGAGTTCACCAAGGGGAAGCACAAGCTCCTGCACCTGGGGAGGAACAGCCTCCTGAAGCACTACAGGTGAGGGCTGACCTGCTGGGAAGCAGCTCCCCAGGGAAGGACCTGGGAGTGCTGGCAGAGAAGTTCCCCAGGAGCCAGCAACGTGCCCTCAGGGCCAGGAATTCCAATGGTATGAAGTAGAAGAGTGTGGCCAGCAGGTTGAGGGAGCTTCTCCTCCTGTTCTCCATCCTGGAGAGGTCACACCTGGAGCAGTGACCAGTTCTGGGCTCCCCAGTTCAAGAGGGACAGAGACAGGCTGCAGAGAGTCCAACAGAGAGCCCCAAAGCTGCTGAGGGGCCTGGAGCATCTCAGGAGGAGAGGCTGAGAGCCCAGGGGCTGTTGAGCCTGGAGAAGAGCAGCTCCAGAGGGGCTGAGGGAGCTGGGGTTGCTTAGCCTGGAGAGGAGGAGGCTCAGGGGAGACCTTCTTGCTCTCTAAAACTCCCTGCAGGGAGGTTGTGGCCAGGTGGGGGTTGGTCTCCTCTCCCAGGCAACCAGCACCAGAACAAGAGGACACAGTCTCAGGCTGTGCCAGAAGAAGTTTGGGCTGGAGGTGAGGAGAAAGTTCTTCACTGCGAGAGTCATTCATCATTGGAATGTGCTGCCCAGGGAGGTGGTGGAGTCCCCATCCCTGGAGGTGTTCCAGAGGGGATTGGATGTGGCACTTGGTGCCATGGTCTAGCCATGAGGTCTGTGGTGACAGGTTGGACTCGATGATCCTTGAGGTCTCTTCCAACCTTGGTGATGCTGTGATACTGTGACACTGTGACCTGAGCAAAGTTCAGCAAGAGCTAAAGGTGTGGGGGCAAGAAGATGGTGCTGGGCTCTTCTCAGTGACAGTGACAGGACAAGGGCCCAGTGGCAGGACAAGGGCCATGGGCACAAACTGCAAGCCAGGAGGTTTCAGTTGAACTTAAGGAAAAGCTTCTTTACTGTGAGGGTGCTGGAGGCCTGCAGCAGGCTGCCCACAGAGGTTGTGGAGTCTGCTGCTCTGCAGACTTTCCAAGCCCAGCTGGCCACTGTGCTCCTGGGCAAGCTGCTGTGGGTGCCCTGCTTGCCTGCTTGAGCAGGAGGCTTGGGCTGGGTGCTCTCCAGAGGTCCCTTCCAACCCCCACCATTCTGTGCTACTCTGTATGAACACCAGGGGCCAACTATCATCAGAAGAGGCACAACTGTGGTTCCCTCAGTCTTAATGACCTTGTAATTAGATGTGGATTGAGTCACTTCAAAGTGAGGGGAAAGATTGGTCTGTTTCTGAACTGTTCTTGCTCCATGTCATGCTTGTAAGAACTTCAAAGTGTTTCAAAAGCAAGACTGATTTCATACAGCATTAGTTATGGAGCTGGTGCTCCCAAACAGAAGCCTCAGACAATAGCAACCCACTTCCAACGTCTGCCAAGGAACAAAACAACCCAGAGACAACAGCAACAAATCACCTCCCTGCTTTCCAGACTGGGAAAGCTTGGGATTAGACTAAAGCAAGTGGGCTGCTGCAGCTTTAGCCTTCTTGGTTGAGCCAGGAAGTCAGCAAGGAAGCCTTGTGTAAAGAAGCACAGGGAATGGTCACAGGTGGGTGGCTGGAGCAAGGAATGTGTTGGAAGCATGGAGGTGCAGCAAGCAGCACACTCCCAGGGAAGATGCTCTCAGACCAACTCTCCAGAGACTCAAAGGACCTGGCACAGGATAAAATCATCATCATAGAATGGGTTGGGTTGGAAGGGAACTCAAAGATCATCCAGTTCCAACCCCCTGCCATGGGCAGGGACACCTCCCACCAGCACAGGCTGCTCAAGGCCTCATCCAGCCTGGCCTTCAACACCTCCAGGCAGGAGGCAGCCACAGCCTCCCTGGGCAGCCTGTGCCAGAGTCTCCCCACCCTCACTCTAAAGAATTTCTTCTTCATCCCCACTCTCAATCTCCCCTCTCCCAGCTCAAAGCCATTGTTCCTCATCCTGGCACTCCCAGCCCTTGTCACAAGTCCCTCCCCAGCTCTCCTGGAGCCCTTCAGGTCCTGGAAGGCTGCTCTAAGGTGTCCCTGGAACCTTCTCTTCTCCAGGCTGAACAGCCCCAACTCTTCCAGGCTGTGCCCACAGGGGAGGTTCTGCAGCCCTCTGCTCATCTTCATGGCCTCCTCTGGACCCTCTCCAGCAGCTCCAGGTCCTTCTTGTGCTGGGGGCCCCAGAGCTGGAGGCAGTGCTGCAGGTGGGGTCTGAGCAGCACAGTGCAGAGGGCAGAATCCCCTTCCTTGACCTGTTGGCCACACTCCTCTTGATGCAGCCCAGCACAGGGCTGGCTTTCAGGCTGGCCACCCCCATGGCTGACTCACATCAAGCTCCTCATCAGCCTCTCTGGATGATAAAGGATGATGAAGTCAGGAGAAGTCCCTCCCCAGCTCTCCTGGAGCCCTTCAGGTCCTGGCAGGCAGCTCTGAGGTCTCCCTGGAGCCTTCTCTTCTCCAGGCTGAACAACTGCAGCTCTCTCAGCCCATTCCCACAGAGGACATCACACTAAGCAGCTCTCAAGAAGGTAAACCTGCAGCCAGGCTGAACTCTCCTGATGCTTAGATGCAGCTGCTAGCTTTATCCCATAATAAGCATTGAGCCAGGCCTCCTTAGCACACTTCCTTTTCCTAACACTGGCCAATGCCACATGACCCAACCAACCCAAACCAGTCCTCCATGGACAGTAGTGCTTGCACAGCACAGCACAGCACAGCCCTTCCATCACCTCCCTGGTGCAAAAGTCATTTGGCACAGGCTGCCCAGGGAGGTGGTGGAGTCCCCATCCCTGGAGGGGTTCCAGAAACCTGTGGCCATGGCACTTGGGGCCAGGGTTTGGGGGCCATGGTGGTGCTGGCTTGATGGTTGGACTGGGTGATCTCAGAGGCCTTTTCCAACTGAAACAATTCTGTGATGCAGCTGTGAGCTGCTGAGCTCATCTGTGTGCTGTGGGTGTTAGACAACTTCCCCTTGTGTATGAGGGCCATGAAGATGAGCAGAGGGCTGCAGAACCTCCCCTGTGGGGCCAGGCTGGGAGAGTTGGGGCTGTTCAGCCTGGAGAAGAGAAGGCTCCAGGGAGAACTCAGAGCAGCCTGCCAGGACCCAAAGGGGCTCCAGGAGATCTGGGGAGGGACTTTGGACAAGGGCTGGGAGTGCCAGGATGAGGAACAATGGCTTTGAGCTGGGAGAGGGGAGATTGAGCCTGGAGATGAGGAAGAAATCCTTGAGAGTGAGGGTGGGGAGACTCTGGCACAGGCTGCCCAGGGAGGCTGTGGCTGCCTCCTGCCTGCAGGTGTTCAGAACCAGGCTGGATGAGGCCTTGAGCAGCCTGTGCTGGTGGGAGGTGTCCCTGCCCTTGGCAGGGGGCTGGAACTGGATGAGCTTTGAGGTCCCTTCCAACCCAAACCCTCCTATGACTGCAAGCTGCTAGTAAGGTACTAGTAAGCTTTATTTTTGTTCCTCTGTCACAGTGCAGAGCACCAAGAAAACCCCAAAACCCTTTGGAAAGAAGTGCAGCTGAGGTTAAATGAGCTGCAGGCAAGATGAACAGGAGTCCTGGGTGGCTGTTGAGCAACCTCCTTGCTCAAAGGAATGACTGCAGGCTGCAGTGAGGAAGCTGCCATCTCCCCAGCCCCTTCAATCATGTCTGGTTGGCCTCTGGCCAGATCAGCCTGCAAGAATCTTTTTCAATCAGCCAGTCCTGGAAAAATCAATTGGCTTTCACAGTGGTGATGAATCTGCCCCCCTGACTAACCTTATTACTTGCTTGCTGGCTTTGGGGAGACCCAGCTCAGGCAGCTTCACATTTAGGTGGGTGTTTTATTAATCTCTCTGCTGCTTTATCTCTGTTCCTTAGGTTGGACAAACTGCCTCCATCTGAGGAACAGCTGCTGGTTGGCAGTGCTTGGGAGGCTGGGCATTTGTCATCAGGCTAATTCTGGGTTTCCATCAGAATATAGCAATCAGCTGGAAGACAGCAGGACCAAAAGAAGTGGAAGACACTTGGAATCATAGAATTGTCAGGGCTGGAAGGGACCTTCAAGGCTCAGCCAGTTCCAACCCCCCTGCCATGGCCAGGGACACCTCACACCACAGCAGGTTGCTCACAGCCACCTCCAGCCTGGCTGCAAACACCTCCAGGCAGGAGGCTTCCACCACCTCCCTGGGCAACCTGTGCCAGGCTCTCACCACCCTCATGGGCAACAACTTCTTCCTAACATCCAATCTCAATCTCCCCACTTCTAGTTTTGCTCCATCCCCCCCAGTCCTATCCCTCCCTGACACCCTCAAAAGTCCCTCCCCAGCTTTCTTGGAGCCCCCTTCACATACTGGAAGGCCACAATTAGTTCTCCTTGGAGCCTTCTCCTCTCCAGCCTGCACAACCCCAACTCCCTCAGTCTGTCTCCATAGCAGAGCAGCTCCAGCCCTCTGCTCATCCTCGTGGCCCTTCTCTGGACACCTTGCAGCACCTCCAGATCCTTCTGGAGGTTCTGTATTCTCATCCAGACCAATATTCCTCATGGGAAAATGACTTCATTAAACTAGGGACAGGCACTTGTCCTCATCTTCTAGGAGAGCAGCACTCAGGGCAACCTCCCTCTGCAAGTTGCTGCTGTGTGTTGGTGGAGTGGTTGGGGATTAACAGCAGGAAGCAGCTCCATGGGGACTGAGCTGAAATGGAACCTCTCAGAGCAAGGACATTGAGGGATCATAGACTCACAGAATGGGCTGGGTTGGAAGGGCCCTTCAAGCTCATCCAGTTCCAGGCCCCTGCCATGGGCAGGGACACCTCCCACCAGCACAGCTTGCTCAAGGCCTCATCCAGCCTGGCCTTCAACACCTCCAGGCAGGAGGCATCCACAGCCTCCCTGGGCAGCCTGTGCCAGAGTCTCTGGAAAGGACCTTCTCCTAACATCCAGTCTAAATCTGCCCTGCTCTAGTCTCAAGCCATTGCCTCTCATCCTATCATGACAGAGCCTTACAAAACATCCCTCCCCAGCTCTCCTGGAGCCCCTTCAGGTCCTGGAAGGCTGCTCTGAGGTCTCCCTGGAGCCTTCTCTTCTCCAGACTGAACAGCCCCAGCTCCCAGCCTGTGCTCCTAGGAGAGGTCTAAACCCTGCATGGTTTGAGACTACAAAGAACTTCCTCCTCATCTGCAGTCCAAACTCCCTTCTTCTAGCTTCAATCCATTGCTCCTCAGCCTGTCACTACAAGCCCTTGTCAAAAGCCAGCAGAGATGTCAACCCTCGTCCTGGTGGCCATTAAGGGTCCTGGTCCCCAGAGCAGCTGTGATGCTGCAGGGACATGCCAGGCTGGTGTTCAAAGCCCTGGCTGTCTCACAGAGGCAGAGGGAACATCAAGGCAGACCTGCAGATGCTCACCAGGCTTTGCTTTGCCTTTTGGTGTTTTCCCAGCAGGAGATGGGCAGCCTGGGAGTCAGGCAGCGCTGCAGAGAGACATGGTTTGCTTCTGGGGGGCTGGGCATTGCCACCCCAGGGCCATGGAGAGGCAAGCAAGGAGGAACATGTTCCATCTGCTGAAGAATCAATATCTGGGGGGGAAGAAACAATGCAATTTGCTTCTAATTCAGACACCTGCCACACCTTGAGTGCCAGACTCTACACTTTGGCCACAGCAACCCCAGGCAGGGCTACAGGCTGGGGTCAGAGTGGCTGAGAGCAGCCAGGCAGAGAGGGACCTGGGGGTGCTGCTTGACAACAGCTGAACAAGAGCCAGCAGTGTGCCCAGGGGGCCAAGAGGGCCAATGGCATCCTGGCCTGCATCAGGAACAGTGTGGCCAGCAGGAGCAGGGAGGTCATTGTGCCCCTGTGCTCAGCACTGCTTAGGCCACACCTTGAGTCCTGTGTCCAGTTCTGGGCTCCTCAGGTTAGGAAAGATGTTGAGCTGCTGGAAGGTGTCCAGAAGGGCAACAAAGGTGGGGAGGGGTCTGGAGCACAGCCCTTTGAGGAGAGGCTGAGGGAGCTGGGGTTGCTTAGCCTGGAGAAGAGAAGGCTCAGGGGAGACCTCATTGCTCTCTGCATCTCCCTGAAGGGAGGTTGTAGCCAGGTGGGGGTTGGTCTCTTCTCCCAGGTAGGCAAGCAGCACCAGAACAAGAGGACACAGTCTCAAGCTGTGCCAGGGGAGGTTTAAGCTGGAGGTGAGGAAGAGATTCTTCCCAGCAAGAGAGATTGGCCATGGGAATGTGCTGCCCAGGGAGGTGGTGGAGTCCCCATCCCTGGAGGTGTTTAGGAAGAGCCTGGATGAGGCCTTTGGTGCCATGGTTTAGTTGATGAGATGGTGCTGGGTGACAGGTTGGACTTGATGATCTGAAAGGTCTTTTCCAACCTTGTTAATTCTATTCTATTCTATTCTATTCTATTCTATTCTATTCTATTCTATTCTATTCTATTCTATTCTGTTCTGTTCTGTTCTGTTCTGTATTCTGCTGCTGCTAGCTCATAATGCACCAGTGCCTCCCACCCTGCTGAAGAGGAGAGGTTTCTGGGCCAGGAACAACTGGAAAGCCACTCTAGGAGCATTCATCCCCTCTTGAGGAGCCATCAGCACTGCTGCTGAAGGGTCCCCAGCCTGCCTGCCATTGCCCTTAGCAGCCAGGCTGACGCTGTGCCAGCCAGCCCCGAGCAGGCAGGGCCACTGCTGGGTCACCTCTGCTGTCTGTGCTGAGCTCAGCCCCGGGGGCCCTGCTGACATTTCAGCTCCTCCATGCAAGATGTGCAGGGCATGGAGCACACAGTGCTCCCAGGAAAACCTCCCCTCTAAATAATCAAGCAGTGGAGAGAAAAATCCACACAGAAGGGATTTTATATCCCCAGCTCCTGAGGTGCTGCCCCACAGGGAGCACCAGCAAGGGCTCAGCTGGTGCCAAGGGTTTAGGCCACACAGGGGGGACAGAGGGTCCTGCACCTAGCCAGGAGGCCTCATGGTGATGTGCCCATGGTCACCAAACCCATGCAGGTTGGCAGGATTTCCTCAGCTCAGCCAAAAGCATCAGGGCACAGGGCTGTGCAGGAGCAGCAACACAGCCAGCTGCCAGGGTGGGCACCCAGAGCTCAGCCTGCCAGTGCTGCCCCAGCTCTGGGAAGGCTCAGCTGGGACAGCCTCTGGGCCACAAAGTCACAGTGATCACAGTCATTAGCAGCCACCCCAATGAGCTACCAACTACACCAACAATCTGCATTCATTTCCCAGAGTCACAGCATGCCAGGGGCTGGAAGGGACCTCCAGAGCTCACCCAGTCCAACCCCCTGCCAGAGCAGGGTCACCTACAGCAGCTCACACAGGAACACATCCAGGTGGGGTTGGAATATCTCCTGAGAGGGAGACTCCACAGCCCCCCTGGGCAGCCTGCTCCAGGGCTCTGGCACCCTCACAGGGACAAAATGTTTCCTCCTGTGTCCATGGCACTTCCTCTGCCTCAGCTTCCACCACTGCCCCTTGTGCTGGCATTGGGCAGCACCCAGCAGAGCCTGGCTCCAGCCTCTGGGCACTCACCCTGCACAGCTTTAGCAACAGCAAGGAGGTCACCCTCAGGCTCCTCCTCTCCAAGCTCCAGAGCCCTCAGCTCCCTCAGGCTCTCCTCCTGAGGAAGATGTTCCACTGCCTGCAGCAGCTCTGTGGCTCTGTGCTGGACTCTCTCCAGCAGTTCCCTGAGGTCCTTCTTGAGCTGAGGGCCCCAGAACTGGACACAATATTCCAGCTGTGGCCTCAGCAGGGCAGAGCAGAGGGGCAGGAGAACCTCTCTGACCTGCTAACCACAGCCCTTCTAATGCACCCCAGGCTGCCCTTGGCCTTCTTGGCCACCAGAGCACATTTCAATGCTCTCCAATTTATGCCAGAGTTGTTCTGCTCCCACAGCACCTGCTATTAAAGCTGGGGCACCTCTGGACCCCCATGAGCCCAGGCTGGAGGACAAAGGCAGGAGCTCACTGAGAGCCAGATGCAATGCAGGGGCTGCAGAGGAGCATGGAGGGGCACATTCCTGGATTTCCCCAGCACAGGCTCTAGTGTGGTGCTGTCACCCCCTCCACAGCTACCTCACAGAGAGGTTGCAGCCAGGTGGGGGCTGGTCTCTTCTCACATGCAGCAAGTGACAGGACAAGAGGAAATGCCCTCAGGTTGTGCCAGGGGAGGTTCAGGTTGGGTATCAGGAGCAAGGTTCAGGTTGGGTATAGTTTCATAGTTTCATTCAGGGTTGGAAGGGACCACAAGGATCATCTAGTTCCAACCCCCCTGCCATGGCCAGGGACACCCCACACTAGATCAGCCTGGACAGAGCCTCATCCAGCCTGGGCTTAAACACCTCCAGGGACAGGGCCTCAACCACCTCCCTGGACAACACATTCCAGGGTCTCACCACTCTCATGGGGAAGAACTTCCTCCTCACCTCCAGCCTCAATCTCCCCACCTCCAGCTTCATTCCATTCCCCCTAGTCCTATCACTACCTGAGATCCTGAATCAGGAACAATTTCTTCCCAGCAAGGGTTCTCTGGCACTACAGAATCACAGACTTGATCTGACTGGAAGAGACCTTCAAGCTCCCCCAGTCCAACCCTTGACCCAGCACTGAAGGGTCAGCATTAAGCTGTGTCCCTAAGCACCAGGTCCACACTTGAACACTTCCAGGGGTGGCAACTCCAGCACTGCCCTGAGCACAGGCTGCCCAAGGAGGTGGTTGAGTCCCCATCCCTGGAGGTGTTGAAGAAACCTGTGGCCATGGCACTTGGGGCCATGGTTTGGTGGCCATGGTGGGGTTGAGCTGATGGTTAGAGTGGGTGATCCTGAAGGCCTTTGCCAGCCTTAGTGGTTCTGTGATTCTTGCAGCTGCCTCAGGGGGCTGAGCACCACAGACAGCTGCACTGGCCTGGGGCTGCCCTTAAAGAAAACCCAGCAGAGAGCATAGAGAACAGGACCCCTGAGAGAGGGGAGAACGAATTGCACAGCCACAGCTGTCAGCTAATGGACAGAGGCTAATTAATGATCAATTAGTGCTAAACACAAGGCCTGTCACATTGCACGAGCCAGCAGCAGCAGCTGCTCCCTTCAGGGCCTGTGGCACTCCAGTGCATGTGAGACCTGGGCTCCTTTGGTCTGGAGAAGAGGAGGCTGAGGGAGACCTCATTGCTCTCTACAGCTCCCTGAGAGGAGGTTGGGGTGAGGGTAAGGGCAACGAGGCTGGGGAGAGGCCTTGAGCACAGCCCTGTGAGGAGAGGCTGAGGGAGCTGGGGTTGCTTAGCCTGGAGAAGAGGAGGCTCAGGGGAGACCTTCTTGCTCTCTCCAACTCCCTGAAAGGAGGTTGTAGCCAGGTGGGAGTTGGTCTCTTCTCCCAGGCACCCAGCAGCAGAACAAGAGGACACAGTCTCAAGCTGTGCCAGGGGAGGTTTAGGCTGGATGTCAGGAAGAAATTCTTCCCAGCAAGAGAGATTGGCCATTGGGATGTGCTGCCCAGGGAGGTGGTGGAGTCCCCATCCCTGGAGGTGTTTAAGAGGAAACTGGATGAGGCATTGGTGCCATGGTTTAGTTGATCAGATGATGTTGGGTGATAGGTTGGACTTGATGATCTTGAAGGTCTTTTCCAACCTGGTTAATTCTGTTCTGTTCTGTTCTGTTCTATTTGCAGGTGGGGGCTGGGCTCTGCTCCCTAGTCTCAGGTGATAGAAAGAGAGGCAATGGCCTGAACTTGTGCCAGGGGAGGGTTAGGTTGGAGATAAGGAAAAATGTCTTTGCTGCAAGAGTGGTCAGGGATTGGCACAGGCTGCCCAGGGAGGTGGTGGAGTCCCCATCCCTGGAGGGGTTCAAGGAACCTGTGGCCATGGCACTCTGGGCCATGGTTTGGTGGCCATGGTGGGGTTGGGCTGATGGTTGGACTGGATGACCTTAGAGGCCTTTTCCAACCCAACCAATTCAGTGATTCTATGAGCCTATAAAAGGGAAGTGTGGCAGAGGCAGCAGCCTCTCCCAGGCAGGCAGAATAATCACAGTCACCATCACTAGTGGAACTAATGTGATCTGAGCCCTGGATAAAGGCCTCGTGTCAGCCTTTCTTTATTAGCATAAACCCTCATTGTGATGGGGATTAACCTCCTGCTTTGCTGCAGGGAGCTGAACAGGCACAGGGGACAGCAGCCAGCACCAGAACAAGAGGACACAGTCTCAAGCTGTGCCAGGGGAGGTTTAGGCTGGAGGTGAGGAGAAAGTTCTTCCCAGCAAGAGAGATTGGCCCTTGGGATGTGCTGCCCAGGGAGGTGGTGGAGTCCCCATCCCTGGAGGTGTTCAAGAGGGGATTGGATGTGGCACTTGGAGCCCTGGGTTAGTTGTCAGGAGGTGTTGGGTGACAGGTTGGACTTGATGATCCCTGAGGTCTTTTCCAACCTCATTGATTCTATTCTATGATCTTCTCAGTGGTGTCCTGTGACAGGACAAGGGGCAATGAACACAAACTGGAACCCACCTCAACATGAGGAGAAGCTTCTTTGGTGTGAGGCTGCTGGAGCCCTGGAGCAGGCTGCCCAGAGAGGTTGTGGAGTCTCTTTCTCTGGACACATTCAAAACCTACCTGGCTGCATTCCTGTGCAACCTGCCCAAGGTGACCCTGCTTTGGCAGAGGGTTTGAACTCCTTAATCTCCTCCAGAGGTCCCTTCCAACCCCTGCCATTCTGTCAGACATTCTAGGGGCTGTGCTGCACCACAGGGGACCGATAGCTGAAGGTACCCATGGCTTTGTGCAAGCTGCAGGGACTGGAAGCCTTACCCTGAAGGTCACTTGGAGGCAAATGGCAGCTACAGTGTCCATGGATGTTGCTGGAGTGATGCTGACAGCCAAAGTTCGTCCCAAGGCTGATGATGCACCGTCTGGATGAAGACAAGCAATGCTCCCCTGAGTGGCACATCACCACACAGGATCAGAGAACCACAGAACATTATGGGTTGGAAAGAACCTCCAGAGATCATCCAGTCCAAGCCCCCTACCAGAACAGGGCCAGGGCAGGTCACACAGAACACATCCAGGTGGGGTTGGAAGTCTCCAGAGCAGGAGACTCCACAAGCTCTCTGGGCAGCCTGCTCCAGGGCTCAGCACCCTCACAGGGACAAAGTTTTCCCTCTTGTTGCCCTGGCACCTCCTCTGCTCCAGCTTGCCCCCAGTGCCCCTTGTGCTGTGCTTGGCCATCCCTGAGCAGAGCCTGGCTCCAGCCCTGCACATCTTTATCCCCAGCCATGAGGCATTTGCTGGGTGCCAAAGGCAGTTTGGAGAGCTCTTTTCTAAGGTGTACTTCTAAGGAGACTTTCCAGCCCCCCCTGGATGTGTTCCTGGGTGACCTGATCTAGGTCAACCTCCTCTAGCAGAAGGGTAGGACTGGATGGTCTGTGGAGGTCCTGGGTGTGATGGGTGACCACTAGATGGATAAGGAACTGGCTTGATGGCTGCACCCAAAGAGTGGCTGTCGATGGCTCCATGGCCCAGTGGAGGCCAGGGACAAGCAGAGTCCCTCAGGGATCAGTCCTGGGACCAGGCTTGTTCAACATCTCTGTGGGTGCCATGGACAGTGGCACTGAGTGCACCCTCAGCAGGTTTGCTGATGGCACCAAGCTGTGTGGTGCAGCAGACAGGCTGGAGGGAAGGGAGGCCATCCAGAGGGACCTGGACAGGCTGGAGAGTTGGGCACAAGCCAACCTCATGAGGTTCAACAAGAGCAAGGGCAGGGTCCTGCAGCTGGGTCGAGGCAATCCCAGGCACAAATCCAGGCTGGGCAGGGACTGGCTGGAAAGCAGCCCTGAGGAGAGAGACTTGGGGGTGCTGGGGGAGGAGAAGCTCACCAGGAGCTCTCAGTGTGCACTTGCAGCCCACAAAGCCAATCAGAGCCTGGGCTGCAGCAGGAGAAGTGTGGCCAGCAGGGCAAGGGAGGTGATTCTCCCCCTCTGCTCAGCTCTGCTGAGACCCCACCTGGAGTACTGCCTCCAGTTCTGGAGCCCCTATTGCAAGAGGGATGTGGAGGTGCTGGAAGGTGTCCAGAGAAGGGCCAGGAGGATGAGCAGAGGGCTGGAGCACCTCTCCTGTGAGGACAGACTGAAGGAGTTGGGGCTGTTCAGTCTGCAGAAGAGAAGGCTCCCAGGTGACCTCATTGTGGCCTTCCAGGATCTGAAGGGGGCTACAGGAAGGCTGGGGAGGGACTGCTCAGGATCTCAGGGAGTGATAGGACTAGGGGGAATGGAATGAAGCTGAAGGTGGGGAGATTGAGGCTGGAGGTGAGGAGGAAGTTCTTCCCCATGAGAGTGGTGAAGCCCTGGAATGTGCTGCCCAGGGAGGTGGTTGAGGCCCTGTCCCTGGAGGTGTTTAAGCCCAGGCTGGATGAGGCTGTGGCCAGCCTGATCTAGTGTGGGGTGTCCCTGCCCATGGCAGGGAGTTGGAACTAGATGATCCTTGTGGTCCCTTCCAACCCTGACTGATACTGTGATACTATGATGATTTTCAGAGCCAGTTTAAGGATGATAAAATGGTGGAAAACAGTTCAAATAACAATAAAATACAACAAAAGTGAAGGTGTTGCAGCTCAGCAGCAGGCAGCTCAGCGGCTGAACAATGCAGGGGAAACAAGCAAGGAACCAAGAGATAAAGTCAGGAGAGCTCTAATAGGGCCATTTATCAGGCAGGCTAAATATAGCAGCTCAGTGCAGCAGCAGTGGACTCTTCAGCAGGCAGAAGTGGTGATAATTTGCCTGCTATTTAGCACTCCCATCAATTCACTCAGCACCTTGATTGCTTGCCACAAAGACAGGAACAAAACTGGGGCTGTTTAAAGAGGGCCAAAGCACAGTGGGATAAAGAGGGGAGGAGAGAGGTGGTGGTGGTGGAGAAGGGTGTAAAAAGCTAATTACAGATCTTTGGTGGCCTCAGAACTGGAAACCAATTAAAAACCTCATTTTGCCTTGGAAAGTCCCAGAAGAAGTTCCTAAATCTTAATTTGCTTCTGTCCTTATCTCATTTGTGACAGGTCTCGGGAGTATCCTCTGCCAAAGGCAGGAAGGGAGCAGCAGAGCATAGGCTGTGCCTCCTCCTCCTCCTCCACAGGCAGAGCCCTCTGGCCCATGCTCTTTAATCATGGAGCACAATCAGATGCTGCATTAGAGAAGAGGCTTTTGGAGCCCTCCTGAAGATGGGGTGCAGAATCCTTGGTAGCTTCATAAAATCAGAGCATGGCTTGAGTTGGAAGGGAGCTTTAAGATCCTCTAGTTCCAGCCCCCTGCCATGGGCAGGGACACCTCCCACCAGCACAGCTTGCTCAGGGCCTCATCCAGCCTGGCCTTCAACACCTCCAGGCAGGAGGCAGCCACAGCCTCCCTGGGCAACCTGTGCCACAGTCTCACCACCCTCACAGCAAATAATTTCTTCCTCATCTCCAGTCTCAATCCCCCCTCTCCCAGCTCAAAGCCATTATTCCACATCCTGTCCCTCCCAGCCCTTGGCCAAAGTCCCTCCCCAGCTCTCCTGGAGCCCTTCAGGTCCTAGAAGGCTGCTCTAAGGTGTCCCTGGAGCCTTCTCTTCTCCAGGCTGAACAGCCCCAACTCTCTCAGCCTGTCCCTACAGTGGAGGTTCTCCATCCTCTGCTCATCTTCATGGCCTCCTCTGGACCCTCTCCAGCAGCTCCAGGTCCTTCTTGTGCTGGGGTCCCAGAGCTGGAGGCAGTGCTGCAGGTGGGGTCTGAGCTGTGCAGTGCAGAGGGGCAGAATCCCCTCCCTTGACCTGCTGGCCACAGCCCAGCACAGGGCTGGCTTTCAGGCTGGCCACCCCCATGGCTGACTCACATCAAGCTCCTCCTCAGCCTCTCTGGATGATGAAGGATGATACCCCAGGCCATGCCTTGAACCCACCAACTCCTGCCAGCAGCTTCAGCTGCTCCCAGCTCGAGCTGCTGGGGGTTCAGCCAGGAGGCAAACCCTCAAGTTTACTCCCAAGAAAACCAAAGCACTTCTGTCACAGAATCACAGAACATTAGAGGTTTGAAAGGACCTCCAGAGATCCTCAAGTCCAACCCCTGGTGCTGGGGGCAGTGCCTCAGCACTTTGCCACATGCTGGATCCCATTTTGGTTTAGCACTGCAGGGAATTATCAAGGAGGCAGGCTGGGAGCACTCCCAGAGCCTTTGCACAGGCTGATATTTAATTTAAGTAGCTAATCTAATTCTCTAGCAGCCTTTCCTTCTTGTGACATCAACACTGAATCCCTTCCTTGCCACTGCAAGGAATTCTGAGCTGCAGCCAGCCAGAGAAGGTGAAACTGGCAGTTACAGTTCTGGGGGTGTCAGGCTGCTCAGGAGTGGTGAGGGCTGTGGGGCTCAGGGGAGACCTCATTGCTCTCTACAGCTACCTGAAGGGAGGCTGGAGCCAGGTGGGGGTTGGTCTCTTCTCCCAGGCAACCAGCACCAGAACAAGAGGACACAGTCTCAAGCTGTGCCAGGGGAGGTTTAGGCTGGAGGTGAGGGAGAAATTCTTCC
This sequence comes from Melanerpes formicivorus, assembly GCF_026170545.1. NCBI lineage: Eukaryota > Metazoa > Chordata > Aves > Piciformes > Picidae > Melanerpes > Melanerpes formicivorus. The sequence goes on along the minus strand of NW_027142425.1, from coordinate 2,297,026 downwards.
CAGCAAGAGAGATTGGCCATGGGAATGTGCTGCCCAGGGAGGTGGTGGAGTCACCATCACTGCAGGTGTTTAGGAAGAGCCTGGATGAGGCACTTGGTGCCATGGTTTAGTTGATCAGATGGTGCTGGGTGATAGGTTGGACTTGATGATCTCTGAGGTCTTTTCCAACCTGGTTCATTCTGTATTCTGTAGCAGCTCCAGCTGGGAATTAACCTCTTTTGCAGTTACTGCTAAACCTCTGGGTTTCATTCTTGTAAAGAAAGCCTTTTAATCCCTGCTGCTGCTCTTTCCCAGAGATCTCCCAGCTTCCAAGTGTGTTCCATTGCAGGGAGGCTGGAGGAGATGATCCCTAGGGTCTCTTCCAAGCTAAGCCATTCTATGATCCCTTTTATAACAGCAACTTCAAGATGTTCTCTAAGGTAGGTTGGATCCAGAGCTTAAAGGGCCCCAGGCCATTAGACACATCAAGTTGTCACATTAGAGCCTGGAAGGGACCTCCAGAGATCATCCAGTCCAAGCCCCCTGCCAGAGCAGGGTCACCCAGTGCAGGTCACCCAGGAACACATCCAGGTGGGGCTGGAAAGGCTCCAGAGCAGGAGACTCCACAACCTCTCTGGGCAGCCTGCTCCAGGCCTCCAGCAGCCTCACTGTAAAGAAGTTTCTCCTCATGCTGAGGTGGAACCTTCTGTGTTCAAGTTTGTGTCCAGTTCTTTGTTTTATCTCTGTGCACCCCCCAAAAGAGCTTGGCCTCCTCCACTTGACCCCCAGCCCTCAGCTATTGATAGACATTGATCAGATCCCTCTCAGCCTTCTCTTCTCCAGACTAAACAGCCCCAGGGCTCTCAGTCTCTCTTCACAGGGGAGATGCTCAACTCCCCAGATCATCCTCATAGCTCTCCCTTGGACTCTCTCCAGCAGGTCTCTGTCTCTCTTGAGCTGGGGAGCCCAGAACTGGACACAGGATTGCAGCTGTGGTCTCGGCAGGGCAGGGCAGAGGGGGAGCAGAACCTCCTTTGACCTTCTGGCCACACTTTTCATGATGCACCCCAGGATGCACCCGGCAGAGGGGGCGGCTGCAGCACAACTGGCTGAGAAGAGAGGAGGCGGAGCCAGGTGCTCGGCGCCATTCTCGGAGCGTGTCCGAAAACACCGGGGGAAGATTTACAGCTGCCGCCGCCGCTTGAACGCAGCCCGGCCCGGGCGCTGCCGCCGCCGCTTGAACGCAGCCGGCCCGGGCGGTGCAGCCGCCGCTTGAACGCAGCCCGGCCCGGGCGGTGCAGCCGCCGGTTGAACGCAGCCCGGCCCGGGCGGTGCAGCCGCCACCACTTGAACGCAGCCAGCCCGGCCCCCGCCGTCTCTGTCGCCGCGATGCAGAGTCCGAGTCACCTCCACCCCTTCGGGCATCCCAACGCTTGTTTCAGCCAAAGCCACGAGCGCGTTCTCAGAGCCTTTGAGAGCGGCTCTCCAGCTGCAGTCCCCGCTCGCCCTCGGGTTTCGGAAGCCGTCGCTTGCCCGCTCGCCGCGGGCGGCCGTCCCCCGCAGCGGCCGCGGGCTGACCCCGCTCTGCTTGCCGCCGCCCCCTCCTCCGCTCCGCTCCCTGCCGCTCCGCAGAGAACGAGGAGGAGAAGGCAGGTCTCGCCTTCTTAGACTACCCGAGCATCCTTAAGCTGCCCTGAGCAGAAAGTCACAGAAAGAGCCACCCCTCGCTGTTCCCAAGCACCAGGAGGGACTTCCATGCCATCAGCCACGCACCAGGAGTCCTTCAGCAGTCCACAGGAGCTCTGTGTGAGCCACCCCGGCAACAAAACTTGAGCCCCAGCTGCCCAACCAGCAGCGCCCCACATCTGACTTTAAACTCTCCAGCTTTTGCCATTCGATCTGCAGTTTGCCACAACAGCCAACTGCTGGCCTGGCTACGCCGTGATTGTCGTGGTTCGGGAGGACACTCCTCCCCCCACGGGCAGAAAGAACGACTCAAAGGGGTTGCAAAAGCATGGTGGAGAGTTTAAATGGGTGCACAAAAACGCCACCAGTGAAAGCTTTACACAGAACCACAGGCACCCTGACAAAAGAGAGAGATCCCAGAACATACCCAAGAACGTCCCACCCCCACCTGGGGGTACACCCAAACCCCACAGGGCTCTTTCTCTCCCCCCCCCCCCCCCCCCCCCAACGCAGCCTTGGGCCGGGGCAGGCCCAAGGGAGGCTTATGGGAGTGGAATACCTGATTTGCAGTGACCACCACCCTGGGCTGGGCCCACCCATGGAGACCTCCCAAGAGTGGTCTGTGCAGTGGCATCCGGGCCAGCACCCAGCCTGAACCACCACAGCAGCCAAGGAGTAAATGAGAACTGAATAAACAAAGCTAAAACTCCTCTCCCATGCTGTCAGAGTCGCAGAATGAGTTGGGTTGGAGGGGACCTTAAAGCTCATCCAGTTCCAGCCCCCTGCCACGGGCAGGGACACCTCCCACCAGCCCAGCTTGCTCAAGGCCTCATCCAGCCTGCCAGGGGAAGTGATTTGCAGGGCTCCACTGTCTGCACAGGACTCCCCCTAAGGAGCCTTGCTCAGCCCTGCTCAGACAGCTGCCAGCACCCTGCCTCCCTGCACCCAGGGTGGGCTGGAGCCCCAGCTGGGGCAGAGGTGACCCCACTATGCTCCTCAGTTTTGGGCAGCTCCTCTCCCTGCAGGGGAGGGGACCTGGCCCCCAGGCAGGTGGCCAGCAGTGGGACCTGGGGTTTGGTGCTGTGGGGCAGGGTCTGCATGGTGATTCCCTGGCTCAGGGAGCAGCCCCGAGCTGGCTGCTTGCTGATTGCTTTCCTTCCCCAGCACTGTGTCACCACAGGCTGCATGGAAACCTCCTGGGTGACCAAACAAGCTGCAGCTGACAGCATTGTAAAGCATGAGGCTGGCCCAGGTTGCAGGGGTGCTGCCAGCACACACTGAAACCTGCCTGGCATCTGATCCTTCCTCTGCTTCCTTTCTTCTTCTCCTCCTAGAGACAACCTCCTCAAACCTCTACAGCAAAACACAGCAGCAGCAATGGCAAACCAACCCCCTGAGTGATGAACCCAAAGCTGGCATTGCAGCTTGTCTGCAGGCAGGAAGGGGCTTACAGACGTCAGCTGGAAGAGATCTCAAAGTGTGGCCTCCAACAGCCTGCAGCACTTGGAAACATTCTGCAGACCAAAGTGTGGCTGCTGGGAGGCAGGGCAGCACTCCTCTGGGCTGAGCAGCAAGGGGAAGGCATCTCTTATGTTATTCTTTAGGGCAAGGGATGGAAACTCCAGCACAGGAGCTTCCACCTCACCAGGAGGAGGAACTTCTTCCCTGTGAGGGTCCCAGAGCCCTGGAGCAGGCTGCCCAGAGAGGTTGTGGAGTCTCCTGCTCTGGAGCCTTTCCAGCCCCATCTGGATGTGTTGCTGTGTGACCTGTGCTGGATTCTCTGCTCCTGCTCTGGCAGGGGGGTTGGACTGAAAGATCTCCAGAGGTCCCTTCCAACCCCTGACATCCTGTGAGCTGTGATATGGAATCATAGACCTGATTGGGTTGGAAAATCCCTCTAAGATCACTGTGTCCAACCAGCAACCCAACCCCACCATGGCCATCAAACCATGGCCCCAAGTGCCATGGCCACACTCTTTTGCACACCTCCAGGGATGAGGACTGCAACAGCAAATGAACACAGAGGTGGCTGCTGAGCACCTGAGCACTGCTGGCTCTGGATGCTGTGCTGGGCTTCACTCTTCAGCAGAAAAGCCTTACTGAACATCAGACCCACAGAATGGTTTGGGTTGGAAGGGATCTCCAAAGCTCATCCAGTCCAACCCCCTCTGCACTCAGCAGGGACATCCTCCACTAGATCAGGTTGCCCAGAGCCCTGTCCAGCCTCTCCTTGTTGTCATCCAGAAGGACCTGGACAGGCTGGGGAGAATCTCCTCAGGTTCAGTAAGGCAAAGTGCAAGGTCCTGCACCTAGGCTGGGGGTGGTGAGATTGAGAGCAGCCCTGAAGAGAAGGCCTTGGGGTTGCTGGTGGGGGAGAAGCTGGACAGGAGCCAGCACTGGGCACTGGCAGCACAGAAGGCCAAGGGCAGCCTGGGCTGCATCCAAAGCAGTGTGGCCAGAGCTGGAGAGAGGGATCCTGCCCCTCTGCTCTGCTCTGGGGAGACCTCACCTGCAGGGCTGGGGCCAGACATAGGAACCCCAACACCAGAGACATGTGGACCTGCAATGGTTTGAAGGTGGAGCAGGGCAGAGTTAGGTTGGACATCAGGAGGAAGCTCTGCACAGGGAGGGTGGTGAGACACTGGCACAGGCTGCCCAGGGAGGTGCTTGAGGCTCCATCTCATCCAAGCTCAGCCTGGCTGTGTCCCTGTGCAGCCTGCTCTAGCTGGAGGTGTCCCTGCTGCCTGCAGGGGGTTGGTCAAGATGCCCTTGGAGGCTCCCTTCCAAGCCAATGCAAGCTGTGAAGCTGACTTCTAAGCAACTCATCATGGCTAGGACCCAGGCTGAGGAGAACCCCAGTGAAGACACTGACTGCAGAGCAGCTCCTCAGCCTCAGCACACAGGCAGCACACACAGGCAGCAGGCTGAATTTCCATCACCCAAAAGGAGATGTAACTGCCTCAAGGACCTCTTAGTGTAATTAATCAAACAGAAAGTGAAGGTGGACTTCAGGGGGGGTTAAACTCAAGCAGGTTCTGAAATCTGGTCTCTGAGCTGGGGAAAAAATTAATTAGTAGCAGGTGGCAGCAAAAGAAATGAGAGTGAGGAGACACCATTCCCCTGCCTGGTGCTTGGCACAGCATGGGAGGAGGGCTCTGGAGGTGCTGAGTCAATCCATCTTGAGTAGCTGCTGTCCAAGAGGCCCCAGCAGCACCACTGCTGACACCTGTAGCCAGCACAGCCACACAGAGCTGAACCAGAGAGTTGTTCAGAGAGGCAGAGTTGGCTTTGATTTGAAGCAAAGCAACCATAAAGCCTAAAGCTTAGCCAGGCCTGTGGGTAGGGAACAGTACTGGGAGAGTGCCTGAAGAATGAACAGACCTTCCAAACCTGACACTGTAGGCATCACAAATTGCATTGGGTTGGAGGAGAGCCTCCAAGGGCATCCAGTCCAACCCCCCTGCAGATACCTCCAGCTAGAGCAGGCTGCACAGGGACACACTGAGTCTGACCACCAGGGATGGAGCCTCAAGCACCTCCCTGGGCAGCCTGTGCCAGTGTCTCACCACCCTCCCTGTGCAGAGCTTCCTCCTGATGTCCAACCTAACTCTGCCCTGCTCCACTTTCAAACCATTGCCTCTCATCCCATCCCCACAGGCCCTTCTGAACAGTCCCTCCCCAGCTGCCTGCAGCTCCCCTGCAGATACTGAAATGCAGCTCTGAGGTCTCCCTGGAGCCTTCTCTTCTCCAGGCTGAACAGCCCCAGCTCTCCCAGCCCGGCCCCGTAGCAGAGGTTCTGCAGCCCTGTGATCATCTTTGTGGCCTCCTCTGGACCCTCTCCAACAGCCCCAGGTCCCTCTTGTGCTGGGGGCCCCAGAGCTGGATGCAGCACTGCAGGAGAGGTCTTTCTCCCTGGAGCTGCTCTCCAGCAGGGCAGTCCCTCCCCTGCCCTGGTGCCTGTTGCTGTTCCTCCCCAGATGCAGGACCCTGCACTTGTCATAGAACAGAGTAGAGTAGAGTAGACTAGACTAGACTAGACCAGGTTGGAAATGGCCTTTGAGATCATCAAGTCCAACCTATCACCCAACCCCATCTGATCAACTGCCCCATGGCACCAAGCACCCCATCCAGCATTGACCTTCCTGAGGTTTGCCTGCAGCCAGCTCTCAGGCTGTCCAGCTCTGCTTGGATGCCAGCACAGCCTGAGGGCTGTCAGCCAACCTCCCACACCCCCAAGTTTTGTCTCATCAGTGACCTTGCTGAGGGTGCCCTCCCTCCCCTCCCCCAGGTCACTGAGAAAGACAGAAGGCAGAGGGAGAGCAGCAAAGAGCTGAATGAGGCAGCTGAGACTGAGGGAGTGCAGTTGAAAATTTTATTGACCAAAACAAAACCAGAACCAAACCAAACCAAAACCAAACCAAAACCAAAAGAAGGTCAGAGGTGGTAGTCCAAGGTCACTGAGCAAAAGCAGCTCTCTGCCTGAAGCTGCACTTTGTGCTAAAGAACCTTACGAACTGAGACTCTACAGAGGACAGGTTATGCAGGTTATCTGGAGAGCAGAGGAGGACAAAAAGAAAGGGAGATTGGATTAGACTGGATCTGATGGAATGGGTTGGTCAAATTGAGTGGCTGAAGTTCAATGTTGCTAGCCCTTATCTACCTTATCTTCAGTACAGGCAACCCAACACAAGGCAGCACTGAGTTCCCACTGCTCCATGGGGTCTGTGTGTGTGTGTGAGCTCCTATGGAAGGTGATTCCTGCATCCAGGAAGGAAAGCTCAACCAAATGAAACCACAGCACTGAATTCCCACTGCTCCATGGTCTGTGTGTGAGTGTGAGCTCCCATGGAAGCTGCTTCCTGCATCCAGGAAGGAAAGCTCAACCAAATGAAACCACTGCACTGAATTCCCACTGCTCCATGGGGTCTGTGTGTGTGTGTGTGTGAGCTCCCATGGAAGCTGCTTCCTGCATCCAGGAAGGAAAGCTCAACCAAATGAAACCACTGCACTGAATTCCCACTGCTCCATGGGGTCTGTGTGTGTGTGTGTGTGAGCTCCCATGGAAGCTGCTTCCTGCATCCAGGAAGGAAAGCTCAACCAAATGAAACCACTGCACTGAATTCCCACTGCTCCATGGGGTCTGTGTGTGTGTGTGAGCTCCCATGGAAGCTGCTTCCTGCATCCAGGAAGGAAAGCTCAACCAAATGAAACCACTGCACTGAATCCCCACTGCTCCATGGTCTGTGTGTGAGTGTGAGCTCCCATGGAAGCTGATTCCTGCATCCAGGAAGGAAAGCTCAACCAAATGAAACCACTGCACTGAATTCCCACTGCTCTATGGTCGGTGTGTGTGAGTGTGAGCTCCCATGGAAGCTGATTCCTGGGTTTAGAGAGGAAAAACCCAACCCAGTCAAACCCTCCCCCCCTCAAATGTTTTCACTCTGTTCTTTGAGGCCTCACTCAGCTGCCTCAGGGGAAATAAAAGACCCAACCAAAACATTTGATGCAGGTTATAAAAGACTCCCAGCCTCTGCAAGGTTCACTTCCTGTGTAGTGCTAATAGAATTCTCAAGTGGTTTGAGTTTCTCCCCTCTGCCTGGGGGAACTTCCAGCTGCTCTGAAAGCACCCAGGAAGGCAAGGATGGGGACAAGAGATATGTCCAAAAGACTCTGTGAAAAACAGGGAGGTAGCTCAGGGCCCCTTGGCAGCTCTTCTCTCATGCCTCACACTGGTGTGGTCCTGCCTCCCCCTGCCATGGGTGGTGCACAAAAAGGAAAGGCAAAGGGATTTCAGCTCTGAGCTTCAGTGACAGGCTGTGGCCAGAGCCTTCAGGCTTGCCTGGGGGGGCTGCCCAATGCAAGCTAAGAGGTGACCTCAAGAGCCAATACACAACAGGGAGAACAGGCCCAGCTCAGACAGGTCCCAGGCAGCATCTCCCCACCTGGCTCAGGGGAGCACACCTGGTTTGCTTCAGCACTGAACAAACATTCCAGGCCAAACAGCACAGACACTGGCAAAGGCTTGGTTGCTGTGGGGTTGGGTTGGGGTTGTTTGGGGTTTTTGGGTCCTTTTGTTGTCTTGTTTTCCTCCCAGTAATTGTATGAAGTGCTGTAGGCTAAGCCTCCCAAGAAACTACTGAAGGGGAAACAGAAAACAGAGAAGAGACTTCTAGGATGCAGTGCAGAGGTATTGGGGTGGTGTTCCTGCAACCTCAGCAGTCCAGAGGTGGCGTTCCTGCAACCCCAGCAGTCCAGGGGTGGTGTTCCTGCAACCTGAGCAGTCCAGGGGTGGTGTTCCTGCAGCCTCAGCAGTCCAGGGATGGTATCCCTGCAACCTGAGCAGTCCAGGGGTGGTGTTCCTGCAGCCTCAGCAGTGCAGGGGTGGTGTTCCTGCAGCCTCAGCAGTCCCAGGGGGGGTGTTCCTGCAGCCTCAGCAGTCCAGGGGTGGTGTTCCTGCAGCCTCAGCAGTCCAGGGATGGTATCCCTGCAACCTGAGCAGTCCAGGGGTGGTGTTCCTGCAGCTTCAGCAGTCCAGGGGTGGTGTTCCTGCCACCTGAGCAGTGCAGGAGGTGGTCTCTAGGGGGCTGAGAGAGGAGACTCTCGGGACGGGGAGCCCGTGTTGTCCTCCGGGGGGAAGACGGTGAGCGTGCAGGCGCGGATGCCGCCCAGGGACTCCGGCAGGTCGAAGACTTTGTGCCACTCATCCTTCTCCGGGTCATACTTCTGCACTATCTCCACCATGCAGCGATTGTTCCAGGAGTAGCCTCCCACCACGTAGATCTTGTTCTCAAAGACGGCCACCCCCACGTCGCTCTGCCCGCGCAGCATGGCGGCGATGGGAGTCCACTGGTCGAGGGCTGGGGAGTAATACTCACAGCTTAGGACATCGTCGTAGTCGCTGGTGCCGCGGAAGTGATTGCCGCCGATCACGTAGAGCTTGTCCGCCACAGTGCACATGCAGTGCAGGCCGCGCACCGTCGTCATGGCGGCTTTCTGAGTCCATTTGTCCGTGTCGGGGTCGAAGCACATCAGCTCCTTCTGGAAAGTGTCGTGGGTGATCCCCCCTGGGGAGAGAAACACAGCTCAGAGGGGGGCTGGGCAGCATCGAACAAGGACGGAGACCGCCCGAGCAAGGACGGAGAGCGCCCGAGCACGGACGGAGACCACCCGAGCAAGGACGGAGAGCACCTGAGCACGGACGGAGACCTCCCGAGCACGGACGGAGACCGCCCGAGCACGGACGGAGACCTCCCGAGCACGGATGGAGACCGCCCGAGCACGGACGGAGACCGCCCGAGCAAGGACGGAGACCGCCCGAGCACGGACGGAGACCTCCCGAGCACGGACGGAGACCGCCCGAGCAAGGACGGAGACCTCCCGAGCACGGACGGAGACCTCCCGAGCACGGACGGAGACCGCCCGAGCACGGACGGAGACCTCCCGAGCACGGACGGAGACCGCCCGAGCAAGGACGGAGACCGCCCGAGCACGGACGGAGACCTCCCGAGCACGGACGGAGACCGCCCCAACAAGGACGGAGACCGCCCCAACAAGGAAGGAGACCTCCCGAGCAAGGACGGAGACCTCCCGAGCACGGACGGAGACCGCCCGAGCACGGACGGAGACCTCCCGAGCAAGGACGGAGACCTCCCGAGCAAGGACGGAGACCTCCCGAGCACGGACGGAGACCTCCCGAGCACGGACGGAGACCTCCCGAGCAAGGACGGAGACCGCCCGAGCACGGACGGAGACCTCCCGAGCACGGACGGAGACCTCCCGAGCAAGGACGGAGACCGCCCGAGCAAGGACGGAGACCTCCCGAGCAAGGACGGAGACCGCCCGAGCAAGGACGGAGACCGCCCGAGCACGGACGGAGACCGCCCGAGCACGGACGGAGACCTCCCGAGCAAGGACGGAGACCGCCCCAACAAGGACGGAGACCGCCCGAGCAAGGACGGAGACCGCCCGAGCACGGACGGAGACCGCCCGAGCAAGGACGGAGACCGCCCGAGCAAGGACGGAGACCGCCCGAGCACGGACGGAGACCTCCCGAGCAAGGACGGAGACCGCCCGAGCACGGACGGAGACCTCCCGAGCAAGGACGGAGACCGCCCCAACAAGGACGGAGACCGCCCGAGCAAGGACGGAGACCGCCCGAGCACGGACGGAGACCTCCCGAGCACGGACGGAGACCACCCGAGCAAGGACAGAAACCACCTGAGCAAGGACGGAGACTATCTAAAAATGGACAAAAGTCATCTGAATATGAATAATATAATAATAGAATAATAGACCAAGTTGGAAGAGACCTTCAAGATCATCGTGTCCAACTCATCAACCAATCCAACACCACCTAAACAACTAACCCATGGCACCAAGCACCCCATCAAGTCTCCTCCTGAACACCTCCAGTGGTGGTGACTCCACCACCTCCCCGGGCAGCCCATTCCAATGGCCAATCACTCTCTCTCTGTAGAACTTGTTCCCAACACCCAACCTAAACCTCCCCTGGCACAGCCTGAGACTGTGTCCTCTTGTTCTGGTACTGGCTGCCTGGGAGAAGAGACCAACCTCTGCCTGTCTACAACCTCCCTTCAGGTGGTTGTAGACAGCAAGAAGGTCTCCCCTGAGCCTCCTCTTCTCCAGGCTAAGCAACCCCAGCTCCCTCAGCCTCTCCTCACAGGGCTGTGCTCCAAACCCCTCAACAACTTTGTTGCCCTTCTCTGGACTCATTCCAGCAAGTCAACCTCCTTCCTAAACTGAGGGGCCCAGAATTGGACACAGGACTCAAGGTGTGGCCTAACCAGTGCAATGTACAGGGGCAGAATGACCTCCCTGCTCCTGCTGGCCACACTCTTCCTGATCCAGGCCAGGATGCCATTGGCCCTCTTGGCTGCCTGGGCACACTGCAGGCTCATGTTCAGCCTACCATCAACCAGCACCCCCAGGTCCCTCTCTGCCTGGCTGCTCTCAGCCACTCTGACCCCAGCCTGTAGCACTGCATGGGGTTGTTGTGGCCAATGTGCAGAACCTGGCACTTGGATGTGTTCAGTCTCCTGCCCTTGGACTCTGCCCATCTGTCCAGCCTGTCCAGGTCCCTCTGCAGAGCCTCTCTACCCTCCAGCAGATCAACTCCTGCCCCCAGCTTGGTGTCATCAGCAAATTTACTGATGATGGACTCAATGCACTCATCCAGATCATCAATAAAGATGTTCAAGAGGATGGGGCCCGGCACTGGTCCCTGGGGGACACCACTGGTGCCTGGCTGCCAGCTGGCTGTGGCACCATTCACCACCACTCTCTGGGCTCAGCCTCCAGCCAGTTCCTAACCCAATGCAGTGTGCTCTTGTCCGAGCCATGGGCTGACAGCTTGGCCAGGAGTTTGCTATGGGGGACCGTGTCAAAGGCCTTGCTGAGGTCCAGGCAGACTACATCAACAGGCCTCCCCACATCCACCAGGCAGTCACCTGATCATAGAAGGAGATCAGGTTGGTCAGGCAGGACCTGCCCTTCCTAAATCCATGCTGGCTAGGCCTGATCCCTTGGCCATCCTGTAAGTGCTGTGTGACTGCACTCAAGATGACCTGTTCCATGATCTTGCCTGGCACTGAGGTCAGGCTGACAGGCCTGTAATTCCCTGGCTCATCCAACCGGCCCTTCTTATGGATGGGCACCACCTTGGCCAGCTTCCAGTCCTCTGGGACCTCGCCAGTGAGCCAGGACTGCTGGAAAATTATGGAGAGTGGCTTGGCCAGCTCATCTGCCAGCTCTCTCAGCACCCTAGGATGAATCCCATCTGGTCCCATGGACTTGTGGGGATCCAAGCAGCTGAGGAGAGCTCCAACCACCTCTTCATGGAACATAGGGAAACTGTGCAGCTCCGTGGCTCCTTCTGCCAGCTCTGCAGGCCAGCTGTCTGGAAGACATTCTGTCCTGCTAGTAAAAATTGAGGCAAAGAAGGTGTTAAGTACCTCTGCCTTTTCCTCATCCTTTGTTACAACGTTCCCCTCCATGTCCACCAAGAATGGACAGAAGCTACTTGAGCATGGACAGAAAGCACCTGAGCATGGACAGAAGCCATCCCTCCTCCAGTGCCTCATCACATAAGTGACACTTGGCAGATCCAAAGGCCCCCCAGCCTGTGCCTGTGCCTGTGCTCCATTTGGGCAGGCAGATTTCTTTGCTGACATTTGTTCAGGTTTCTGCTTCTGTTTCTGAACACCAAGACTCCAGGAACTCATTTCCCTGTCAAATCTTTCATCCCATCCTTTTGTCTTTGAAGTGGTCCTACCCCAGAGCAGAATTAGCTTCAGAAAACCTTTTCCCTCAACTTGAACTGAAGAGAGAGAGGACAGATTTTAAATGTGCAGAATATCCCAGCAGCTGCCTAGGGCCCTCTGTATCTTCACAACTTCTCCATGGCTGCCTGCAAAAGCAGTTGGTAGAGGCTTGAGGGGAAATCAGAGGGCAATTTCCCATCAGTGGATGCAATGTTCCACCTTTCCACAAGGTCAGCAGGCAGGTCAGGCAGCAGTCACACCAATTTCAGACACTGTAGGCTTATTAGCCATGGTTTGAAGAGCATAATGCAACTCTATCTGAGGTGCTAAAACCCATGCAGAGAGCAGGCTGCTGCTGAGCAGCCTCCCGCTGGGCTGCCCACGCTGAGCCATCTCGCTTGGGTAGGGAGCAGACAGAGGTGGCTTGGAGTCACAGGACCAGAGGATGTTAGGGGTGGGAAGAGACCTCTGGAGATCTTCCAGTCCAACCCCCCTGCCAGAGCAGGAGCAGAGAATCCAGCACAGGTCACACAGGAACACATCCAGACAGGGCTGGAAAGGCTCCAGAGAAGGAGACTCCACACCCTCTCTGGGCAGCCTGCTCCAGGCCTCTGTGAGCCTCACAGGGAAGAAGTTCCTCCTCATGTTGAGGTGGAACCTCCTGTGCTGGAGTTTCCATCCACTGCCCCTTGTCCTATCTGAGGAGAGCCTGTCCCCTGCCTCCTGACCCCCAGCCCTCAGCTATTGATAGACATTGATCAGATCCTTCTCAGTCTTCTCTCCAGACTAAACAGCCCCAGGGCTCTCAGTCTCTCCTCCCCAGGCAGTGCTGCAGTCCCTTCAGCATCCTTGTAGCCCTCCCTTGGACTCTCTCCAGCAGGTCCCTGTCCCTCCTGAACTGGGGAGCCCAGACCTGGATACAATATTCCAGGTGAGCTCTCAGCAGGGCAGAGCAGAGGGGGAGGAGAACCTCCCTGGCTCTGCTGGACACACTCCTCTGAATGTCCCCCAGGATCCCCTTGGCCTTCTTGGCCCCCAGGGCACATTGCTGTCCCCTGCAGAACTTGCTGTCCAGCAGCACTCCCAGGCCCTTCTCCAGGGGGTGCTCTCAGGCAGGATGAGGAGAGGAACTCCTTACCTGAGATGTACATCAGTCCCCCGTAGACAGTCCCAGCGTGGCCGTAGTGGGGTTCGTTCATCTTGGCGACGTAGCTCCACTCGTTCAGCCTGGGGTTGTAACACTCCACCGTGGCTGTTTGGGACAGAGGAGAACACAACCATGGGGAAGCTGGCACAGCAGGCTGGCTTGCAGGGCAGCTGCAGTGGCAGCAGTATGGTCACAAACAGAGGAAGGACCAAGGAGAAATGTTACTGAGCTGAGAAAGAGTGGAGGGAACCTCAGGAGACAGCACAGAAGAACCTCAGGTGTGTCCCAGAGGCACAAGAAGGATGGCAAAAACCTTCTGGCATTCTTGCCTTCCACTTGGCTCATTCCCATTGCTGTGTGACACACAAACCTGTGCTGGCTCAGGAACACCTCAGCTGTGGGGCATCAGAGAAAACAGCAACCAAGCTGGGTGAATGTATCACACAGGCCCAGACTGCCAGGTGGGAAAGGACCCCAAGGATCCTCTGGCCCAGCCTTTCTTGGTTGCCCAGCACCCTGGCAAGCTGTCTCAGACTGCCCAGTGCAGGGCACTCCACTGCTGCCCTTGGGAGATGATTCCAGGCTCTGACTGTGCTCATGGCAAACATTTTCTCCTGGAGTGCAATGGGAATGTCCCCAGCAGTACCTTGTCCCCATCCCCCCTTGGCTGTTCCATGGCACTCCTTGTACCAAGGGAGTCTCCATCCTCCTGGCAGCCACCCTTCATGTGCTGCTCCCTGGTCTCCCCTAAGCCTTCTCTTCTCTTCTCAGGGCTGAATTTAGCTTTTCTACCCTTTCTCTACCCTTCTTCTCTCTTATACAGCTCCCTTCAGTGTCTGCTGTAGAGAGACAGGGAATGGACTTAAACCTAGCCCAGGGAGGACCAAGACATCTGGCAACCAGGACAGAGCCAGCACTGTCCCACCCATGCAGAAAATCAGGCACTTTGCACTGAAATGGTCCTAAGCCCTCAGAAGGGGGAGAGCAACTCTTGACTAATCTTCTGTTATAGAGTCACAGAGTTATAGAACTGTTTGGGTTGGAAGGGACCTTCAAGATCATCCAGTTCCAACCCTCCTGCCATGGGCAGGGACACCTCCCAGCAGCCCAGGTGGCTCAAGGCCCCATCTGTTATCTTGCAGTGCTTTCTGAAGCCCTCACACAGAGCAGCACATCCAAGTGAATCACTCAGGCAGCTCAGGAAAGCTTTAACAAACCAGAAGGGGAAACCACCAGTGAAGCCTGGAGAGAAGCAGAGCCTGTGTGGAGGGACAGCTCCCTTTGGGAGCTCTCTGCACAGATCAGACATCAGAGAGCTTAGTGCTGAGACTAAAAGAAATGCAGAGCCCAGGAAGAAAGCCTTGCTGAGAAGGGATTCTCTCTTCCAAGTGGGATGGAAGGGACATGGGGTGGCAGCACAAAAAGGCTAAGCAGTAAGAACAGAAAGAGAAAACAGATTTAAGAATGGATCTGAGGAAGCTCTAGAGATTGGCAGCTTCAGGGTGGGAGATGCTGGAAGGCCCTGCAACAGAGTGAGCCCACGCTGCACAAAGCAATGATCAACAGCTGTGTTCCCCCAAAGACAAAATCAATCTCATTTTCAATAACTGAAATTAAGGAAAGAGATTCTGGTGCTTCTCATGCAACCCTAAAGCTCTGGAGAGAGATGTTTGTGAGCCAGGAGTGTAAAACTGAATGGCTTGGAAAGCAGCATTTTACTTGCTCCAGAGCAAGCTTTTCATTCATGGAATCTTAGAATGCTTTAGGTTGGAAGGGACCTTCAAGACCATCCAGCTCCAGCCCCCTGCCATGGGCAGGGACCCCTCCCCCCAGCCCAGCTTGCTCAAGGTCTCATCCAACCTGGCCTTCAACACCTCCAGGGAGGAGGCAGCCACAGCCTTCTTGGGTAACCTGTGCCAGAGTCTCACCACCCTCACAGCAAAGAATTTCTTCCTCATCTCCAGTCTCAACCTCTCCTCTCCCAGCTCAAAGCCATTGTCCTTCAGCCTGGCACTCCTAGCTGTTGTCCAGAGTCCCTCCTGCAGACACAATCTGCATAAGGAAAGGCACAGAAAGGTGTTGCAGGATTCCTCAAGGACAGTTTGTTTAAAGCAGGCTTGAGTTTTATTTGTAATAAAGTAAAAAATCTCTTAAAATTATAGAACTGTTTCACTTGGAAGAGACCTCCAAGATCACCCAGTCCAACCAGCAACCCAACCCCACCATGCCCACTAAACCATGGCCTAAAGCTCCATGGCCACAGGGTTCTGGAACCTCCAGGGATGGGGACTCCACCACCTCCCTGGGCAGCCTGTGCCCATCCCTGACCACTCTTACACCAAAGACATTTTTCATCATCTCCAACCCAACCCTCCCCTGGCACAGCTTGAAGCCATTTCCTCTTTCTATCACCTGAGACTAGGGAGCAGAGACCAACCCCCACCTCAATGCAACCTTCTCTCAGGGAGCTGTAGAGAGCAGTGAGGTCTCCCTCAGCCTCCTCCTCTCCACACTCAACACCCCCAGCTCCCTCAGCTGCTACTCCCCAGCCCTGTTCTCTAAACCCTTCCCCAGCTTGTTTGGACCTGCTCCAGCTCCTCAATATTCTTCCTGCAGTGAGGGACCCACAACTGAACCCAGGACTCAAGGCATGGACACATCAGTGCTGAGTCCAGGGGGACAATCCCTGCCCTGCTCCTGCTGGCCACACCATTGCTGCTCCAGGCCAGGCTGCCCTGTTGGGTATCACAGAATCACCAAGGTTGGAAGAGACCTCAAAGATCATCAAGTCCAACCTGACACCACAGACCTCATGACTAGACCATGGCACCAAGTGCCACATCCAGTCCCCTCTTGAACACCTCCAGGGATGGGGACTCCACCACCTCCCTGGGCAGCACATCTCAATGGCTAACAACTCTCTCTGGGAAGAACTTTCTCCTCACCTCCAGCTTAAACTTCCCCTGGCACAGCTTGAGACTGTGTCCTCTTGTTCTGGTGTTGGGTGCCTGGGAGAAGAGACCAACCCCCACCTGGCTACAACCTCCCTTCAGGGAGTTGGAGAGAGCAAGAAGGTCTCCCCTGAGCCTCCTCTTCTCCAGGCTAAGCAACCCCAGCTCCCTCAGCCTCTCCTTACAGGGCTGTGCTCCAGACCCCTCCCCAGCTTTCTTGCCCTTCTCTGGACACCTTCAAGTCTCTCAATGTCCTTCTTAAACTGAGGGGCCCAGAACTGGACACAGGGCTCAAGGTGTGGCCTAACCAGTGCTGAGCACAGGGCACAATGACTTCCCTGCTCCTGGTGGCCACACTATTCTTGATGCAGGCCAGGATGCCATTGGCCTTCTTGGCCCCCTGGGCACACTGCTGGCTCATGTTCAGGCAGCTGTCAATCAGCACCCCCAGGTCCCTTTCTGTTTGTCAGCTCTCAGCCACTCTGACCCCAGAGCTCTGGGGGGTATCCTGCAGGCTTTGTGTGCCCAAGAATGACTGAGCCAGCCATGGAGCTGGAGGCAGGCTCTTGCCCAAGCACAGGCACAAAGAATGGATGCCACAGCTTACACCTAGGAGCTGTACTCCTGGGTCCTGCCATCTGACACCAGGTGCAGTGCTTGCCCAGCCCCTAGGTAAACCTTGGCTCTTGCTTGGATAAAGGTTGAATCCATGTGGAGACTGCCTGCTAAACAGGGAAGCTCCATTCTGCTCTGCTCTATTTAGCAACTGAAAGAAATGAAAAAAGGAAAAAAAGAGGGGCAGCCATTTGAAGAGCAGAGCAAAGCAGGTCTGATCTGCAAGCAATTACAGCTGCCCCACTTCTGCCCTGCCAGCAGGGCCCTCCCCACCTGCTGCTCACTGCTGTGCTGCACCACAACCCAGCACTGCCTTGGCTTTCACAAGAACAGAAGGATTCTCCTTCTGCAGGGCTTCACTCCTTGCTGAGGTGAAGAACTTACACTTCTGGTACACCCTAAGGAGAGAAAGAGCAGAGTGTGGAATGGAGAACCTGAAGGGGCTCCAGGAGAGCTGTGACAAGGGCTAGGAGGGACAGGATGAGGAACAATGGCTTTGAGCTGGGAGAGGAGAGATTGAGAGTGGAGATGAGGAGGAGATTCTTGAGAGTGAGGGTGGGGAGACTCTGGCACAGGCTGCCCAGGGAGGCTGTGGCTGCCTCCTCCCTGGAGGTGTTGAAGGCCAGGCTGGATGAGGCCTTGAGCAAGCTGGGCTGGTGGGAGGTGTCCCTGCCCATGGCAGGGGGCTGGAGCTGGATGGTATTTAAAGTGCCTTCCAACCTAAACCATTCTAGGACTGTATGAAAGCTATTGCCAAGCCATCAGCAAGCAGCTCCAGATGACATTCAGTGCTGGGCAACTCTTTGTCTCAGCCTGCACTATGGATGGCACACTCCTCATGTCACCAAGAGAAGATGAAGTGGGTTTACATTCACAGAGTCTTAGAATGGGTTGGGTTGGAAGGGACCTCAGCGATCATCCAGTTCCAGCCCCCCGCCATGGGCAGGGACACCTCCCACCAGCACAGCTTGCTCAAGGCTTCATCCAGCCTGGCCTTCAACACCTCTAGGGAGGAGGCAGCCACAGCCTCCCTGGGCAACCTGTGCCAGAGTCTCCCCACCCTCACACACAAGAATTTCTTCCTCATCTCCAGTCTCAGTCTCCCCTCCTGAAGCTTAAAGCCATTCCCTCTTGTCTATCAGCACAAGCCCTTGTAACAAATCCATTCCCAGCTTTCTGGTAAGCTCCCCACTGTCCCCACACTGTGATGACATCAGGCACCTGAGAAAGGAGGCTGTTGACACCAAGGCCCTTCAGCTTCTGATGTGGCTGTCAAACACCCCCAGGAGAACTCAAGTACTGCTTGACAGCCTTGCACACAACTCATTCCAACTCAAATCAGCTGTGCTCCAAATCAAAGACAAGTATTTCCCAGCTGAAAAACTCCCTCCTGCTCTCTTTGGTTGTTCTGCAGAACTGCTCCCCTGTTTGCTTGCAAGCTCCTCCACCTCTCTCAACAGGGCAAAGGAACACAAATCTACACAGTTTCAGCTGCTGAAGGTGCTCCTGGCATAGAACAGAACAGAACAGAACAGAACAGAATAGAACAGAATAGAATAGAATAGAATAGAATAGAATAGAATAGAATAGAATAGAATAGAATAGAACAGAATAGAATAGAATAGAATAGACCAGGTTGGAAGAGACCTTCAAGATCATCAAGTCCAACCTATCACCCAACACCACCTAATCAACTAACCCATGGCACCAAGCACCCTAAGAAGTCTCCTCCTAAACACCTCCAGGGATGGTGACTCCACCACCTCCCTGGACAGCACATCCCAATGGGCAATCTCTCTCTCTGTGTACAACTTCTTCCTTACCTCCAGCCTAAACCTCCCCTGGCACAGCTTCAGACTGTGTCCTCTTGTTCTGGTGCTGGCTGCCTGGGAGAAGAGACCAACCCCCACCTGGCTACAACCTCCCTTCAGGGAGTTGCAGAGAGCAAGAAGGTCTCCCCTGAGCCTCCCCTTCTCCAGGCTAAACAACCCCAGCTCCCTCAGCCTCTCCTCACAGGGCTGTGCTCCAGACCCCTCCCCAGCTTTCTTGCCCTTCTCTGGACACCTTCCAGCATCTCAACATCTTTCCTGACCTGAGGAGCCCAGAACTGGACACAGGACTCAAGGTGTGGCCTCAGCAGTGCTGAGCACAGGGCACAATGACCTCCCTGAAGAGGCACCAGGATTTCTCTGCATCATCTCCAGGCAAGGTTTTGTTCACAGGGCACTCAGAAGAGCTTCCTGAAGCTAAGTTTGTCTCCTCTCCAGCACGAGACTGCTGGGTTCACCCTGCTGACAGCATGAGTGATTCACATCAGGCTTTAGTTGTGCTCAGCTTCTGATCTCCTCATTACCATAATCCAGGGGAGGCAGGCAGGCCTCATTTGAATAGAACTAAGCAATCTGAAGAAGACTCAAAGCTTTGGCATCCCAGGGGCTGCTGCTCTGCACTCCTCCTGCAGTGCCATCTGTGATGCTGCTGGAGGAGGACACAGCCATCTACCACTTCTCTGGCAGCAGCTTCTCTCCTGTCCTAAGGTTGATTGCAGCAGCACTCAGCAGCAGTGGGGGATGTCCCAAAGCCCAGGACCTTCATTTGCTGACATTATTCCTAGAATGCAGCTTGCCTCTGTAGAACTCAGAGCTGACTTAGGGCTAAGCTAAACTGAGTCCTGACTTGGTTTGGCCCTGGTGTGGCAACGAGCCACTTCAGAATGAGCTCCTATGGAAGAGGTCCTCCACAGACTCACAGAGACATTCAGGTTGGAAGAGACTCTCAGCATCACCAAGTCCAACCCAGAGCCCTGCTCTGCAAGGCTCACCCCTAAACCATAGCCCCAAGCACCACAGCCAAACCACCTTCAAACACAGCCAGGCTTGGGGACTCCACCACCTCCCTGGGCAGCACATTCCAATCCCTGACCACTCTGGATGGGGAAAATGTTTCCTAATGTCCAGCCTAACCCTGCCCAGTCACAGCTTGAGGCTGTTCCTCTTGTCCTGTCACTAATGACCTGTGAGAAGAGACCAGCAGCAGCCTCTCCACAACCTCCTTTCAGGGAGCTGTAGAGAGCCAGGAGGTCTGCCCTCAGCCTCCTCTGTTTCACACTAACCATCCCCAGCTCCTTCAGTCTCTCTCCATCAGATTTCTTCTCCAGGCCCTTCCCAGCTTCCTTGCCCTGCTCTGCCCTGGCTCCAGCACCTCCACCTCTCTCTTGGCTGGAGGTGCCCAAACCTGGCCACAGCACTCGAGGTGTGGCCTGCCCAGAGCTGAGTGCCAGGGGACAATCCCCTCCCTGCTGCTGCTGGACACAGCATTGCTGATCCCAGCCAGGAGGCCTTTGGCTTTCTTGGCCCCCTGGGCACACTGCTGCCTCCTATTCCAGTTCCTACTTTGGCTTGACAGCCCCAGGTACTACTCAGAGAGCAAACAACCCAGCTGGGTAATGATCTGTAGAATCATGCAAGTGTTGAGGCTGGAACAGACCTTTGAGATCCTCCAACCCAATCACTCCCCCAGAGCTCACAATCCACCTCTGCTGCTGAGCCACTGCCACTAACCCACCTGGCACCACATCCACACAGCTTTAAACCCCCTCCAGGGGTGGTGACTCCAGCATCTCCCTGGGCAGCCTGGGACAGTGCCTGAGAACCCTTGCTGGGAAGAAATTGTTCCTAACATCCAGCCTGAACCTCCCCTGTGCAACTTGAGGCCATTTCCTCTTCTTAGTGCCTGTGACCACAAGAGAAGCTTTGCCACAGACAAGGAGGTGTTTGAACTGAGGCTTAAACATCACAGAGGGCACCTGGCAAATAAATGACTTTGCCCCTTGTTGGGCAGAGGGTCAGAAGAATATGTGACTGTCCTCTCCTGGACTAGAAGTCCTCTCTTTCTGTCTTGATTGCAGCATGGCAATGAAGGGGTTGATGGACCTGTGCTTTAGAATCATAGAATCAACAAGGTTGGAAATGACCTCCAAGATCATCAAGTCCAACCTGCCACCCAACACCTCATGACTACTAGACCATGGCATCAAGTGCCACATCCAATCCCCCCTTGAACACCTCCAGGGACAACCCAACACCCAGCACCACCCTTGGTAGAGTTCATCATTGGACTCAAAGACCTTCAAAGTCTTTTCCAACCACAATGATTCTGTGATCCCCTACAGTGCTTCAGGAAAAGCCCACATATAAAAACCCCAAACCCCACTCAGAGCCTGCAGCATCTGGACAGTACCTAACTCCACTCATGTTCTAATGCCTAAGGGCACAGCTGCTGCCACCAGCAGCAGGCATCAGAACTGAACTCTTTCAGAAATGGGCTAAGAAAGGTTATTAATAGGTTTGAGGAAAGAGCATCCAGGTCTCTGCACAGCAGCACTTTTGCACCTGCCTGTGAGCACTGTGAACCACACCTCGCATTCCCTTGGTCTCTGGCTTCTTGTTCACAGCACCACAGATTGCTTTGGGCTGCAAAGGACCTTGAAGATCATTCCCATGTCCTGCTGGCACTGTTCTAGCTGAAAAGACCATTTTTACTCTCTATTATTCATAGATTCATAGAATGGTTTAGGTTGGAAGGCACCTTAAAGCTCATCCCGTTCCAACCCCCTGCCATGGGCAGGGACACCTCCCACCAGCACAGGATGCTCAAGGCCTCATCCAGCCTGGCCTTCAACACCTCCAGGCAGGAGGCAGCCACAGCCTTCCTAAGCAGCCAGTTCTAGAGTCTCACCACCCTCACTCTAAAGAATTTCTTCCTCATCCCCAGTCTCAATCTCCCCTCTCCCAGCTCAAAGCCATAGTTCCTCATCCTGGCACTCCCAGCCCTTGCCCCAAGTCCCTCCCCAGCTCTCCTGGAGCCCTTCAGGTCCTGGAAGGCTGCTCTGAGGTCCCCCTGGAGCCTTCTCTTCTCCAGGCTGAACAGCCCCAACTCTCCCAGCCTGTCCCCACAGGAGAGGCTCTCCAGCCTACTGATCATCCTGGTGGCCTCCTCTGAACCCTCTCTAGCAGTTCCATGTCCTCATGCCAGGGGCACCAGCACAAGAGCAGCACCTCTGGATCTTTCCCCTCCTCATGAGGAGGCTGGTCTCCTGCTGACAGAGTCCTGTCCTCCCTGCCTTCTGGGAGTATCTTTGGCAGGTGCCTGCTTTGAAATCTACAAAGAACCAGCCAGAGCTGTGCACAGTGCTCGGAGGAGTGCTGCAGGCTTCCACAGAGCCCTAAGTTGTCAGGGGGCTGAAAGCTGTCAGTTGTATTTTCAGAACTCAGCACTTTTCAGAGGCACATCTCCTGCCTTGCCAGGCATGAGCCACAGCCAGGCCAGCTCACTTGTCCTCCCCAACGAACCCAGCTGCTCTCAGGAGCATGCAGGGGTCCATCAGCAGCTGTTCATTGCTGCTGAAGCACTTCCTGGGGGAGAAAGTGATGTTTTATGAAGTCCTCAGAAGATTTAACATCTGAAAACAGCTTGGGGAAGGCTTGCTGGAGAGCCTTTCAGCAGTCTAACTCTCATGCCAGTGACTGTCAGGAGCAAAGCAAAAACTATGCTCAGGAAATTCATTTTAGGAACTATAATCCCTTGGCCCTGTGGCACAAGAGCTGATCTGCTGCAAAGCTGCATGTGGGCTTGGGGAATTTCTCCTCTCCAACACCAGACTGAGATGAGTTTGAACCCACGGGCAGCTCCTTTAATGCCTCTTCAACACACATTTGACCTTCTCTCTGAAAAGCCTGGAAGGTTTTTTCCCCTCATCTGAGGAACATGGGAAGTTTCAGCTGGATTTCCTCTGGCAGCTGCCAAGGCTTGTGAAAGAGCCCTGCAGATGCAAAGTGCTTTGCCTTGCAACCAACAGGAAAGAAACTGAGGTCAGAGCACCTGACAGGTACAACACAGAACCACAGAACTGTCAGGGCTGGAAGGGACCTCAAGGCTCAGCCAGTCCCAACCCCCTGCCATGGCCAGGGACACCTCACACCACAGCAGGTTGCTCACAGCCACATCCAGCCTGGCTGCAAACACCTCCAGGCAGGAGGCTTCCACCACCTCCCTGGGCAACCTGTGCCAGGCTCTCACCACCCTCCTGGGGAACAACTTCTTCCCCACATCCCATCTCAATCTCCCCACTTCTAGTTTTGCTCCATCCCCCCCAGTCCTATCCCTCCCTGACACCTTCAGAAGTCCCTCCCCAGCTTTCTTGGAGCCCTCTGCAGATCCTGGAAGGCCACAATTAGATCTCCTCAGAGCCTTCTCCTCTCCAGACTGCACAACCCCAACTCCCTCAGTCTGTCCTCAGAGCAGAGCAGCTCCAGCCCTCTGCTCATCCTCGTGGCCCTTCTCTGGACACCTTCCAGCCCCTCCAGATCTTTCCTGGCACAGAGGCTCCAGAACTGGACCCAGAGCTCCAGCTGTGGTCTCAGCAGAGTGGAGCAGAAGGGAAAATCACCTCCCTGGCCCTGCTGGCCACACTTGTGGTGCAGCCCAGGATAGGATCCAATGCCATTTCCTAGGCCTGTGTGGAAATCCTTGCAGCATTTTTAACAGCATCCCTGCAGCAGAACTGTAGGCAGGTGATGGATTTTGAATTTGGACTGGAGCTGCAGAAGAGCTGAGGTCAGCAGAACAATCCTGCTTCCCCTCCCTGGGCTCCAAGGCTGCTGCACACCCAGGCTGCCCTGCCTCTGTGACACTGCTATTTCAGGTTGATTTTGTTAGGCTTTCAACTCCTTCATTGCCACAACCTCTGCTCTGTTCAGATGGCACAGGACACAGGGACAGCAAGGTGATTAGCTGCTTATTAATTCAGATCATTAGGCAACAGCTCCATGATGAGCAGGTTTTCTGCTCCCCCAGACAACAATCACTGCACTTCAGTTTGGACATCTGCTCCCCAGCAAGGCATAGTATCATAGCATCAGTCAGGGTTGGAAAGGACCACAAGGATCATCTAGTTCCAACCCCCCTGCCATGGCCAGGGACACCCCACACTAGATCAGCCTGGCCACAGCCTCATCCAGCCTGGGCTTAAACACCTCCAGGGACAGGGCCTCAACCACCTCCCTGGACAACCCATTCCAGGGCTTCACCACTCTCATGGGGAAGAACTTCCTCCTCCCCTCCAGCCTCAATCTCCCCACCTCCAGCTTCATTCCATTCCCCCCAGTCCTATCACTCCCTGACATCCTGAGCAGTCCCTCCCCAGCTGCTTTTTGTTTCCAGCTAGATAAACTCTGGAAACCTCTGGATCTGCATCAGAAAATGGCTCTCTAGGGCAGACAAGTGATGGCATAACAGTTTCCCATGTGGTTTGCAAACAGGTGGCTCTTTGCAACCAGAGAATCATTCAGCTTGAAAAGACCCTGGAGATCATCAGGTCCAACCCTACTCTGCCAAGCTCATCCCTAAACCATGTGGTTAAGTGCAACATCTAAATAACTAAATCTAAGGTTGGAAAAGGCCTCCAAGGTCACCCAGTCTAACCAGCAACCCAACCCCACCATGGCCACCCAGCCCTGGCCCCAGGTGCCATGGCCACAGGTTTCTTGAACACCTCCATGGATGGGGACTCCACTGCTCCCTGGGCAGCCTGGGCCCATGCTTGGCCACTCTTGCAGTGAGAAATCCCCACAGTTCCCAAGGTTTCAGTCCATCAAACACTGGAGTGGATTTGAAACTCCCAGCAAACCCAGCCCAGCCTTGTGGAGTGGAATCACTGCACTCACAGTATCACAGTCTCACAGTGTAACTAAGGTTAGAAATGACCTCGAGGATCACCAAGTCCAACCTGTCACCACAGACCTCATGACTAGACCATGACACCAAGTGCCACATCCAATCCCCTCTTGAACACCTCCAGGGATGGGGACTCCACCACCTCCCTGGGCAGCACATCCCAATGACAAACGACTCGCTCGGTGAAGAACTTTCTCCTCACCTCGAGTCCAAACCTCCCCTGGCACAGCTTGAGACTGTGTCCTCTTGTTCTGGTGCTGCTTGCCTGGGAGAAGAGACCAACCCCCACCTGGCTACATCCACCTTTCAGGTAGTTGTAGAGGGCAATGAGGTCACCCCTGAGCCTCCTCTTCTCCAGGCTAAGCAACCCCAGCTCCCTCAGCCTCTCCTCACAGGGCTGTGCTCAAGGCCTCTCCCCAGCCTTGTTGCCCTTCTCTGGACACCTTCAAGTGTCTCAATGTCCTTCTTAAACTGAGGGGCCCAGAACTGGACACAGGACTCAAGGTGTGGCCTAACCAAAGCAGTGTACAGGAGCACAATGACTTCCCTGCTCCTGCTGGCCACACTGTTCCTGATGCAGGCCAGGATGCCCTTGGCCTTCTTGGCCCCCTGGGCACACTGCTGGCTCATATTCAGGCAGCTGTCGATCAGCACCCCCAGGTCCCTCTTTGTTTGGGAGCTCTCAGCCACTCTGACCCCAGCCTGTAGCTCTGCCTGGGGTTGCTGTGGCCAAAGTGCAGCACCTGGCACTTGGACTTGTTGAATGCCTTCTGTTGGACTCTGCCCATCTGTCCAGTCGGTCGAGGTCGAGAGTCACAGATTGCACTGAGCTGGAAGGGAGCTTCAAAGGGCATCTTGTCCATCCCCCTGCAGGCAGCAGGGACACCTCCAGCTAAAGCAGGCTGCACAAGGCCACCCTGAGTCTGATCCTGAATGTCTCCAGGGATGGAGCCTCAAGCACCTCCCTGGGCAGCCTGTGCCAGTGTCTCACCACCCTCCCTGTGCAGAGCTTCCTCCTGATGTCCAACCTACCTCTGCCCTGCTCCACTTTCAAACCATTCCCCCTCAAGTTTGCAGTGCTGTAACAAACCAAAGAGTCTTTGGGAGTGACTGATCTGCACTAACCACAACATGAAGAAACCACAGATGCTGCAGCACAAATGAGGTTTGTCTCTGGCTTCACCTAAACACATTTCTCCCTGCACTTAAAGGTGTCAGTGTGTTTCTGAAGAGCAAACCTTAGCAGGCACAAAGAGCTGCCAAGACACAGCTAAGGGCTGGGCTGAAAGCAGCAAAGAGAACAGTGAAATGTCACACCTGGTTTAGATGCAGTATTATCCCAGAGGGCCAACCAGAACCATTGCAACATTGCAGTTTTACAGCACAGACAATTTCACTGCAGGGTGGAAACTGCCAGCCTGGGCTGCAGATGCCAGCCTCTGTGCCCCTAGGAAATGCAGTGGGTTGCTGGGGGCCATCCTCCACAGACAGGTCATAGAATCACAGCGTGGTAGGGGTTGGAAGGGACCTGTCCAACCTCCCTGCCAGAGCAGGGTCACCTAGGGCTAGGGCAGGTGACACAGAACACATCCAGGTGGGTTTTGGATGTCTCCAGAGAAGGAGATTCCACCACCTCTCTGGGCAGCCTGCTGCAGGGCTTCAGCACCCTCACAGCAAAGACATTTCTCCTCCTGCTGAGGTGGAACCTCCTGGGGTCCAGTTTGTACTCCTTGTTCCTTGTCCTATCACAGAACACCATCACCTTCATCCTGACCCCCAGCTCTCAGCTATTGATAGACATTGATCAGATCCCTCTCAGCCTTCTCTTCTCCAGGCTAAACAGCCCCAGGGCTCTCAGTCTCTCTTCACAGGGCAGATGCTCAAGTCCTCTCATGGCTCTCCCTTGGACTCTCTCCAGCAGGTCTCTGTCCCTCTTGAACTGGGGAGCTCTAAGCTGGGCACAATACTCCAGGTGTGGTCTCAGCAGGGCAGGGCAGAGGGGCAGGAGAACCTCCCTGGACCACCTTGTGCCACACTGTGGCCAGCATTTAGCAGGTACAAATGAAAGCAATTTGGAGGCCAGGCTGGGGTCAGAAAGGTGTGCCCAGCAGCTAGCACTCCAGGGGAAAACATCAGATGGTTAATTAACAAGTCCCAGCTCTGCTGTGGTCTGATTATTCACTCTTACAATAGGGCTCTGGAAACTGAGTGCAGTAGTCTCTCTCCAGCAGGTCTCTGTCTCTCTTGAACTGGGGAGCTCTAAGCTGGGCACAATACTCCAGGTGTAGTCTCACCAGGGCAGAGCAGAGGGGCAGGAGACCCTCCCCAGCCCTGCTGGCCACACTTCCCTTGCTGCCCCCCAGGACCCCATTGGCTCTCTTGGCCCCCAGAGCACATTGCTGTCCCATGCAGAACTTGCTGCCCACCAGCACTCCAAGGCCTTTCTCCATGGAGCTGCTCTGCAGCAGGGCAGCCTCTGACCTGTCCTGCTGCCTGCTGCTGCTCCTCCCCAGATGCAGGACCCTGCCCTCGTCCTTACTGGGCTCCATGAGGTCTGCCTGCAGCCAGCTCTCAGCCTGTCTGGCTCTGGTCGGATGCAGCACAGCCTGAGGGGCATCAGCCCCCGCCCCCTGCCTCAGCTTTGTGCCACCAGTGAGCTCGCTGAGGCTCCCCTGCCCCGCCGCCTGCCGCCGCTCCTCCCCGGGGAGCAGCACTCACCGAGCTCCCCCGCGGCGTTGCGGCCGCCCACGGCGTACAAGTGTCCCTTGAGGGCGCTGAGGTGGAAGAAGGTCCTCTTCTCGTTGAGGGAGGCCACCTGCATCCACTTGTTGTAGCGGGGGTCGAAGCGGAACACCGTGTCCACCGCCGTCTTGCCCTTGGTGTCGTAGTTGCTCTGCCCGCCCACCACGTAGAGGAAGTTGCCGATGACGGCGATGCCGTGCTGGTAGCGGGGGGCGTCCATGGGGGCCAGGGCCCTCCACTCGTGAGCCTTCTCGTCGTACATCCGCAGCTCCTTGCTGACCACCAGCTGCTGCCTCAGCACCCCGCCCAGGGTCACCAGGTGGGTGCTGTCCGAGCGGATGGCCGTCCTCTCCGACTGCATCACCGGCTGCATGTAGGGCATCATCTGGTAGTTGCTGGCCTCCAGCAGCAGGTTGACGCAGGTGTTGTCGGTCCTCATGAAGTCCACGGTCTGCACGTAGTTGATGAGGTCCTGGGGGGTCATGAGGGGGAAGCGGATGTTCTTCATCAGCTTGGCGGCGCACTCCATGCGGGGCTCCTCGGCCCGCAGCCAGCGGCAGGCCGCCTTGAAGAGCTCCAGCTCGCTGCAGTGCTTAAGGCTGTTGCTGGAGAGCACGAAGGCCAGGCGCTCGAAGGGCAGCTTGACGAACTCCCC
This sequence comes from Melanerpes formicivorus, assembly GCF_026170545.1. Lineage (NCBI taxonomy): Eukaryota > Metazoa > Chordata > Aves > Piciformes > Picidae > Melanerpes > Melanerpes formicivorus. The sequence goes on along the minus strand of NW_027142425.1, from coordinate 2,269,237 downwards.
GGTGCTCAGCAGGGCGGGGAAGTTCTTCAGGATGAAGTTGTTGACGTACTTGTCCACCTCCGTCAGGTTGTAGGTGTTGGCGATCCGCCCCACCTCCACGCAGTTCTCCAGCGACACCTGGGGCAGCAGGGAGAGAGAGGAGTCAGAGCGCTGGCCACGAGCTCTCTGCCTCACCAGGGATGGAGCCCAGAATCACACAACCAACCTCACAGATCACCAAGTCCAACCTGTCACCCAACACCTCCTGACAACTAAACCATGGCTCCAAGTGCCACATCCAGTCCCCTCTGGAACACCTCCAGGGATGGGGACTCCACCACCTCCCTGGGCAGCACATCCCAATGACGAACGACTCGCTCAGTGAAGAACTTTCTCCTCACCCCCAGCCTAAACCTCCCCTGGCACAGCTTGAGACTGTGTCCTCTTGTTCTGGTGCTGCTTGCCTGGGAGAAGAGACCAACCCCCACCTGGCTACAACAACCTTTCAGGTAGTTGTAGAGGGCAATCAGGTCACCCCTGAGCCTCCTCTTCTCCAGGCTAAGCAACCCCAGCTCCCTCAGCCTCTCCTCACAGGGCTGTGCTCCAGACCCCTCCCCAGCCTCGTTGCCCTTCTCTGGACACCTTCAAGTCTCTCAATGTCCTTCTTAAACTGGGGAGCCCAGAAGTGGACACAGGACTCAAGGTGTGGCTTAACCAGTGCTGAGCACAGGGCACAATGACCTCCCTGCTCCTGCTGGCCACACTGTTCCTAATGCAGGCCAGGATGCCATTGGCCTTCTTGGCCCCCTGGGCACACTGCTGGCTCATGTTTAGGCGGCTGTCGATCAGTACCCCCAGGTCCCTCTCTGTTTGGGAGCTCTCCAGATCTCAGCATCTCAGATCTCAGGTCTCATCATTCTGCTGTGCTCCAGGTGGTTTGCACCTGACCAAACCTTCAATGGGATTCATATATCCCTGAGTGCAGGAGCAGGGAGGTGATCATCCCCCTGTACAGGTTTGGAGACTCCACAAGCTCTCTGGGCAGCCTGCTCCAGGGCTCCAGCACCCCTAAAGACATTCCTTCTCATGTTTAGATTGTCCCCCTATGCTCAGCTCTGGGGAGGCCACAACTCCAGTGCTGTGTTCAGTTCTGGGCCTCTCACTGCAGGAAGGACATGGGGGTGCTGGTGGAGGAGAAGCTCAACAGGAGCTCTCAGTGTGCACTTGCAGCCCACAAAGCCAACCAGATCCTGGGCTGCAGCAGGAGAAGTGTGGCCAGCAGGGCAAGGGAGGTGATTCTCCCCCTCTGCTCAGCACTGCTGAGACCACAGCTGGAGCTCTGGGGCCAGCTCTGGAGGCAGATTCCTCTTGCAAGAGGAATGTGGAGGTGCTGGAAGGTGTCCAGAGAAGGGCCAGGAGGATGAGCAGAGGGCTGGAGCACCTCTCCTGTGAGGACAGACTGAAGGAGTTGGGGCTGTTCAGTCTGGAGAAGAGAAGGCTCCCAGGTGACCTCATTGTGGCCTTCCAGGATCTGAAGGGGGCTACAGGAAGGCTGGGGAGGGACTGCTCAGGATCTCAGGGAGTGATAGGACTAGGGGGAATGGAATGAAGCTGGAGGTGGGGAGATTCAGGCTGGAGGTGAGGAGGAAGTTCTTCCCCATGAGAGTGGTGAAGCCCTGGAATGGGTTGTCCAGGGAGGTGGTTGAGGCCCTGTCCCTGGAGGTGTTTAAGCCCAGGCTGGATGAGGCTGTGGCCAGGCTGATCTAGTGTGGGGTGTTCCTGGCCATGGCAGGGGGGTTGGAACTAGATGATCCTTGTGGTCCCTTCCAACCCTGACTGATACTATGGTACTATGACATTGAGGGGCTGGAGCCTGTCCAGAGAAGGCCAACAAGGCTGGAGAAGGACCTGAAGCCCACTGCCTGTGAGGAGCAGCTGAGGGAGCTGGGGATGTTCAGGCTGGAGAAGAGGAGGCTGAGGGAGACCTCATTGCTCTCTCCAGCTCCCTGAAGGGAGGTTAGAGCATGGAGGGGGCAGCCTCTGCTCCCTGGTGATAGGAGCAGAGGCAATGGTTCCAAGCTGCACCAGGGGAGCGTCAGGCTGGATCTCAGGAAATATTTCTGCCCTGGAAGAAATCTCAGACACTGGAGGAGGCTGCCCAGGGCAGTGCTGGAGTCACCACCCCTGGGGGAGTTCCAGAACTGTGTGGAGCTGGTGCGTAGGGACAGGGTTTGGTGCTGAGCCTGCAGTGCTGGGTTGAGGGTTGGGCTGGATGATCTCTGAGGGTGTATTCTGTGATTCTCTATTCCTTATTTTGTAGCAAGGAGACAAGAAACAAGCAGCTGGCATAAATTAATGATGGCAAATCCATTACCCAAGCATGAGACACAGCAATTATACAGCACTTGACCTTTGAAAAGCTCTGCAGACATCTTGGTAAGAAAGATATGGGGGAAATACAGCTAAGGGAGAGGCCACCAGGCAAGGTCAGAGAGAGCAAGGCAACAGTAGGTCTCAGCATCAGAAAGGGACCTGGGGGCACTGACTGACAGCTGCCTGAACATGAGCCAGCAGTGTGCCCAGGGGGCCAAGAAGGCCAATGGCATCCTGGTCTGCATCAGGAAGAGTGTGGCCAGCAGGAGCAGGGAGGTCATTGTGCCCTGTGCTCAGCACTGCTTAGGCCACACCTTGAGTCCTGTGTCCAGTTCTGGGCCCCTCAGGTTAGGAAAGATGTTGAGATGCTGGAAGGTGTCCAGAGAAGGGCAAGAAAGCTGGGGAGGGGTCTGGAGCACAGCCCTGTGAGGAGAGGCTGAGGGAGCTGGGGCTGCTTAGCCTGGAGAAGAGGAGGCTCAGGGGAGACCTTCTTGCTCTCTCCAACTCCCTGAAGGGAGGTTGTAGCCAGGTGGGGATTGGTCTCTTCTCCCAGGCAGCCAGCACCAGAACAAGAGGACACATTCTGAAGCTGTGCCAGGGGAGGTTTAGGCTGGAGGTGAGAAGAAAGTTCTTCCCAGAGAGAGCTGTTGGCTATTGGGATGTGCTGCCCAGGGAGGTGGTGGAGTCCCCATCCCTGGAGGTGTTCCAGAGGCGATTGGATGTGGCACTTGAAGCCATGCTCAAGCAGTCATGAGGTGTTGGGTGACAGGCTGGACTTGGTGATCCTTGAGGTCTTTTCCAACCTCATTGATTCTATGACTCCATGTTTTGCAATGTTATGAAAATTGCCATCACTGGATGTTAGAAGAAACTTCTTCCCTGAAAGGGTTCTCAGAGCCTGGCACAGGCTGCCCAGGGAGGTGTTTGAATCCCCACCCCTGGAGGTGTTTCAGAGAGGCAGAGCTGTGGTGCTCAGGCCATGGCAGAGTCAGGGAAGGGTTGGAGTGGATGAGCTGAAAAGTCATCTCCAAAAGAAACAATTCAGGGACCCTGCAGCTGAAGAGAGTGGCTCAGCTACCTCTGCAAGGCCACAGCTCAGAGGTTCTTTGCATGCAATGCATTGCTTAGGAAGGGATGAAAGTGGGTCTCTTACAGCCTGCGCTCAAAATGAAGCATGACAAAAATAACTCAGAGGAAGGAGCTCCTCTCTTTTATTATTTCAGTTTAAAAAAATGGGAAAAAAGGGAAAAAAGGAACCTAGGAAGATTCCCCCTAGAAATATCCAGCACATGAAGGGCTCTGGCAGCATGGAGCAAACCCTGATTCAATTCAGTACTGAACTGAGCACACCTTGGCACCCGCCTCTCACACACTGCTGCTGCATCCACCTCTCTGAGGTCTTTGCCTCCTGCATTTTGGAGGTGACTTAGAATCCAAGGCAGGGTAAGAGAGAAAGATGGCAGGGATGGCACAAATTGAAGCAAAAATCCAGGCTGGGTGAGGAGTGGGTTGAGAACAGTCTGGAGGAGAAGGCCTTGGGGGTGTCAGGTGGTGACAAACTCCCCAGGAGCCATCAATGGTCCCTGGCAGCCCTGAGCCAGCTGAGTGCTGAGCTGCAGCCAGAGCAAGGAGAGCAGCAGCACAGGGAGGGGATTCTGCCCCTCTGCTCTGCTCTGCTCAGCCCCCACCTGCAGCACTGCCTCCAGTTTTGGGGCGCCAGCACAAGAAGGACCTGGAGCTGCTGGAGAGGCTCCAGAGGAGGCCACCAAGATGATCAGAGGATGGAGAACCTCCCCTGGGGGGACAGGCCGAGCTGGGGCTGTTCAGGCTGGAGAAGAGAAGGCTTCAGGGAGACCTCAGAGCAGCCTTCCACGACCTGAAGGGGCTCCAGGAGAGCTGGGGAGGGACTTTGGACAAGGGCTGGGAGGGACAGGGCGAGGCACAATGGCTCTGAGCTGGGAGAGGGGAGATGGAGACTGGAGATGAGGAAGAAATTGTTGAGAGTGAGGGTGGGGAGACTCTGGCACAGGTTGCCCAGGGAGGCTGTGGCTGCCTCCTCCCTGGAGGTGTTGAAGGCCAGGCTGGATGAGGCCTTGAGCCACCTGTGCTGATGGCAGGTGTCCCTGCCCATGGCAGGGGGCTGGAACTGAACTTTTAGGTCCCTTCCAACACAAACCATTCTGTGACTCCATCAATGCACAGCAGATAACTTTCAGTGGGTCTCCAGTGCAGCCAGCCAGCTCTGTGGTACATATTCCAAGCAAGCCAACTTTCAAGCACTTCCTGCTGGGACCTGCAGCTTCTTTGCACTGAGTCTCCTTCTTCTCCCCCCAGCTTCCTCACAGATGAAGCCTCTGCACATGTCAGTCCTGCTCAATGCTGACTACATCCAAGACTCTGCTTCTCATCATATTTGTAGTGCCAAAACAATGCAAGCTTCTGAACCTCATGGTTATTTGTACAGAGCATAAAGAGTGAGGACTGTAATCTTCAAATGACCTGCAGGTCATGACAAAGACTACCAGGATTTAACACTGCAGAACTCAGTCTGATTGTTGCCCTCTCCCAGCAGACAATTCAAAAGTCTAATGAGGGTGGGAAGAGGAGATTTCTGTTTTCCACTAGACACTGACCCAGCCTGTCCTGTATTAAAACCTGCAGTCACCCAAAGTCTTCTTTCACACATCCAGAACAACCTTCATCCAGTCAAAGCTTCCAAATCTTATTCTTCATCTCCAGGAACACTAATCCCACACTCAGGTCCTGTCTGTAAGATGAATGTGTGGTAGACTCTCAGGAGTTAGGAAATTTAGATATTAGGAAATATTTCCTCACTGGGAGGGTTCTCAAACATTGGAACAGGCTGCCCAGGGCAGTGCTGGAGTCACCATCCCTGGGGGGGTGCCCCAGCAGCCTGTGGACCTGGTACTTAGACTGGACATTAGGTGCCAGTTTGGGGCACCTCAAGCCAAGAGAGATGTGGAGGTGCTGGAGCCAGGGCAGAGCAGGGCAAGGAAGCTGGGAAGGGCCTGGAGAAGAAATCTGATGGAGAGAGACTGAAGGAGCTGGGGATGGTTAGTGTGAAACAGAGGAGGCTGAGGGCAGACCTCCTGGCTCTCTACAGCTCCCTGAAAGGAGGTTGTGGAGAGGCTGCTGCTGGTCTCTTCTCACAGGTCATTAGTGACAGGACAAGAGGAACAGCCTCAAGCTGTGACTGGGCAGGGTTAGGATGGACATTAGGAAACATTTTCCCCATCCAGAGTGGTCAGGGATTGGAATGTGCTGCCCAGGGAGGTGGTGGAGTCCCCAAGCCTGGCTGTGTTTGAAGGTGGTTTGGCGGTGGTGCTTGGGGCTATGGTTTGGGGGTGACCCTTGCAGAGCAGGGTTCTGGGTTGGACTTGGTGATCCTGAGGGTCTGTTCCAGCCTGAATGTTCCTGTGACTCTATGGTTTAGTGCTGACCTTTCAGTGCTAGGTTGAAGCTCAGACTGGATGAGTTTGGACATCTGTTCCAACCAAAGCTACCCAGGGATTCTGTGACAGTCTGAAGTCTCTTGTCAAAACACCCACCCAACATAAACCTGGGCTGGTGGGAGCTGTCCCTGCCCATAGCAGGGGGCTTGGAACTGGATGATCTCTAAGGTCCCTTCCAACCTGAAGCAGTCAATAAATCTGTGAATCCATGAGACAGAGGACTGGAAGTATCAGACCAAATCTGGCTGTAGAGTGAAGCCAATACCCAGCAACTCTAATCATGCAGAGAGAGCTAGAAGCTGTAACTGTTCCAGCAGCCAAACAACTTCATCACAAGGCAGGAATTTTCACTCAACCTTATTTTCCTTGGGTTTTGACTACTGAGCAGAGCTGTTCATTCCCATTACTCATTGTAATTGCTCATTACCAAGCAGAAGTTCCAGCAAACACTAAAAAGCTTCCCATAAAATAAAGGTCAAGCACAGCACAGCCTTAATACAGCCTGGAGAGCCAAATGCAAAAGCCAAAGCACTTTCCTGAGAAAGCAGCTGAATTAATGCTTTCAAATTTCAAAGCAATCACTTCCCAAGCTCTCCTAAGAGCTTCTGCCTATAAAGTGCTGCAAAACTGGGCACAAAGTGACTGGAGGCAGGAGAACCCTGGAGAACAGCTCAGGAGAAATAACATCCCCAACAGAGCTGAGCTCTCTAGCTTGGCACCACAAAACATTTAGCTCTCTGCTTTTCTCTGCTTCAGTGACTGCTAGCACCAGAGAGCTGTTGAGCTTGGAAGAGGCCTCTGAGCAACTGATGTCATCTGCCTGGGCCTGAGCACAGCCTTCGACACTGCCCCGCACCACATCCTGGTCTCCAGGCTGGTGACACATGGGTGTGATGGGTGACCACTAGATGGATAAGGAACTGGCTTGATGGCTGCACCCAAAGAGTGGCTGTCCATGGGCCCATGGCCCAGTGGAGGCCAGGGACAAGCAGAGTCCCTCAGGGATCAGTCCTGGGACCAGGCTTGTTCAACATCTCTGTGGCTGCCATGGACAGGGGGGTTGGAACTAGATGATCCTTGTGGTCCCTTCCAACCCTGACTGATACTGTGATACTATGATCATCAAGTCCAAGCTCAGCCAGAGCTCACAATCCACCACTGCTGCTGAGCCACTGCCCCTGAACCACAGCCCTCAGCACCACATCCACGCAGCTTTGAAACTCAGCAGGGATGGTGACTCCAGCACCTCCCTGGGCAGCCTGGGACAGTGCCTGAGAACCCTTGCTGGGAAGAAATTGTTCCTAACATCCAACCTGAACCTCCCCTGTGCAACCTGAAGCCATTTCCTCTTCCTAGCCAACATTTAAAATGCATCTATCACCACAAGAGAAGCTTTGACATGAAGTCTGTCACTTGTTAAATGTGAGAGGAGACCAACCCCCACCTGGCTTCACCCTCCTTTGAGGGAATGGAATGGAATGGAATGGAATGGAATGGAATGGAATGGAATGGAATGGAATGGAATGGAATGGAATGGAATGGAATGGAATGGAATGAACCAGGTTGGAAGAGACCTTTGAGATCACCAAGTCCAACCTATCACCCAGCACCATCTGATCAACTAAACCATGGCACCAAGTGCCTCATCCAGGCTCTTCCTAAACACCTCCAGTGGAGTTGCAGAGGGTGATGAACTCTCCCCTCAGCCTCCTCTTCTGCAGACTAAACACCCCCAGCTCCCTCAGCTGCTCCTCACAGCACTTGTGTTCAAGACTCTCCACCAGCTTGGTTGCTCTGGTTTGGACCTGCCCCAGCACCTTGATGTCCTTCTTGGAGTGAGGAGGACAAAAATGAGCCCAGGACTCCAGGTGTGGCCTCAGCAGTGCCCAGTGGAGGGGAAGCACTTCCCATGGTCTGTAGAAGAGCTTCCATCCCTGAAATCCTCCAGGTTTCAGTGGGCTTCCACCTGGAGAAGTCCAGAAACAACAGCACAGAGATGTGGCCAGCTTGGAAAACAGACCCAGCAGCAGCCCTGCCTTGGAGAAAGGGAATTGCTGGGGGCTGGCAGAGCTGAGCCCAGTGTCAGATCCCAAAGTGCCCCCACACCAGTCCCAGGGCAACTCCTGCACACTGTGCCTTTGTGCTGGCTTAGGCCTGGGTTCTGCAGAGCACAGAACCCCTGCAGGCAGCCTGGGCCCTGGGAGTCCCTGGGTGATTTGTGACTGGCAGGGAGAAGAGCTTTGGTTATTTCTTGGAAGGCTTCTGGGCTCCTCCTCTCCTGTCTCACCTGGCTCCTCTTTTCTAAAGGCCTTAAGGCAGTTCCCTGTTCTTAGTCTCCCTGGCCCTGCTGCTCAGCACTTTGCCCATTGGCCTCTTGTCAAGTGGGGGGAGCTGGCCATGAGGAGATGAAGCTGGGCAGTGCTGAGCACTCACAGGCTTTAGAGCTGATCCTGATGGCTCCTGTTGGCTGTGTAAAGGTTTTAGTCAGATTGGTTGTACAGTAAATGGAAAAAGAAATAGCAGCAGAAGCCCCCAGAGGAAAGGGTTTGAGGAGCAGCAGGAGCTGAGAGGGTGAAGGATCTTGGTAGGGTCAGAAGTAGTTAGAGCATGGTTGGCCTCAGTGCTCTTAAAGGTCTTTTCTAACCAAACCAATTCTATGATAGTATGGATTTATGAATCACAGAATGTCAGTGGTTGGAAAGGACCTTGAAAGATCATCCAGTCCAACCCCCCTGCCAGGGCAGGGTCACACAGGGTAGGCTGCACAGGAACACATCCAGGTGGGGTTGGAAAGTCTCCAGAGCAGGAGACTGCACAACCTCTCTGGGCAGCCTGCTCCAGGGCTCAGCACCCTCACACCAAAGAAGTTTCTCCTTAAGTTCAAGCAAAGCCTTCTGTGTTCCAGTTTGTGCCCACTGCCCCTTATCCTCTCACAGGACACCACAGAAGAGAGCCTGGCCCCTTCCTGCCCCCCACCCCTCAGCTATTGATAGACACTGATCAGATCTCCTCTCAGCCTTCTCTTCTCCAGGCTAAATAGCCCCAGGGCTCTCAGCCTCTCCTCAGCACACAGATGTTGCAGTCCCTTCATGCTCCTCACAGCCTCCCTTGCACACCCTCTGGTGCATGCCTGTCCCTCTTGAACTGGGCACCCCAGAACTGGACACATGATGGAAGCAGAGACCATCTTGGTCCATTCTCAGCTAAGCAAACTCCTGCAGCAGGAGGACTTACAAACACTGAGATGTCAGTATCTGAGTTTGCTGTTAGAGATGACCAGCAGAAGGAATCCCATGCTCTTATGCAGCTCTTTGGAAGGTACAGCCCAGGCATCAATTTTCACTGCTTTCAATTGTTGTCTTTAATTACAGCACCACATCCCCTTCTCCTGCAGCCTGGGTCTTGCCTGAGTGCTGTAGTTCACTTGGATGCCCTTCCCAGCTTTCTCTTCTCCAGGCTGCACAGCCCCAACTCTGCCAGCCTGTCCCCACAGGGGAGGTTCTCCAGCTCTCTGCTCATCTTGGTGGCCTCATCTGGACCTTCTCCAGCAGCTCCAGGTCCTTCTTGTGCTGGGGGCCCCAGAGCTGGAGGCAGTGCTGCAGGTGGGGGCTGAGCAGAGCAGAGCAGAGGGGTTTGGTGAGGGGTTTGGAGCACAGCCCTGTGAGGAGAGGCTGAGGGAGCTGGGGTTGCTTAGCCTGGAGAAGAGGAGGCTCAGGGGAGACCTTCTTGCTCTCTCCAACTCCCTGAAGGGAGGTTGTAGCCAGGTGGGGGTTGGGCTCTTCTCCCAGGCACCCAGCACCAGAACAAGAGGACACAGTCTGAAGCTGTGCCAGAGGAGATTTAGGCTGGATGTTATGAAGAAATTCTTCCCAGCAAGAGAGATTGGCCATGGGAATGTGCTGCCCAGGGAGGTGGTGGAGTCACCATCCCTGGAGGTGTTTAGGAAGAGCCTGGATGAGGCACTTGGTGCCATGGTTTAGTTGATCAGATGGTGCTGGGTGATAGGTTGGACTTGATGATCTCAAAGGTCTCTTCCAACCTGGTTAATTCTATTCCATTCAGAGGGACAGAATCCCCTCCCTGTGCTGCTGCTCTCCCTGCTCTGGCTGCAGCTCAGCACACAGCTGGCTCTGGGCTGCCAGGGACCATTGCTGGCTCCTGGGGAGTTTGTCACCAGCTGACACCCCCAAGGCCTTCTCCTCTGGGCTGTTCTCAACCCACTCCTCACCCAGCCTGGGAGTGTGCTTGAGGCTGCCCTGACTCAGCTGTCACATCTCCTTCCTCACCTGCCTTTTTTCATCCCTGCTGGCAGAAGCCAGGAAAAAGCTTTCACTAGAAGCCAGTTCCCACTTCCCAAGGAGACTGTCACAGCTCTCCTTTGGAAAACCAGCAAAGAGTGAGAGATTGGTTTGCCATCCAGTGTGAAGGGAGCATGCCATGCTTCTGCTCAGCACAGCCTCGAAAGTAAGCCATGCACCAAGCCTGGAAAGGGGAAGGGAAGGGAAGGAGGAGGAAAAAAGGTTGTTATGGAAGCTCCCTCTCCCCAGAGAGTGAGGTCAGGACCTGAGATTTTAATCTTGCTAACAAATGAAAATGATCAGGGCAGCTCCAAGCCATGAACAGACTGTGCTGCACTGAGCTACAGTGCGCTGCTCTGCAGGACAAACTCTGTTCCAGCTGCACAAAGGCAATCATGCTGCTCAAGTCTTGCTCATGCAACTCACTGCCACTGGTAGAAGATGAGAGGGTTGCAGCTCTAAGGGCTGTCCCCTGCTTACAAAAGCTCTCATTCTGGTGATTGTGGAAGAAATGTTGCTGAGTAGGCATTCAAAGCCAGCTCCAGGTCTAGTAAGCAGGAGCAGGGAGGTCATTCTGCCCCTGTGCTCAGCACTGCTGAGGCCACACCTTGAGTCCTGTGTCCAGTTCTGGGCTCCTCAGGTTAGGAAGGAGGTTGACTTGCTGGAAGGTGTCCAGAGAAGGGCAACAAAGCTGGGGAGGGGCTTGGAACACAGCCCTGTGAGGAGAGGCTGAGGGAGCTGGGGTTGCTTAGCCTGGAGAAGAGGAGGCTCAGGGGAGACCTTCTTGCTCTCTCCAACTCCCTGAAGGGAGATTGTAGCCAGGTGGGGGTTGGGCTCTTCTCCCAGGCAAGCAGCACCAGAACAAGAGGACACAGTCTCAAGCTGTGCCAGGGGTGGTTTAGGCTGGATGTTAGGAGGAAGTTCTACACAGAGAGAGAGATTGCCCATTGGAATGTGCTGCCCAGGGAGGTGGTGGAGTCACCATCACTGGAGGTGTTCAGGAGGAGACTTGATGGGGTGCTTGGTGCCATGGGTTAGTTGATTAGGTGATGTTGGATGATAAGTTGGACATGATGATCTTGAAGGTCTCTTCCAACCTGGTCTATTCTATTCTATTCTATTCTATTCTATTCTATTCTATTCTATTCTATTCTATTCTATTCTATTCTATTCTATTCTATTCTATTTCACAGAAACAGAACTGCTTGGGTTGGAAAAGGCCTCTAAGATCACCCAGTTGAATTATTGACTTAACACCACCATATCCACTAAACCATGGCCCCAAGTGCACTCTCCACACATTTCTTGATCACCTCCAGGCATGGGGACTCCACCACCTCCCTGGGCAGCCTGTGCCAACCCCTGACCACTCTTGCAGCAAGGACAGTTTTCCTAATCTTCAACCTAACCCTCCCCTGGCACAATCTCAGGCCATTGCCTCTCCTTCTATCACCTGAGACTAGGGAGAAGAGCCCAACCCCCACCTCACTGCAGCCTCCTTTCAGGTAGCTGTAGAGAGCAATGAGGTCTCCCCTCAGTCAACAGACTCAACCACCCCAGCTCCTTCAGCCACTCCTCCTAAGACCTGCACTCTAAATGTGGCAGCCAGCATGTGGCTGCTCCTCTCATACAACCCAGAGCTCTGCAGTCCCTTCAGAGGAGGTTTTCCTAAGCACCTGACCATGGTCACTGGCAGACAGCAAAGATGCAAAGGTCTCTGTGATGATCATGACAGCTGTGGGCTTTATTCCTCAAAACACAAAGGTTCCAAGCAAGTCCTTAGCAGATAGCAGCAGCAGCTCACTCTATTGCTTTTCCCCAGCTTAACTCACCAATAGCTTTCCTAGGGAAGTGGCTGCTTGAGTCAGACCAGAGCTGTGGTGTCACCTTCCAGCTGAGTCTCTGCCCAGGAGCTGCACTGCCTGCAGTCAGCAGCACCTTCTGCAGTGGCTGCTTCCAGCAGTGACAACCCTCAGTGATCCCAGGTTGTCCTAAGGACTGGGGTGCAGATCAAGGGCACTGTTAAACCCTCTGCACCATGCTGGGGTGCAGAGTAAAAAGGCTGCACCTGGTGAAAGGAAGGGACAGGAGAGGTGACCCTAAACTGACCAACAAAGGATTCCAACCCAGGATAAAGCTGAGGGATCACCAGGGTTAAGGTCTCTTCTCTTTGCCTTCTTCCATGGCCAGGATCTGAAGAGCTCTGTCCATGCTGCCTTCCATCCTGATCCATGAATTCCTGAATCCAGCTCCAGAATCCAAGTCTTAGTTTCCATCTGCTGCTGAGTCCAGCCTGGGACTTCTGGCACAGCATGAGTGGTGAGGTGACAAGCTGCCAGCAGGGGGGTTGGGCTCAATGTTGGTTTGCATGGATTTGGGACTGTTTCATTTTATTGCTATTCCTTTCACTAAATTAGTTTCAGTCTGCTCTTCCATTTCACAAGTTCCTCTCCCTTATTCCCAGCAGGAGCAGGGAGGTCATCCTGCCCCTGTGCTCAGCACTGGTTAGGCCACACCTGGAGTCCTGTGTCCAGTTCTGGGCTCCTCAGTTTAAGAAGGATATTGAGACACTTGAAGGTGTCCAGAGAAGGCCAACAAGGCTGGGGAGAGGCCTTGAGCACAGCCCTGTGAGGAGAGGCTGAGGGAGCTGGGGTTGTTTAGCCTGGAGAGGAGGAGGCTCAGGGGTGACCCCTCTCCAACTCCCTGAAGGGAGGTTGTAGCCAGGAGGGGGTTGGTCTCTTCTCCTAGGCAACCAGAACAAAAGGACACAGTGTCAAGCTGTGCCAGGGGAGGTTGAGGCTCAAGATGAGGAGAAAGTTCTTCCCAGAAGGACTAATTGGCCATTGGGATGTGCTGCCCAGGGAGGTGGTGGAGTCCCCATCCCTGGAGGTGTTCAAGAGGGGATTGGATGTGGCACTTGAAGCCATGGTTTAGTTGTCAGGAGGTGTTGGGTGACAGGTTGGACTTGATGATCTCTGAGGTTTTTTCCAACCTTATTGATTCTATGATTCTCTTCTGTCACTCATTCAGTGGCCAGCCCAGCCCTACCTTGTGACAGGAAGGACACAGAATGTGAGGGCATGAACTATGAAACCCAGTGAGGAACCTGGAAACAACAATTCTGATGGGCTGCTGTCATCACTGCAAGGTGCTTTGGAATGATGAGGGTTTTAATGTGGTGTATCACTGGCATCACATCACATTCACACAGTGCATTAGACTCAGGTGGGAAAGAAAAACCACAGAGATTGTCAGAGAGCTACAAAGAAAACTTTTCACAGCATCACAGAATCACCAAGGTTGGAAGAGACCTCAAAGATCATCAAGTCCAACCTGTCACCACAGACCTCATGACTAAACCATGGCACCAAGTGCCACATCCAATCCCCTCTTGAACACCTCCAGGGATGGGGACTCCACCACCTCCCTGGGCAGCACATCCCAATGGCTAACAACTCTCTCTGGGAAGAACTTTCTCCTCACCTCCAGCCTAAACCTCCCCTGGCACAGCTTCAGACTGTGGCCTCTTGTTCTGGTGCTGGCTGCCTGGGAGAAGAGACCAACCCCCACCTGGCTACAACCTCCCTTCAGGGAGTTGGAGAGAGCAATGAGGTCTCCCCTGAGCCTCCTCTTCTCCAGGCTAAGCAACCCCAGCTCCCTCAGCCTCTCCTCACAGGGCTGTGCTCCAGACCCCTCCCCAGCCTTGTTGCCCTTCTCTGGACACCTTCAAGTGTCTCAATGTCCTTCTTAAACTGAGGGGCCCAAAACTGGACACAGGACTCAAGGTGTGGCCTAACCAGTGCTGAGCACAGGGCACAATGACTTCCCTGCTCCTGATGGCCACACTCTTCCTGATGCAGGCCAGGATGCCATTGGCCTTCTTGGCCACCTGGGCACACTGCAGGCTCATGTTTAGGCAGCTGTCAATCAGCACCCCCAGGTCCCTCTCTGCCTGGCTGCTCTCAGCCACTCTGACCCCAGCCTGTAGCTCTGCATGGGGTTGCTGTGGCCAACGTGCAGCACCTGGCACTTGGACTTGTTGAATGCCATCCTGTTGGACTCTGCCCATCTGTTCAGTCGGTCGAGGTCCCTCTGCAGAGCCCTTCTGCCCTCTAACTGACCAACATCTGCTCCCAGCTTGGTGTCATCTGCAAATCTGCTGATGATGGACTCAATCCCCTCATCCAGATCATCAATGAAGATATAGAACAGGCTGGGGCCCAGCACTGATCCCTGGGGCACACCACTGGTGCCTGGCTGCCAGCTGGCTGTGGCACCATTCACCACCACTCTCTGGGCTCAGCCTCCAGCCAGTTCCTAACCCAATGCAGTGTGCTCTTGTCCGAGCCAGGGGCTGACAGCTTGGCCAGGAGTTTGCTGTGGGGGATGGTGTCAAAGGCCTTGCTGAAGTCCAGACAGACTACATCCACAGCCTCCCCACATCCACCAGGCAGTCACCTGATCATAAAAGGAGATCAGGTTGGAGAGGCAGGATCTGCCCCTCCTAAATCCATGTTGGCTGGGCCTGATCCCTTGGCCATTTTCTGTGCATCCAAATTCTGACTAATGGCAAGGTTTAGACTTTGAGCATTCCACAGTCATTGCCTCACCAAAACCAAAGCCACAAACAAAACTGAAAGCAAGCAAACAAACAAAACCAACCAAAACCCAACCCCGACCAACCCCCAACCCCCAACCCTGGAGGCTTGAAGGGTTGTAAGTGTGAAACAAGCAGCAAAGTCTTACCCCAGAGATAAGAAACACTTTACAGAAGTCTAAAACAGGTAAAATCTGCAAAAAACTGGCAGCTTCCAGAGTGTCCTGAAGGTTGTCCATGTTAAGGGAAAGTTTTGCAGTGTAAATGAAATCAATGATCTTCTTGAGGCCTATTTTGTTCACACCATGCAGCTTGATGCACATTAAATCCTGCTCCTTCATTCCTCCTGCAAAAAAGACAGGTAGGGAAGTTTCCATCATCATTTGGATTAGGATCATTTCATGAGCTCAGAGAAAACTGAAAGGCAGTTTACAAGCAGAACTTCAAAAGCCAGCAGCAAGAGCAGAGAGAGCACAGCTACGTGGAGCTGTGTGCAGCCCTGGCCTGATTCAGACACACACTGAACATGGGTCTGAGTGTCCAAGGGCTGGCAGCTGGGGGACAGCAGCAGGCAGCCACCATGGAAGAAGAGGCCACAGGAGATATAGCTGCCCAGGCTTTGGCCCAAGAGGTCCCCTCTGGCACCTGAGGCCTGGTTACAACAGCAGAGCCAGCAGAGAGGGCAGAAGAGCTCTGGACACGGAGCGTGTGTCTGTGTCCAAGTGCGGGCAGCTGGGAGGTAGCAGCATGCAGTATTCAACTGAAACACCACCTGTGAACATAGCCTTGAAGTAGTCACTTGCAGAGGCCATCATTGCTCTGTGAACAGGAAAGACTTCATCACCATCTCCAGGAACAAGAGTCACGTCACAGAGCAAACCCTCCACGCGCAGCTGGTCGAAACCCTGCAACAACAACACCGCCACGGAGAGGGTTGGGAGGGAAGGAGGAACCTCTCTCCTTCCCCCTGTGCAACTCCATGTACATATGGACTGCAGCTCCAAAAGAACACCAAGACATTGAGACTGGAGATTAGGAAGAAAAAAAAATATGGACCAGGTTGTTCAAGGCCTTATCCAGCCTGGCCTCCAACACCTCCAGGGATGGAGCCTCAACCACCTCCCTGGGCAACCCATTCCAGTGTTCCACCACCCTCATGCTGCAGAACTTGTTCCTAACAGCCAATCTGCTCTCATTTCAAACCATTGCCATTGTCCTGTCACTGCAGGTCTTTGCAAACAGTCCTTCTGCAGCCTTCCTGTAGCCCCCTTCAGGTACTGGCAGGCTGCTATAAGGCCTCCCTGGAGCCTTCTCCTCTGCAGGCGGAACACCCCCAGCTCCCTCAGCCTGTCCCCACAGCAGAGGCTCTCCAGCCCTCTGATCACTTTTGTAGCCTCCTCTGGACCCTCTCCATCAGGTCTGCATCCTCCCTGTGGGCTCAGAGCTGGGCACAGTGCATCTACAACAACCTACCACAGCATCCCACAGTAAGATCCTTCCCTTAAGCTTTGCCTGGCTGGAGGTACTGGAAGATGTGTGGAATATTCACCTCCTTCATGCACTGCAGAACAGAAGCTCCAGCACAAAACACTTTCCTTCAGCTGGGCATGGCTGATGGCTTTCTGGCACTACTAAGAATGTAAATATGTTCTTTATAGATTTAACACTTAAAAGAAGCCTGGGCACCAGCCCACATGGTTTCAAATCTGAGCCACCTTACAGTGAGGCTGTACTTGTAAAACTGCAAAGCTAAGCAGAAGTGAAGATCCTAACTTGTCACAAAGAACAGGGTGCAAATAGAAACAATGAGTGATTAGGCCAAAGAAACCAGAAGCCAAACACAAGGTAATACCAGAGAGTCACAGATTGCTTTGGGTTGGAAGGGACTCTCAGAGGGCAGCTTTTCCAAGCCCCCTGCAGGCAGCAGGGACAACTCCAGCCAGATCGGGCTGCCCAGGGTCACATCTGGCCTGACCTTGAATGTCTCCAGGGATGGAGCCTCAACCACATCCAGCAGCCTGTTCCAGTGTTTCACCACTCTCACTGTGCAGAGCTTCCTCCTGATGTCCAGCCTAAATCCATGCTGCTCCAGTTTCAAACCATGGCCTCCCTTCCTATCTCTATAAGCCCTTCTAAACAGTCCATCCCCAGCCTGCCTTTAGGTCCCCTTCAGGTATCTGAATGCAGCTCTAAGGTCTCCCTATATCAAGCTAATACATCTCCAAGACTTGCCTGGAGTTCCTACAAACAAGGACTCATAACTCCTGCTTCTACAATTGCTCAAAGTGAGAAGGAATGAAGCAATGAGCTCTGAAGGCTTTGTGCAGTGTTCCAAGGGGGCAGAGTTCTGCAGACACCCAAGCCATAGAAACTGAAAGAACAGAACTGCTGTCCTCTCTCAGCTAACATCTAAAATGTCAACTTCTTGTCCCCAGATGTTGGCTACTTAGGCAGGGAATCCAAGAAACAAGTGGCAGCTCTCCAATGAGCCATGCCATACAGGTATCATGAGGCATTCAGTGGCCTTGATGAGGCCTTGAGTGACCTGGGCTAGGGGGAGGTGTCCCTGCCAATGGCAGGGGGATTGATCTTTAGGGTCCCTTCCAAAGCATTCTGTAAATCTGTGAATGATTTGCACTCCTGTGGGACTGGCACTGGAAAGCAGCAAGCAGTGAGCTGCACCCTGTGTGCAAAAGCTCCAGCAGAAAGGAGAGCAAATTAGTCCACTTGTAAATTCTTCCAGGTTCAGAGAGGAGAGCACTTCCATCCATTAATGTTCTGCCATAAGGTAGTGCCCCAGAACCACAGCCAGCACAGGACATGCCACCAAGCCTGAATGACAGGGCTCAGCCATCCCAGAGACATGACCAAGGAGCATGGACCTCTCCACACCACGAAGGCAGCTTCCACACAGAGGGTGGTGCAAGTGTTTGTCTCACAGAATTACATGGGATCAGTCACAGAATGGTTTGGGTTGGAAGGGACCATCCAGTTCCAAGGGATCATCCAGCTCCAGCCCCCTGCCATGGGCAGGGACACCTCACACCAGCACAGTTTGCTCAAGGCCTCATCCAGCCTGGCCTTCAACACCTCCAGGCAGGAGGCAGCCACAGCCTCCCTGGGCAACCTGTGCCAGAGTCTCCCCACCCTCACTCTCAACAATTTCTTCCTCATCTCCAGTCTCAATCTCCCCTCTCCCAGCTCAAAGCCATTGTCCCTTGTCCTGGCACTCCCAGCGCTTGTCCCAAGTCCCTCCCCAGCTCACCTGGAGCCCTTCAGGTCCTGGAAGGTTGCTCTGAGGTCTCCCTGGAGCCTTCTCTTCTCCAGGCTGCACAGCCCCAACTCTCAAAGCCTGGCCCCACAGGGGAGGTTCTCTCCAGCCCTTTGATCATCTTGGTGGCCTCCTCTGGACCCTCTCCAGCAGCTCCAGGTCCTTCTTGTGCTGGGGGCCCCAGAGCTGGAGGCAGTGCTGCAGGTGGGGTCTGAGCAGAGCAGAGGGGCAGAATGCCCTCCCTGTGCTGCTGCTCTCCCTGCTCTGGATGCAGCCTGGGACATGGCTGCCTTCTGGGCTGCCAGCCATGATTCTATTTCAGTTTCTTTATCCAGCTGTCACTTCCTAGCTGGCACAATGCTACCTCTCAGCAAACTGAGAGTGCACAGGGATACAAACCAAGCAAAAGGCCAAAGGTTTTGTTCTAGGTTGTTGTTAAAAGTCAAACCATTACTCTGCAGGGCAAGAAGTTAGAAGCCATGCCTGCTTGTGAGCACTGTCAGCACAGAACAATCACAGAATCCCAGAATGGGAGAGGCTGGAAGGGACCTCAAAAGGTCATCCAGTCCAACCCCAATGCAGGGTCACCTAGAGCAGGTCACACAGGAACACAGCCAGGTGGGGTTGGAATATCTCCAGAGAGGGAGGCTCCACAGCCCCAATGCCAGGCAGTAGTTTTGGGGCTGGTTAGAAATGAGTAGGGCTGATAGTTCTCCTGAGTAGAGGCATTGTTTGGAGCAGCCCAGCCCCTCAGGGCAGAGCAGCAGTGGCCCAAGGAGATGCAGTTACCTGTAACACCACGGAGCTGTGAGTATTGCTGGTGAAGAACCTCGTGGTGCCTGCCTTCGACGCCTGCAGGTGGGCAGAGACGCCCATATCGCTGCCCCCGAGAGACACTTTCATGTGAGGGTCCTCCTCTTCCACCAGAGATCTGAGAAGATTACAACACAGAAACTTGAAGATCAAACTCAATTGTCAGCCAGTGCTGCTCTGCAATCAAACCTGAGGCTTCTGGGATGAGAGCGAGCAGCTCAGGGGCTGCAGGCCAGAAGAAAGCAGCAGGTGACAGAGTCAGTCCCTGGTGCTCCCCAGCTGCTAACTCAGGAAGTGAAACATCAGCAGGCTCTGAACCTCTGCAACTTCCAAACAGACTGGGGCTAACATTTCTTCCCTGTTCATGGAATCACAGAATGGCTCAGGTTGGAAGGGACCTCAGAGATCATCTCCAACCCCACTCCCATGGGCAGGGACATCTCTCAACTAGACTTGGTTGATGGAGGCCTCATCCAAGCTGGCCTTGAACACCTCCAGGCAGGGAGCACAACCTCCCTGGGCAAGCTGTTCCAGAGTCTCACCACCCCCATACTGTAGAACTTCTTCCTCAGGTGCAGTCTTTCCTTCCACCCCCACCTCCCTAAGACACCTGCACACTATTTTATCCCTCTGTGTGTGCTTCCAGCCTTGTAGGATGCTGGCAGGGCTCTCAGCCAGTTCTCCAAACCAATTTCCCTCCCAGATTGCCAAGGAAACCTGCAAGGCTGCACCTCTGCAGCAGCCAATGCCAGGAATTTCATTCTCTTGCTTTGCATCACCTTGATCAAGTCTGAATGCAGGGACAGAGGACAGACCTAGAGGAGCTTCAGGTTGTAAAGCCAAGCCAGCTTTGGAAACACACAACTGGAAGAAGTCCTTTTAGGATCTGAGATCCAGCATTTTGCTACTATAGGCAACTACTTCCTGAATTGAAGCTAAGAGAACACTTTAATGGTTTCCTTCCAAGCAATTAGTGTCCAAACCCAGACAGGAAAGGCTAATTTTGGGGAGGAGTGTTAAAGAATGCCTGCACTATTATTAGCCTTCCATTTGAAGCCTGAGATGTAAATAAGGTTCACAGAAAGAGATAGGCATAGGAGATCCTAACTCCCCTAACCTGTAATTGTTAGGCAATGCAAATAAATGTCAGCTGCAGAGACACTCACAAGAAGCAGCTCTGTGGTTTCCAGCATCTGATGCAGCCCCCATTAGCAGGCAGAGCAGCAGAGGGCACCCAATGTTAATTAGCAAGCAGAAGCTGCTAATCCACAGGTGAGGACATCTTCATTATGAAGGAAGATTCCACAGTACCAAAAACCCCTCCCAGACAACAGTGCTGCACAGCTCAGACAACAGAGGTTTGCCAACATGCAGGTTAGAGCCTTGCCCTTCAGCTGGCTTCAGAAATTACTCTGCTAAGTGACAAGAATGGGACTGAATTGCTTCCTTCCCCCCCCGCCCCAGTCTGCCTGTGGTCACTTGGATGATCGTTGGTGCTTGGACTCAAAGGTCTTGGAAAGCAACTCCCTGATTCCATGCAAGGGGAAATACAGCAGTGCCAGGTGAAAATTGGCTTTCATACTGGCTTTAGCCTCCAAAGAAGAACAGTTCTGTTCCTTTTAACAAGAAATCAGTTGCCCTCCCTCCTTTGTGCACAAGCATAGAGTTCACAGTTTCATGGGTTGGAAGGGACCTTCAAGATCATCCAGTTCCAAGCCCCTGCCATGGGCAGGGACACCTCCCACCAGCACAGGCTGCTCAAGGCCTCATCCAGCCTGGCCTTCAACACCTCCAGGGAGGAGGCAGCCACAGCCTCCCTGGGCAACCTGTGCCAGAGTCTCAGCAGCCTCACGCTGAAGAACTTCTTCCTCAGATTCAGTCCAACCCTGCTCTCCCTCAGCTTCAAACCATTCCCCTTTGGCCTGGCTCCAGACACCCTCAGCAAAAGTCTCTCTGCAGCCACAGCCTCCCTGGGCAGCCTGTGCCAGAGTCTCACCACCCTCACTCTCAACAATTTCTTCCTCATCTCCAGGCTCAATCTCCCCTCTCCCAGCTCAAAGCCATTGTCCCTCATCCTGGCACTCCCAGCCCTTGTCACAAGTCCCTCCCCAGCTCTTCTGGAGCTCCTTCAGGTCCTCGAAGGCTGCTCTAAGGTCTCCCTGGAGCCTTCTCTTCTCCAGGCTGAACAACCTCAACTCTCAACTCTCAACTCTCAGCCTGTCTCCACAGGGGAGGTTCTTCAGCCCTCTGATCATCTTTGTGGCCTCCTGTGGACCCACTCCAGCAGCTTCATGCCCCTCAGAGAATCATTAAAGGTGGAAAAGACCTCTAAGATCATCAAGTGCAACCATCAACCCAAGGTGGATCATGATGAGCAGCTTCTGAAGCTCATCCACCCCCCTGAGAGCACCATTCAAAGCCACCCACACATAAGGTCAGCCAGGAAAGCATCTTCCCAACAGCTCCAGCACTCAGCAGTGCTGAGGGGTTTGGAGCAGGCAGGTTGTGATGCACACAGACACAGCAGCCTGTAGGCACCAGGGTACAGCTGTGCAGCTTGGACTTCCAACAGAGCATTCACTGCTCAGACAGCTGGCAGGACTCACAGATGTGGCTGCACTGCAGCAGGCAAGAGCTGCTCAGCTCACAGCCCAAAGCCAGAGAGCAGCTGGAATAAAGCTTCCTGGGGCACACCTTAGAAAAGAGCTCTCCAGAGTGCCTGTGGCACCCAACCAATGCCTCCAGCACCACAACACAAAACACAACACAACAGCTAAGCAGCTGCTGGCTCAGGGCTTCAAATCTTTCACAGTCACAGAATGTTAGGGGTTGGAAGGGACCTCCAGAGATCATCAACTCCAAGACCCCTGCCAGAGCAGGGGCACCCAGGGTGGGCTGCCCAGGAACACATCCAGGTGGGGTTGGAAAGGCTCCAGAGCAGGAGACTCCACAACCTCTCTGGGCAGCCTGCTCCAGGGCTCAGCACCCTCACAGGAACAAAGTTTTCCCTCCTGTTGCCCTGGCACCTCCTCTGCTCCAGCTTGCCCCCAGTGCCCCTTGTGCTGTGCTTGGCCATCCCTGAGCAGAGCCTGGCTCCAGCCCTGCACAGCTCTATCCCCAGCCATGAGGGCAGCCCTCAGGCTCCTCTGCTCCAAGCTCCAGCTCCCTCAGCTGTCCTCACAGGAAGATGTTCACTGTGGCTCTGGGCTGGACTCTCTCAAGCAGTTCCCTGAGCTCCTTCTTGAGCTGAGGGGACCAGAACTGGACACAGTATTCCAGATGTGGCCTCAGCAGGGCAGAGCACAGAGGGAGGAGAACCTCTCTGACCTACTGACCACAGCCCTTCTGATCCACCCCAGGATGCCCTTGGCTTTCCTGGCCACAAGGGCACATTGCTGGCTCATGGACATCCTTCTGTCCACCAGGACCATCAGAGCCTTTCCCCTATGCTGCCCTCCAACAGCTCAGTCCCCAACCTTTCCTGCTCCAGAGGGTTGTTCATTCCCAGATGCAGGACTCTAGCCTTGCTCTTGCTGAACTTCATTCAGTTCCTCCCCACCCAGCTCTCAGCCTGTCCAGGTCTGGCTGAATGGCAGCACAGCCTGAGGGGGATCAGCCACTCCACCCAGTTTGGTGTCACCAGCAAACCTGCTGGCAGTGGCCTCTGTGCCCCCACCTAGGATGCTGACAAAGACCTTGAACAGTGCTGGTCCCTTTTAGCTGGCTTTGCTCTCAGATGTTTTGGGTCTGGGGTGATTTGTTGGTTTTGTTTTCACAACGACAGCAAGGAGAGAGTCTAAGATAACTGCAGAGGACACCCAGCCTCTCAATTCAGCCATGTCTCCCTAGAAGGAACACCAAGTGATGTGCAGGGACTTGGAGGCGTGGGCAGGCAGGAACTGCAGATGCAACCAGCATCAATGTGACTCTTGGCTCTTGAAAGCTCTTCCTGAATTGGCAGCTCAGATAGCCCTCATGTCAAGGAGGCTTTAAAAGTACTTTTTCTGAACCTAGAAGAAAATAGGAGCTGTAGACAGCACTTAAAATCATTAGGAAAAGCAAGGTTCACTAAACCAGACTGCCTTGGCTCCTTGCTGTGGGCTTTTCCCATCTTCTCCACATTCCCCACCCTGTTTCCTTTCCCAACAGCCAGCAGACTTTTTGAGCTTTACACAGGAAGGCAAAGAGCTCAACCCAAATGACACAAATAGAAAGAAACCTGAAGTGCAATTTAAAAGCCTAACTTCAAAGCCCACCTGCAAGAGAAGAGAGAGCACAGCTACCTGGAGCTGCCTGCAGTCCTGGTGCTGCCCAGAGCCAGCTCAAGGGGCAGTGGTGGGAGCTGAGGCAGAGGAAGTGCCATGGACACAGGAGGAAACATTTTGTCCCTGTGAGGGTGCCAGAGCCCTGGAGCAGGCTGCCCAGGGGGGCTGTGGAGTCTCCTTCTGTGGAGATATTCCAACCCCACCTGGATGTGCTCCTGTGTGAGCTGCTCTAGGTGACCCTGCCCTGGCAGGGGCTTGGACTGGATGATCCCTTCCAGCCCCTGCCATGCTGTGATTCAGACACACACTGAACATGTGTCTGAATGTCCAAGGGCTGGCAGCTGGGGGATAGCAGCCTGCAGCCATCAGGGAAGAAGAGGCCACAGGACATACAGCTGCCCAAGCTTTGGCCCAAGAGGTCCTCTCTGGCACCTGAGGCCTGGTTACAACAGCAGAGCCAGCAGAGAGGACAGAAGAGCTTCCAAGCACTTGCTGTACTTCCAAGCACAAAGTCTCATGGCAGGAGTGGCTGAGCAGCTGCATCCCTGCTCTGATTTTCAGAGACTCACAGAAGGGTTCAGGTTGGAAGGCACCTTCAAGATTACCCACCAGCCCAGGCTGCTCAAGGCCTCATCCAGCCTGGCCTTCAACAGCTCCAGGGAGGGAGCATCCACAACCCCCCTGGGCAACCTGTGCCAGAGTCTCCCAATCCTCACTGCAAAGAATCTCTTCCTCATCTCCAGTCTCAGTCTCCCCTCTCCCAGCTCAAAGCCATTGTTCCTCAGCCTGGCACTCCCAGCCCTTGTCACAAGTCCCTCCCCAGCTCTCCTGGAGTCCCTTCAGGTCCTGCAAGGCCGCTCTGAGGTCTCCCTGGAGCCTTCTCTTCTCCAGCCTGAACAGCCCCAACTTTCCCAGCCTGGCCCCACAGGGGAGGTTCTGCAGCCCTCTGCTCATCTTCATGGCCCTCATACACAAGGGGAAGTTGTCTAACACCCACAGCACACAGATGAGCTCAGCAGCTCACAGCTGCATCACAGAATTGTTTCAGCTG
The DNA here is from genome assembly GCF_026170545.1 of Melanerpes formicivorus. Taxonomy (NCBI): domain Eukaryota; kingdom Metazoa; phylum Chordata; class Aves; order Piciformes; family Picidae; genus Melanerpes; species Melanerpes formicivorus. The sequence goes on along the minus strand of NW_027142425.1, from coordinate 2,245,117 downwards.
GAAAAGGCCTCAAAGATCACAGAGTCAAAGCATCGACCAAACACCACCATGGCCCCCAAACCATGGCCCCAAGTGCCATGGCCACAGGTTTCTGGAACCCCTCCAGGGATGGGGACTCCACCACCTCCCTGGGCAGCCTGTGCCAATCCCTGACCACTCTTGCAGCAAAGACATTGCTGCTCATCTCCAACCTAAACCACCCCTGGTGCCACTTGAGGACATTGCCTCTTGCTCTGTCGTTACTTACTTGGCAGAGGAGGCCAACAGCCACCTAGCTCCAGCCTCCACTCAGGGAGCTGTGGAGAGCCAGACTGTCACCCCTCAGCCTACTCTTCTCCAGACTAAGAGATTTTCACTCTTTCTCTTCCACATTTGCCATGAGGTGGAAGAGAACAGAACAGAACAGAATAGAATAAACCAGGTTGGAAGAGACCTTCAAGATCATCGCGTCCAACCTATCAACCAATCCAACATCACCTAAACAACTAACCCATGGCACCACTGGGAGATTGGTGGGGTGGGGTTTTTGGGTGGATTGGTATGTTGGGGTTTGGGGGATTGGGGGTTTTGGGGGGGTGTTGTTTGGGGATTTTTTTGCTGTTTGTTTCTTTCAAACACCATAACCTTTTTTTACCTGCAGCTGAAGAGTGTTGCAGGGCTGAGCACCCTCTGCCATTATGCAGAGGGTGACATTCAGGAGCTGGTTTTGGCAGCAGTTGCGGTACAAGTCAGCAGGAAGAGCTGGCAGGAGTGCAGTGATCTCCTGAAGCCAGCCCCGTGACATTCAGCGGGGTGGAGAAAGCACTCCCAGAGCGACCAGAGAGGAGGAGGCTGTCATTTGCTTTGTCCTGCTGTCAGCAGTTAGCTGCACACAGGAAGACAATCACAGAAAGGCTCAGGAAGGACCCTCAGAGATCATCTACTCCAAGCCCCTGCCAAGGGCAGGGACACCTCCCACCAGTCCAGCTCGCTCAAGGCCTCATCCAGCCTGGCCTTCAACACCTCCAGGCAGGAGGCAGCCACAGCCTCCCTGGGCAGCCTGTGCCAGAGTCTCACCAACCTCACACTAAAGAACTTCTTCCTCAGCTTCAGTCCAACGCTGCACTGCCTCAGCTTCAAACCATTCCCCTTGGCCTGGCTCCAGAAACCCTCAGCAAGTCTCTCCGCAGCTTTCCTGTAGGATCTCTTCAGCCACTTTGAAGGTCCCCCTGGAGCCTTCTCCTCTCCAGGCTGCACAGCCCCTGCTCCCTCAGCCTGTGCTCACAGCAGAGCTGCTCCAGCCCTTGGATCATCAAAGTCTCACAGTATCACCAAGGTTGGAAGAGACCTCAAAGATCATCAAGTCCAACCTGTCACCACAGACCCCATGACTAAACCATGGCACCAAGTGCCACATCCAATCCCCTCTTGAACACCTCCAGGGATGGGGACTCCACCACCTCCCTGGGCAGCACATTCCAATGGGCAATCTCTCTTGCTTGGGAAGAACTTTCTCCTCACCTCCAGCCTAAACCTCCTGTAATGGGTTGGGGCAGACCCCCTCCCCACCATGGGCAGAAATAATGACTCAAACAGATTGCAAAAGTGATGGAAAGTTTAAATAGAGAGCAGTGAGTGCGTGCAGAGAGCTAGGAACGCAGTGACAAGAGAGACCCAAAACAGTCCCAGAAAGATCCCATCCCCACCTGAGGGTGCACCCAAACCCTCCAGGGCTCCTCCTTCCCCCCCCACTGCTAGGCTAGTCTCAGCTGGCCAGATCTGAGACTGCCCATCCCCCCCGTGGCCTTGGGCCTAGCCAGGCCCATGGCTGGGAGATCTCTCCCCCAGTTACCGGGTGGCGGAGAGGAAGGAAAGAGGAAGTGCCAGACCCCGCCGTGAGACTTAGAGTGGTGCAAGGGATCATGGTAGGAAATAACCTAATTTCCTGTGTCCACCCACTGGGCTGGACTTCTGGACACAGGAAACACCCCTGTAGCAGAGGGCATCCAGCCCAAACTATGACACCTCCCCTGGCACAGCCTGAGACTGTGTCCTCTTGTTCTGGTGCTGGGTGCCTGCGAGAAGAGACCAACCCCCACCTGGCTACAACCTCCCTGCAGGGAGTTGGAGAGAGCAATGAGGTCTCCCCTGAGCCTCCTCTTCTCCAGGCTAAGCAACCCCAGCTCCCTCAGCCTCTCCTCACAGGGCTGTGCTCCAGACCCCTCCCCAGCTTTGTTGCCCTTCTCTGGCCACCTTCCAGCATCTCAACATCTTTCCTAACCTGAGGGGTCCAGAACTGGACACAGGACTCAAGGTGTGGCCTCAGCAGTGCTGAGCACAGGGCACAAGGACTTTGCTGCTCAAAACCCACACAAGAGACATTCCAAAGTACCCTGCCAAGACATTTAACCCTGTTCAGAGACAACATCAGTCTGGGGGAGCTGTGCAGTGAGTATTGAGCACTAACAGTGCCAGTCACAGTAGGACAGATGGGGAAGAGCTCTGTGTGACCCAACACAACAGAACCACAGCAAGGAGCTCTGTCACACCAGGACAGAGAGGGAACATGCTCTGTGTGTGACCCACACCAGGAGCCTCTCTCTGCTTTGGACCCTTACCCAGGGCCTTATTTACATTCCTCAGCAGAGGTCTGCTAAGCACTGTAATTAATTAGATAACAGGGAATGTAAACACATTGGCTTGGGTACTTTATTGTCCCTCCACTGTGTCACAATGAAGCATTTCACCAAAAAGAGAGAAAGTTAATCCATTCTCTAATTAATTTTCTTGCTCTGATCAATGGGGATCATTGCAGGAGAAGGGCAGGAGAGTCTGCAACCAGAGCTTTTGAGTCTGGAGAAGAGCAGACCTGCAGGGGACCTCATCAATGCTGATCAGTCCTGCAAGGGTGGGTGTCAGGAAGGTGGGAGCAGGATTTGCTCAGTGGTGCCCAGGGACAGGACTTGAGCACAAGGAGTTGCATCTAAACAAGAGGAGGAACTTCTGTAATTGGCATTGAGTGCACCCTCAGCAAGGTTGCTGATGACACCAAGCTGTGTGGTGCAGCAGACAGCTGGAGGGAAGGGAGGCCATCCAGAGGGACCTGGACAGGCTGGAGAGGTGGGCACAAGCCAACCTCATGAGGTTCAGCAAGACCAAGGGCAGGGTCCTGCAGCTGGGTGGAGGCAATCCCAGGCACAAATCCAGGCTGGGCAGGGACTGGCTGGAAAGCAGCCCTGAGGAGAGAGCCTTGGGGGTGCTGGGGGAGGAGAAGCTCACCAGGAGCTCTCAGTGTGCACTTGCAGCCCAGGAAGCCAATCAGATCCTGGGCTGCAGCAGGAGAAGTGTGGCCAGCAGGGCAAGGGAGGTGATTCTCCCCCTCTGCTCAGCACTGCTGAGACCCCACCTGGAGTACTGCCTCCAGTTCTGGAGCCCCTATTGCAAGAGGGATGTGGAGGTGCTGGAAGGTGTCCAGAGAAGGGCCAGGAGGATGAGCAGAGGGCTGGAGCACCTCTCCTGTGAGGACAGACTGAAGGAGTTGGGGCTGTTCAGTCTGGAGAAGAGAAGGCTCCCAGGTGACCTCATTGTGGCCTTCCAGGATCTGAAGGGGGCTACAGGAAGGCTGGGAAGGGACTGCTCAGGATCTCAGGCAGTGATAGGACTAGGGGGAATGGAATGAAGCTGGAGGTGGGGAGATTGAGGCTGGAGGTGAGGAGGAAGTTCTTCCCCATGAGAGTGGTGAAGCCCTGGAATGGGTTGTCCAGGGAGGTGGTTGAGGCCCTGTCCCTGGAGGTGTTTAAGCCCAGGCTGGATGAGGCTCTGGCCAGGCTGATCTAGTGTGGGGTGTCCCTGCCTATGGCAGGGGGGTTGGAACTAGATGACCCTTTTGCTCCCTTCCAACCCTGACTGATACTGTGATACTGTGCTGGAGCCCTGGAGGAGCAGCCCAGAGAGGTGGAGGAGTCTCCATCTCTGGAGGCACTCAAATCCTGCCTGGACATGTTCCTGTGTGACTTTCTGCAGGTGAACCTGTGCTGACAGGGGGGGTTGGACTCATGATGTAGAGAGGTCCCTTCCAACCCTACCATTCTGTGACTTCTGTTAATGAAGAATTCTCTTAATGGGTCTTCATGAGTCTCTGGGTTTAATGCTGGCACCTGCACACAGAGGAAATGCCCAGGCTGGCACAAAGGTGAGGGAGCTCACTCACTATTCCTGAAGAACACCACCCTTGGTACCACACAGGACTTCAGTCCACCACTGCTCCCAGCTCTGCAGGCAAGCTCTCCAGATTGAATGCAGTGAATTCTGGAACCATGGATCATAGAATGGGTTGGAAGGGACCACCACAGCTCATCCAAGTCCAACCCCCCTGCACTCAGCAGGGACATCCTCCACTAGATCAGAGCCCTGTCCAGCCTCACCTAGAATATCTCCAGGGATGGAGCTTCAACCACCTCCCTGGGCAACCTGTTGCAGCAGTCTCCTGGTGCAGAACTTGTCATGAGCTGACTTTCAAGGAGAAACAGCAATATGCATATGGCAGAAGAGCCAGCAACCCTGTGAGCTGGGGCAGGGCAGGACCCTGCATGCACAGCAGAACTTGGACCTCAGTCCCTCAATCCTTAGCTGGAAGCTTGCTGACACACACAGCTGTGCACATCTCCAGCATCACTGCAACTTGCACCTCCCTTCAAACCATGCTCTACAAAGTTCCCAGCCAGCACTGCTGACTGCTTTGGAACTGGCTGGAGTTACCTCTTGCTTCATGGTGCCAAACAGCTTTCTAAATCACTTAGCCAACATTAACCTGCTAAAACAGTCCAGAGGCATCCAGGAGAGCCCAGGCAAACAAGGACCTGTGGAAAGCAAGAGACATCTGCCTCTCAGCTAGAGCATTCAGACTATGGAGGTGCCACTCTGTACAGAGCTGAGGCATGCAAGCAAACAATGTTCTGTGAGCAGGCTTCCTTCAGCAGCAGCTGAACTCCTCCTGATCCAGCAGAACCAAGGCATCTATGAATACTATTGGGGGATTTGCTCATTTACATCAGTAAAGCATTGATCTGTTTGGAATTGTCAGAGGATAGAGCACAGCCTTTGAAAGCAAATTAAGGAGATCAGCCTACAGCTACAGATATTTTTGAGTGCATGTTCTGTGATTTATTTAAAACCTACAGTCTTTACATAACTCTCTGAAAGCCTGCCAGAGCAGCCAGCCTGAAGCCTTCAGCTGCTGCAGCTCAAGAGCTTGGTTTGAAAGGATTAGAACCTGCTTTTCTCTGTCCAATTACTGCTCAATGAGCCACGGCTGCCAGAGCTCTGGTCACCGGGAAAGGGGATCCACAGCAATCACTGCTGCCATCAGCCAGCACTCTGCTGCTTACCAGCAACCAAAGGAGATTTCCACTGCAGATGGAGGTGCTCTGATCATGAGGCAAATCTTTACTGCTTTAGGATCCAACCATAAAACCCTGGGGTGTTACAGGGCCATGCTGCGAGGTCCTGCAACGGGGTCACGGCAATGCAAGCACGGATGCAGGCTGGGCAGGGAGTGGCTGAGAGCAGGCCTGAGGAGAAGGCCTTGGGGGTGTAAGTGAGTGACAAACTCCCCAGGAGCCAGCACTGGTCCCTGGCAGCCCAGAGCCAGCTGTGTGCTGAGCTTCAGCCAGAGCAGGGAGAGCAGCAGCACAGGGAGGGGACTCTGCCCCTCTGCCCTGCTCAGACCCCACCTGCAGCACTGCCTCCAGCTCTGGGGCCCCCAGCACAAGAAGGACCTGGAGCTGCTGGAGAGGGTCCAGGGGAGGCCACCAAGACAACCAGGGGTTGGAGAATGTCCCCTGTGGGGACAGGGTGGGAGACTTGGGGCTGTTCAGCCTGGAGAAGAGAAGGCTGCAGGGACACCTTAGAGCAGCCTTCCAGGAGAGCTTGAACAGAGAGCTTTGACATGGGCTGAGAGTGCCAGGACAAGAGACAACGGCTTTGAGCTGGGAGAGGGAAGATTGAGACTGGAGATGAGGAAGAAATTGTTGAGAGTGAGGGTGGGGAGACTCTGGCACAGGTTGCTCAGGAAGGCTGTGGCTGCCTCCTGCCTGGAGGTGTTGAAGGCCAGGCTGGAAGAGGCCTTGAGCAGCCTGTGCTGGTGGGAGGTGTGCCTGCCCATGGCAAGGGGCTGGAACTGGCTGAGCTTTCAGGTCCCTTCCAAGCCAACCCATTCTCCAAGTCTGAACCCCATCCATGCAGCCACACAGGTGCTTCACTAAGGATCCTATTAATGGAATCCAAAGGGGAACTTGCATTTATTATTGGGTACAGAGGAATTCTTTGCTTGGGATGCAGCACCTGACAACATTTTTTGCTATGCTTAGGCTGCCAAAAGAGTAATTTACCTATTGATCATCTGACTGTCCTCCCAGGAGCAACAGCTGCTCCAGCTTTGCAAGTGATGAATGGAGACACCCCCCAACAAACTTCAGGGCCACCTAGGAGCTCAGGAAGCAAAACTGACACAGCAGCATTAGATAAACCTCATCCTGCATCTCTTAGGAAAGGAGAATATCAACATCCAACAGGTGAGCAAGTGCTCCACTCAGGGTGTGTCACACCATCCTCTATCTGCTACCCACAAAACTTCAGCAAATCCTTTGGATTCTGCCAAAGCACTCACTCCTACACTTCGTATCTCAGAAGGGCAAGGGCTGGAAGGGACCTCCAGAGACCATCCAGTCCAACCCTCCTGCCAAAGCAGGGACACCCAGGGCAGGTCACACAGCAACAGCAGCCCGTTGTGGTGTCCCCAGCAGGAGGAGGACATGGAACCGTCTGAGCCAGTCCAGAGGAGGCCACAAGGATGATCCAAGGGCTGTGAGGCCAGGCTGAGGGAGCTGGGGGTGTTCAGCCTGGAGAGAAGGCTCCAGGGGGACCTCAGAGCTGCCTGCCAGGACCTGAAGGGATAGAATAGAATAAAAAAGTAGAATAAAATAAACCAGGTTGGAAGAGACCTTCAAGATCATCGCATCCAACCTATCATCCAACACCACCTAATCAACTAACCCATGGCACCAAGCACCCTACCAAGTCTCCTCCTGAACACCTCCAATGACTCCACCACCTCCCTGGGCAGCCCATTCCAAAGGGCAATCACTCTCTCTGTGTAAAACTTCCTCCTAACCTCCAGCCTAAACCTCCCCTGGCACAGCCTGAGGCTGTGTCCTCTTGTTCTAGTGCTGGTTTCCTGGGAGAAGAGACCAACCCCCACATGGCTACAACCTCCCTTCAGGGAGTTGTAGGATCCTGCAGGAAGCTGCAGAGTGACTTTTCACAAGGGCATCTAGAGACAGGGCAAGGAGGAATGGTTTGAAGCTGAGGCAGAGCAGGGTTAGACTGGAGCTCAGGAAGAAGCTCTTCAGTGTGAGGCTGGGGAGACTCTGGCACAGGCTGCCCAGGGAGGCTGTGGCTGCCTCCTGCCTGGAGGTATTCAAGGCCAGGCTGGATGAGGCCTTGAGCAAGCTGGGCTGGTGGGAGGGGTTGGAACTGGATGAGCTTTAAGGTCCCTTCCAACCTAAAACTTTCTGTGATCTCTGAATCTGTAAGAGGGAAACCCAGCAGGATTTCCCAAGGCTACAGACACAGAAAACACTCTCCTCAGAGCTCCTCCTTCAGCAAGAGAAGTCTCAGGCTGCTTGCAGGATAATTGCAGCCCACTGATTACTTCCAATTTGTTTTCCACAGAAACAAAGCAAGATTTGGCTCAGCCTTTGCTGTAAAGCTTTTGTTCCTATCAGCACTGAGCCCCTCTGGGAGCCTCAGTATCACATCCACATTTATCTGTTGGACAAAGAGTTTACATTCACCCAGCCATTTGTAGCTCAAATTTGCAGACTCAAGATTGTTTAACAAGGCTAAATTAGCAATGGCTCTCTAATGACTTTCTGCCCAAGTCTGTTGATTCCTAACTATTAGAGGCAGAAGATTCAAAGCAAATACACAGGGGCTGCAGCTCTGCTACAGAGGCAGAACTACTTCATGGCTGTGATGTTCAAAAGGGAATAAAACCACAGCAGGCACTTGGAGGCTTCATGGCTCAGGCTGGACTGACACTGACCTCCTGCTCTCTGCCCTTGCTAATTGGTTTTAAGTATTCAAAAGGCAAATCATCATTTCACCTGGGCAGCCTACTGCATGCTGGGCACTGCAAAACACAGAAGAGAGAGTCACAGAATGGTGAGGGTTGGGAAGAGACCTTTGGAAATCATCCTGGAGATCATTGGGATGCATCCAAAGCAGTCTGACCAGCAGGGCAAGGGAGAGGATTCTGCCCCTCTGCTCTGCTCAGACCCCACCTGCAGCACTGCCTCCAGCTCTGGGGTCCCCAGCACAGGAAGGACCTGGAGCTGCTGGAGAGGGTCCAGAGGAGGCCTGGAGAACCTGCCCTGTGGAGACAGGCTGAGAGAGCTGGGGCTGTTCAGGGCTGTTCAGCCTGGAGAACAGAAGACCTTGGCAGTGAGCAAGGACACCCTTAATCAAAAATGATGTGAAATAAGGAGAGAAATGGCTAACTCTGTGTGTGTATTATTATCCTATTTAATCCCTTCAGAATTTAATAATCCAGATTCCTGTCTATTTCTTGCATCCTGCCCTTTCCCACCAGCAAGGTTGCTCTGCTGGACTCCCAGCCCCTGGCAAAGGCATGAGAGGGATGTGGAGCAGGGCACTGCACATCTCCAAGCAGGAAAGGAAGTGCAGCAGAAGCACAGAGAGTGCTGTGCTACCCTGGGTGATTCTTCTCCCTGAGAGAAGAGCTTCAGAGGAGCTCTGCAGCCTAACCATTCCCCAGGGGGTCTGAGCAATCAGCAGGACTGGAAAGGCTCCACAGGCAAGGGGTGAAAACCCTCTGACCTGAGGCACTGCTGTGAGGCTTTTGCTTCCTTGCTGGTAACAGAAAACAAGGAAAGAAATGGCAAAAGGGGGAAAAAAAGAGCAGAAGAGAAAGGCAAAGGATTTGCTTTGTTGCTGAGAGGGGAAGAACCGGTGGGACAGGCTGGGAGAGCTGGAGCTGTTCAGCCTGGAGAAGAGAAGGCTCCAGGGAGACCTCAGAGCAGCCTTCCAGGACCTGAAGGGGCTCCAGGAGAGCTGGGGAGGGACTTGTGACAAGGGCTGGGAGGGACAGGATGAGGAACAATGGCTTTGAGCTGGGAGAGGGAAGATTGAGACTGGAGATGAGGAAGAAATTCCTTAGAGTGAGGGTGGGGAGACTCTGGCACAGGTTGCCCAGGGAGGCTGTGGCTGCCTCCTGCCTGGAGGTGTTGAAGGCCAGGCTGGATGAGGCCTTGAGCAACCTGTGCTGGTGGGAGGTGTCCCTGCCCATGGCAGGGGGTTGGAACTGGAGGATCCTTGAGGCCCCATCCAACCCAAACCATTCTGTCAATCTAAGTGTGCAAACCCTTTGCTAGCTCAGGTCCTTCCCATGCACCACTGGATTCCATGCTACCTGCTTCACTTTCAAATCATTGCCTCTCCTCCTATCCCCACAGCCCCTTCTGAACAGTCCCTCCCCAGCTGCCTGCAGCTCCCCTGCAGATATTGAAATGCAGCTCTGAGGTCTCCCTGGAGCCTTCTCTTCTCCAGGCTGCACAGCCCCAACTCTCCCAGCCTGTCCCCATAGCAGAGGTTCTCCAGACCTCTGATCATCTTGGTGGTCTCCTCTGGAACCTCTCCAGCAGCTCCAGGTCCCTCTTGTGCTGGGGCCCCAGAGCTGGACCCAGCCCTGCAGGTGAGGTCACCCCAGAGCAGAGCAGAGGGGCAGGATCCCTCTCTCCAGCTCTGGCCACACTGCTTTGGATGCAGCCCAGGCTGCCCTTGGCCTTCTGTGCTGCCAGTGCCCATTGCTGGCTCCTGTCCAGTTTCTCCCCCACCAGCACCCCCAAGGCCTTCTCTTCAGGGCTGCTCTCAATCTCATCACCCCCAGCCTGCATTGATATGCTGACATGATCTCTGTATCAGACACCCTCACAAAAAGTCTCTCTGCCTTCTTCCTGCAGGATCCCTTCAGGTCCTGGCAGGCAGCTCTGAGGCCCCCCTGGAGCCTTCTCCTCTCCAGGCTGCACACCCCCAGCTCCCTCAGCCTGTCCCCATGGCAGAGCTGCTCCAGCCCTTGGATCATCCTTGTGGCCTCCTCTGGAATCACTCCAGCAGCTCTGTGTCCTTCTGCTGCTGGGGACACCAGAACTGGAGGCAGGATTGGAGGTGAGGTCTGAGCAGAGCAGAGCCCAGGGGCAGAATCCCCTCTGCTGCCCTGCTGCCCACCCTGCTCTGACTGCAGCCCAGCACACAGCTGCCTGCTGGGCAGCAGGAGGCACTGCTGGCTCCTGGGGAGCTGCTCAGCACCCAACACCCCCAAGGCTTTTTCTGCAGGGCTGCTCTCAACCACTCTGCACCCAGCCTGGATTGGTGCCTGGGGTTGGCCCAGCTGCAGGACCTTGCCCTGTGACTATATATAAAAACTACAACATAAATGCCAAGAGCTCATCAGAGATTAAACCAGAGATCTGAAAGCAGACACAGAAGCATTAACCACTAAGAGCTACATCAGCAGGTAAAAGTAACACTGATTACTCCAGAGGATTGGGAGCTTCTCAACAATAAGCAATTTCCACTCCTGCAAAGCATTTCCTGGACCAATTTCCCATCCACACCACTCAGGATGGAGAGGCTGCGTGGCCAGCCCTGTGCCAGGCATCCCCGTGGATCCTCACATCTGTTCAGCTCTCCTCACAAGCCTTCCCACATGACACTGGGGAAACAGAAGAGTGAAATCAGAGCACATTTTCCTGATGCGCTGGGTTTGAGCAGCCTCTTCTTTGCTTCCTGCAGTTCCTTGTAGGTGTCCACCACACTGCTTCCATCTCCAGGGTTCCCACAACCCATCTGATCCACTTGTGACGTGGAAGAGGTGCACAACGCAGGAGAACTACAGAAATGACAGCGCTGCTGCTAATAAGAGACTAGTCTCCCCAAGAGCACAACCCTGAGAGCACAACCCCGAGAGCATGCCCCCAAGCACAACCCCGAGAGCGCAACCCCGAGAGCACAACCCCGAGAGCACAACCCCGAGAGCACAACCCCGAGAGCGTGCCCCCAAGCACAACCCCGAGAGCGCAACCCCGAGAGCACAACCCCGAGAGCACAACCCCAAGAGCGTGCCCCCAAGCACAACCCCGAGAGCGCAACCCCAAGCACAACCCCGAGAGCGCAACCCCAAGCACAACCCCGAGAGCGCAACCCCAAGCACAACCCCGAGAGCGCAACCCCAAGCACAACCCCGAGAGCGCAACCCCAAGCACAACCCTGAGAGCGCAACCCCAAGCACAACCCCGAGAGCGCAACCCCAAGCACAACCCCGAGAGCGCAACCCCAAGCACAACCCTGAGAGCGCAACCCCAAGCACAACCCCGAGAATGTGCCCCTGAGCACAACCCCGACAGCGTGCCCCCAAGCACAACCCCGAGACCATGCCCCTAAGCACAACCCCGAGAGTGTGCCCCTGAGCACAACCCCGAGAGTGCAACCCCGAGAGTATGCCCCTGTGCACAACCCTGAGAGTGCAACCCCAAGAGTGTGCCCCTGAGCACAACCCCGAGAGCGCAACCCCAAGCACAACCCCGAGAGCGCAACCCTGAGAGTGCAACCCCAAGAGCACAACCCCAAGAGCACCCGAGAGCGTGCCCCCAAGAGCACAACCCCGAGAGCACGCCCAAGAGCACAACCCCGAGAGCACGCCCCCAAGAGCATGCCCCAAGCACAACCCCAAGAGCATGTCCCCAAGAGCATGCCCCAAGCACAACCCCAAGAGCACAACCCTGAGAGCGTGCCCCCAAGCACAACCCCAAGAGCGCAACCCCGAGAGCGTGCCCCCAAGCACAACCCCGAGAGAGCAACCCCGAGAGCGTGCCCCCAAGAGTGTGCCCCCAAGCACAACTCTGAGAGCACAACCCCGAGAGCGTGCCCCCAAGCGCAACCCCAAGCACACACCCCCGAGAGCGTGCCCCCGGAAGCGTGCCCCCGAGAGTGTGCAACCCTGAGAGCATCTGCGAGAGCGTGCAACCCCAAGAGCACGCCCCCAAGTGGAACCCCAAGAGCGCCCGAGAGCGCGCAACCCCGAAAGCACAGCCCTGAGCGCCACCCCGAGAGCATGCCCCCAAGTGCAACCCCAGAGCGTCCCCAAGAGCACGCAACCCCAAGAGCGCCACCCCAAGCGCACGCCCCCAAGCGCAACCCTGAGAGCGCAATCCCAAATGCATGCCCCCAAGTGCAACCCCGAGAGCACCCCTGAGAGCATGCCACCCCAAGAGTGCGACCCCAAGCGCACACCCCCAAGCACAACCCCGAGAGCGCAACCCCAAAGTGTGCACCCAAGCACAACCCCAAGATCAGGCCGACCCTGAGAGTGTGCCCCTGAGAGCAACCTTGAGTGCAACCCTGAGAGCATGCACCCGAGAGCGTGCACCCAAGAGCGGACCCCCAAGTGCACAGCCCTGTGAGCTCCCTTGAGCACAACCCTGAGAGCAGTCCCCTGAGAGCGCACAGCCCTCTGAGCACCCTTGAGCACAACCCTGGGAGCATGCACCCGAGAGCACGCCCCCAAGCGCACAGCTCTGTGAGCATCCTTGAGCGCACCCCTGAGAGTGCACACCCAAGAGCACGCAGCCCTGTGAGCACCCTTGAGCACAACCCCGAGAGCTCACCCCTGTGAGTACCCTTGAGAGCAACCCCAAGAGCGCACCCCTGAGAGCACTCTTGAGCACAACCCCAAGAGCGCACCCCTATGAGTACCCTTGAGAGCAACCCCAAGAGCATGCCCCCAAGAGTGCACCCCCAAGCACACACCCCCCGAGAGCACCCCCAAGGGGGTACCCCTGAGCGCACCCGAGAGCGCACCCCCACGCATGCAGCCCCCTAGCACGCAGCCCAGAGCACGCCCATGTGATCACCCTTGAGCGCAACCCTGAGAGCACTCCCCCAAGAGCGCATCCCCCAAGCACACAGCCCTGTATGCACCCCTGAGTGCACCCGAGAGTGTGCAGCCCTGTGAGCACTCTTGAGCCCAACCCTGAGAGCAGGCCCCTGAGCACACGCCCCTGTGACCACCCTTGAGCACAACCCTGAGAGCAGGCCCCCGAGTGCACGCCCCCAAGAACACCCTTGAGCCCAACCCTGAGAGTGCACACTCCCAGGAGCACCCTTGAGCACAACCCTGAGAGCATGCCCCCGCCTCTTCTTTACTGCCCCAGGCAGCCAGGCTGCATTTCACCTCCCCACAGTGGGCACGTGCCAGTGCTCCAAGCTACTGCTCGCTCTTTCCCTATGCCAAGGCACAGGAGCTCTCCACCAGCCTGGGGGAAAGCTCAAGCTGCTGCGCAGCAGTTCTGCCAAAAGCCAGGGGCCATTTGTGTTCCCCTTCCAGAGGCACCCCAAGCTCTCAGTAGGAAGTGACCTCCTGAAGGCAGGATATGCTGAAAACAGCCCTAATAAATAACTTGTCATAAACAAACCCCCCAGGCAGGAGGCAAAGATTCACTGCTGCTCCTTCCCACCGCCAGGAAGGCAGTGCCAGTCCCAGCACCACCAGCAGAACAGCCAGTACCAGAACAACGCCCTGCTCTACACAGCCATCAGCTCCACCTCAGCAGGCCCTTGCTTTCCTGTGCTACACCCAGGCACAAGCTTCCCAGCATCAAGAACTCTCTGGGATGAGCTCCTGGCACTCACTTCCCAGCTCTGGAACTCCCCTGAACTTTCTAAGCAGTGGCTGCAGCTCAAGTGGCCCAGCTGCACAGCCTGCAGGACAGGTTACTGCAATCCCAAGCACCGATATAGGCTGGACAGGGACTTGAGAGCAGCCCTGAAGAAAAAGCCTTAGGGGTGCTGGGGGAGGAGAAGCTCAACAGGAGCCAGCAGTGAGCACTTGCAGCCCAGAGAGCCAAGCAGAGCCTGGGCTGCAGCAAGAGAAGTGTGGCCAGCAGGGCCAGAGAGTGGATTCTGCCCCTCTGCTCCACTCTGCTGAGACCACAGCTGGAGCTCTGTGTCCAGTTCTGGAACCTCTGTGCCAGGAAGGATCTGGAGGTGCTGGAAGGTGTCCAGAGAAGGGCCATGAGGAGGAGCAGAGGGCTGGAGCTGCTCTGCTGTGAGGACAGACTGAGGGAGTTGGGGTTGTGCAGGCTGGAGAGAAGGCTCCCAGGAGACCTAATTGTGGCCTTCCAGGATCTGCAGGGGGCTCCAAGAAAGCTGGGGAGGGACTTTTGAGGGTGTCAGGGAGGGATAGGACTGGGGGGGATGGAGCAAAACTAGAAGTGGGGAGATTGAGATTGGATGTTAGGAAGAAGTTGTTGCCCAGGAGGGTGAGAGCCTGGCACAGGTTGCCCAGGGAGGTGGTGGAAGCCTCCTGCCTGGAGGTGTTTGCAGCCAGGCTGGATGTGGCTGTGAGCAACCTGCTGTAGTGTGAGGTGTCCCTGCCCATGGCAGGGGGGTTGGAACTGGCTGATCCTTGAGGTCCCTTCCAACCCTGACAATTCTATGATTCTATGATCCAAGAAGCCAAATGTGCTGGGAACCACCAACTGCAGCATTTGGGCTACTGGGAAACTAAGGCAGAGTTCAGCTGTGGGGTGCACAGACCAAAGGAACCACTAATCAAATCTAATTAAGGCTTATAAAACACAAAAGAACAATAAAGAGATGTTTCCTGACACACTGTTAAACATCCAGGTAAGCTTCCTTTGTACATTAGCAGCAGGATGAGCTTTTAAAGCTCAGGGCAACTTCCTGATAAATGGGAAGTTCCTTTTAAGTACCCAAAATCAAATAACTAAAACCTAAACCAGTCAACCAATCAATCAATCAATCACCTTTTAGGACCTCCCTGCTTTACAGCCCAAACTGCACTCCAATCCTATTTTCTTAGATGGAGTGATCAAGTATTAAGAGGATTTAAAGCTCAATTATCCCCCTGGACACTCCAGCTCCAAATCACCAAGTGCTCAGCTGTGAATTGAAGAGTTTTCTGGGCATCCCTCTTAACACCACTGAACTGCTCCACACACCACCTCCTCCTCAATCTTTTCCTCCAAGACAGAAGCAGCCCTCTGCCAGGGTGCAAAGGGAAGAGCATTGATGACTATGGCTGTGAGGAAGCAGCAGAGGACATCCAACCAGCAGCGAACCGCCTGTCAGCTCCGCAGTGAGGAGAGTGAATTCCCTCACCTGGGCAGCCTAAAGGAGAAGGCTGTTCCCGGCACTTCCTAGATCACATAGGTGCCATTTTGCCACATTCCTCATTCTTTATCATCAAGTATCTGACTAATTTAACCTTACATTCCAGAGCCCTGCTAATATCAGGTGGTGTGCCAGCCAAGAGACAGCTCCATAAACCCCGGGACACGCCGACTCGTTACCAAAAGGCGATTAAGGCTGCTGATCACATATTGCTCATGCTCCACATAAGCTCAGCCTCAGAGAGTTTAAGCATGATCACTGAACCTGTTCACATGCTTTCCACACAGTGAGATAATCAGCTCCACGATCCCCATCAGAAAAGCCAGAGCAGACACAGAGCTGGATTAGCAATTTAAAGGGCGACACAGGAAAGGAGTCCTCAGTTTGAGCAGCAGATAGATCAGGCTCAGCTAGGTCTGATGTTTCTTGCCTTGAACAAGCAGTGTTGCTTAAAAACCACCAGCATACCATCCAACACTAAAGACACTGTGCCCCTGAGAGGGGCTGAAAAGGCTCACAACTCTTCCTTTGATACTTTCTTTCTGTGGGGTGGCTTGGGTGCTGTGTTTTTTCCCCTCCAATTCAGCTAAGCAGCATTTTCCTGGAACCAGCTTATCTTGTGGTAGCCTTCAGCACATTGGATGCACGCAGGGAGTGAAACAGCTGAAGCACTCCCATGAAAATTAATCTCACACTGGAGCAGGCACAGCACAGGTTCCACACAGCCAGGTCAGCTCCTTAAAGCCCAGCCCTGCTGCCAGAGAACAATAGTGACCATGCACACACTGTGTTGTCTCAGCCCCGCTGCCTACCCATGCAGCTTTCAGCAGCACCCAACCAATCTGACATTTAGAGGACCTGCAAACGCCTCTTTCTTACAGCAAGTGCCTACTACAGTGCCTGAAGCAAAAGCCTGCGAGACAATGCAAGCTGAAGAGGACTAATAGTGTAGCGATTGGGTTGGAACAGTAAGGTCATCGTCTCTGTAGTGATTTCCAGCTAGGGCAGTCATCTGCACTGGACAGCAACTCTTGCTCATGGAGAAAGGAGCACCTCAGCAGCCTTCATCTGCCAGGAGGGACAAAAGCCACCTGCATTTGCCAAGCCAGAGCAACAAAAGGTGAACAAAAGCCCCGCTGAGATTCGGCAAGACAAAGGGAAGTTGGAGCCATGTGTGTTACTCTGAGGTGAAGCAAACTGCACAGCTAGCTGAGTCTTCAGACAGCAATGGCTGATAGCTCTGCTCCCAGCTTTGATCCCAACTTTGGCAAAAGACTGTTCCATTCAAAAGGAAGGCTCAGACTCCCAACAATAAAACCAAGCCCAGAGCAGGACCATTTCTGTCACAGGAGAACTCAGAGGAAGGGAAGCGCAGCAACAATACAGCAGGTGAATTCCTCTTTCCTTTCCGAGTGCTGTAGCCAGGAGGAGGAAATGCTTAGCAGATAGGCTACAGAGCAAGCCTGCCCCAAAGCTTGACTTGTCCATTTGAGATCAGCTCTACAAATCAGCAGCAGCATGAACTTTGCAAACGAACACAAACAACATCGTCAGGAGCACGGCTGCATCGGCACAGGTTCTCTGTGCTTCCACAGAGAGGGAAAGACTCAACACACGACATCCATCATGAAACAGCCAGGAGAAAATCTAGGGGGGGAGGGGGGTGGGGGGGGGCAGGAGGGGGGTCTACACAGGAAACAAGGTAAAAATTCTGGGTGCCAATGTCATTTAAAACACAAGAGGGTACTTTGCCAGAGGGCAGTCTCCCGAAAGCAATCCCCACCTCATTATCACCATCCTCATTTTCTCTCACTTACATGTACGCTGGAGAAAGTGGCGATGACCTGGATGCTTTAAGCACAGGAACTGGGAATTTCCAGATAGCAGGAGAGCTCGTTTTCCATTTCAATGGCATGTTGTCACCACGGTACTACAATAACAGTAAACAGCGTTTCCATAACAGACTACCGACTAGGACTTCCATTCCACACACTACTGACACACAGCAGCGGCTTGGCTGCTGCTAAGAGCGAGGAAATGCTTCTGCCAATGCCCTTAAACCGATGCTCCCGATCTGTAAAACCGGGCTGGAAGGCATCTCTCTCTCTCTCTCTCTCTCTCTCTCCTTTTTAAATCCTGCTGTCCCCTGAAGCAAGCTGATGATTCTCTCCTCCTAACTCAACAATAGTGCCACCTCGTTAGGGAAGAGCTGACTGCAGTAGATGTTGAAGGGAAGGGAAGGAAGGGAAGGGGAAGGGAAGGGGGGGAAAAAAAAAAGGGAAGACTGCAACTGTGCACCTCCAGCACAATGCAGCTTCTCTCAGCAAAGCAGCTAATTCCTAAATCACTCTTTTCTGAGGCTATTGTTCTACCTTCCCAGGGACACTGCAGCACCCTGCTAGATTTCTCTTGGTATTAACCTCGTTTCTGACCAATGGAAGCAGGAAAAACAGATAAATCAAATGGATGGGTTTTCAGATGAAAATGAAGCCACATACCTACTCAGAATACACTTGTCATCCTCTGAGCAGTCTTCTGGGGAGCTGCAACAATACAAACGGGATAGAAATCTCAGCATAGCCTTAGGCCACGGCTAACAGAGAGCAGTGACTAAATTCAGCAGCCCGTTTTCCTCCTCCAGTGCAAAGCTCTGACCAAACACCACAAGAATGCCATGATGGAGGGGAGGGGGGAACAAAAGACAAAAAGCCCATTGCAAAAAAAAAAAAAACCCAAAAATAATTAAAAAATAAAATTAAAAAAAACCCAAAAAATCATTCCTTCTGATCCATAGTTAGGAACCTGAGAAAAATCAAGCACAAATGGCTGCAGGTTGCTGCATGCTCCTCTACCAGCTTCTGCTTCAGGATGCTCTCATTTCCCTGCTCTCATTTCCAAGGAGGATGAGGAGGGAGGGGGGAAAAAAAAAAAAAAAAATAAAACCCCCCTCATGCATTTTACACCATGCTATGGAAACACAAACACCACTCTGTCCTCCTGCAGCAGAGATGCAGAGTGCTAAGAGCAGCCTTCCTAGGGCTGCGAGCAGCGATCTAATTCTCGACACCCACCCCCGGCGGCTCACAGATCGCCTGGAGGACCCAGGGAGCGGCCGGTCACGCAGGTGCCCACCAGGGACCACTCTGCAACTCTCTGCTCCACTTGATGACCTCCTGGGGCTGCAGGCAGTGGGGGTGCATACAAGACAGGCTATTAAAAAGGGAGCAGAGGATTCAACAGCATAATGTGCACAAGGAGAGCAGGTTTGCAGGGAAAAGAAGGTAGACCTCCGGTCATACTCACTCCTTCACAGGGAAACAAATTCAAACCAACCAACCAAGCAAAAATAAATCACAGCCCCCCAAAAAACCCACTCCTGCTGGATAGCCACAGCAGACTGAATCAAGGTGAAGATGTTTAATCTCCAGATTTCAGCCCAGCCTCTGTACAGCCTGGCAAGTCTTCCGTTCCTCAGGGTAGCTTAATCCCACCACACACACACACACACACACACACACACACACACACACACACAAAGCCAACCCCCTGTCACACTGCTCAGCCAGGAAGAATAGAAGCAGGAGCTGAGTTTCTAGAAATCTCATCCTTTCATTAATACCAAATAGCATTCTGATAGGCTTAGGGTTTGGGGGTTTTTCTACCATCATGGTAAAAGCTACAGTAAGTTTATTTTGGTGATGAAATCACCCAGGACTAATTGCTGCTTCTGATCGTGACTGAAAACGTTTGCCCAGAATAGTTTGGGGCATCTGAAGCTGCTACCAAAAGCACAGGCAAGGAAATAAAATCACCCAGGATGGATGAGCAGAGCTGAGGATGAATTCAAAACCAGATGCACCTAGTTGAGAAACAGCTGAGGAGCTCTCTCCCAATTCCTGTGTCGTCCAAAGCTGTGAGAAAGATCAGGCTTTGGGAGGCTGATAAAGGAGTGCCAGAGTTATTGAGGGGAGATGGAGACTGGAGATGAGGAAGAAATTCTTTGGAGAGAGGGTGGGGAGACACTGGCACAGGTTGCCCAGGGAGGTTATGGATACCTCCTCCTGACTGGAGGTGTTGAGGCCTTGAGCAAGCTGGGCTGGTGGGAGGTGTCCCCGCCCATGGGAGGGGGCTTGGAATTGGATGATCTTTGAGGTCCCTTCCAACCCAAACCACTCCAGGATTCTCTAAAGAAGTTCCAAAGCAGTAACACAGGCAGCAAATGTCACACAAACTGCTCCCTGAACACTGCTCAGACGTTTGGTGTGCAGGACAGCAGTGCTTAGGGGGTACAAACACTAAGGACCACTCTGCTGCACAGGGAAGCAGTCAGGTTTGGTGTAAACAAGCCTTACTTTCAGTAAAAGACTGTGTGTGTTTAAATGCCACCAGCCAGAAGAGTGTGGCCAGCAGGCCAAGGGAGGTTCTCCTGCCTTTCTACTCTGCCCCCAGGTGCATCTGGAGTACTGTGTCCAGCTCTGGGCTCCCCCGTTCAAGAGGGACAGGGATGCACTAGGGAGTGTCCAATGCAGGCTCTGAGGATGATGAAGGGACTGCAACACCTCTGCTATGAAAGAAAGGCTGAGAGCCCTGGGGCTGTTTAGTCTGGAGAGAAGGTGGCTGAGAGAGGATCTGATCAATGTGCATGAATACCTGAGGGGTGGGTGTCAGGATGAAGGTTCCAGGCTCTTTTCAGTGGTGTCCTGTGATAGGACAAGGGACAACAGACACAAACTGGAACCCAGGAGGTTCCACCTCAACAGGAAGAGAAATTTTCTTGGTGTGAGGGTGCTGGAGCCCTGGAGCAGGCTGCACTAAGAGGTTGTGGAGTCTCCTGCTCTGGAGATTTTCAAGCTCCACGTGGATGTGTTCCTGTGTGAGCTGCCCTGGGTGCCCCTGCTCTGGCAAGGGGTCGGGCTGGATGATCTCTGGAGGTCCCTTCCAACCCCTGCCATGCTGAGATTCTGTGAGTCCATGCCTGCTGCAGTCTCACCCAGACACAGAGCAGCAGACCACTCAACCACACCTTCTGCCCACTGGAGGCATAAAAGCTGAAAGAGATGTGGCTGTTACAAAGCACAAGGAAAGGTATCATCAGCTTGCAGCTCACACACCAGTTTGCTGTTGCATTTGGTTGGCAGCACACAGAAACTGCCCTAAAGTACAGCAGGCAAAGGCTGGTACTGCACAGCCAATGCAATTGCTAAGTGCTTTTCAGGGCTCCAGCTCCCTGCCCTGCCAAAGCCCAGGGTTAAGGATAATCAGTGGGCCACATGCTCAGAAAGGAGCTCTGGAAGTATCCTTTTGACCACTAAAATAAAAATCAGCTCCAGCCACACGACCATTCCCCCACAGCAAACTCCTGGCCAAGCTGTCAGCCACTGGCTGGGACAGCAGCTCTCTGAGCTGGGTTAGGAACTGGCTGGAGGCTGAGCCCAGAGAGTGGTGGTGAATGGTGCCACAGCCAGCTGGCAGCCAGGCACCAGTGGTGTGCCCCAGGGATCAGTGCTGGTCCCCATGCTCTTTAATATCTTCACTGATGATCTGGATGAGGGCATTGAGACAGTCATCAGCAAATTTGCAGAAGACACCAATCTGGGGGCAGGAGTTGGTCAGTTAGAGGGCAGAAGGGCTCTGCAGAGGGACCTCAACTAACTGGACAGATGGCCAGAGGCCAACAGGATGGCATTCAACAAATCCAAGTGCCAGGGGCTGCACTTTGGCAACAGCAACCCCATGCAGAGCTACAGGCTGGGGTCAGAGTGGCTGAGAGCAGCCAGGCAGAGAGGGACCTGGGGGTGCTGGTTGATGGTAGGCTGAACATGAGCATGCAGTGTGCCCAGGCAGCCAAGAGGGCCAATGGCATCCTGGCCTGCATCAGGAAGAGTGTGGCCAGCAGGAGCAGGGAGGTCATTGTGCCCTGTGCTCAGCACTGCTTAGGCCACACCTTGAGTCCTGTGTCCAGTTCTGGGCTCCTCAGGTCAGGAAAGATGTTGAGATGCTGGAAGGTGTCCAGAGAAGGGCAACAAAGCTGGGGAGGGGTCTGGAGCACAGCCCTGTGAGGAGGGGCTGAGGGAGCTGGGGTTGCTTAGTCTGGAGAAGAGGAGGCTCAGGGGAGACCTTCTTGCTCTCTCCAACTCCCTGAAGGGAGGTTGTAGCCAGGAGGGGGTTGGTCTCTTCTCCCTAGCACCCAGCACCAGAACAAGAGGACACAGTCTCAAGCTGTGCCAGGGGAAGGCTGGAGGTGAGGAGAAAGTTCTTCACAAACAGAGCTGTTAGCCATTGGAATGTGCTGCCCAGGGAGGTGGTGGAATCACCATCCCTGGAGGTGTTTAAGAGGGGATAGGATGTGGCACTTGGTGCCATGGTTCAGTCATGAGGTCTGTGGTGCCAGGTTGGACTTGATGAACTTTCAGGTCTCTTCCGACTTTGGTGATTCTGTGATTCCCAAGCACTCACTGTCCTACAAGGATAGGTTGAGGGAACTGAGAAAAGAAGGCTCTGGGGAGACCTCAGAGCAGCCTTCAGTACCTGAAGGGGCTGCAAGAAGGCTGCAGAGGGACTGCTCCCAAAGGCCTGCAGGGACAGGGTGAGGAACAAAGGTTTGAAATTAAAGAGGAGCAGAATGAGATTGGATGTGAGGAACAAGCTCTGCACCATGAGGGTGATGGAACACTGGAACAGGTTGCTCAGGGAGGTGGTTGAGGCTCCATCCCTGGAGATATTCAAAGTCAGGCTTGACAAGGCTCCAGGTGTGGGCAACCTGATCCAGTGGAGGATGTCCCTGCTGGCTGTAGAGGGGCTGGAGTACATGGAGGTCCCTTCCAACCCAAACCATTCCATCATTCTATGATCAGAGTTATTTCCTCTGCTGTCTTGCTGTGGTTTTCTTTCTGTGTTCTCAGCAGACATCTCCTGGGTCCAGCTGAAGCTTGTTTATTGTATTGGAGAGGTGGTGAACAGTCACACAATCATAGAATGCTTTTGGTTAGAAAAGACCTTGGAGATTCACAACTTCATTTAATGGCTTGGGTTGGAATGGACCTGAAAGATCATCCAGTTCAAGCCCCCTGCCATGGGCACCTCCCACCAGCCCTGGTTGCTCAAGGCCTCATCCAGCCTGGCCTTCAACACCTCCAGGGAGAGGACATCCACAGCCTGCCTGGGCAACCTGTGCCAGAGTCTCACCACTCTCACTGGTAAGAGCACTGAGGCCAACCATGCTCTAACTACTTCTGACCCTACCAAGATCCTTCACCCTCTCAGCTCCTGCTGCTCCTCAAACCCTTTCCTCTGGGGGCTTCTGCTGCTATTTCTTTTTCCATTTACTGTACAACCAACCTGACTAAAACCTTTACACAGCCAACAGGAGCCATCAGGATCAACTCTAAAGCCTGTGAGTGCTCAGCACTGCCCAGCTTCATCTCCTCATGGCCAGCTCCCCCCACTTGACAAAAGGCCAATGGACAAAGTGCTGAGCAGCAGGGCCAGGGAGACTGAAAACAGGGAACTGCCTTAAGGCCTTTAGAAAAGAGGAGCCAGGTGAGACAGGAGAGGAGGAGCCCAGAAGCCTTCCAAGAAATAACCAAAGCTCTTCTCCCTGCCAGTCACAAATCACCCAGGGACTCCCAGGGCCCAGGCTGCCTGCAGGGGTTCTGTGCTCTGCAGAACCCAGGCCTAAGCCAGCACAAAGGCACAGTGTGCAGGAGTTGCCCTGGGACTGGTCTGGGGGCACTTTGGGATCTGACACTGGGCTCAGCTCTGCCAGCCCCCAGCAATTCCCTTTCTCCAAGGCAGGGCTGCTGCTGGGTCTGTTTTCCAAGCTGGCCACATCTCTGTGCTGTTGTTTCTGGACTTCTCCAGATGGAAGCCCACTGAAACCTGGAGGATTTCAGGGATGGAAGCTCTTCTACACACCATGGGAAGTGCTTCCCCTCCACTGGGCACTGCTGAGGCCACACCTGGAGTCCTGGGCTCATTTTTGTCCTCCTCTCTCCAAGAAGGACATCAAGGTGCTGGGGCAGGTCCAAACCAGAGCAACCAAGCTGGTGGAGGGTCTTGAACACAAGTGCTGTGAGGAGCAGCTGAGGGAACTGGGGGTGTTCAGTCTGCAGAAGAGGAGGCTGAGGGGAGAGTTCATCACCCTCTACTCCTGAAAGGAGCCTGGATGAGCTGGGGGTTGGTCTCACTTCATGTGCAACAAGTGATAGGACAAGAGGAAACAGCCTCAAGTTGCACAGGGTAGGTTCAGGTTGGATGTTAGGAACAATTTCTTCCCAGCAAGGGTTCTCAGGCACTGTCCCAGGCTGCCCAGGGAGGTGCTGGAGTCACAATCCCTGGAGGGGTTCAAAGCTGCATGGACGTGGTGCTGAGGGCTGTGGTGCAGGGGCAGTGGCTCAGCAGCAGTGGTGGATTGTGAGCTCTGGGTGAGCTTGGACGTGATGATCTCAAAGGCCTCTTCCAAGCTCAACAGCTCTCTGGTTCTAGCAGTCATTGAAGCAGCAGAAAGCTAAGAGATCTAAATGTTTTATTGCAGGGGAATTGAAGCTGTCCTACACACCATGGGAAGTGCTTCCCCATCTGCTGGGCACCGCTGAGGCCACACCTGGAGCCCTGGGTTCATTTTTGGGCTCCTCACTCCAAGAAGTACAGCAAGGTACTGGTGGAGGTCCAAAGCAGAGCAACCAAGCTGGTGTAATGTTGTTATTCCAACTAAAACTGGGGGGGAATAAAAGTTTATATCCAGAACTAAGAATATGGGGAAAGGACCTGGAGCGCATTGCACCACTTTGCCACTCACCCCCAGACTAAGTGCTACTGAGGGCCAAGAGCAGTGTGACAGCTCTGTGCAGAACCCTACTCACAGCTCTTTGTAGGCAAGTGCAATGAAAACACCAAGCTGGGGATCTGCTTTGGTGTTTAAAGCTCTAAAATGCTGAGATTCCACAAGGACTGCAGAGCTCAGACAGCTTCCTGGGACCAGTCAAGGGGCTTCTGTGCTGGGTTTCTCACAAACACTTGCAGGCAGGTGATTAAAAGCAGCCAGCATTTATACCTTGCCTCAAGTTCCATTCTGCTCCACAGAGTGTACCTGGAGCCTCCTGCTGCCCAGCAGGCAGCTGTGTGCTGGGCTGCAGCCAGAGCAGGGTGGGCAGCAGGGCAGCAGAGGGGATTCTGCCCCTGGACTCTGCTCTGTTCAGACCTCACCTCCAATCCTGCCTCCAGTTCTGGTGTCCCCAGCAGAAGGAGGACACAGAGCTGCTGGAGTGAGGCCAGAGGAGGCCACAAGGATGATCCAAGGGCTGCAGCAGCTCTGCTGTGAGGCCAGGCTGAGGGAGCTGGGGGTGTTCAGCCTGGAGAAGAGAAGGCTCCAGGGGGACCTCAGAGCTGCCTGCCAGGACCTGAAGGGATCCTGCAGGAAGGCTGCAGAGAGACTTTTGCTGAAGGTGTCTGGAGCCAGGCCAAGGAGGAATGGTTTGAAGCTGAGGCAGAGCAGGGTTAGAGTGGAGCTGAGGAAGAAGTTCTTCAGCATGAGGGTGGGGAGACTCTGGAACAGGTTGTCCAGGGAGGCTGTAGCTGCCTCCTGCCTGGAGGTGGGTCAAGGCCAGGTTGGATGAGGCCTTGGACAACCTGGGCTAGTTGAGAGGTGTCCCTGCCCATGGCAGGGGAGTGGGAGGAGAGGATCTCTGAGGTCCCTTCCAACCTGAGCCATTCTGTGAGCCTCCTCCACAGCTTTTGTTCTGTATACACAAGATGAGAAAGAAATCACTCCCACAGCAGCATTCCCAGAGCTGCACCAGGCAGAAGGACAGCAAAGTAACTGACAGGCTCTCAGGTTCTTCTGCAGAGAACTCCTCCACAAAGTCATTGCACAGGTGGCAGAGGAAGAAAAGAAGAGGAAACAAAAAGCTCAAAGACAAGAACCCAAGCTGCCATTTACAGACAAGGGCAGGAGCTGCTGCAGGCTGCACTGCACCTCTGATCCCACCACAAGAGCCACACACAGGAGTGACATTCCTTGGCCCTCCTCCTCCACCCCCCATCCCAAAGCCTTCATCACTAGTGACCAGCAAGGAAGATTTGGCCCCAAAGGGCAGCAGCAGGCACCTGGCACCACAGTGCACAAGCAGAGGGTGAACTGACACAGAACCACCCCTGCCAAGGGTGCTGATCACAGCTGCTCTGCTGCTGCAAGCTCCCCCTGAGCTGCAGGGCAGCAATGCAGCTGAAGCTGCTTCCCCTCGGATTCTCTGTCTGCTGCTTGTGAGGCCCTCTCCCTTCCTTTGTGCAACCTCAATGCCAAGCTGCTACCCTGCTGCTTCTTACACACTGACTGCCAGCAGCTGTCCCTTAGCTCCTGTCTATCTGCACCATGCAACCGGCCCTGCACCATGGAACTAGCCCTGCGCCATGCAACCGGCCCTTCACATGGAACCGGCCCTGCAGCACGGAACAGGCCCTGCACCACGGAACCGGCCCTGCACCATGGAACATGGCCTGCACCACGGAACTGACCCTGCACATGCAACCGGCCCTGCACCATGGAACAAGTCCTGCACCATGCAACCAGCCCTGCACCATGGAACTAGCCCTGCGCCATGCAAACGGCCCTGCACCATGCAACAAGCCCTGCACCATGGAACTAGCCCTGCGCCATGCAACCGGCCCTTCACATGGAACCGGCCCTGCAGCACGGAACAGGCCCTGCACCACGGAACCGGCCCTGCACTATGGAACATGGCCTGCACCATGGAACCGGCCCTGCACAACGCAACCAGCCCTGCACCACGCAACCAGCCCTGCACCACGGAACCGGCCCTGCACCATGGCACCCTGCACCATGCAACAAGCCCTGCACCATGGAACTAGCCCTGCGCCATGCAAACGGCCCTGCACCATGCAACAAGCCCTGCACCATGGAACTAGCCCTGCGCCATGCAACCGGCCCTTCACATGGAACCGGCCCTGCAGCACGGAACAGGCCCTGCACCACGGAACCGGCCCTGCACTATGGAACATGGCCTGCACCATGGAACCGGCCCTGCACAACGCAACCAGCCCTGCACCACGCAACCAGCCCTGCACCACGGAACCGGCCCTGCACCATGGCACCCTGCACCATGCAACAAGCCCTGCACCATGGAACTAGCCCTGCGCCATGCAAACGGCCCTGCACCATGCAACAAGCCCTGCACCACGGAACCGGCCCTGCACCATGGAACCGGCCCTGCACAACGCAACCAGCCCTGCACCACGCAACCAGCCCTGCACCACGCAACCGGCCCTGCACCATGGCACCCTGCACCATGCAACAAGCCCTGCACCATGGAACCGGCCCTGCACCAAGGAACCGGCCCTGCACCATGGAACAAGGCCTGCACCACGCAACCGGCCCTGCACCACGCAACCGGCCCTGCACCACAGAACAGGGCTTGCACCATGGAACTGGCCCTGCACCATGGAACAAGTCCTGCACCACGCAACCGGCCCTGCACCACGCAACCGGCCCTGTGCCATGGAACAAGGCCTGCACCACGCAACCGGCCCTGCACCACGCAACCGACCCTGCACCATGGAACCAGCCCTGCACCATGGAACAAGTCCTGCACCACGCAACCGGCCCCGCACCATGCAACCGGCCCTGCACCACAGAACAGGGCTTGCACCATGGAACTGGCCCTGCACCATGCAACCGGCCCTGCACCATGCAACCGGCCCATAACTGGACACAATATTCCAGCTGTGGCCTCAGCAGGGCACAGTGGAGGGGCAGGAGATTCTCTCTCAACCTACTAACCACAGCCCTTCCATAGGCCCCCAGAAAGCATTGGCCTTCTTGGCCCCAAGAGCACACTGCTGGCTCATGATCAACACCAATCTACCTTTTGATAGCCAAGAGTACAAACCAGCAGCCCCCAAATGTGGTAATAACTCCCCAGAGCAATGGAGCTGAACTGCAATGATCACTGCAGCAGCCAGCAGGGCAGCACTGCACATCTGCCTGCAAAGGAACAAGGCTGGGAGCAGAAGAGCAAACAAGGCTGCAGAGGGCTGCTGCTCAGGATCCCAGAGACTTTCACAGGCTCACAGGATGTTAGGGGTTGAAAAGGACCTGCAGAGATCTTCCAGGCCAACCCCCTGCCTGAGCAGGAGCAGAGAATCTGGCACAGGTCACACAGGAACACATCCAGATGGGGCTGGAAAGGCTCCAGGGAAGGAGACTCCACAACCTCTCTGGGCAGCCTGCTCCAGGGCTCTGTGACCCTCACAGGGCAGAAGTTTCTCCTCCTGTTGAGGTGGAAGCTCCTGTGCTGGAGTTTCTATCTTTGTCAGTGATGCTTTAATTGGTTTCCTTACTCAGCTCCCTCCCCTCCGGGGGGATGCCTCCCAGGCCTCTGCCCCAGCTTTGCCATCTATCACACTGCAGCTGCTCCTAGCACAGGCAGACAACAATGAAAAGATGGTGCTGGCAGCACTGCCCTCCACACAAGGCACTTCATTAATGCCATTTCCTGGGCCACACATCATGACAATCCTCACACCAAAACTCACAGCAAGGCAAGGCAACTCTCTGCCTGGAGAGGCAGGGAAAGCAGGGCAGCCCTGACTGTGGTCCCCTGAGAGCAGCACTGCAACGTGCCCAGGTACTGAAGAACAGAAACCAACTGGGAAACAGCCCCTGGGAATGCACTGAGTGAGGGCACAGCCCCTGGGCACGAAGGCACAGCCCCTGGGCACGAAGGCACAGCCCCTGGGCACAGCTCAAGGATCTCTCTGACAAAGGAACAGCCTCTCATAGAATGGGTAGGGATGGAAGGGGCATTAAAGCTCAGCCAGTTCCAACCCCCTGCCATGGGCAGGGACACCTCCCACCAGCCCAACTTGCTCAAGGCCTCATCCAGCCTGGCCTTCAACACCTCCAGGCAGGAGGCAGCCACAGCCTCCCTGGGCAACCTGTGCCAGTCTCACCACCCTCACTCTAAGAATTACTTCCTCATCTCCACTCTCAATCTCCCCTCTCCCAGCTCAAAGCCATTGTTCCTCACCCTGGCACTCCCAGCCCTTGTCCAAAGTCCCCCCCAAGCTCTCCTGGATCCCTTCAGGAACTGGAAGGCTGCTCTGAGGTCTCCTTGAAGCCTTCTTTTCTCCAGCTCTCCCAGCCTGTCCCCACAGGGGAGGGTCTAGCAGCCCTCTGAGCATCTTGGTGGCTTCCTCTGGATCCTCTGCAGCAGCTCCAGGTCCTTCTTGTGCTGGGGACACCAGAACTGGAGGCAGTGCTGCAGGTGGGGTCTGAGCAGAGCAGAGGGGCAGAATCCCCTCCCTGTGCTGCTGCTCTCCCTGCTCTGGCTGCAGCTCAGCACACAGCTGGCTCTGGGCTGCCAGGGACCATTGCTGCCTCCTGGGGAGTTTGTCACCACCTGACACCCCCAAGCCCTTCTCCTCCAGGCTGCTCTGGAGCCATTCTCCATCCACTCTATCAATTAAAGCTTTAATTAAATTAAGAAATAGGTTTTCAAGCAGCTGAAGACAGCTCTGAGAGTGACACATGGACTTTGACTTCCTATCCACTGTGATGTCTCTGAGGATTTCTGTTCATTGATAACTGAGGGGATTTATTCTCCTTCCTTGGTATCCTTGGGAAGCAGCAGCACTCTGGACACCAAGATGCACACAGCCCCCAAAACAGAACAGAGATGCTGCCAAAGTAGCTGATGTCCAATACATGAAGTTCTTTTCAGTTGAGCTGACTGATGAAGGAAAAAGGAATAGTCACAAATCAGAGAAGCACAGAATGGCTTCAGCTGGAAAAGCCTTCTCAGCTCATCCACTCCAACCCTCCCCTGCCTCTGCCCAGGCTGCTGCTGAACCATGGCCTCAGCACCACAGCTCTGCCTCTCTGAAACACCTCCAGGGCTGGGGATCCAACCACCTCCCTGGGCAGCCTGTGCCAGGCTCTGAGAACTCTCCCAGGACTGCAGTTTCTTCTAATACCCAACCTAACCCTCCCCTTGGGTCACTCAAGGCCATTTCCTCTCATCCTATGACTTGTTACTATGGAGAAGAGTCCAACCTTCACCTGGCTCCAACCTCCTCTCAGGGAGCTGCAGAGAGCAAGGAGGTCTCCCTCAGCCTCCTCTTCTCCACACTAAACACCCCCAGTTCCCTCAGCTGCTCCTCCACAGCCCTATTCTCCAGACCCTTCCCCACCTTCCTTGCCCTTCTCTGGACCCTCTCCAGCTCCTCAATGTCCTTCTTGGAGTGAGGGCCCCAGAACTAAACCCAGGACTCAAGCTGTGGCCTCCCCAGTGCTGAGTCCAGGAGGACAATTCCTGCCCTGCTCCTGCTGCCCACACCATTGCTGCTCCAGGCCAGGCTGCTGGTGGCCTTCTTGCCCACCTGGGCACCCCCTGGCTCATCTTCAGCTGCTGCCACCCAGCACCCCCAGGCCTTTCTCTGCTGGGCAATTTCCAGCCACCCTGCCCCCAGCCTGGAGCCTTCCTGGGGTGGTTGTGACCCAAGGGCAGGACCCAGCCCTTGGCCTTGCTGAACCTCATCCCCCTGGCCTCAGCTCATTGACCCAGCCTGGCCAGGCCTCTCTGCAGACACTACCCAACCTCCAGCAGCTCAACTCAGCCACCCAACCTCCTGTCACCTGCAGACTGGCTGAGGGTGCCTCAAGCCCCTCACCCAGATCATTGACAAAGACATTGAAGAGCCCTGGGGAGCAGCTCCTGCAGCCACCTGGGTCAGGACCTGAGACAAACCAC
This sequence comes from Melanerpes formicivorus, assembly GCF_026170545.1. Lineage (NCBI taxonomy): Eukaryota > Metazoa > Chordata > Aves > Piciformes > Picidae > Melanerpes > Melanerpes formicivorus. The sequence goes on along the minus strand of NW_027142425.1, from coordinate 2,215,103 downwards.
ATCTGCAGCCACCCCCTCCTGCTGCCAGGCTGCTGTGAGCACCAAGGGCTGCTGTCTCCAGAACAATCTGGGCAGGGCTAATTCTAAGAGAGGAATCAAGTCTCCAGCCCTGAAACCACTGAGGTCAGGCAGCAGGGCATGTCCCAGGTGCCTGGCAAGTGGCACTGCAGTTTGCTGCCCACCCACTCTGCCTCTCCTGGCTTTTTTTCTCTTATCTGGATAAATGAGGAACTTGCTGCAGAAACATCCCAGGATGAGTCAGTTCAGTCAGAGGTATTTTTAGCCCAGAACCTCCACAGGCACACTATAAATATGGCTGTGTTTGTGCAGCCAGCATGTGTGCACACAGCCAGCAGACATGCCCTTCATGGACACACACACAGGACAAAGGGCTGCCACAGGCTCTCCCCCTGCCCTCCCAGACACCTCAGCTGGGGGAGATTCAGCTGCTCACCTGACCCTGAGTCCCACAGGGCATGCTCTGCAGCAAACCAAACAGGCAGAGGCTGGCTGAGCAGTGATGGTGTTCAGCAACCACAGAATGGCTCAGGTTGGAAGGGACCTCAGTGATCATCTACTGCAAACCCCCTGCCATGGGCAGGGACACCTCCCACCAGCCCAGCTTGCCCAAGGCCTCATCCAGCCTGGCCTTCAACACCTCCAGGGAGGAGGCAGCCACAGCCTCCCTGGGCACCCTGTGCCACAGTCTCACCAGCCTCACACTAAAGAACTTCTTCCTCAGCTCCAAACCCTTCCCCCTTGGCCTGGCTCCAGACACCCTCAGCAAAAGTCTCTCTGCAGCTTCCTGCAGGATCCATTCAGGTCCTGGCAGGCAGCTCTGAGGTCCCCCTGGAGCCTTCTCCTTTCCAGGCTGCACACCCCCAGCTCCCTCAGCCTGGCCTCACAGCAGAGCTGCTCCAGCCCTTGGATCATCCTTGTGGCCTCCTCTGGCCTCACTCCAGCAGCTCTGTGTCCTCCTTCTGCTGCTGGGGACAGCAGAGCTGGAGACAGGATTGGAGGTGAGGTCTGGGCAGAGCAGAGCCCAGGGGCAGAATCCCCTCTGCTGCCCTGCTGCCCACCCTGCTCTGGCTGCAGCCCAGCACACAGCTGCCTGCTGGGCAGCAGGAGGCACTGCTGGCTCCTGGGGAGCTGCTCAGCACCCAACACCCCCAAGGCTTTTTCTGCAGGGCTGCTCTCAACCCACTCTGCACCCAGCCTGGATTGGTGCCTGGGGTTGGCCCAGCTGCAGGACTTTACTCTGTGACTTGTTGAACCTCCTGCAGCTGGCCCTGGCCACTTCTCAAGCCTGTCAGGATCCTTCTGGATGCCATCCCTGCCCTCCAGTGAGTCCAGCTCAGCACACAGCTTGGTGCCAGCAGCAGGCCTGCTGAGGCTGCCTCAGTGACACTGCCCATGTGGCTGACAGAGAGGCCAAACAGCCCTGGAGCCAGGACAGACCCCTGAGGAGCTCCACTTGTCACTGAACAAATCCAATCCCTGTGGCAGCCTCACTTTCAGTCTTTAGCAGGATGAATTTGTACCTGAAACAGTTGGATATTGGAACATTTGGATGTCCTGAAGTGTCAGCAATCTCCCCAGCCTCCCAGTCTATGTTCCTGGCCAGGGAAGCACTTTTTACTTGCTGTCCCTTCTGGGTGCTCTGTGTTTTCCTGTGTGGACCCAGGGCTTTGTTCTGAATCTGGGGGAGGATCTCTAGCAAGAAATCCCTTCAAGGAGTCAAGGTGTACTCCTGACTCACATCACACATCTGAAGATGCAGAACCAGATGCACTGCCATTCAGCACTCCCCCCTTACAGAGCAGGCCTCACAGAGGTGTTAGCACACTCAGTTGGAGGTGAAGCACAATGAGGTAAGGAAGCTTTCCCAGCTTCCCATCCAGGGCCCTGTGTTCTGCTGACACCAGACTGGTTAAGAAGAAAGAGTTTGGAGTCAACACCAATTCATCCAAAGCCATTCCCTGGGAGACTGTACCTCACAAATGAGCACAGGGCTCTGAATGCACAGCCTGACCTGCCTGGAAATAACTGGGCTGAAGCCAACTGGGCTGAAGAGGCTCCAGAGGAGGCCATGAGGATGACCTGAGGGGGCTGGAGAACCTCTCCTGTGGGGACAGGCTGGGAAAGCCCCCAGCCTTGGTAGAGCCAGAGAATGGCTGGACTCAGTGGTGTTAAAGCTTGCAGAGACTGCTGATAGTTAGACTTCTCCAGAAAGGATCACAGCAGTGACACTCCCTGGTCAAGAGCTGCACTGCTCTCAAACACACCAGCAGGAGCCAGCAGCTGAGGGGGCTACAGGAGACCTGGGGAGGGTCTTCTTACAGGGGCTTGGTGTGACAGCAGGAAGGGCAAGGACTGAGCTGGGAGAGGGGAGACTGAGACTGGAGATGAGAGTGAGGGTGGGGAGACACTGGCACAGGCTGCCCAGGGAGGCTGTGGATGGCCTCTGCCTGGAGGTGTCTGCATGGCTCTGGCAGGCAGCTCTGTGCCTCCCTTGTGCTGCCCTGTCCTTTGGGGCACGGGGCCCTGCTGCTGCCCCTCCCTGTCCTCTCCCTCTGCTGGCTCCTTCCACTCTGTCACTGCAGTGTGTTAGCTGCAGCCTTCTCCTTGCCCCTCTCCTGTGCTCCCAGGCTGGGTCTTGCTGTATGTAAAGCTGCTCCTGTGGGGGACTGTGTCCAAAGAAGAGCAACCAAGCTGCTGGGGGACCTGAAACACAACTCTTAGGAGGAGGCTCTGAGAGGATGGCTTTAAGATTGAGGAGGGGAGATTGAGACTGGAGATGAGGAAGAAATTGTTCAGAGTGAGGCTGGGGAGACTCTGGCACAGGCTGCCCAGGGAGGCTGTGGCTGCTCCCTGCCTGGAGGTGTTGAAGGCCAGGCTGGATGAGGCCTTGAGCAGCCTGGGCTGGTGGGAGGTGTCCCTGCCCATGGCAGGGGTTGGAACTGGATGAGCTTTGAGGTCCTTTCCAACCCAACCCATTCTGTGAGTCTACAATACTCAATCCTGCCAAATGTCCAAATCCCTGCAAAGCAACTGAACTACAGAAAACCATTCCATGCTGCTCTCTCTAACATCCCCAGGAACAGAACCATGAAGGGACCTCAGAGATCATCTACTGCAAACCCCCTGCCATGGGCAGGGACACCTCCCACCAGCCCAGCTTGCCCAAGGCCTCATCCAGCCTGGCCCTGAACACCTCCAGGCAGGAGGCAGCCACAGCCTCCCTGGGCAGCCTGTGGATGAGGCTGTGGCCAGGCTGATCTATTGTGGGGTGTCCCTGCCCATGGCAGGGGGGTTGGAACTGGATGATCCTCGTGGTCCCTTCCAACCCTGACTGATACTGGGGGTTCCTAGGCCACGTTTCCCAGGAGGAAAGTTCATCATTTCATTCTCAGTTTTCCTGGTGGGCAAATGTGTAAGGTCTGAATCCACCTCAGAAAGCAGATTCCAAGTGACAGATTTAAGGTACCCAGCAGGCTGCAACAACCTGGCAGCCACACCATCCCCAGGCAGTGACAAAGCCACCTCCCAGATCAGTTAGGATCAATCAAGACACAGGGACTGGTGGCACAGAACAACTGCACACAGCAAGGGAAGGCTAAGCAGGAGCTGGGCTTCAGCAAGGCCCACAGCAGGATGCTGATCTCACAGGCTCCCAGACTGCCAGCTTGGAAGGGACCCCAGGGATCCTCTGCTCCAGCCTCTCCAGGTGACAGTGCAGTTGCCATGAGCTGGCTCAGCACCCTGGCAAGCTGAGTCTCAAACTGCCCAGGGCAGGGCACTCCACTGCTGCCCTTGGGAGATGATTCCAGGCTCTGACTGTGCTCATGGCAAACATTTTCTCCTGGAGTGCAATGGGAATGTGCCCAGCAGTACCTTGTCCCCATCCCCCCTTGGCTGTTCCATGGCACTCCTTGTACCAAGGGAGTCTCCATCCTCCTGGCAGCCACCCTTCATGTCCTGCTCCATGGTGATGAGCTCTGCCCTGAGCCTTCTCTTCTCCAGGCTGAACAACCCCAGTGAACTACAAAATATTTCCACCAAGTCACAGAATCACCAAGGTTGGAAGAGACCTCGAGGATCACTGAGTCCAACCTGTCACCACAGACCTCAGGACTAGACCATGGCACCAAGTGCCACATCCAATCCCCTCTTGAACACCTCCAGGGATGGGGACTCCACCACCTCCCTGGGCAGCACATCCCAATGGCTAACAACTCTCTCTGGGAAGAACTTTCTCCTCACCTCCAGCCTAAACCTCCCCTGGCACAGCTTGAGACTGTGTCCCCTTGTTCTGGTGCTGCCTGCCTGGGGAAGAGACCAACCCCCACCTGGCTACAACCTCCCTTCAGGGAGTTGGAGAGAGCAAGAAGGTCTCCCCTGAGCCTCCTCTTCTCCAGGCTAAGCAACCCCTGCTCCCTCAGCCTCTCCTCACAGGGCTGTGCTCCAGACCCCTCCCCAGCTTTGTTGCCCTTCTCTGGACACCTTCCAGCATCTCAACATCTTTCCTAACCTGAGGAGCCCAGAACTGGACACAGGACTCAAGGTGTGGCCTAACCAGTGCAGTGTACAGGGGCAGAATGACCTCCCTGCTCCTGCTGGCCACACTCTTCCTGATGCAGGCCAGGATGCCATTGGCCCTTCTGGCTGCCTGGGCACACTGCGGGCTCATGTTCAGACTACCATCAACCAGCACCCCCAGGTCCCTCTCTGTTTGGGAGCTCTCAGCCGCTCTGACCCCAGCCTGTAGCTCTGCATGGGGTTGCTGTGGCCAAAGTGCAGCACCTGGCACTTAGATGCCCTTGGCCTCTGCCCATCTGTTCAGGTCCCTCTGCAGAGCTCTCTACCCTCTAACAGATCAACTCCTGCCCCCAGCCTGGTGTCATCTGCAAACTTACTGCTGATGGACTCCATCCCCTCCTCCAGATCATCAATGAAGATGTTAAAGAGGATGGGGCCCAGCACTGATGCCTGGGGCACACCACTGGTGCCTGGCTGCCAGCTGGCTGTGGCACCATTCACCACCACTCTCTGGGTTCAGCCTCCAGCCAGCTCCTAACCCAGCTCAGAGAGCTGCTGTCCAAGCCAGGGGCTGACAGCTTGGCCAGGAGTTTGCTGTGGGGCACGGTGTCAAAGGCCTTGCTGCAGTCCAGGCAGACCACATCCACAGCCTGTCCCACATCCACCAGGCAGTCACCTGGGCATAGATAGCTGGGGCTGTTCAGGCTGGAGAAGAGAAGGCTCCAGGGAGACCTCAGAGCAGCCTTCCAGGACCTGAAGGGGCTCCAGGAGAGCTGGGGAGGGACTTGTGACAAGGGCTGGGAGTGCCAGGATGAGGAACAATGGCTTTGAGCTCGGAGAGGGGAGACTGAGCCTGGAGATGAGGAAGAAATTCTTGAGTGAGGGAGGGAGGTGAGACACTGGAAGAGGTTGCCCAGAGAGGATGTGGATGTCCCCTCCCTGGAGGTGTTGAAGGCCAGGCTGGATGAGGCCTTGGGTGTCCCAGCCATGGGCTCAGGCCAAGTGATAGCTACCAACAACAGAGCTGCACCTGCCCTCCTGGTGGCCAAGCAGCAGGGAAAGAAAAGGCTCCAACAACTCTGCAAACAAAGGTGGACTTCTACACAGCACAGCCACCTCCCACCTGTGCTGCTCTGCTGAATGCCAGCTAGCTCAGGAGGCAGAACAGAGACACAGAGATGGAGTGTGGGGCAGTGGTCCTCGTGGGGCAGGGGCATTGCCATTCTGCTGTGTGGCACAGGCAGAGTGGGCAGAAGGCAGCCAAGCCCAGAAACCTTTGCACTTCAGCTCAATGCCCAGCTGCAGTGCCACAGCTGGGAGAGCTCTGGGGAACTCTGGGCTGGGATCAGCCTTGCCCTGCTGCTGGAAATAAAGCAGCTGCAATTCAGGAGCTTCCCTGCCAGAGGGAGCTGAAGGAAAACCAAACTCCCATGGACTCCCCTGCTGGGAAAGTTGGGCACTTGGCCTGCAGCAGCTAACTGAACTCAAAATCAACCCTGCTGGGCCTGGCTCAGGGTGGGCACAGCCTCAGCCCACACAGGGCAGCCCTGCACCAACACCCTCCTGCCAAACCCTTCCTAACTGTCAGACAATCACAGAATGCTTTGGGCTGGAAGGGACCTCCAGAGCTCATCCAGTCCAACCCCCTGCAGGCAGCAGGGACATCCTCCACTGGAGCAGGTTGCCCAGAGCCCTGTCCAGCCTCACCTGGAATAGCTCCAGGGCTGGAGCCTCAACCACCTCCCTGGGCAGCCTGCTGCAGTGCTCCTGCAGCCTCATAGTGAAGAACTTTCTCACATCCAAGCTCAATCTGCTCTGCTCTGGTTTGAAGCCACTGTCCCTGGTCCTGTCCCTGCAGGCCTTTGCAAAGTCTCTCTCCAGCCTTCCTGGAGCCTCTTTCAGGTACTGGAAGGTATCCCTGGAGCCTCCTCCTCCCCAGGCTGAACACCACCAGCTCCCTCAGCCTGGCCACATAGCAGAGCTGCTCCAACCCCCTGAGCATTTTCATGTCCCTCCTCTGGACCTTCTCCATCAGCTCCAGGTCCTTCCTCTGCTGAGGGCTCCAGACCTGCACACAGCCCTGCAGGTGAGGTCTCCCCAGAGCAGAGCAAAGTGCCAGAATCGCCTCTCTGGGTCTCTGGCTGCACAGCTTTGGGTGCAGCCCAGGCTGGGATTTGCCTTCTGTGCTGCAGTCTCACCCTGCCTGCTCCTGGACAGCTTCTCCCCCACCAGCACCCCCAAGTCCTTCTCCTCAGGGCTGCTTTCTATCCCCTCCTCCCCCAGCCTGTATTGCCAGGGAGGATTGTCCCAGCCCAGGTGCAGAGCCCTGCACTTGCTCTTGTTGAACCTCAGGAGGTTCCCCTGGGCACCAGCCTGCCCAGGCCCCCCTGGATGCCATCCTGTCCCTCTGGGGTATCCCCAGCCCCACTCAGCTGGGTGCCATCCTCACACTTGCTGCTGGTGCACTCAAGCCCAAGGGACACCAGCTGTCACTGCCCCATTCTGTACCAAGAAGCTCCCTTGGAGCTTTGAATGGAAACACCACCAAGTGTCAAGGAATCAGAGAATGGGAGGGGTTGGAAGAAACTTCCAGAGATTGAGTCCAACCCCCCTGCCAGAGCAGAACCACCCAGGAACACAGCCAGGTGGGTTTATGAATGTCTCCAGAGACAGAGACTCCACAACCTCTCTGGGCAGCCTGCCCCTGGGCTCCAGCACCCTTCAGGAAGTTCCTCCTCGTGGTTAGATTGCCCCCTTGTGCCCAGCAGTGATGAGGACACAGCTCCAGCAGCGTGCTCAGCTGTGGAAGCCTCGCTGTAGGAAGCACATTGAGGTGCTGGGATGTGTGCAGAGAAGGGCAAGGAGCCTCCTGAAGGGCCTGGAGCACAAGGCAGGAGCAGCTGAGGGAACCAGCTCCTCCTCATGCTGCAGAGAGGCTTTCATGTGAGTGCTTCCTGGTCTGTCCTGCACACTCTGCTTACTCCCAACACCTAGCACTGGCACCCCTGCAAACCTGCAGCTGCTCACAACACAAACTCCAGCTTAGTCTATTGCCAATCCCTTCTTGCCCAGCCCTGAAGAGCTGGAAAGTGGCAGGCTCTGGTCTCACTCTGCAAACTGGCAAAGCCACAACCTGCTTGTGGCAAGGCAGGGGTCTGTGGGGCAGCTCAGGCAAGAACTCCACTGCACACAGGATGGACAACCCCTCACCTCCAGTGGAAACCCAGCACCAGCAGATGGCAAAGGCAGCTTGAATCCTACCAGAGCTCATATCTGGAAGAAGGATGGGGAAGAGAAGGCCCTGGGGAGACCTAAAAGCAGCTTTCCAGTACCTGCAGGGGGCTACAAAGGCCTGCAGTGATAGGGGGAGGGCAATGGTTTCAATCAAGAGCAGATTGAGATTGGATGTGAGGAACAAGTTCTGCAGCAGGAGGCTGCAGGAACACTGCAGCAGGTTGCCCAGGGAAGTGGTTGAGGCTCCATCCCTGCAGATAGAATAGAACAGAACAGAACAGAATAGAATAGACCAGACCAGACCAGACCAGAAGAGACCTTCAAGATCATCGTGTCCATCCTATCATCCAACACCACCTAATCAACTAACCCATGGCACCAAGCACCCTGTCAAGTCTCCTCCTGAACACCTCCAGTGATGGTGACTCCACCACCTCCCTGGGCAGCACATTCCAATGGGCAATCACTCTCTCTGTGTAGAACTTCCTCCTCACCTCCAGCCTAAACCTCCCCTGGCACAGCTTGAGACTGTGTCCTCTTGTTCTGGTGCTGGCTGCCTGGGAGAAGAGACCAACCCCCACCTGGCTACAACCTCCCTGCAGGGAGTTGTAGAGAGCAGGAAGGTCTCCCCTGAGCCTCCTCTTCTCCAGGCTAAGCAACCCCAGCTCCCTCAGCCTCTCCTCACAGGGCTGTGCTCCAGACCCCTCCCCAGCTTTCTTGCCCTTCTCTGGACACCTTCCAGCAACTCAACCTCCTTCCTAAACTGAGGAGCCCAGAACTGGACACAGGACTCAAGGTGTGGCCTAACCAGTGCTGAGCACAGGGCAGAATGACCTCCCTGCTCCTGCTGGCCACACTGTTCCTGATGCAGGCCAGGATGCCCTTGGCCTTCTTGGCCACCTGGGCACACTGCTGGCTCATGTTTAGGTGGCTGTCCACCAGCACCCCCAGGTCCCTCTCTGCCTGGCTGCTCTCAGCCACTCTGACCCCAGCCTGTAGCACTGCCTGGGGTTGCTGTGGCCAATGTGCAGCACCTGGCACTTGGATGTGTTCAATCTCCTGCCGTTGTTATTCCAGGTGATGCTGGACAGGGCTCTGGACAGCCTGGTCTAGGATGTCCCTGCTCAGTGCAGAGGGGTTGGACTGGATGAGCTCTGGAGGTCCCTTCCAACCCAAAGCATTCTGTGCTTCGATGACTACACCTTCAAACAGCTCCCTTCATGTAAGGGTTACACTGATCCAGCTTTCCTTACACCCAGTATGTCCCCAGCAGCTTTCAAACACCCTCAAGTAAGATCCTGAGAGCTTCTCACAGCCACAGCACCTTCAACAAGATCAGCTCTGCCACCTCCTGGCTCTCCTCGGAACTCCTCTACAACAGAAAGGGGGAAAAGCCCAGCAGGGGAAAAACAAACCTCCTCATCTCCAGCCTCAGCCTCCCCTGGCACAATCTCAGGCCATTGCCTCTCCTTCTATCCCCTGAGACTAGGGAGCAGAGCCCAACCCCCACCTCACTGCAGCCTCCTCTCAAAATCATAGAATCATAGAATCAATAAGGTTGGAAAAGACCTCAAAGATCAAGTCCAACCTGTCACCCAACCCCTCCTGACTACTAGACCATGGCATTAAGTACCACATCCAATCCCCTCTTGAACACCTCCAGGGATGGGGACTCCACCACCTCCCTGGGCAGCACATCCCAATGGCTAACAACTCTCTCTGTGTAGAACTTCCTCCTAACCTCCAGCCTAAACCTCCCCTGGCACAGCTTGAGACTGTGTCCTCTTGTTCTGGTGCTGGGTGCCTGGGAGAAGAGACCAACCCCCACCTAGGTACAACCTCCCTTCAAGGAGTTGGAGAGAGCAATGAGGTCTCCCCTGAGCCTCCTCTTCTCCAGGCTAAGCAACCCCAGCTCCCTCAGCCTCTCCTCACAGGGCTGTGCTCAGCCTCCTCTTCTCCACACTCCACACCCCCAGCTCCCTCAGCTGCTCCTCCACAGCCCTCTTCTCCAGACCCTTCCCCACCTTCCTTGCCCTTCTCTGGACCTGCTCCAGCTCCTCAATGTCCTTCTTGGAGTAAGGAGCCCAAAACTGAACCCTGGACTCAAGGTGAGGTGTTGAATGCAGGGACAAAATCCCTGTCCTGCTCCTGCTGCCCACACCATTGCTGCTCCAGGCCAGGCTGCTGGTGGCCTTCTTGCCCACCTGGGCACCCCCTGGCTCATCTCCAGCTGCTGCCACCCAGCACCCCCAGGGCTTTCTCTGCTGGGCAGTTTCCAGCCACCCTGCCCCAAGTCTGGGGTTGTTGTGAGCCAAGTGCAGGACCCAGCCCTTGGCTCTGATGAACTTCACAGAGCTGACCTCAGGCCATGGATCCAGCCTGGACAGATCTCTGTGCAGAGCCTTCCTACCACCCAGCAGATCAACACTGCCTCCCAGTCTGGTGTCAGCTGCACTGAAGTGTTAAAAGCATCACATTGAAGAAACAAAGGCAGTCAAGCAGTGGCAGCAGTGATGCCTGAACTGCTCCTGCCTGCTCAGGACATTTCCAGCTGCCACTGAGGAGTCTTCTGCAGCTCAGCAATGCATTTCTTCACCCCCCTGGAACACTGGGTCTCAATTGCAGGCCTCAGACTGCCAGCAGAGTTGGGATCAGACAACTCAGAGGTAATCTCAAATGAGCTCAGTACCTTCATGACACTGAAAGCCTTGTGTGCTGGGTTGAGGCAGCCCCCTTCTCCACCCCTGGCAAACAATAAACACTCAGACAAACAGATTGCAAAAGTGATGGAAAGTTTAAATAGAAAGCAGTGAACATTTACAGAACAGCAAAAGCACAGTGATAAAGAAAAATCCCAAAACAGACCCAGAGAGACCCCATCCCCACCTGAGGGTGCACCCAAACCCCCAGGGCTCCTCCTTCCCCCCCCCCCCCCCACTGCTAGGCTAGTGCAGTTAGCTGCACACAGGAAGACAATCACAGAAAGGCTCAGGAAGGACCCTCAGAGATCATCTACTCCAAGCCCCTGCCAAGAGCAGGGACATCTCCCACCAGTCCAGCTTGCTCAAGGCCTCATCCAGCCTGGCCTTCAACACCTCCAGGCAGGAGGCAGCCACAGCCTCCCTGGGCAGCCTGTGCCAGAGTCTCACCAACCTCACACTGAAGAACTTCTTCCTCAGCTTCAGTCCAACGCTGCACTGCCTCAGCTTCAAACCATTCCCCCTTGGCCTGGCTCCAGACCCCCTCAGCAAGTCTCTCTGCAGCTTTCCTGTAGGATCTCTTCAGCCACTTTGAAGGTCCCCCTGGAGCCTTCTCCTCTCCAGGCTGCACAGCCCCAGCTCCCTCAGCCTGTGCTCACAGCAGAGCTTCTCCAGCCCTTGGATCATCACAGTCTCACAGTATCACCAAGGTTGGAAGAGACCTCAAAGATCATCAAGTCCAACCTGTCACCACAGACCCCATGACTAAACCATGGCACCAAGTGCCACATCCAATCCCCTCTTGAACACCTCCAGGGATGGGGACTCCACCACCTCCCTGGGCAGCACATCCATTGGCCAGTCTCTCTTGCTTGGGAAGAACTTTCTCCTCACCTCCAGCCTAAACCTCCTGTAATGGGTTGGAGCAGACCCCCTCCCCACCATGGGCAGAAATAACAACTCAAACAGACTGCAAAAGTGATGGAAAGTTTAAATAGAGAGCAGTGAGTGCGTGCAGAGAGCTAGAGACACAGTGACAAGAGAGACCCCAAAACAGACCCAGAGGGATCCCATCCCCACCTGAGGGTGCACCCAAAACCCCCAGGGCTCCTCCTTCCCCCCCCCCACTGCTAGGCTAGTCTCAGCTGGCCAGATCTGAGACTGCCCATCCCCCCCGTGGCCTTGGGCCTAGCCAGGCCCATGGCCGGGAGATCTCTCCCCTAGTAAGTAAGTTCTTGTGGATTGTGGGGGGATAACTGGTGCGCTGCCGGTGGCTCAGACCTTCTCCTGCTATTTCAGGCAGGGGTGGTTCTCGACCATCGGCATCAGGGTACCGCTTGAGAATGCAGAACCTGCCCTTCCTCCGCGGCGGGCAGCGAAGTGGGGGAGGGGCAGCGGCGAGCAGATCAGAGTCAGGTCCGTTCTCGCTGCGGGGATAGAGCCAGCCACTGCGAGCGGGCGAGCCAGCTCCCGAAGCCCCGGGGGGCCGACGGGGACTCCAGATGGACAGCTGTTTTCAAGGGCTCTGAGAACACGTGCATGGCTTTCGCTGGAGAAGCCGTTTGAGTGTCCGAGGGGTGGAAGTGATTTTGATTCTGTGCCGCAGCGGCAGAGGTGGGCGGAGCCCTGCTGCGTGGAGAGCGGCGGTGGGTCCAGCCGTGCACTTGGAGCGGCGACAGCGGTCCCTGGCCATCCACTTGAGCTGCGGTGGCGGCGGGACCGGCCGTGCACTCAGAGCGGCGACGGCGGTCCCTGGCTGTCCGCTCGGGCTGTGGCAGCAGTGAGCACAGCCGTGCGCTCGGAGCGGCGGCAAGCACGGCCATGCGCTCGGGCTGTGGCGGGCCCGGCCCTAGTCTCTTCTCCGACCTTTTCGGAAGAGTTCCGAAAGTGGCGCCGAGTGCCTGGTTCCACCTCCCTTCTTCTCAGTGAGCTGTGGTGCAGCCCCTCCCTTTCTGGTGGGGGGGTGTGTGCAGCCAGATGCTATCATGCCTCGGTACGGGTACGCCTAGTGGGGGGCGGAGTACCTCGGACATGCATCCGTGTAGTTTTGGACCGCAGTTGGAAGCGGTTGGTTGCGGCACCCTGGATGGATTGAAAAAGGCAGTCGTGGGTTGGATGGTTTCGACTGGCCTGCCCCAGGGGTGGAGAATATGCCGCCGAGTGATTACATGTGAAAAGTAGAGGCTTGGCTGAGAAGTCGTGAGGCTGTTCCAGGTGACCAGGATGCCCAACAGATCCATGGAGAACTTGCACCGCAGGAGAATGAGCTCTGCATCGCCGGGAGGTTCCACTGGATGAAGGAAGAAGAACTGGAATGGATAGACACTAGAGCCTGACTGAGAGACTGTTTGGGTGGACGCCCAGATGAAGACACGGACTTCACCGGACATGTCATCAATTTTCTGATTTGATGATGTGTTTGGGTGCAGGGATTATGGTATGAAATAAGGGGTGGCTCCTGTCGTAGTTTGGGCTGGGTGCCCTCTGCTACAGGGGTGTTTCCTGTGTCCAGAAGTCCAGCCCAGTGGGTGGACACAGGAAGTTAGGTTATTTCCTACCATGATCCCTTGCACCACTCTAAGTCTCACGGCAGGGTCTGGCACTTCCTCTTTCCTTCCTCCTCGCCACCCGGTAACTGGGGGAGAGATTTCCCGGCCATGGGCCTGGCTAGGCCCAAGGCCATGGGGGGATGGGCAGTCTCAGATCTGGCCAGCTGAGACTAGCCTAGCAGTGGGGGGGGGGAAGGAGGAGCCCTGGGGGTTTGGGTGCAGCCTCAGGTGGGGATGGGATCCCTCTGGGTCTGTTTGGGATTTTTCTTTATCACTGCGCTTTTGCTTTTCTGTAAAAGTTCACTGCTTTCTATTTAAACTTTCCATCACTTTTGCAATCTGTTTGTCTGAGTGTTTATTGTTTGCCAGGGGTGGAGAAGGGGGCTGCCTCAACCCAGCACACCTTGAAAGCTGCAGCTTTGAGGCACAGGCAGGAAGCACTGAGAGAAGACAAGGGGAATTCTGGGGGCACCTGGGGAGTCCCTGCTGAGCCAGCCACAGGCTACTGCAAGTCCCAAAGCAGAGGAGCCAGCAGTCAGGTAAGGCAGGAGGGAAGGCAAGGCCCTGAGCCAGGCACTGATTCACCAAGGTCAGCACTGGACCTTGGTGTACTGCAGGGAAATGAGGTTGGAAGCCTGGGATAAGCTCAAAGTGTTGAGTGAGTACCACACCTGTGGAGCACAAGCAAGGGCAGCAGCTGCTACTGAACAGAGGAGCTTCAGAAACACTGTGAGAGAAGAATGAGAGAGTGAGGGGGGTTGGGAGGCAGCTCTGGAGATCATCTGCTCCAACCCCCCTGCTAAAGCAGGGACACCCACAGCAAGCTGCCCAGGATCAGATCCAGGTGGGGTTGGAAAGTCTCCTGAGGAGAGTCCACAACCTCTCTGGGCAGCCTGCTCCAGACCTCCAGCACCCTCACACCACAACCTCTCTGGGCAGCCTGCTCCAGGGCTCAGCACCCTCACACCACAACCTCCCTGGGCAGCCTGCTCCAGACCTCCAGCACCCTCACACCACAACCTCTCTGGGCAGCCTGCTCCAGGGCTCAGCACCCTCACACCACAACCTCTCTGGGCAGCCTGCTCCAGACCTCCAGCACCCTCACACCACAACCTCCCTGGGCAGCCTGCTCCAGACCTCCAGCACCCTCACACCACAACCTCTCTGGGCAGCCTGCTCCAGGGCTCAGCACCCTCACACCACAACCTCTCTGGGCAGCCTGCTCCAGGGCTCAGCACCCTCACACCACAACCTCTCTGGGCAGCCTGCTCCAGGGCTCAGCACCCTCACACCACAGAATTTTCTTCTCCTGTTCAGATGGAACCTCCTGGGTTCCAGTGTGTGCCCACTGCCCCTTGTCCTATCACTGAAGGGTTTGGCTCCATCCTCCTGAGACTTGGCCATTAGCTCTTGCTGAGATCCCCTCTCAGGCTGCCCTCCTGCAGGCACAACAGCCCCAGGGGCTCTCAGCCTTTCCTCCTCACACAGATGCTCCAAGTCCTCTCAGCACCTTTGTGGCCTCCAGTGGGCTCTCTCCAGCAGCTTCCTCTCTCTCTCTCTCGACCTGGGGTGCTCCAGGTGAGGCCTCCCCAGGGCACAGTAGAAGAACCTCCCTTGAGCTGCTGGCCTCACTCATGCACCTCAGGACACCATTGGCCTTCTTGGCCATGAGGACACACTGCTGGCTCACAGGGCACTTGCTGTCCACCAGCACTGCCACAGAGCTGCTCTCCAGCAGGTCACCCCCAGACTGTACTGGTGCAGGGGGTTTGGTCCTTCCCTGCTTCCCATGGAGCTCCTGCAAACTTAGCTTCTGACTCATACCCTCCATCAAGCAGTAACAGGCACCAACACACCTTCTCCTGTTTGGCCTCCCCCCAACCCCCCTGAAGTATAACCAGCAGCAAATTCTCAGCACTGCTGCACACAGAGCAGCTGCCGGGGAGAACTGAAAAGAAGAAAGAAATCCAAAGCACATCAAAATCGTGCTGGGTCCCCAAACCTGCCTCAGGGGATGGCTTTGGGGGAGCACAAAGCCAGCACTCAATGTAAGCACAAAAGAGCCATTCATTTCAAAGGACAGACTCCTTTGGCAGCTACCAGGGATGGTCACAGAATTGTTTGGCTGCCTCTAAGATCATCAAATCCAACCCCACACAGCCCCAAGTGCCATGGCCACTGTCTCCAGTTCTGGGCCCCTCAGTTTAGGAAGGAGGTTGACTTGCGGGAAGGTGTCCAGAGAAGGGCAAGAAAGCTGGGGAGGGGTTTGGAGCACAGCCCTGTGAGGAGAGGCTGAGGGAGCTGGGGTTGCTTAGCCTGCAGAAGAGGAGGCTCAGGGGAGACCTTCTTGCTCTCTCCAACTCCCTGAAGGGAGGTTGTAGCCAGGTGGGGGTTGGTCTCTTCTCCCAGGCACCCAGCACCAGAACAAGAGGACACAGTCTGAAGCTGTGCCAGGGGAGGTTTAGGCTGGAGGCTGGGAGGAAGTCCTTCCCAGAGAGGTTGATTGCCCATTGGAATGGGCTGCCCAGGGAGGTGGTGGAGTCACCATCCCTGGAGGTGTTCAGGAGGAGACTTGATAAGGTGCTTGGTGCCATGGGTTAGTTGATTAGGTGGTGTTGGGTGATAGGTTGGACTCGATGATCTTGAAGGTCTCTTCCAACCTGGTCTAGTCTATTCTATTCCTTGAACCCCTCCAGGCATGGGGACTCCACCACCTCCCTGGGCAGCCTGTGCCAATCCCTGACCACTCTTGCACCAAAGATATTTTTCCTCATCTCCAACCTCACCCTCCCCTGGCACAGTTTCAGGCCATTGCCTCTCCTTGAATCACCTGATGCTAGGGAGCAGAGCCCAAGCCCCACCTCACTGCAGCCTCCTCTCAGGGAGCTGTAGAGAGCAATGAGCTCTCCCTCAGCCTCCTCTTCTCCACACTCAACACCCCCAGGTGCCTCAGCTGCTCCTCCCCAGCCCTGCTCCCCAGACCCCTCTCCAGCTTTGCTGCCCTTCAAAGCAGTTGGTGAAGGGCACTCAAGATGTCAAACAGTAAGATCCACTAAGAGCCAGGAAGTTGTGCAGGGCTCTCAGCTGTCTCATCAAGCAGCTCAGTGTAAAACAACCAAATCTGGCCTGTTTATGATGACCTTCTCTCAGTGCCCTAGAACAAGGCACAAGGCACAGTGACTAAGCTTGCAATCAGCTTCGTGCTGATGAATGCACACAATACATTCCTTAGAACAGGGATTCAGTTCATGGAGCCTCCCTCTGCCTCCCTTGGCTTAGGCTGGAGAAGAGGAGGCTGAGGGGAGACCTCACTGCTCTCTACAGCTCCCTGAAAGGAGGCTGCAGTGAGGTGGGGGTTGGGCTCTGCTCCCTGGGAGCAGGAGACAGAACAGGAGGAAATTGTGCCAGGGGAGGGTGAGGGTGGAGGTGAGGAAAGATGTCTTTGGTGCAAGAGTGGTCAGGGATTGGCACAGGCTGCCCAGGGAGGTGGTGGAGTCCCCATCCCTGGAGGGGTTCAAGACCCCTGTGGCCATGGCAGCTGGGGCCATGGTGGGCTTGGGCTGGTGCTTGGATCTGACAATCCTGAAGGTCTCTTCCAAGCCAAACAATTCTCTGGTTGTAAGCCCTGCATTGTTAGTGGTCTGATAACCCAGTGTGTGAAGTGTCCAGGGAAGAAACCCATCAACAAACCCCTCAGGGCTCCAGGGGCAGGCCCAGCAGGGTGGCTCCAGAGGCAGGCCAGCCTGCATCACCCCTGAGTACTCAGCCCCGAGCTGTGCCTCAGCGCCAGCAGGGCAGCAGAGTGCTGCCAGCTCCCCAGGACACAGCAGAGGTGCCTGGCACAGGCCCTGGGCAAGGCCAAGGCAGGCCCAATGGGCCCAGCTCCAATCACCTGGCACCAGAACTGAAGAGCCACACTGCTGCTCTAATTACTGGGGAGACAGAAGGAGAGGAGCCAAGCTTGCTGGGAGAGCAGAGGGGAGCCCAGGGGCCAGCCCCAGATGCTGCCCCAGCCAGGAGAGAACAGCTCTGTGAAGCCTGCAAGAGCTCCTGAAGCTCCTCTGCTCCAGCTCTCATCTCTGCTGCACTCCCACAGCGCTCTGACTCACTCCAGTCACATTAGCCCATGCTTCAACAATTGCAGCCACAGCTCTGTCCTTGCCCAGCTGAGGGACTGAAGAACCACACAACTATTAAGTGTGCAAAGGCCTCTGTGATCACTGAGTCCAGCCAGCAACCCAACCCCACCATGGCTGCCAAGCCCTGTCCCCAGCTGCCATGGCCACAGGCTTCTTGAACCCCTCCAGGGATGGGGGCTCCACTGCTCCCTGGGCAGCCTGTGCCAATCCCTGCACCACAGACATTTGTCCTCATCTCCAACCTCACCCTCCCCTGGCACCACTTCAGGCCATGGCCTCTTGCCCTATAGTTAATTACTTGAGAGAAGAGGCCAACACCAGCCCCACTCCAACCTCCCCCTCAGGAAGCTGTAGAGAGCAAGGAGGTCTCCTCTCAGCCTCCTCTCCTCCAGGCTGAACACCCCCAGCCCCCTCAGCCTCTCCTCACCAGCTTCACTGCCCTTCTCTGGACCTGCCCCAGCACAGAGTCCCTCCTGCCTTGTTCACACATCACCTCCCTGCATTTCCTGGGACAGCAGAAGTAAAGTAAACCTGAGAGCATCTCCAGCTTGAACACTTACAAGTGAAGTTTCCTTCCAGCTCCTTGGCTGCTGCACCTCCACTCACCTCCACTCACCAGCTCTGGTTCAGCCTGCAGCAGAGGAGAGCAGCCAGACACTTGGAAGTGGGAGCAGGGCAGCTGCATGCTGAAAGGGTTTGAAATGCAACAGGGAGGAGCTGGATGTGACACCAGAGCCTGGGAAGATGGAAGGAGATTAGCAAGCTGCTCAGGTTGCAGCACTGCCAGGGGAAGGTGAGGCAGCACTGCAGCGAGGCAGGGCAGAAGCAGGGAGAGCTGAAAGGTTGCTCTGACAGAAGGACCTCTGCATTTCACCATCACACTGTGCTCATCAGCTGGTGACTTCACTGTCACCTGCAGGAAGCACACAGACTGACAGCTGCACTGCAGCTGCTCCTGGCACTGCCAGTTACCAGGCTGTGGAAGCCACTGCCTGAGAAACAGAGTTGTGTCTCTCAGAGTCACAGCTTACACTGGCTTGGAAGGGAGCCTCCAAGGGCATCACATCCAACCCCCTGCAGGCAGCAGGGACAGCTCCAGCCAGAGCAGGCTGCACAGGGACACAGCCAGGCTGATCTTGGATGGCTCCAGGGATGGAGCCTCAAGCACCTCCCTGGGCAGCCTGTGCCAGTGTCTCACCACCCTCCCTGTGCAGAGCTTCCTCCTGATGGCCAACCTACCTCTGCCCTGCTCCACTTTCAAACCATTGCCTCTCCTCCTATCCCCACAGCCCCTTCTGAACAGTCCCTCCCCAGCTGCCTGCAGCTCCCCTGCAGATATTGAAATGCAGCTCTGAGGTCTCCCTGGAGCCTTCTCTTCTGCAGGCTGAACAGCCACAACTCTCCCAGCTTGACCCCACAGCAGAGGTTCTTCAGCCCTCTTAGCATATTGGTGGCCTCCTCTGGAACCTCTCCATCAGCTCCAGGTCTCTCTTGTGTTGGTGACCTCATATCTGGCCCCAGCCCTGCAGGTGAGGTCTCCCCAGAGCAGAGCAGAGTGGCAGGATCCCTCTCTCCAGCTCTGGCCACACTGCTTTGGATGCAGCCCAGGCTGCCCTTGGCCTTCTGTGCTGCCAGTGCCCATTGCTGGCTCCTGTCCAGCTTCTCCCCCACCAGCACCCCCAAGTCTTTCTCTGCAGGGCTGCTCTCAATCTCATCACCCCCAGCCTGGATTGATCCCAAGGTCCCAACAGCCTTCCCTGGCCCTGCAGGCTGCTTTCTGTAACACCTCATAGAATCAGGTGAAAACTTAGTCAGTGTTCCAGCCCGCCCCATCCAGAGCAGGACAGCAGTGCAGGCTGCTGCACTCCCCATGTGTACAAGACAACCACACCAGCAAGCTGGCAGTGCACCTCATTAAAGCACACCCATTCCTTCCAGGGGCAAACCTGCCTTGTCTCCCCATGCAGTGGCCACCAAGCAAGAGGGGCTGGCCTGCTTGTCCAGCACAGACCCCACCTCTGGGCAATGATTTGCTAAGACATGCCTGGGTTTGCATCCAAGTGGACTGGGACCTGCAGCCCAGGTGGTCAAAGGCACCAAGGGCAATGGAATCATCACAAATGCATTGCCCAGCTGCACACAGGAGCAGAACACATGGAAACATGGCACAGGCAAGGGAGGGGGGAACCAGGAAGAGAGGGAGGTTGTTTTATTGGTTGGACTTGCTGATCTCTGAGGTCTTTTCCAACCTTATTGATTCTATGATTGTCTTACTTTACTGTTATAGGAGCTTGTGTCTCAGGACATAAGGGAGAGCCTTTGCTCACTTGGTTGACCTATTCAGAAAACAAGAAGCAGGACAAGAATTCATCAAAGAAAGATATATGAGTCCTGCTCTTGTCCCAGGGTTTTCTTCTGGGAAAGCAGCAGCCTGAAGAAGAGCATGCTCAGAGAAACCTGATTGGTCTCCACAGCTACCTGAATGGAGGCTGGGATGAGGCTGGTGTTGGCCTCTTCCTCCCAAGTAACTAACAATAGGACAAGGAACAATGGCCTCAAGCTTCACTAGGGGAGGTTTCAGCTGGATATTTGGAAGCTGGGGAGAGGCCTTGAGCACAGCCCTGTGAGGAGAGGCTGAGGGAGCTGGGGTTGCTTAGCCTGGAGAAGAGGAGGCTCAGGGGAGACCTTCTTGCTCTCTACAACTCCCTGAAGGGAGGTTGTAGCCAGGTGGGGGTTGGTCTCTTCTCCCAGGCAAGCAGCACCAGAACAAGAGGACACAGTCTCAAGCTGTGCCAGGGGAAGTTTAGGCTAGAGGTGAGGAGAAAGTTCTTCCCAGAGAGAGTTGTTAGCCATTGGAATGTGCTGCCCAGGGAGGTGGTGGAGTCCCCATCCCTGGAGGTGTTCAAGAGGGGATTGGATGTGGCACTTGGTGCCATGGTTCAGTCATGAGGTCTGTGGTGACAGGTTGGACCTGGTGATCTTTGAGGTCTCTTCCAACCTTGGTGATTCTGTGATTCTATACTGCAAGGCTTTCTGGTGTCCAGGTGTGGTTCCTCTCATCCTATCAGCTGATGCCAGGGAGCAGAGCCCAACCCCCACCTCACTGCAGCCTCCTTTCAGGGAGCTGTAGAGAGCAGTGAGGTCTCCCCTCAGTCTCTTCAACTCCAGCTCCTCCAGCTGCTCCTCACCAGCTCTGTCCTCCAGACCCTTCACAGCATTGTCATTACCAATCAGGAGGAGGAGGAATGTGGAAGTCTTAAATGCCCCTAACAGCCAATCACTGTTCATGAGCAGTGCCATTTGGTGCAGCTCCATGCAAGCAACCATCTCCAAGGGAAAGCAAACCTTCCCAAGGCTGTTTCCCCTCTGGAGCACTCTGGTTGGTGCTGATGCATTCCACAGAGCAGTGCAGAAAGCACCCAACACATCCCTGCTCACATTCTGGGCACCATGGAGCTGCAAAGGAGTGCCAGAGACTGTTGTACTAGGAGCTACTTAGTTAGAACCCTCAGGCATCCAACCTTATCTTTGCTTTTTCATTTCAACCTGAGGTTCCTAATTCACAGAGCCACAGATTCAGAGGGAAGCTCACCAAGGCAGAGCACACATCCTCACAGCTTGGCTGCAGACAGCTGCTGCACCAGGAACACACAGACTCCTCACTCAGAGAGTCACAGAATGAGTTGGAAGGGAGCTTCAAGCTCATCCAGCTCCAGCCCCCTGCCATGGGCAGGGACACCTCCCACCGGCACAGCTTGCTCAAGGCCTCATTCAGCCTGGCCCTCAACACCTCCAGGGAGGAGGCAGCCACAGCCTCCCTGTGCCAGTGTCTCCCCAACTGCACTGCAAAGAATTTCTTCCCCAGCTCCAGTCTAGTTTCTTTGAAAGGGTAGGGAAAGGTAGGGTAAGGTAGGGTAAGGTAAACCAGGTTGGAAAGCCCTTTGAGATCCTCAAGTGCAACCTATCACCCAGCACCATCTGATCAACTAAACCATGGCACCAAGTGCCTCAGCCAGGCTCTCCCTAAACACTTCCAGACCATTCACTCCAACAAATGACTTGGATCTGACCAAAGCACCTTTACAGACCTGCAAAGCACAGCACAAGGTAGGGAAGCAACCTTCTCACAGCTGCTTTCACCAGCTGAAGCTGCTGTCAGAGCCCCTCCTTTGCTGAGCATTTCATTTCAAGGCAGGCAGAGGCTGCAGCCAGGCTGCTGGAATTTCTTTCAGCAGAAGCTGATCCTATCTACTCCTGCCCCAAATCTGGGCAGTGCCTTGCTGAAAACCATACTCACAGAAAGACTCCAGAGCAGCTAAGGTGTCAGCAAGAGACAGAATGGCTCAGTCCAGGGTCATTTGAAGACACAAAACCCTCTCCAGCCCTACCTACTCCTCTTAGCACAGTAAAAGAGGTCAGAAGTGACCATCACTGCCTCCTTTTCCTAAACTGGGGGCTTCAATACCTAAAAGCAGCAAAGCTGGACCAAATGAAGCAGAAGAATGCACAGAAAGCTTGGATTAGGACCATTAAGAGGGAGGAGCTTTCTGCTTTGCTTGAAAGGAAACAGAGTCCATAGGAGCTGGGGCTGCCCCTCCCTGGAGGTGCTCCAAGGCCAGGCTGGATGAGGCCTTGAGCAGCCTGGGCTGGGGGGAGGTGTCCCTGCCCATGGCAGGGGGCTGGCACTGGATGAGCTTGAAGGGTCCTTCCAACCCAACCCATGCTGTGATTCTCTGGACGAAGTCACTGCTGTCACCACCCAGCCTCCTAAACCATGCAGATATCCTGTATGCCACAGCAGCAACCCCTGGTCCTCACTGCCTCTTCTCCTTGCCAGCCAAGCACTCAGCATGAAAATGAAAAGCCAAGGTCAAACCAGGGCTTCAGCACTGGGTGCAAGTGACACTAATGACATCAAAATCACCTCTCCATGCCCTGTTGGCTACCCACACACTGCCTCAAGTGTCTGGGCAGACCTGCATGGATGTTTTCCATCTTGCCTGCAGCACTTTGGTATTAGGGATGTGCAGTTTTGTCTCACTGGCACCTTGCTTGTGGGGGGCTGGGGGGGGAGGAAAGCCTTTTAATTGAAAGATCTTGGAATCACAGAACTGTCAGGGTGGGAAGGGACCTCAAGGCTCAGCCAGTCCCAAGCCCCTGCCATGGCCAGGGACACCTCACACCACAGCAGGTTGCTCACAGCCACATCCAGCCTGGCTGCAAACACCTCCAGGCAGGAGGCTTCCACCACCTCCCTGGGCAACCTGTGCCAGGCTCTCACCACCCTCATGGGCAACAACTTCTTCCTCACAGTCAATCTCAATCTCCCCACTTCTACTTTTGCTCCATCCCCCCCAGTCCTATCCCTCCCTGACACCCTCAAAAGTCCCTCCCCAGCTTTCTTGGAGCCCCCTTCAGACACTGGAAGGCCACAATTAGGTCTCCTAGGAGCCTTCTCCTCTCCAGACTGCACAACCCCAACTCCCTCAGTCTGTCCTCACAGCAAAAGAGCTCCAGCCCTGTGCTCATCTTGCCCCTTGCCTGGAGAGCTGCAACATGAAGGGTGCTGCTTCCATCTTGAAAGCACACATCCAGGCTAGCCAGAGCCTTGCACATATGCAGTTATTTTGCTCAGCTATCTTTTATCAGTTTATGTCATCCAATCAATTAGGATAAACTGTGAGCAAAGTCTCCACTGCCTGCAGAGATTTCCTGTCAAACACCCAACAAGGTTTCACAGCTGTTCCTGCAGCTTTTCTCCCTCAGGAGCTACCCAGGTAGCCTCCAGCTGTCACAAAATTCATTGGTTCTGGTGTCAGACAAGCTCCACACTCCTTGAACACAGAGTAGCAGAATGGTTTGGCTTGGAAAGAACCTTAAAGATCATCACCAGCACTCCCAAGTCCTTCTCTGCAGGGCTGAGAGTCCCCAGCTTGGACTGATGTCAAGGGTTGCCCTGACCCAGGGGCAGGACCTTGCACTTTGCCCTATTGAACCTCCTGAGGTTCTCCTCAGCCACCTCTGCAGGCTGCCCAGGTGCCTCTGGATGGCTCCCATCCCATCCTTCACTCTTATCAACTGCACCTCCCAGCTTGGTGTCATCAGCAGCCTTGCTGAGGGTGCCTCACTCTCACTCTCTGTAGCATTGATGAAGATACTGAACAGCTCTGGTCCCCCCTTTGAGGGACACCACTTGTCACCCATCTCCTCCTGGGCCCAGAGTCAATGGTCATTACCCTTTGGCTGCAAGCACCCAGGCAGTTCCTTCTCCACTGCACAGCCCACCCACCACACCCACACCTCTCCAGCTTGGGGAGAAGGCTGCTGTGGGGGACTGGGACAAAAGCTTGACAAAGACCTTCAGTTCCTCTGTAAGCAGCTGATTCCTAAGGTCCCTTCCAACCTAAGCCACTTTGGACACCAAGCTGAGCTCTTTGGGTGCCAAGAACAGCACCAGAGCTGTCCACAAGAGGCACCACTCACCTGGACAATTACCAGGGGAACAAAGCAGGATCCCAGCATGCTAGGGATTGGAAGGGACCTCCAAAGATCATGGAGTCCAACCCCCCTGCCAGAGCAGGAGCAGAAAGCAGCTCCAGAGTATCAAAGCTTATGGTTTCAAACAAAGCCCCTGAAGCCCACCTGGTTGTGAGTGCAACACAAGTAAGCAAAGCAGAAACAGAGCACAGAGACTGTCATGGAAAACCCTAAGGCAGCAGGCTGCTGTCACTGGAAATTTGTACCACCCCCAAACACTGCAACTAATTATCTGGAAGGAAAGGGCTGAGGAGCCTCCAGCACCAAACCCCAGAGTGCTCATGGAGCCCATCTGACAATCAGACCTTGCAGCAGCTCTCTGGGACTGTCTGCTCCACAGTAAACCCTCTCAGCATTTACTTAGGCAGAGTTATCTTCTGTCCCAGAGCTTCCTCCTAGCCTGTAATGTCATCCCTGTGCTCCAAGAATGTTGCTGTGCTCCAGCAGGCAGGAACTCAGAACTTCCAGGAAGGCTTCTGCTGCTGACTATCATTCCCATCTCCCCTCTGCCAAGCATCTCAGCCCTCCAGCCAGAGCTGGACAAGGACACTCCAACAAATCAGCTGGATCTGACCAAAGCACCTTTACAGACCTGCAAAGCACAGCACAAAGCAGGGAAGCAACCTTCTCACAGCTGCTTTCACCAGCTGAAGCTGCTGTCAGAGCCCCTCCTTTGCTGAGCATTTCATTTCAAGGCAGGCAGAGGCTGCAGCCAGGCTGCTGGAATTTCTTTCAGCAGAAGCTGATCCTATCTACTCCTGCCCCAAATCTGGGCAGTGCCTTGCTGAAAACCATACTCACAGAAAGACTCCAGAGCAGCTAAGGTGTCAGCAAGAGACAGAATGGCTCAGTCCAGGGTCATCTGAAGACACAAAACTCTCTCCAGCCCTACCTACTCCTCTTAGCACAGTAAAAGAGGTGAGAAGTGACCATCACTGCCTCCTTTTCCTAAACTGGGGGCTTCAGTACCTAAAAGCAGCAAAGCTGGACCAAATGAAACAGAAGAATCCACAGAAAGCTTGGATTAGGACCATTAAGAGGGAGGAGCTTTCTGCTTTGCTTGAAAGGAAACACAGAGTCCATAGGAGCTGGGGCTGCCCCTCCCTGGAGGTGCTCCAAGGCCAGGCTGGATGAGGCCTGAGAGTGTTCATAACCTGCCATGCAGAAGAGTGACAGCCTGGGAGCTGCTCTAAGAGCCAAGTTAAGCCTCCTGAAGGCTGTGCAGCCAGCCAGTGCCAGAGGCTTTGACTGCTGCCCAAAATCCATTCATCAGTCAACAGGCAAAGCCTTTGGTGGATTGATCACTCCGGGAAAGCTAAGCACCAGGGCTCTTTGTTTGGGAATCCACAGAGACTCAACTGCTCTGCCTCCCAGCTCTTGATGTCAACACCTTCCCCAGCTGGAACTGTCAGGCTAATGGCAGAGGTATTCTAAGGCAGGAGAAGAACAACACACACCAAAGAAACAACTCATTGCCCCAGGGGCACTTTGGGCTTTGCAGACAGCACCCAGCAGTTACTCACAGAGTGTCTCTCCACATCATCTCTGATCAGCAGAAAGGTCTCCCCTGTTCTTCATGCACCTGCAGCCAAACAGGAAACAATTCAGTGAATCTACAGCAGAACCTCAGACAGCCAGCCCCCAGCAGCACAGAATCATAACACCACTGAAGGCTTTGGGTTGGACAGGACCTCAAAGCTCAGCCAGTTCCCACCCCCTGCCATGGGCAGGGACACCTCCCACCAGCACAGCTTGCTCAAGGCCTCATCCAGCCTGGCCTTCAACACCTCCAGGCAGGAGGCAGCCACAGCCTCCCTGGGCAACCTGTGCCAGAGTCTCCCCAGCCTCACTCTCAAGAGTTTCTTCCTCATCTCCAGTCTCAGTCTCCCCTCTCCCAGCTCAAAGCCATTGTTCCTCATCCTGGCACTCCCAGCCCTTGTCACAAGTCCCTCCCCAGCTCCCCTGGAGCCCCTTCAGGTCCTGGAAGGCTGCTCTGAGGTCTCTCTGGAGCCTTCTCCTCTCCAGCCATCTGCCTCTCAGCTCTCTTGGACTTTCCCCAAACCAGCCAAGATTTGTTCAAAGCATTCCCACACCACACCACTTTCTCCCCAGCTCCCTAACTGCCTCCTGCAGCAAAATTACCCAGAGGAAGCAGCACAAGAGGGGGAAGGCTGCTGCTTGTTTGCATGCATCACACAGCTCCTTGCTGTGCCAACAGGGCTGAATTATGAAAACTAATCAAGTGCACAGGCAGAGCACATGCCCCAGATTTCTCTAATAACCTCCTGCTTTAACCCAGCTGCTCCTGAGCCTGCCTAGCCCCACCAACAATTTACTGAACTGGAAGCTCTGACTCATTCCAACCAGCTTTCAAAGGGGGGAAGGGGGAAGTGCTGGGATCGTTTCTGTGCAAGCACTGCTTTCATTTGCATGAAAGAGGGCAACACTTTCACCAGGCCCAGCCTTAAGATGGAATAGAGCTGATTAAAAACCCTCTTTGTTTCAGGGGTTTTTAACTCTGTCTCAGGAGTATGAGATCCAGCACTCTGAGCTGGGTTAGGAACTGGCTGGAGGCTGAGCCCAGAGAGTGGTGGTGAATGGTGCCACAGCCAGCTGGCAGCCAGGCACCAGTGGTGTGCCCCAGGGAGCAGTGCTGGGCCCTGTGCTCTTTAACATCTTCATTGATGATCTGGAGGAGGGCATTGAGTCCATCATCAGTAAGTTTGCAGAAGACAGCAAGCTGGGGGCAGGAGTTAGAGGGTAGGAGAGCTCTGCAGAGGGACCTCAACCGACTGGACAGATGGGCAGAGGCCAACAGGATGGCATTCAACAAGCCCAAGTGCCAGGGGCTGCACTTTGGCCACAGCAACCCCAGGCAGAGCTACAGGCTGGGGTCAGAGTGGCTGAGAGCTGCCAAAGAGAGAGGGACCTGGGAGTGCTGGTTGACAGCCACCTGAACATGAGCCTGCAGTGTGCCCAGGCAGCCAAGAAGGCCAATGGCATCCTGGCCTGCATCAGGAACAGTGTGGCCAGCAGGAGCAGGGAAGTCATTGTGCCCTGTGCTCAGCACTGCTTAGGCCACACCTTGAGTCCTGTGTCCAGTTCTGTGCTCCTCAGGTTAGGAAGGACATTGAGAGACTTGAAGGTGTCCAGAAAAGGGCAAGGAGGCTGGGGAGGGGTCTGGAGCACAGCCCTGTGAGGAGAGGCTGAGGGAGCTGGGGTTGCTTAGCCTGGAGAAGAGGAGGCTCAGGGGAGACCTCATTGCTCTCTCCAACTCCCTGAAGGGAGGCTGTAGCCAGGTGGGGGTTGGTCTCTTCTCCCAGGCAACCAGCACCAGAACAAGAGGACACAGTCTCAAGCTGTGCCAGGGGAGGTTTAGGCTGGAGATGAGGACAAAGTTCCTCAGTGAGAGAGTTGTTAGCCATTGGAATGTGCTGCCAGGGAGGTGGTGGAGTCCCCATCCCTGGAGGTGTTCAAGAGGGGATTGGATGTGGCACTTGGTGCCATGGTCTAGTCATGAGGTCTGTGGTGACAGGTTGGACTTGATGATCTTTGAGATCTCTTCCAACCCTGGTGATACTGTGACACTGTGTGATCATCCAGCCACTAACCAAGCCAAAGATTACAGACTGAAGTCTGTGATCTCCTGCTTCCCCTTCAAGGGACAAGGCAAAAGCTGCACCACTTCCATGTGCAAAGCACTCCTGGGTTTTGATCTTTTTTAGATTTGCCATTTCCTTGCCAATGGAACTGAAGGGGAAAACAATCAGCAGCTGGAGGGAGCAGGTATCTCCTTCAAGCCATTCAGTATTAATTCACAGTCCAAAAGAGGAGTTCCTTTTCCTTCACTTAATGCTTTGAACACACAAATTAAAGAGGCTCCAGAGCAGGCCTGAGGAGAAGGCCTTGGGGGTATCAGGTGGTGACAAAGTCCCCAGGAGCCAGCACTGGTCCCTGGAAGCCCAGAGCCAGCTGAGTGCTGAGCTGCAGCCAGAGCAGGGAGAGCAGCAGCACAGGGAGGGGATTCTGCCCCTCTGCTCTGCTCAGAGCCCACCTGCAGCACTGCCTCCAGCTCTGGGGCCCCCAGACCTGGAGCTGCTGGATTTGGTTGACAGAAGGTCACCAAGATGATCAGAATGTTGGAGAGCCTCCCCTGTGGGGCCAGGCTGGGAGAGCTGGGGCTGTTCAGGCTGGAGAAGAGAAGGCTCCAGGGACACCTCAGAGCAGCCTTGCAGGACCTGAAGGGCTCCAGGAGAGCTGGGGAGGGACTTGTGACAAGGGCTGGGAGTGCCAGGATGAGGAACAATGGCTTTGAGCTGGGAGAGGGGAGATTGAGACTGGAGATGAGGAAGAAATTGTTGAGAGTGAGGCTGGGGAGACTCTGGCACAGGCTGCCCAGGGAGGCTGTGGCTGCCTCCTGCCTGGAGGTGTTCAGGGCCAGGCTGGATGAGGCCTTGAGCAGCCTGTGCTGGTGGGAGGGGTCCCTGCCCATGGCAGGGGGCTGGAGCTGGATGATCTTTCAGGTCCCTTCCAACACAACCCCCTGTGTGAATCCAGGAACCATAGCTAACTTTCTTTCCCCTGCCAGGGAGCTAGGAGCTGAACTTCTCAGGGATGTGCAAGCTCCTCAGATCCCTCTGGGCTGTGGCTTTCATTTTTGTTGTTCCTCTCACACCTTGCCATCACTCTTTCAGATACCAAAGCAGGAACACGCTTTGCTGTGTGACACTTCATCTCTTCCACAGAACATTCTATTCAACAGCCCTCAGCAGGGATTTAGGAAGAGAATTCCAAAGGGATGTGGTTAAGAGCCACACACCATGGATCAGCTTTCCACAGAGAAGTTCAGCCACACCAACTCCATGCAGCCAGTGAAAGCCTCCCTGCCACACAACTCACCCAGCACAAACCCTGGGAAGGTAGTGTAGGCTTCTACCTCATGGTTATCACAGAATGATTCAGGTTGGAAGGGACTTCACAGATCATCTGCTCCAACCCCCCTGCCATGGGCAGGGACAGCTCTCAACTACCCTTGCTTGTCCAAAGTCTCATCCAGCCTGGCCTTCAACACCCCCAGGGAGGAGGCAGCCACAAGCTTCCTGGGCAGCCTGTGCCAGAGCCTCACCACCCTCATACTGAGGAGCAAGCAGCAATGTCCCTTTCAGTCACAGCTGGTTACCTCTGACACTGCTCAGTCACAGAATCACACAATGTTGGGGTTCAGAAAAGACCTCAAAAGCTCATCCAGTCCAAGCCCCTGCCAGAGCAGGGTCACCCAGGGCAGGGCACACAGAACACATCCAGGTGGGGCTGGAAAGGCTCCAGAGCAGGAGACTCCACAACCTTGCTCCAGGGCCCCAGCACCCTCAGAATCAATGCAGTTTCTCCTCCTCATTTTCAGGGGAAACTTCCTGTGGCTGAGTTTACATCCAGCTGGCAGCCAGGCACCAGTGGTGTGCCCCAGGGATCAGTGCTGGGCCCCATCCTCCTTAACATCTTCATTGATGATCTGGAGGAGGGGATGGAGTCCATCAGCAGTAAGTTTGCAGATGACAGCAAGCTGGGGGCAGGAGTTGATCTGTTAGAGGGTAGAGAGCTCTGCAGCGGGACCTTGCCAGGCTGGACAGATGGGCAGAGGCCAAGGGCAGGAGGTTGAACACAGCCAAGTGCCAGGTGCTGCACATTGGCCACAGCAACCCCAGCCAGAGCTACAGGCTGGGGGCAGAGTGGCTGAGAGCAGCCAGGCAGAGAGGGGCCTGGGGGTGCTGGTGGACAGCAGCTGAACAGGAGCCTGCAGTGTGCTCAGGGGGCCAAGAAGGCCATTGGCATCCTGGCCTGCATCAGGAACAGTGTGGCCAGCAGGAGCAGGGAGGTCATTGTGCCCTGTGCTCAGCACTGGTTAGGCCACACCTTGAGTCCTGTGTCCAGTTCTGGGCTACTCAGGTCAGGAA
This sequence comes from Melanerpes formicivorus, assembly GCF_026170545.1. Classification (NCBI taxonomy): domain Eukaryota; kingdom Metazoa; phylum Chordata; class Aves; order Piciformes; family Picidae; genus Melanerpes; species Melanerpes formicivorus. The sequence continues at coordinate 2,185,455 of NW_027142425.1, read as the reverse complement.
AGATGTTGAGCTGCTGGAAGGTGTCCAGAGAAGGGCAAGAAAGCTGGGGAGGGGTCTGGAGCACAGCCCTGTGAGGAGAGGCTGAGGGAGCTGGGGTTGCTTAGCCTGCAGAAGAGGAGGCTCAGGGGAGACCTTCTTGCTCTCTCCAACTCCCTGAAGGGAGGTTGTAGCCAGGTGGGGGTTGGTCTCTTCTCCCAGGCACCCAGCACCAGAACAAGAGGACACAGTCTCAAGCTGTGCCAGGGGAACTTCAGGCTGGATGTTAGGAAGAATTCTTCCCAGCAAGAGCGATTGGCCATTGGGATGTGCTGCCCAGGGAGGTGGTGGAGTCCCCATCCCTGGAGGTGTTTAGGAAGAGCCTGGATGAGGCCCTTGGTGCCATGGTTTAGTTGATCAGATGGTGCTGGGTGATAGGTTGGGCTTGGTAATCTCTGAGGTCTTTTCCAACCTGGTTAATTCTATTCTATTCTACATCCATTGCCCCTTGTCCTATCCTTGGGCATCACTGAGCAGAGCCTGGCTCCATCCTCCTGACAGCCACCCAGCAAATATTTGTAGACACAAGGTGCCCTCTGAGCCTGCTCCTCTCCACACTCAACAGCCCCAGGTCTCTCAGCCTTCACTCATCAGACAGCTGCTTCAGTCCCTTCTTCACCCTGGTGGCCTCTGCTGAACTCCCCCCAGCAGTCTCTCCTCCTTTCCCCTCTAAAGCAGCAGCACTAGTTAGAGAAGCTCCCTCTAAGCACAGAGCATTTCCCTAAGGCTCCCATTTGTGTCTGGAAAGCAGGGTGCAGGATGGGCTGCTTCAGGCAGCTTTCAGAGTGAGCTCTGTTTGTGTTTGCTGGCCAGCAGCACAGCCTCCCAGTGCTCAGAGCAGGCAGCAGAGTTGCATTACCTAAGAGCAGCATCAGCATCCATCAGATGGCCCCTGATGAGCAGCAATTAGCAACTGGAATCATTCTCCACCTAGGAAGGTTAACTGCCAATTACATAAAGAGCTTCACTGAAAAATGGGCCCAGGCACAACAGGAATCAGCCATCCCAGCCTGCAGGACACACCACAACACACCACCCCACTGCTGAGCTTGGAAGAGAGCCTTGAGATCAAGGCCAAGCTCAGCCAGAGCTCACAATCCACCACTGCTGCTGAGCCACTGCCCCTGCACCACAGCCCTCAGCACCACATCCAGGCAGCTCTGAACCCCTCCAGGAATGAGGACTTCAGCACCTCCCTGGGTAGCCTGGGACAGGGCCTGAGAACCACTGCTGGAGAGAAGTTTCTCCTCATATCAGACCTGAACCTCCCCTGGCACAATCTGAGGCCATTTCCTCTTGTTCCATGTGAGAAGAGCCCAACCCCATCTGGCTTAAGCCTCCTTTGAGAGAGCTGCAGAGCTCTCCCCTCAGCCTCCTCTTCTGGAGATCAAACAGCCCCAGATCACAGACTCACAGCCTGGGTTGGGTTCGAAAGGACCTCAAAGCTCAGCCAGTTCCAACCCCTGCCAGGGGCAGGGACACCTCCCACCAGCCCAGGATGCTCAAGGCCTCATCCAGCCTGGCCTTCAACACCTCCAGGCAGGAGGCAGCCATAGCCTCCCTGGGCAACCTGTGCCAGAGTCTCCCCACCCTCACTCTAAAGAATTTCTTCCCAATCTCCAGTCTCAGTCTCAAAGCCATCCCCTTAGAGCCTCCTCCTAAGAGTTGTGTTTCAGGTCCCCCAGCAGCTTGGCTGCTCTTCTTTGGACACAGTCCCCCACAGGAGCAGCTTTACATACAGCAAGACCCAGCCTGGGAGCACAGGAGAGGGGCAAGGAGAAGGCTGCAGCTAACATTGCAGTGACAGAGTGGAAGGAGCCAGCAGAGGGAGGGGACAGGGAGGGGCAGCAGCAGGGCCCAGTGCCCCAAAGGACAGGGCAGCACAAGGGAGGCACAGAGCTGCCTGCCAGAGCCATGCAGAGCTGAGAGCTGAGCAGCTCTGCTGGGCTCACCCTGTCTCTGCTGTGTGAACAGTAGCACTGCTCTGTCTCCTCTGCCCCAGGCCCAAACATCTGCACCAGAGTTAGAGAATGGTTGGACTCAGTGAGCTTCAAAGTCTGCTCCAGCCAAAATGATTCCATCAGCTTATGACCTCGAGATGCACAGCTGCAGCTCCAAGCACCACTCAGAGCTGTACACAGCACCCAGCTGGCTGCCAGGGGAAGCTCTCCCAAATGCTGCTCTCCTCCTGCTGCTATCCCTACACCCCCAGTCTGCAGAAGGTCCCTGCAGAGCCCAGAGCCCATCCTCCCCTTTGCCCCTGGCCAGACTGCAGCAGCAAGCATCCTCTCCACTCCTCTGCTGCAGGCTCTGGGGGCTCCTGCCCCATGGTTCTGACCAGAGGAAGGGTTTAAATCATCATCTCTCACCAGCCCCTGGAAGCACACAGTTGTGATTCTGAGCTCACACAGCCTCCTTCCACGTGCCACTGGCTCCATTCTGAGGAGTGTCAGCTACAAACTGAGAGGCATCAACTAAACACAGCTCTGGAAGGGCTGATGAGAAGGCCAGCCCCCAGCAGGCTGAAGGCAAGGCAGAGGAAACCCTGTGAGGCTCCCAGGGAAATAACACAGACTGCACCAGCCAAAAGCTCCTGGTCTAGAGCAGTGGCTGCTGGAGAGCCAGAGCTCAGCAAAGGAACCTACTGAGTCCTGCACCTGGGGAGGAACAGCAGCATGCTGCAGTAGAGGTGGAGAGTTGACCTACTGCAAAGCAGCTCCATGGAGAGGGACTTGCATGTGCTGGGGAGCAGCAGCTCTTCACGGGGCAGCAAGGTGCCCTGGGGGCCAAGAGGCCAACGGTGTCCTGGGGGTATTGAGAGGAGTGGGGGCAGCAGGTCAAGGCAGGTTCACCTCCCCCATACCCTGCCCTGCTGAGACCACATCCACAGGACTGTGTCCAGCTCTGGGCTCCACAGTTCCAGAGGGGCAGGGATAGAAGAGAGTGTCCCACAGAGGCCATGAGGATGCTGAAGGGACTGCAACATCTGTGTGGTGAGGAGAGGCTGAGAGCCCTGGGGCTGTTTAGCCTGGGGAAGAGAAGGCTGGGAGGGGATCTGAGCAATGCCTATAAGTACCTGAAGGGTGGGTGCCAAGAAGGGGCCAGGCTCTGTGCAGTGGTGCCCTGTGACAGGGCAAGGGGCAGGGGACACAAACTGAAGCACAGGAGGTTTCACCTCAACATGAGGAGAAGCTTCTTTGCTATGAGGGTGCTGAGCCCTGGAGCAGGCTGCCCAGAGAGGTTATGGTCTCTGCTCTGGAGACTTTCCAAACCCACCTGGATGTGTTCTGTGTGCCCTGCCCTGGGTGACCCTGCTCAGGCAGGGGGCTTGGACTGGAAGATCTCTGGAGGTCCCTCCCAACCCCTACCATTCTCTGACTCTATGGTACCAGAGCCACCTGCTTCACTGACAGACTAAAGCCAGAGTGCTTCCTTCAGCTGCCATTAACATATCCACCCTGGAATCACTTTCCCTTAAGTTCTGAGCTGTTTCTCTCAGCAGCCATGCCCTCCACCTGCAGGCCTCACACAAAGCACATCTCCATATGCAGATAAAGGCCTGGGAAGAATGCTGCAGGATCCAGTTAGTCAGCATGATCTCAAGCCCCAGTCACCACCAGCAAGCTTACTCATTCTGGAGTGCTGCTAAGAGGTGAAGGTGGAAGCCAGGGAAGAGCAGGCTGCAGTGTCAGCTTAAAGGCATTCCTGGTGCCTTGTGTGGAGCACACCTTCCAAAGGCAAAGCCACTGAACTGACACTTCAGGAAACACCAGGTCAGAAGGCTCCCCAGAGCACAACACTGCACACACCACTCACTGCTTCATCCTGAGCCAAACAAATGACATCAGAGCTGAGTAAGATGTGCCACACACTGGTACTGGAGCCCAGCTCTCAGGAGCATGGGAACAACTCCAGGGAATCACTGAATGCCTTGGAAGAGACCTGAAAGCTTATCCAGCTCCAACCCCCTGCCATGGGCAGGGACACCTCCCACCAGCACAGGCTGCTCAAGGCCTCATCCAGCCTGGTCCTGAACACCTCCAGGCAGGAGGCAGCCACAGCCTCCCTGGGCAGCCTGTGCCAGAGTCTCCCCACCCTCACTCTCAACAATTTCTTCCTCCTCTCCACTCTCAGTCTCCCCTCTCCCAGCTCAAAGCCATTGTTCCTCATCCTGATACTCCCAGCCCTTGGCCAAAGTCCCTCTCCCCAGCTCTCCTGGAGCCCTTCAGGTCCTGGAAGGCTGCTCTGAGGTCTCCCTGGAGCCTTCTCTTCTCCAGGCTGAACAGCCCCAACTCTCCCAGCCTGACCCCACAGGGGAGGTTCTGCAGCCCTCTGCTCATCTTGGTGGCCTCCTCTGGAGCCTCTCCAGCAGCTCCAGGTCCTTTTTGTGCTGGGGGCCCAGAGCTGGAGGCAGTGCTGCAGGTGGGGTCTGAGCAGGACAGGGGGGCAGAATCCCCTCCCTGTGCTGCTGGGCTGCAAAGTTCCCCTTGCTGGCTGATGATGCCTCCCCCAAAAGGCTTTCCCAGCGAGCACAGCTCTGCTGACCCTCCTCTGCCTGCCTCTACCCTGCAGGAAGAGCTGGGAGCACACCTAAGCAGCAGCTTCAGGGCTGTGCTGTCCTGCTGTGCTAGCTGCACAGGAGCAGTTTTGCTGTGCTTTAGCCATCACCCAACCCATCACCATTTGCAGACACCAAACAGCTCAGCTTCCTTACTGTTCATGGCAGGATCCCAGGGCTCTGTTTCGCCATTCCCAAGCAGTCCAGGTTCATTTTGACATCTAGAACAGGGGGCAGGGAGAGAAAAGAGATTGGTCACATGCATTTCCAGCCTGATATTCACTGTAGCTGTTGTTTGCAAGCAGTGCAGTGGAGAGCATCTCCAGCAGAGTGAACTGTTGGCTCCTGCAGCTCTGACTCCCCCACCAGTGGGGAACTGGACAGCCCCAGCTCTTGCCTGGAGGGGAAGGTCACTCACTCCCTGCACACCTGCAGCATCCTGCTCTTTCCCAGCAAGACAGATCATTCCACACAACATTCTGCAGCATTCTGCCAGAGCACAGCCTCAAACAAAAAAGCCACTGCAGCAACAGTGCAGGAGGAACAAAAAGCCAGAGCTACTTTTTGCTTCCACACAGCTCAGGCTGTGCAGGTGGCAGCAGCAGAGCCCCCATGCACCCAGCAGTCACAGCCTGCCTTATGACACTGAGCCAAGCTTCCCAGAGTCACCCAACAGCTGCTACCACAGCTGGAAGCTGCCTGGCTGGGCTGGCACAGAGAGCCCCACTCAAAAAGGAGGATGGGGGTGATGAGATTGAGAGCAGCCCTGCAGAGAAGGCCTTGGGGGTGCTGGTGGGGGAGAAGCTGGACAGGAGCCAGCAATGGGCACTGGCAGCACAGAAGGCCAAGGGCAGCCTGGGCTGCATCCAAAGCAGTGTGGCCAGAGCTGGAGAGAGGGATCCTGCCCCTCTGCTCTGCTCTGGGGAGACCTCACCTGCAGGGCTGGGGCCAGATATGAGGTCACCAACACAAGAGAGACCTGGAGCTGATGGAGAGGGTCCAGAGGAGGCCACCAATATGCTCAGAGGGCTGCAGAACCTCTGCTATGGGGACAGGCTGGGAGAGTTGGGGCTGTTCAGCCTGCAGAAGAGAAGGCTCCAGGGAGACCTCAGAGCTGCATTTCAATATCTGCAGGGGAGCTGCAGGCAGCTGGGGAGGGACTGTTCAGAAGGGGCTGTAGGGACAGGACAAGGGACAAGGGTTTGAAAGTGGAGCAGGGCAGAGGTAGGTTGGCCATCAGGAGGAAGCTCTGCACAGGGAGGGTGGTGAGACACTGGCACAGGCTGCCCAGGGAGGTGCTTGAGGCTCCATCCCTGGAGCCATTCAAGCTCAGCCTGGCTGTGTCCCTGTGCAGCCTGCTCTAGCTGGAGCTGTCCCTGCTGCCTGCAGGGGTTGAATGAGATGCCCTTGGAGGCTCCCTTCCAGCCTGTTGTGAAATAGCACACAGTTACAGCCCTGGGTTTCAGAGCCATTTGGAAGCCTTCTCAGGGCCAGCAGGAACACCTGAGGAAGCTGAGGGGATGCACAGCTTTTCTTTGGAGGGCTGACAAGGCAGCTCAGCAAAAAGCTGGCCCCAAGAGACAAAGGGCAGTGAGCTCCTTTGCAAGGGGAGTCATTCCCTTGATTCATTCCAACACAAAGCAGTGACTTAGAGCTGGCAGAGGGCTGCCACCATTCCCTTCCTTTCAGAAACCATAACAAATGGAAGCATCACACTTGGCACCTGGTATGGCACAGCCAGCTAGCAGCAGCATGTCAGAGTCACTCCTACAATCAATGACCAGCTCTTCAACTGCAAGCCCTTGCTGACCTGGGCTGCTTCATCCAGCTACAACAATCACCCCATCCTCACAACACCCCCCAGGAAACTGCAAGCCAGCCAGCTGCTGCTGGTTAAGAGAAGGACAGCACCTGAGGAATGAAACCCTCTGAGACATTCAGCCTTCATGAGCAGAGCAAAGGAAGTACCTGAAGACTACAGAGCTAATTGCTGGCTTGTTCCAGGAAGTTTTCTTTCAATCCTTCTCCTCAACACCATGTCCAATTCCTTTGTTTTCTCCAGACACATGTCTGCACAGGGCAGCCAGCAGCCAGACACACAAGGGACAGCTAACACTGATGTGGCAGGGGTGGACTGGGCAAGGCTTCAGGATGTCTCTGGGGTATCTTTGGTGAAGAAAGGCTGAAGGGGTTCCTGGTGGACAGATGGATGCCCATGAGCCAGCAATGTGGCCAAGAAGGCCAAGGGCATCCTGGGGTGGATTAGAAGGGCTGTCAGAGAGGTTCTCCTGCCCCTCTGCTCTGCCCTGCTGAGGCCACATCTGGAATATTGTGTCCAGTTCTGGGCCGCTCAGCTCAAGAAGGAGCTCAGGGAACTGCTTGAGAGAGTCCAGCCCAGAGGCACAGAGCTGCTGCAGGCAGTGGAACATCTCCCTGTGAGCACAGCTGAGGGAGCTGGGGGTCCTGCAGCTGGGAGCAGAGGAGCCTGAGGGCTGCCCTCATGGCTGGGGATAAAGATGTGCAGGGCTGGAGCCAGGCTCTGCTCAGGGATGGCCAAGGACAGCACAAGGGGCACTGGGGGCAAGCTGGAGCAGAGGAGGTGCCAGGGGAACAGGAGGGAAACCTTTGTCCCTGTGAGGGTGCTGAGCCCTGGAGCAGGCTGCCCAGAGAGGTTGTGGAGTCTCCTGCTCTGGAGCCTTTCCAGCCCCGCTGGCTGTGCTCTGTGTGCCCTGCCCTGGGTGCCCCTGCTCTGGCAGGGGGCTGGAGTGGGTGATCTCTGGAGGTCCCTTCCAACCCCTAACACTCTGTGATTCTAAGCAGTTATGAAGCAGCTCCTGGTGGTGAGCAGCTCTGAGAGGTGCAGGCTCCCCAGCAGCCAGCACAACCTGGGGCTGTCCCTGGGGCTGTGCCAGGCTGCCCTGGGCACACAGCAGCAGCGTCCCAGCGCGGGGCCTGTGCCAGGCTGCCAGCGAGGCAGAGCTCAAACAACGCCAGACTTGTGAGACACATCTGCCATGGCACTGAAACAAGCAAGTCACTACAGAGAGAGCATTTTTCCTCTAACCCACTCTTTTTTTCTCCCCCCTTCTCACATTTCTCCTTTTTCCACCATTCTTTGTTCCTGCCTCCCCCTCCAGGGCTGGGAAGTGTTGCCATGCAACCTGCCTCGGGCACATTTGCATCTTCCGGCCCAGCTCCTTCCTGCCCTTAGCCTGCCTGATGAATAAACAATCTGAGGCAGGAGTGGGAGCTGCTCACAGCCCGGCCTCTGCTCTGCTCCAGGGCACAGCCCGGCCTCCGCTCCAGGGCACAGCCTCTGCTCCGCTCCAGGGCACAGCTTCTGCTCCGCTCCAGGGCACAGCTTCTGCTCCGCTCCAGGGCACAGCCTCTGCTCTGCTCCAGCCACAGCCCAGCCTCCGCTCCAGGGCACAGCCCGGCCTCTGCTCTGCTCCAGGGCACAGCCCGGCCTCTGCTCTGCTCCAGGGCACAGCCTCTGCTCTGCTCCAGGGCACAGCCTCTGCTCTGCTCCGCTCCAGGGCACAGCCCGGCCTCTGCTCCGCTCCAGGGCACAGCCTCTGCTCTGCTCCAGCCACAGCCCAGCCTCCGCTCCAGGGCACAGCCCGGCCTCTGCTCTGCTCCAGGGCACAGCCTCTGCTCTGCTCCGCTCCAGGGCACAGCCCGGCCTCTGCTCCGCTCCAGGGCACAGCCTCTGCTCCGCTCCAGGGCACAGCCTCTGCTCTGCTCCAGCCACAGCCCGGCCTCTGCTCTGCTCCAGCCACAGCCCAGCCTCCGCTCCAGGGCACAGCCCGGCCTCTGCTCTGCTCCAGGGCACGGCCTCTGCTCTGCTCCAGGGCACGGCCTCTGCTCTGCTCCAGGGCACGGCCTCTGCTCTGCTCCAGGGCACGGCCTCTGCTCTGCTCCAGGGCACGGCCTCTGCTCTGCTCCAGGGCACGGCCTCTGCTCTGCTCCAGGGCACGGCCTCTGCTCTGCTCCAGGGCACGGCCTCTGCTCTGCTCCAGGGCACGGCCTCTGCTCTGCTCCAGGGCACGGCCTCTGCTCTGCTCCAGGGCACGGCCTCTGCTCTGCTCCAGGGCACAGCCCGGCCTCTGCTCCGCTCCAGGGCACAGCCTCTGCTCCGCTCCAGGGCACAGCCTCTGCTCTGCTCCAGCCACAGCCCAGCCTCCGCTCCAGGGCACAGCCCGGCCTCTGCTCTGCTCCAGGGCACGGCCTCTGCTCTGCTCCAGGGCACGGCCTCTGCTCTGCTCCAGGGCACGGCCTCTGCTCTGCTCCAGGGCACGGCCTCTGCTCTGCTCCAGGGCACGGCCTCTGCTCTGCTCCAGGGCACGGCCTCTGCTCTGCTCCAGGGCACGGCCTCTGCTCTGCTCCAGGGCACGGCCTCTGCTCTGCTCCAGGGCACGGCCTCTGCTCTGCTCCAGGGCACGGCCTCTGCTCTGCTCCAGGGCACGGCCTCTGCTCTGCTCCAGGGCACGGCCCGGCCTCTGCTCTGCTCCAGGGCACGGCCCGGCCTCTGCTCCGCTCCAGGGCACAGCCTCTGCTCTGCTCCAGGGCACAGCCTCTGCTCTGCTCCAGCCACAGCCCGGCCTCTGCTCTGCTCCAGGGCACGGCACAGCCTCTGCTCTGCTCCAGCCACAGCCCGGCCTCCGCTCTGCTCCAGCCACAGCCCGGCCTCTGCTCTGCTCCAGGGCACAGCCCGGCCTCGCCTCTGCTCCAGGGCACAGCCTCTGCTCTGCTCCAGGGCACAGCCCGGCCTCTGCTCTGCTCCAGGGCACAGCCTCTGCTCCGCTCCAGGGCACAGCCCGGCCTCTGCTCTGCTCCAGGGCACAGCCCGGCCTCCGCTCCGCTCCAGGGCACAGCCCGGCCTCCGCTCCGCTCCAGCCACAGCCCGGCCTCTGCTCTGCTCCAGGGCACAGCCTCTGCTCTGCTCCAGGGCACAGCCCAGCCTCTGCTCCGCCCCAGGGCACAGCCTCTGCTCCGCTCCAGGGCACAGCCCGGCCTCCGCTCTGCTCCAGGGCACAGCCCGGCCTCCGCTCCAGGGCACAGCCCGGCCTCTGCTCTGCTCCAGGGCACGGCCTCTGCTCCGCTCCAGGGCACAGCCCGGCCTCTGCTCTGCTCCAGGGCACAGCCCGGCCTCCGCTCCGCTCCAGGGCACAGCCCGGCCTCCGCTCCGCTCCAGCCACAGCCCGGCCTCTGCTCTGCTCCAGGGCACAGCCTCTGCTCTGCTCCAGGGCACAGCCCAGCCTCTGCTCCGCCCCAGGGCACAGCCTCTGCTCCGCTCCAGGGCACAGCCCGGCCTCCGCTCTGCTCCAGGGCACAGCCCGGCCTCCGCTCCAGGGCACAGCCCGGCCTCTGCTCTGCTCCAGGGCACAGCCTCTGCTCCGCTCCAGGGCACAGCCTCTGCTCTGCTCCAGGGCACAGCCCGGCCTCCGCTCTGCTCCAGGGCACAGCCCGGCCTCCGCTCCAGGGCACAGCCTCTGCTCTGCTCCAGGGCACAGCCTCTGCTCTGCTCCAGGGCACAGCCCGGCCTCTGCTCTGCTCCAGGGCACGGCACAGCCTCTGCTCTGCTCCAGGGCACGGCACAGCCTCTGCTCTGCTCCAGGGCACAGCCTCTGCTCTGCTCCAGGGCACAGCCCGGCCTCTGCTCTGCTCCAGGGCACGGCACAGCCTCTGCTCTGCTCCAGGGCACGGCACAGCCTCTGCTCTGCTCCAGGGCACGGCACAGCCTCTGCTCTGCTCCAGGGCACAGCCTCTGCCCTGCTCCAGGGCACAGCCCGGCCTCTGCTCTGCTCCAGGGCACAGCCTCTGCCCTGCTCCAGGGCACAGCCCGGCCTCTGCTCTGCTCCAGGGCACAGCCTCTGCTCTGCTCCAGGGCACAGCCCGGCCTCCGCTCCGGCCACGGCCTCTGCTTTGCTCTGCCCCCACCCACAGCCTGGCACACCAGCACAACTGACACCCAGCCGCTGCACCGTGTCCAGGGAAGGGCATCACAGAATCACCAAGGCTGGAAGAGACCTGAAAGATCAAGTCCAACCTGTCACCACAGATCTCATGACTAGACCATGGCACCAAGTGCCACATCCAATCCCCTCTTGAACACCTCCAGGGATGGGGACTCCACCACCTCCCTGGGCAGCACATTCCAATGGCTAACAACTCTCTCTGGGAAGAACTTTCTCCTCACCTTCCCTGGCACAGCTTGAGACTGTGTCCTCTTGTTCTGGTGCTGGGTGCCTGGGAGAAGAGACCAACCCCCACCTGGCTACAACCTCCCTTCAGGGAGTTGGAGAGAGCAAGAAGGTCTCCCCTGAGCCTCCTCTTCTCCAGGCTAAGCAACCCCAGCTCCCTCAGCCTCTCCTCACAGGGCTGTGCTCCAGACCCCTCCCCAGCTTTGTTGCCCTTCTCTGGACACCTTCCAGCAGCTCAACCTCCTTCCTAACCTGAGGAGCCCAGAACTGGACACAGGACTCAAGGTGTGGCCTGAGCAGTGCTGAGCACAGGGCACAATGACCTCCCTGCTCCTGCTGGCCACACTGTTGCTGATGCAGGCCAGGATGCCCTTGGCCTTCTTGCCCCCCTGGGCACACTGCTGGCTCATGTTTAGGCAGTTGTCAATCAGCACCCCCAGGTCCCTCTCTGTTTGGCAGCTCTCAGCCACTCTGACCCCAGCCTGTAGCTCTGCATGAAGTTGTTGTGGCCAAAGTGCAGCACCTGGCACTTCGGGTCTGGAGAACAGGGCTGGGGAAGAGCAGCTGAGGGAGCTGGGGGAGTTCAGCCAGGAGAAGAGGCTGAGGGAAGATCTTCTGACTCTCTACAACTACCTCCCAGGCTGGGGTCAGCCTCTTTGCTGTAGTAACACGTGACAGGATGAGAGGAAATGACCTCAAGCTGCCCCAGGGGAGGTTTAGGTTGGACATCAGAAGAAACTTCTCCACTGGAAGGCTTCTCAGAGCCTGGCACAGGCTGCCCTGGGAGGTGGCTGAAATCCCAGCCCTGGAGGTGTTTCAGAGAGGCAGAGCTGTGATGCTGAGGCCATGGTTCAGCAGAAGCCTTGGCAGAGTTAGGGAATGGTTGGAGGCAATGATCTTTACGAGCTTCTCCAACCCCAATTATTCTCCACCTGTGCTGGCACTGCAGCCCTCCCTGCAGCCCCAAACCCACCTCTGCACCAGAGCCCTACAGCCTAGCCAGGGCATGCTTCCATTCCCTGTGAGGACAATGCACTGGGGCTCTCCTGTTTCCCCTGCATTTGCAGGGTTATTTGTAGGGCAGAAGCCACATTTCTGCCTCCCAAGCAGGCTCTGAACCTTTGCACTGGGCTTGGATCTCCTCCTCTAAGAACAGCTGTGCTGTGGAAGAGCTCAGCACCCTCAGCTGCTTGGCCCTGCTCTCTGCCAGGAGGTTACCAGCCAAGCTGCTCTTAAGTACTTTCTAACCTATTTCCTCAGGATCAGCCAACAGAGACAGTGATTACTGAGGCTCTCTCAACCAACCCAGCTTATTTGGGTGGGCATTCTGCAGGAGACCTCACATAACACTCCACATGAGACCCCACCTGCAGCACTGCCTCCAGCTCGGGGGCCCCCAGCAGAAGAGGGACCTGGAGCTGCTGGAGAGGGTCCAGAGGAGGCCATGAGGATGATCAGAGGCTGCAGAACTTCCCCTGTGGGGCCAGGCTGGGAGAGTTGGGGCTGTTCAGGCTGGAGAAGAGAAGGCTCCAGGGAGACCTCAGAGCAGCCCTACAGGACCTGAAGGGACTCCAGGAGAGCTGGGGAGGGACGTGTGACAAGGGCTGGGAGGGACAGGATGAGGGAAAATGGCTTTGAGCTGGGAGAGGGGAGAGTGAGACTGGAGATGAGGAAGAGATTGTTTAGAATGAGGGTGGTGAGACTCTGGCACAGGCTGCCCAGGGAGGCTGTGGCTGCCTCCTGCCTGGAGGTGTTGAAGGCCAGGCTGGATGAGGCCTTGAGCAGCCTGTGCTGATGGGAGGTGTCCCTGCCCATGGCAGGGGGTTGGAACTGGAAGATCTTGAAGGTCCCTTCCAACCCATTCTGTCATTCCCTGAGCCTCCAGAGCTCCCTTGCAGCCCTCACCACTCCACGGCTCCCAGGGCAAGCTCACCAAGCCTTCAGGTTATATCAACTCTCCTGGGGTCACCCCTGCTGGGTACACCCTAACTCCACCACACAGCACCAAACTTAGAACAGCAAATACAAGAGCTCAGCTGAAATTCCTGGATGGAGTCTCCCTGCTACACTCCAGAGTCAACCTTCTAAAGGACAAAGCTGGTTACATCCTGTCGCGGCTCAAGGCAGCCAGCCCCAGCAGCAGCCGGAGCGGGCTTAGGGAGTGACAGCCACCCAGCTATCCTGTAACTGCTGATGGCTGCTACTTCCACTCACTCACCAGGAGGGAGAGGAAAGATGATCAGGGAGGGGAGGTGGAGGTGGGGTGGAGAGAAACTGTTAGTAACAGCTCTCCAACTCTGGCCCCCGTGGTGGATCATCAGCTCCTAAGGAAGGAGCTATGCCAAAAACATGCCAGCGTCTGCGGGGCTGCAGCAGCACTCAGGGCTCACCCCGGGCCAAGGAGGTGCTGCTGCCTTCCCCAGGGCTTACCCCAGGCCAAGGAGGTGCTGCTGCTGCTGCCTCCCCCGGGCCAAGGAGGTGCTGCTGCCTTCCCCAGGGCTTACCCCAGGCCAAGGAGGTGCTGCTGCCTTCCTCAGGGCTTACCCCAGGCCAAGGAGGTGCTGCTGCCTTCCCCAGGGCTTACCCCAGGCCAAGGAGGTGCTGCTGCCTTCCCCAGGGCTTACCCCAAGGAAAGGAGGTGCTGCTGCCTTCCTCAGGGCTTACCCCAAGGAATAGAGGTGCTGCTGCCTTCCTCAGGGCTTACCCCAAGGAATAGAGGTGCTGCTGCCTTCCTCAGGGCTTACCCCAAGGAATAGAGGTGCTGCTGCCTTCCTCCTCCTACCCAAAATCTGTGGGCAGCCATAAAGTCAGCCAGAACCAGCCTTGCTTCCTAACACTGGAGCTACTCCAGAGGCACAGCCAAGGCAGAAGCTGACAAGGCAGAAGAGCAGTCCCTGTATCCCTCTTGGCTTCCTTCAGGAGCCAGACAGATGCCTGAGCAGGATGCAGGACACTGCTTTGGTTCCTCCAGAGCCAAGTCAAAGCTCCCCTCCTAACTTCAGAGCACAGTTCATGCTTTCAGGTCAAGGAATTCCTGAAGGCATAGCACCCAAACCTGCTGCTGCTGCTGCAGCCTCTCCTTCACCCATTAGCTCTGTGGGGTTTGTGGTGGGGGAACTGCAGCTGGGTGACAAAATGCTTGATGTGCTGGGCAACAGAACCCCAGATGGCCAGCCTGGGAGGGACCCCAGGGATGCTCTGCTCCAGCCTCTCCAGGTGACAGTGCAGTCACCATGAGCTGGCTCAGCACCCTGGCAAGCTGAGTCTCAAACTGCCCAGGGCAGGGCACTGCACTGCTGCCCTTGGGAGATGATTCCAGGCTCTGACTGTGCTCATGGCAAACATTTTCTCCTGGAGTGCAATGGGAATGTGCCCAGCAGTACCTTGTCCCCATCCCCCCTTGGCTGTTCCATGGCACTCCTTGTACAAAGGGAGTCTCCATCCTCCTGGCAGCCACCCTTCATGTCCTGCTCCATGGTGATGAGGTCTGCCCTGAGCCTTCTCTTCTCCAGGCTGAACAACCCCAGTGACCCTCAGGCTCTCCTCTCTTGGCAGAGAGCTGCCAGCCCTCTGATCCTTCTCCTGGCCCTTCTCTGGACACTCTCTGGCCTGGTGTGAAAATCATTCAGATCATTGTAGACCATTCAGCTCCTACACAGGTGCAAAGCCAGCTGGAGAACAGCAGGCCCAGGAACACCTCTCTAGAGGCATCTGGAAACACAACTGGGTTGAAGTGGAAGCACTAGCCCAGTCCTGCAGTGCTGAGACTGATGCTCCACCTCCAGCATCTGCTGGGAGAAGCAGTCCTGCTTTGCCTCCAGCCACACCATGCCTGCCTCTGCCTGTGAGAGCAAGGCAAGGTGTAGCCATGGGGTGAGTTAGCAAACTGATAAAGCCATGATTGAGTGGGTTAGAGGTTCCCATGAGATAAGCAGCATGAAGGAATGCACCCCTGCCACCACACAAGCACAGCTCTGCCAGAGGAGCAGCAGCAGCAGCTCAGGGCACAGGGCAGATGAGCTACCTGCAGCACCAAGCTGCCTCCCAAAGCCTCTGCCATCAGCTGGGGCCCTCCAAGTGTCAATCTGTGGTTAATTTTCCAACCCACCAATGGCTTTATCAAGGCAGTTTAAAACTTACAGGAAATGCTCTGTGGCTCTTTCTTATGGAACTGGGGGATTATGAAGCAAACCTGCTGCAGCAACAGAGCCTCACCCCCAGAGAGCTGTGCCAGTGCAGTAAAGCCCTGCTGGCTGGGTCAGGCCTCATCTTCACAGCCTCCTGGCCACTTCACATGAGCAGTAGCAGATAAGGTCAGTTATGCAGAAAGGGCCCAAGTTGCCACAATGCTCAGTGAAACACAGGTGGAACACATTCAGCTTGAACCTAGAGCAGTCCAGGTGCATGGAGACCCCACCAACCAACCAGGAGAAAGGACCTGGGCTGAAATTCACCTGCAATTCAGCCTGGCTTGCTCTGCCCTCTGGGAATCTCACACTCCAGCACTGGCACACCTCCAAACATCTGCTTCATCTTTGTCTCAACACAGAACCTCTCCTGCCTCAGAGCAGCTGCAGAAGGCAGCCTGGGCTGCAGCCAAAGCAGTGTGGCCAGAGCTGGAGAGAGGGATCCTGCCCCTCTGCTCTGCTCTGGGGAGACCTCACCTGCAGGGCTGGGGCCAGCTGTGGGAGCTCTCAACACAGGAAGGACCTGGAGCTGATGGAGAGGCCACAAAGATGCTCAGAGGGCTGGAGATCCTCTGCTGTGGGGACAGGCTGAGAGAGTTGTGGCTGTTCAGCCTGGAGAAGAGAAGGCTGCAGGGACACCTCAGAGCAGCCTTCCAGAGGCTGAAGGGGGCTACAAGAAGGCTGCAGAGGAACTGTTCCCAAAGGCCTGCAGGGACAGGACCAGGGCAATGGTTTGAAATTGGAGGAGATTTGGATTGGATGTGAGAAGCAAGTTCTGCACCATGAGGGTGAAAACTGGAAGGGGTTGCCCAGGGAGGTGGTTGAGGCTCCATCCCTGCAGACACTCTAGGTGAGGCTGGACAGGGCTCTGGACAACCTGATCTGGTTGGGGATGTCCCTGCTGAGTGCAGGGGGGTTGGACTGGATGAGCTTTGGAGGTCCCTTCCAGCACAGCCCATTCTGTGGCTCTCTGATTTATTCACAGTCTATCACAGCTCTCATTTTTCAAGCTGACAAATCCTGGCCTGCAATTTGTGACTGCCACAGGCTGCCCAAACTGGCCCCTCCTCTCCTTCTCACCAAGAACACAGGAGCAAAGTTGCTCCTTGACTCTGCAAGGACAGGAATTTACACTCAGGAGGGGACTAACATGCTGAGGTGCTGAGCACTGCTAAAACAGATCCTTTCAGGTGGGCTAGGACACAAATCATCCCACCCCTGGCTGGATACAGAGGAAACTTTGCTCATGCAAACTCTGTATTGTATGGGAGATCATAGTATCATAGTACCATAGTATCAGTCAGGGTTGGAAGGGAGCACAAGGATCATCTAGTTCCAACCCCCCTGCCATGGGCAGGGACACCCCACACTAGATCAGCCTGGCCACAGCCTCAGCCAGCCTGGGCTTAAACACCTCCAGGGACAGGGCCCCAACCACCTCCCTGGACAACCCATTCCAGGGCTTCACCACTCTCATGGGGAAGAACTTCCTCCTCACCTCCAGCCTCAATCTCCCCACCTCCAGCTTCATTCCATTCCCCCTAGTCCTATCACTCCCTGAGATCCTGAGCAGTCCCTCCCCAGCCTTCCTGGAGCCCCCTTCAGATACTGGAAGGCCACAATGAGGTTACCTGGGAGCCTTCTCTTCTCCAGACTGAACAGCCCCAACTCCTTCAGTCTGTCCTCACAGGAGAGGTGCTCCAGCCCTCTGCTCATCCTCCTGGCCCTTCTCTGGACACCTTCCAGCACCTCCAGATCCCTCTTGCAATAGGGGCTCCAGAACTGGAGGCAGTACTCCAGGTGGGGTCTCAGCAGAGCTGAGCAGAGGGGGAGGATCACCTCCCTTGCCCTGCTGGCCACACTTCTCCTGATGCAGCCCAGGATCTGATTGGCTTTGTGGGCTGCAAGTGCACACTGAGAGCTCCTGGTGAGCTTCTCCTCCCCCAGCACCCCCAAGTCTCTCTCCTCAGGGCTGCTTTCCAGCCAGTCCCTGCCCAGCCTGGATTTGTGCCTGGGATTGCCTCCACCCAGCTGCAGGACCCTGCATTGTGAGACCTAACAAGACATTCCCACATGCTCTGGGCCACCTGGTTCTCTTCTAGCAAGGTGGAACAGCTCAGACAGGACCTCTGTCCTAAAGCAGCTTATACCTCCCACCTTCAGGCAAATAAAGAGGCCTCAGCCAGCAGGCAGGAGCCAAGGCAGGGGTCTGGGTGCCACCACCTGGACACAGTCCTGCTGCTTTCACTACTGGCAGCCACTTCCACTGCTGGCCACATCCACACCTGCACAAAAGGCCATCACCAGTTTTGCCCCATGGTCTGGCCACCAGAGCAGGGCTCCTTGGGAAGGGGCAGGACACAGCACCTGATGCTCCCACAGAATGCATGGGGCACCTGAGGCTCTTTAATGTGGGAATGGAGAAAAGGTTCAGGCCTTCCCCAGAATTTAAGCAACTACAAGTCAAGACAACAGCTCCAAGAACTTCTTTGAAAGCAAAACCTCTGCTCAGAGCCTTCTTCACTTCCCCCTGGTACAGAAGCTGCCAGAGAGTCTCAATCCTTCCCAACAATGAAACCAAGTGGAATAGCTTTGAAGCCAGAGAGCCTGCTGGCACTGCCAACCAAATCTGACACATTTCAGGGCTACAGAACATCCTCCCCCCCCCGGCAGCTGCATCCATCACAAAAGAAGAGCAAACAAAAGCCCCAAGAAAGCATCTGCCCAGTGTCAGCAGGACTGACAGCAAAGCAGTGTGTCCCCAGAAGGAAACAGCCACCCCTTTCCCACAGGGACTCTGCAGCACAGGCACTGACAGCACAGAGCAGTTGCTGCTGCATGCTCCAAGCAAAATGAGCACACCTGCTCCTGCAGCACCACAGCTGCTTGGTGGCCCAGGCCCCCCCATGGCCACCACCAGCAGGGCTGTCACCACTGATGACTTGTGACAGGGGCTGGAAGTGATAGGATGAGGGGCAATGGCATGGAGCTGGAAGAGACTGGAGTCACAGAATCACAGGGGGTTGGAAGGGACCTCTGGAGATCACCCAGTCCAACCCCCTGCCAGAGCAGGGTCACCCAGGGCAGGGCACACAGAACACATCCAGGAGAGTTGGAAAGGCTCCAGAGCAGGAGACTCCACAACCTCTCTGGGCAGCCTGCTCCAGGGCTCTGCACCCTCACAGCAAGGAATTTTCTCCTCATGTGGAGGTGGCACCTCCTGGGTTCCAGCTTGTACCCTTTGCTCCTCGTCCTGTCATTGGGCACCACCAAAAAGAGCCTGGGACCTTGATCCTGACACCCACCCACCACATATTGATAGACATTGATCAGATCCCCTCCCAGCCTTCTCCAAACTAAATAGCCCCAGGGCTCTCAGCCTTTCTTTGTAGCAGAGATGTTCAAGTTCCTTCATCATCCTCATGGCTCTCTGTTGGGACTCTTTCCAGCAGGTCTCTGTATCTCCTGAGCTGGGGAGCCCAGAGCTGGACACAGGATTGCAGCTGTGGTCTCAGCAGGGCAGAGCAGAGGGGGAGCAGAACCTCCCCAGCCCTGCTGGCCACACTTTCCTTGATACTCCCTTGATTAGGAAGAAATTGTTTAGAGTGAGGGTGGTGAGGCTCTGGCACAGGCTGCCCAGGGAGGCTGTGGATGCCTCCTGCCTGGAGGTGTTGAAGGCCAGGCTGGATGAGGCCTTGAGCAGCCTGTGCTGGTGGGAGGTGTCCCTGCCCATGGCAGGGGTTTGGAACTGGATGAGCTTTAAGGTCCCTTCCAAGCCAACCCATTCTGTGAGGCTTCAATTACTCCCTAGCCTTCACAGACACTGCCTAGGGATCACAAACACTCACTTCCCTCCACTCCAGCACCCTGAATCCAGCCATAAAGCTCCCACCTGCCAGCTGTAAGCAACCTTTTGAGTCACAGCTAGCAGTGCTCTGACAATGGCTGCAGCTGTGGGGATTTCAAACAGCTCAGGGAACCTTGGAAGGAAAGCAGAACACGTTTTGCCCTATCTGCTTAAGCTTTTACCTCCCACTCAGGCTGCCACCCCTGTGCAGC
The DNA here is from genome assembly GCF_026170545.1 of Melanerpes formicivorus. Lineage (NCBI taxonomy): Eukaryota > Metazoa > Chordata > Aves > Piciformes > Picidae > Melanerpes > Melanerpes formicivorus. Next base: position 2,166,412 of record NW_027142425.1, on the reverse strand, counting down.
ACACCAGAGCAGTGCTGAAGGCAGCTCTCCCTCTGAACCCAGCTAAGGCCATCAAAGCCAACTTTCCTCAGCCATTAAGAGTCATTTGCAAAGTTCTGTGCTATTGCTGTGGTGGAACAGTCAAAGGTTGGCTCTCACTCCCAGGCTGCCAGCTACGAGAGGGCAGAAAAGCCTCAGAATTGTTCCATTTCTGTCACAGTGCAGCTCCCCAGAAAGTTGGGGGTTTTTTTGCCAGCACAGATGTATCAGCTGAGAGAAACAACCCAGCCTTGTACCCAGCACGACAGCTACTTCTTCAGCACAACAGCCATCAGGGGCAGAGCATCTGACAGCTTGCTGCTGCTGTCTGTGGAGGTGATACAGCAGTGCTAGCAGAAACACTCTGGGTAGGGGCACAGAATGCTGAGGGCTGGAAGGGACCTCTGGAGATCAAGTCACAGAACCAGGGAATCACAGAACAGATGGAAGGGAAGAGACCTCCAAGCTCATCCAAGTCCAACCTTCCACTCAGCACCAAACCCTGTCCCTAAGCACCAGCTGCACACAGTGCTGGAACTCCCCCAGGGGTGGTGACTCCAGCACTGCCCTGGGCAGCCTCCTCCAGTGTCTGAGATCCCTTCCAGGGCAGAAATATTTCCTGAGATCCAGCCTGAAGCTCCCCTGCTGCAGCCTGGAACCATTGCCTCTGCTCCTGTCTCTTGCCACCAAGGAGCAGAGGCTGCCCCCTCCTTGCTCCAAGCTCTCCTCAGTAAGTTTGCAGATGACAGCAAGCTGGGGGCAGGAGTTGATCTGCTGGAGGGTAGAGAGGCTCTGCAGAGGGACCTCGACAGGCTGGACAGATGGGCAGAGGCCAAGGGCAGGAGATTGAACACATCCAAGTGCCAGGTTCTGCACATTGGCCACAGCAACCCCAGGCAGTGCTACAGGCTGGGGACAGAGTGGCTGAGAGCAGCCAGGCAGAGAGGGACCTGGGGGTGCTGGTCGATGGTAGGCTGAACATGAGCCTGCAGTGTGCCCAGGGGGCCAGGAGGGCCAATGGCATCCTGGCCTGCATCAGGAAGAGTGTGGCCAGCAGGAGCAGAGGTCATTCTGCCCTGTGCTCAGCACTGGTTAGGCCACACCTTGAGTCCTGCGTCCAGTTCTGGGCCCCTCAGGTCAGGAAAGATGTTGAGATGCTGGAAGGTGTCCAGAGAAGGGCAAGAAAGCTGGGGAGGGGTCTGGAGCACAGCCCTGTGAGGAGAGGCTGAGGGAGCTGGGGTTGCTTAGCCTGGAGAAGAGGAGGCTCAGGGGAGACCTTCTTGCTCTCTACAACTCCCTGAAGGGAGGTTGTAGCCAGGTGGGGGTTGGTCTCTTCTCCCAGGCAGCCAGCACCAGAACAAGAGGACACAGTCTCAGGCTGCCAGGGGAGGTTCAGGCTGGATGTGAGGAGGAAGTTGTACACAGAGAGAGTGATTGGCCATTGGAATGTGCTGCCTGGGGAGGTGGTGGAGTCACCATCACTGGAGGTGTTCAGGAGGAGACTTGATAGGGTGCTTGGTGCCATGGGTTAGTTGATTAGGTGGTGTTGGATGATAGGTTGGATGGGATGATCTTGAAGGTCTCTTCCAACCTGGTCTGTTCTGTAGTGGGAAGTCCAACCCCTGCACAGCAGGACAGCCTAGCGCAGGTCACACAGGAACACATCCTGGTGGGTTTGGAAGATCTCTAGAGAAGGAGACTCCACAACCTCTCTGCAACCTGTTGCAAGTTCATCTGCAGCCTTCACCAAGGTTGTTTCTGTGTTGCATGGACTGTAAGCACTTCCTGCTGGCTGGAGCACACTAAGGGCATCCAGCCCTTGAGGTAGCAGCATTGGGGCTTTCACTTGCAGGGGGTCAAGAGGGAGGGGACAGACTCTTCTCAGCTGCACCCTGGGAGAGGACAAGGGGCAATGGATGGAAACTCCAGCACAGGAGCTTCCACCTCAACAGGAGGAGGAGCTTCTGCACTGCAAGGGTCCCAGAGCCCTGGAGCAGGCTGCCCAGAAGTTGTGGAGTCTCCTTCTCTGGAGCCTTTCCAGCCCTGTCTGGATGTGTTGCTGTGTGACCTGTGCTGGATTCTAAGGTTGGATTTGAAGACCTCCAGAGGTCCCTTCCAACCCCTAACATCCTGTGAGCTGTGATCCTCATCAGTTCAGCTAGCAGAGGCTATGCTCTTAGAGCCAGACCTGCTGGCCTTGGTCACCACTGCCAAGGAGAGGCATCCAAGGGGCATCTCACTGAAATGCACTCAGCATGAGCTACTTTGCTATTTTCTTAAGGAACTCCACATTTTTCTCAGCATGTACCTAGCTCTGGAGCTCCCAACACAGGAAGAACATGGAACTGTGAGAGCAGGTCCAGAGGAGGCCACAAGGACGACCAGAGAGCTGGAACACCTCCCCTGTGGGGACAGGCCAGGAGAGCTGGGGGTTGTTGAGCCCAGAGAGGACTTTAGAGAGACCTTATAGTGCCCTTCCAGTATCTGAAAGAAGCCTACAGGACAGCTGGAGAAGGACTTTTTACAAAGGCATGCAGGGACAGGATGGGTGGCAATGGCTTCAGACTGGAAGACAGACTTTGATTAGACATTAGGAAGAAGCTCTCCACTATTAGAGTGATGAAGCACTGCAATGGCAGGGAAGTTGTGGAGACTCCAACCTGGAACTGTTCAAAGCCAGGCTGGATGGGGCCTTGAGCAACCTGGTCTGCTGGGAAGTGTCCCTGCCAATGGCAGGGGGGCTGGAACTGGATGATCTTCAAGGTCCCTTCCAACCTAAACCATTCTAGGATGCCAGGACAACAGAAAGAAAACAATCTCTCATTTAAAGTTACTAGAGGCAAGGTTTGCCTTTGCATGCCCAGTGCCACCATGCTTCCAGCCACTTCAGGAGCCCTTTCCATAAGCAGCTCCATTTCCCTTCCCCTCTGAGCCACCCTGCAGCTTAATGAAGGACTCCTGATCAATCTCACACACTGCCTCCATGGTGATACCAGCTGGGCATACTTCCTCCCCTGCTCTCTGAGCAAGCCAAATCCTCCCAGGCTGGTTGAGATGATCCCTGTGCTCATCACCTCCTGGAGGTCTTTGGGTTTTTCCCCAGGAGGTATTTCCCCAGCCCTGGAGGTGTTTGCAGCCAGGCTGGAGGTGGCTGTGAGCAACCTGCTGTAGTGTGAGGTGTCCCTGCCCATGGCAGGGGGGTTGGAACTGGCTGAGCTTTGAGGTCCCTTCCAACCCTGACAGTGCTGTGACTCTATGATCTGCTGGCAGGCTGGCTGAGAGCATCCCTGTGCTCATCCTCTCCTCACAGGCACGCTCTGCCAGCAGTTGTTGGAACACGCTGCAGACCGGCTCAGGGAGTCTTTGTCTAACCCTTTCCTTTCTGGCTGGGTAAGTCTGCTGCTCTGCTTCATGCCTGGCATCCCCAGAAGTTGTGCCAGCAATGACACAAGTCACAGAAGTCCCCAAGCCACTACTCCTGAGACAGATTAGGTACAGCTGAAGTACAGCCTCCAACGACTTCCAGTTCCGCGAATCCTTAACAGAAGAGTCTACAAAACAACCACAAAAGGAAAGTGTTGGCTGGGGCAAAGTCACTTGAATTCATTTTTGACACCTGGTGCCCAGCCAGGGCTCACTAGAAAGCCTTGCTGCTTTGAAGCACAGCAGCATGCTAATGTGTGCTGGCAGCACGCCACCCGGTCTGAACTTCCAACGCGCAGGGAAACGTTTCCAAGCCCAATTCTGAACGGGATGGAATCAAAGAGCTGAGAAGGACTGCACTCCAGAGAACACTGCAGCCCAGCTACTACCCAAACTTCTTTTTTCCTTCTCTGCTGTTTTTTGCTGGTGGGTTTTTTTCCTTCCCCACTATCACCACTCTGCAGCATGCTCTGGTATTAAATGGGATTGCAGAACAGGCTCTACCATGAAATCACAGAAGTGGGGAGAGTGCCCTGAAGGTTCTTCATTAGCATTATCTCTGTGTGTAGCTCGCTGGGGAGGGAATAAGGAAGGCCCTGCTGGGGCATTCGATTCAAATGGATGAGCCAGATTTAAATGGGCGAAGGAGGTACTTCTGGTGCAGACTTCAGGCTCAGCATCGGTTTCATTCACGCTCAGAGCATCCAAGCTGAAGAGCCCTTTGCCGCACGAAGCCGAGGATGCGCACCTGAACGGCACAAGGGCCAGAGGCAGGGCTCGGAGCGCTCGCAAGTTCACACCACACTCTTCATAGCCAAGGCAAAAGGTGCCGAGCAGCACCCAGCGACAGCACAGCTCGGGCTCATCGTTATGCCAGCAGGGAGAAGTGGAAGCCGGCGAGCTGGTTGGAGCCTGCCGCTACCCCCCCGGTCCGAACGGCTGCGCCTCGGAACTCAGCCCCCAAACTCCCTCCTGCAACCAGACCTCGGGGAGGGAACAATAAACAGCGCTGAGCAGCAAGTGCCGGGAGAAGGAAGAGAACCGCGGCAGCAAAACAATGCCTGGAAAAGGGGAGCCGAAGACCCTTCTCCAGAGGCACAAAGCACACACACCAGCCGGGACCGGAGCACAGAGCCGAGGGTGACCCCCGGCGCGGTCAGCCCCGCTTTGTCCCCCGCCGTTCCCTCCCGGGACCCCCGCCCTGACCGACCCCCGCCGGCTCTCCCGAACCTCCCCGTCCTACTCCACCGCCCCCATGCCCGGGGGCGAGGCACACTTTTGCCCTGCCGCTGGCACACGGCGCCCTCCTCCTGCCTGCCCTCGCAGGATCCTGCCCCTGCGCCGCGGGCACCGCACCTCTTCCCCGCTCACAGACCGGCGCTCCCCGACCGCCGGCCCTCCCGGCAGCGCCGTTCCGCCCCGCCAAGCGCCGCCGGGGCACCCCCCGGGGCCCGCCGCGCCCCCGCCCCCCGGCAGCACCCCGGACAGACGCGGAGCCCCGGCCTCGCCGCCCCTCCGCACCGCTCACAGAAGGCGGCCCCGCTGCTGCTCCCCGGCCGCAGAGGCCCCGCAGGACGCGGGGCCCCGGCCGCTCCGGAACCCCGAGCGGGGCAGAAGCCGGGGAGCGTACCCGCGCACTGCTCTCACCTGCCGGACTGCAGCACGCCCGCCCGGGCCCGGCCACGGGGCCCGCTCAGAAGCGGTCCCAAAGTCCCGAGCGCGGCCCGGGAGCGCGTCCCCGCTGCCCGCTCCCGCCCGCCGCCGCCTGGCCCCGCCTGCCGGCCCCGCGCGTCACTCACCGCCAACATGGCGGGGGGCGGGCAGTACGCATGCGCCGGGGGTGGCGGGGCGGGGGCAGGGGGCGAGCCCGGGGGCGGGGTCACAGGGGGTGTGGCCTGTGCGCGGCGGGGAGGGGACGTGGGGGGAGGTGGCTGTGCTGGGGGCTGGGGGGACCACAGCTGGAGTAAAGAGGTCAGGGCTGGGGGTCCCACCGCAAGGACATTGAGGGGCTGGAGCAGGTCCAGAGAAGGGCAACCTAGCTGGGGAAGGGTCTGGAGAGCAGGGCTGGGGAGGAGCAGCTGAGGGAGCTTGAGGTGTTGAGTGTAGAGAAGAGGACGCTGAGGGGAGACCTCATTGCTCTCTACAGCTCCCCTGAAAGGAGGATGCAGTGACGTTGGGGTTGGTCTTTTCTCCCAAGTACCAAGTGATGGGACGAGAGGAAATGGTCTCAAGTTGCTTCAGGGGTGGCTTCAGTTGAAGATTAGGAAAAATGTCTCTGCTGGATTGGCACAGGCTGCCCAGGGAGGTGGTGGAGTCCCCATCCTGGAGGTGTTCCAGAAACCTGTGGCCATGGCTCTTGAGGTCATGGTTTGGTGGCCATGGTGGGGTTGGGTTGGAGGTTGGCCTGGATGATATCAGAGAGCTTTCCCAATGGTAATGATTCAGTGAAATCTTTTTTGTTAAAACGAAATTGTTGAGAGTGAGGCTGGGGAGACTCTGGCACAGGCTGCCCAGGGAGGCTGTGGCTGTCCCCTCCCTGGAGGTGTTGAAGGCCAGGCTGGATGAGGCCTTGAGCAAGTTGGGCTGGGGGTAGGTGTCCCTGCCCATGGCAGGGGGTTGGAACTAGGTATCTTTAAATCCACCTTGAGGAGGAACTTCTTCCCTGTGAGGGTCCCAGAGCCCTGGAGCAGGCTGCCCAGAGAGGTTGTGGAGTCTCCTTCTCTGGAGCCTTTCCAGCCCCACCTGGATGTGTTCTTTGTGACCTGTGCTGGATTCTCTGCTCCTGCTCTGGCAGGGGGGTTGGACTGGAAGATCTCCAGAGGTCCCTTCCAACCCCTAACATCCTGTGATCCCTTAGAACCCAAACCATTTTCTCATTTTGTGAGTCCATAGATGGAGGGATGGCAACAAGGATGGAGTGAGAGGTGGGGGGGATGAAGTGCACAGGGGCAGGAGTTCTGCTGGGAGAGGGCTACCTCCAGGAGCACCATGCATCAGGAGAGCTGCTGGAAGAGCAGGGAGAACAGCAAGAGGCAGAAACAGTCCTTGGAGACTTAGTGAATGTGAGTGATAGCTGTACAAAACCCAGGGGGATTCAACTGGGACCAGCAAAAGGCCAACCTCAAGTTGCTCTCTGGACTGTCTGACTGCAGAGATGGATGATGGTGGCAGACAATGATCTTTACAACAAAACCAATTCTGTGATTCCATGGCTCTTTAGTGTTTGCTGCTGGCAAGCTCAGAACTGCTTTGCCTGCTCCTGCTAGCACTGCAGGATGGTAACCCTGAAGTTTCTTGGCAGTCCTTTTGCCTCCTTGCCACAGCTGCAGGTTTGGTCTGGGGAGTGCTGTTTCCCTGCCATGCTGCCTGTAGTGTTTCCTGTAAACAGCCCTAATTACACAACTCCCAACGTTCAGCTCATGTTTGGCTGTAGGTGATCCCAGGGCAAATCATGGCTTAGTAAACCCCAGCCAACCCTAATGAAGTTACAGGAATTCCAGTAATGCAATCCAGGGCAGAACTACTTCTGAAGCCATAGGGAGCTTTGCAGGCAAGATTGCAACCAGCTCCTCACAGCAGCTCTGTAACTGCTGTAACTTAAAAGATCACAGAAACATAGAAGCCTCTTGCTTGTAAAAAACCTTTCAGCTCATCCAGTCCAACCATTCTCTAACTCTGCCAAGGCTGCTGCTAAACCATGGCCCTCAGCACCACATCTCTGCCTCTTTGAAACACCTCCTGGGGTGGGGATGCAGCCACCTCCCTGGGCAGCCTGTGCCAGGCTCTGAGAACCCTTCCAGTGAAGAAGTTTCTTCTAATGTGCAACCTAAACCTCCCCTGGGGCAACTGGAGGCCATTTCCTCTTGTCCTCTCACCTGATAGTGAGAAGAGCCCAAGCTCCACCTCACTGCAAGCTCCTTTCAGGGAGCTGTAGAGAGCAGTGAGGTCTCCCCCCAGCCTCCTCTTCCCCAGGCTGCACAACCCCAGCTCCCTCAGCTGCTCCTCCCCAGCCCTGTTCTCCAGATCCTTCCCCAGCTTCTTTGCCCTTCTCTGGACCTGCTCCAGCCTCTCAATGTCCTTCTTGCATTGAGTGCCCCAAAGCTGAAACCACTACTCAAGATCCACACCACCGGTGCTGAGTACAGTGGGACAATCCCTGCCCTGCTCCTGCTGGCCACACTACTGCTGATCCAAGCCAGGATGCTGGTGGCCTTCTAGAACCCTGGAGGAAAGGTTAACCAACCCTCGAGACCATACCCTTGGAGGATTGCATACCTCCAACACTGCTTGCTTTAGAGTTGGCTTTTATCTGGCAATTACTTTAATTGGCTCATTAAAGGCAGTGCATCACCCACCTCAGACTGGAAGGGATTCAGGTTGGGTAACTCATGCACAGATTGTGCTGTGGACAGATTCAGGTTCGCTTCACATTGTTAGCAGCAACTGAAGCAAACTGAAGCACAAAGAACCAGCTCATCTCTACACTCAAGCTGACAGCAAATTCAGTCTCTGATTTGCAGCAGGAAGCCATTTCTGGTGTGTGTTTTTCCCTCCATCTGCCCTTGAAAGTGGTCTTCAGCATGAACCAGCAGCAGCCCCAAATTCACCTTACAAAAGCTTGGGGAGAGCACACCTGTGCTGAGGAAAGATACGGACGTGGTGACACAGTGGGTGCTGCACCACCGCTCCCAGAGAGAGTAACTGCAGGCCTGGGAAGTGCTCACACAGTGCTTTACAAAAGGCAGATTTAATCTGAGACTCACAGAATGGCTCAGGTCGGAAGGGACCTCAGAGATCATCTCCTCCAACCTCCTCGGACAGGGACACCTCTCAACTAGACTTGGCTGCCCAAGGCCTCAGCCAGCCAGGCCTTGAACACCTCCAGGCAGGGGACATCCACAGCCTCCCTGTGCCAGAGTCTCACCACCCTCACACTGAGAAACTTCTTCCTCAGCTCCAATCTAGCCCTGCTCTGCCTCAGCTTCAAACCATTCCCCCTTGGCCTGTCTCCAGACCCCCTCAGCAAAAGTCTCTCTGCAGCCTTCCTGCAGGATCCCTTCAGGTCCTGGCAGGCAGCTCTGAGGTCCCCCTGGAGCCTTCTCCTCTCCAGGCTGCACACCCCCAGCTCCCTCAGCCTGGCCTCACAGCAGAGCTGCTCCAGCCCTTGGATCATCCATGTGGCCTCCTCTGGCCTCACTCCAGCAGCTCTGTGTCCTTCTGCTGCTGGGGACACCAGAACTGAAGGCAGGATTGGAGGTGAGGTCTGGGCAGAGCAGAGCCCAGGGGCAGAATCCCCTCTGCTGCCCTGCTGCCCACCCTGCTCTGGCTGCAGCCCAGCACACAGCTGCCTGCTGGGCAGCAGGAGGCACTGCTGGCTCCTGGGGAGCTGCTCAGCACCCAGCACCCCCAAGGCTTTTTCTGCAGGGCTGCTCTCAACCCACTCTGCACCCAGCCTGGATTGGTGTCTGGGGTTGGCCCAGCTGCAGGACCTTGCCCTGTGACTTGTTGACCCTCCTGCAGCTGGCCCTGGCCACTTCTCAAGCCTGTCAAGATCCTTCTAGATGCCATCCCTGCCCTCCAGGGAGTCCAGCTCATCACACAGCTTGGTGCCAGCAGCAGGCCTGCTGAGGCTGCCTCAGTGACAGTGCCCATGTGGCTGACAGAGAGGTCAAACAGCCCTGGATGCAGCAGAGTAGCACTGAGTTCTTTGGCTTTTTCTTTCTTTCTTTCCCTTACATTTGCCATCCCAAGAGCCTGCAGCTACCAAGCACACATTCCTCTCACTGAAAAGCTTCTGCAGGTGTTTTAGTCCCCAGGCAATGTCTCCAGTGCACGTTTAAGGAGGGCTCCTGCCCAAGTTTCTAGCCCAGCCTTCTAAGCACTCTGAAATATTTTACCCCCTGCTTGCTTGCATGGCACACATGGGATTTGTACAGCCCAGGTCCCATCCCATGTCACAGGTTACCTTTCTCACTTTTTCTGCTAAGGACTTGGCAAATGCCTGGAGCTGGCAGTGCTGCAGTGCTCTTCTAACAGTGCCACCATCCCACTCTGAACACCTGCAAAGTTGTCCCAGGCTTCACCTAGCACCTCCCATAGATTTGGCTCCAGGAGTACCCAGAAGATGAGAGCCCAGCTGCACAGGGGGAAGGCTGGAATGCTCTGTCCAGCAAAACTGGGCCTAAGGATCAGCAGGATGAGGAAGGTGATTTTGTTCCTCTTCTCTGCTCTGCTGAGACCCCTCCTGCAGCACTGCCTCCAGTTCTGGGGAGTGAGTCAAGAAGAGGGCATAAGGACAATGGGTGACAGGCTGAGGGCGTTGGGGCTGTTCAGCCTGGAGAAGAGAAGGCTCCAGGGACACCTCAGAGCAGCCTTCCAGGACCTGAAGGGGCTCCAGGAGAGCTGGGGAGGGACTGTCACAGTGTCACAGTATCACCAAGGTTGGAAGAGGCCTCAAAGATCATCGAGTCCAACCTGTAAACCTTTGACAAGGGCTGGCAGTGACAGGGCAAGGGACAATGGCTTTGAGCTGGGAGAGGGGAGATTGAGACTAGAGATGAGGAAGAAATTCTTTAGAGTGAGGGTGGTGAGGCTCTGGCACAGGCTGCCCAGGGAGGTCATGGCTGCCTCCTCCCTGGAAGTGTTGAAGTCCAGGTTGGATGAGACCTTGAGCAAGCTGTGCTGGTGTGCATGGCAGGGGGGTTGGAAGTGGAGGAGCTTTCAGGTCCCTTCCAACCCAAAGCACTCTGTGATTCTATGTTTCTATGTTTATATTCACCTCACAATTGTTTTGCCTTGATATGAGGGATTAGGGAGAGAGAACAAAATCAGCATTTCCTGTTCAGCAACTTCACATCTTGGTTGCATCTAAAAAGCAGAGATAAACACCTACCCACCACCACCTGAGCTCAAAAGAATTCACTCAGAGCCTTTGCCATGAATTACAACAGGGTCTGGTCCCAAGCTGAATGCACAACTTGGGGAGTAGAGGAACTAAGCTTGGTTAAGCTTCAGTTGCTTCTGACAAGATAGGTTCACTAATTGTAGTTCTTCAGATAGTCACTGGTGAACAAATCTTCTTGGAGCAAGACCAGTAGAGGTCACAAAGAAGATCAGAGGGCTGGAGAACCTCTTATCATAGAACCCCAGACTGCCAGCTTGGAAGGGACCCCAGGGATCCTCTGCTGCAGCCTCTCCAGGTGACAGTGCAGTTGCCATGAGCTGGCTCAGCACCCTGGCAAGCTGAGTCTCAAACTGCCCAGGGCAGGGCACTCCACTGCTGCCCTTGGGAGATGATTCCAGGCTCTGACTGTGCTCATGGCAAACATTTTCTCCTGGAGTGCAATGGGAATGTCCCCAGCAGTACCTTGTCCCCATCCCCCCTTGGCTGTTCCATGGCACTCCTTGTATCAAGGGAGTCTCCATCCTCCTGGCAGCCACCCTTCATGTGCTGCTCCATGGTGATGAGGTCTGCCCTGAGCCTTCTCTTCTCAAGGCTGTTGTCCCCTTCTACAAGCAGGGTTCCAAGGAGCACAGAGGTAATTACAGACCCATTAGACCCATCCAGTCCAACCATCAACCCAACACCACCATGGCCACTAAACCATGGCCACACATTTCCTGAACACCTCCAGGGATGGAGACTGCACCACCTCCCTGGCCAGCCTATGCCAATCCCTGACCACTCTGGCAGGAAAGACATTTGTCCTCATCTCCAATTTGTCTTAATATCCAACCTACAACTCCATGGGCAGAGTTTTCCTGCAAGGTTTCTCAGCATCTCCCCCTGCCTACAACTGCAAGCACAAGACACCTCTGCTTCAGGGCAGGGAAATGGGCATTGTCTTCCTCACCATCCATACTTCAGGGCAGGGAAATGGGCATTGTCTTGCTCACCATCCATGCTTCAGGGCAGGGAAATGGGCATTGTCTTGCTCACCATCCATGCTTCAGGGCAGGGAAATGGGCATTGTCTTGCTCACCATCCATGCTTCAGGGCAGGGAAATGGGCATTGTCTTCCTCACCATCCATACTTCAGGGCAGGGAAATGGGCATTGTCTTGCTCACCATCCATGCTTCAGGGCAGGGAAATGGGCATTGTCTTGCTCACCATCCATGCTTCAGGGCAGGGAAATGGGCATTGTCTTCCTCACCATCCCAACAGTGCTAGGATGAGGGCAAGCAGAAACTCACTGAGCTACAGCCACACCTGCCTAGAGAGCTGCAGGCAGCCCTCAGAATGAAATGAGACTAAAACTGGTTAAGAATGAGGCACCCTCAGGAAGTTTGCAATGACAGAGACCTGAGTGGTGCAATAGATAAGACTGAAGGATGGGATGGCATCCAGAGGGACCTGGACAGGCTGGAATGGACCAAAGGGAATCTCATAAGGGTCAATAAAGTTCAAGGTCCTGAGTTGTGGCAATCTCCACTATCAATCCAGGCTGGGGGTGATGAGATTGAGAGCAGCCCTGCAGAGAAGGCCTTGGGGGTGCTGGTGGGGGAGAAGCTGGACAGGAGCCAGCAATGGGCACTGGCAGCACAGAAGGCCAAGGGCAGCCTGGGCTGCATCCAAAGCAGTGTGGCCAGAGCTGGAGAGAGGGATCCTGCCCCTCTGCTCTGCTCTGGGGAGACCTCACCTGCAGGGCTGGGGCCAGATATGAGGCCACCAACACAAGAGAGACCTGGAGCTGCTGGAGAGGTTCCAGAGGAGGCTACCAAGATGATCAGAGGGCTGCAGAACCTCTGCTATGGGGACAGGCTGGGAGAGCTGGAGCTGTTCAGCCTGGAGAGGAAAAGGCTCCAGGCAGACCTCAGAGCTGCATTTCAATATCTGCAGGGGAGCTGCAGGCAGCTGGGGAGGGACTGTTCAGAAGGGGCTGTGGGGATAGGATGAGAGGCAATGGTTTGAAAGTGGAGCAGGGCAGAGGTAGGTTGGCCATCAGGAGGAAGCTCTGCACAGGGAGGGTGGTGAGACATTGGCACAGGCTGCCCAGGGAGATGTTTGAGGCTCCATCCCTGGAGCCATTCAAGCTCAGCCTGGCTGTGTCCCTGTGCAGCCTGCTCTAACTGGAGGTGTCCCTGCTGCCTGCAGGGGGTTGGACAAGATGCCTTTTGAGGGTCCCTTCTAACCTGATGCAATCTGTGAATCTGTAAAATAGATATTAAAGCTCTGTGGCAAAGGCATTTGATATGTCTGTCCTTGCCAGTCCTTTGCTTTAGGAACTGAGCAGGCAGCAGAGGCTCTCCCTGGGCTTGGCCAGGAGCTGCCTGCCTGCTCTGTGCTGGCTCACACCAGCATCTCAAATCAGTTCTAATACAGGTATTTATTTCATTCACAGCTCTAATACAATGATTTATTTCCATCCCAGTTGCTATACAGACATGTATTTAGATCACAGTCACAACACAGAGAGACTGGGTGGGCCAGCCTTGCTTTTTCAAGCCTTTTTGCACCATTCCCACTCAATTCACCAGCATAAAAAATGAGAGCAGAACACCAAATTAAAGACTTATTTTTGCTGACCCCACTTTGAACATCTCATCCTTCTTTCCCATCTTAATGCCTCTTGTCTCTTTGCCCTCCATGCAGCCTGCCAGCATGGAAATGATCATTGTTGTGGCAGCAGGGAACCACAGGCTGGAGTGAGAACCTGCCCACCTCTACCAGGCAAAACTGCAGCAGAAAAGGGAACTCAGAGTGAGCATCATTGCTGTTCTCAGAGAAATGTTTCAAGTGCAAATGGAGCACCTCACTGGAGGGAGGCAGTTGAAATATTAAGATATGTGGGAAGGGGGAATTGTTTTGGCCACAGAGCATTAAAATTCATCATGTGTGGGGAAAGGGGAAAAATAAGAGAGCAGAAAATATTCAGGGCACAATTAATCCAAATCTTAGAAGTTCAGCAAGAGAAATGAAATAGGAGAGGAGCAGAAGGAAAGATGAGTAAATCAGAGGAGACTTCTGCAGGAGCTGCTTGAGAGAGTCCAGCCCAGAGGCACAGAGCTGCTGCAGGCAGTGCAACATCTCCCTGTGAGCACAGCTGAGGGAGCTTGGAGCAGAGGAGCCTGAGGGCTGCCCTCATGGCTGGGGATAAAGATGTGCAGGGCTGGAGCCAGGCTCTGCTCAGGGATGGCCAAGCACAGCACAAGGGGCACTGGGGGCAAGCTGGAGCAGAGGAGGTGCCACAGTGTCCCAGTTAGAGGCCAGGCAGATCCTCTCCTGGCTCCCACTGGGGCAGAAAAATGAGACTCAGACAAATGGATTGCAGAAGTGATGGGAAGTTTAAATGGAAAAGCAGTGAGTGTTTTACAGAGAGCCCCAAGCACAGTGACAAAAAGGATCCCAAAGCATACAGACCCCCTTACAGCACACCCAGAAGCATCCCAGCATTTCCCTTCTCCCTACCTGAGGGTACACCCAAACCCCCCAGGGCTCTTTCTTTCCCCCCTCCACTGTTAGGCTAATCTCACCTGGCCAGATCTGAGACTGCCCTTCCCCCTTCTCCTCCTGGCATTAGGCCCAGCCAGACCTAGAAGGCCTTGAGATAAGTCCCCCTCCATTACCAGATAGGGAACATCTCCCACAGGAGCAGGGAGGGGAGAGAGAGGAAGTGAGAGACCTTGCTGATAGATTTATAGGGAGCAGGACATGGTGGGTATGAAATGCACAGCTCCCTGTGTCCACCCCCTGGGCTGCACACCCAGGGCACCAGAGCTGTGTCTTGTGTGGCAGCAACAGGAGGCACCCAGCCCAAACTGCCACCCACAGGAACAGGAGGGAGAACTGTGTCCCTGCAAGGGTGCTGAGCCCTGGAGCAGGCTGCCCAGAGAGGCTCTGGAGCCTTTCCAGCCCCACCTGGATGTGTTCTGTGTGGCCTGCCCTGGGTGATGCTGCTCTGGCAGGGGGCTTGGACTGGATGATCTCTGGAGGTCCCTTCCAACCCCCAACATTCAGTGATGCTGTGCTTCTATGACTACAGGCCATAGCTAACATTCTGGCAGAAATGAGGCCATCCAGGGCAAGCAGAGCTCTAAGTGCCTCAGGAATTTGGACTGGTTGCAAAATTCGACCTAGCAACCACAAAGCCTGCATCTGACCTACATACACCACTCACATCCTTGCATTGTCCAGGGCTGCAGCAGCCTCCATAGCCTGAGAGCACGGAGGACTCCAAAGCAATGCTGGCAGTTTAACGCTGTGGTTTCCATTCAGACATGGTCAGGCTGCTGATGGAGCTGCTGCTTTTAAGAAGGAATCTATCTTACAGGCACAGAATCACAGAAGGGACCTCTGGAGTTCATTGAGTCCAACCCCCCCAGCCAGAGCAGGGTCACCCAGGGCAGGGCACACAGGAACACATCCAGGTGGGGGTTGAATGTCTCCAGAGCAGAGACTCCACAGCCTCTCTGGGCAGCCTGATCCAGGGCTCAGCACCCTCAAGCAAAGAAGTTTCTCCTCATGTTGAGGTGGAACTTCCTGTGCTCCCATTTGTATCCATTGCCCCTTGTCCTATCACTGGGCACCACTGAACGGAGCCTGGCCCCTTCTTCCTGACCCCCACCCCCTCAGATATGGATAGACATCGATCAGATCCCTTCTCAGCCTTCTCTTCCTGGAGCCTTCTCTCCTCCAGGCTGCACAGCCCCAACTCTCCCAGCCTGGACCCACAGGGGAGGTTCTCCAGCCCTCTGCTCATCTTGGTGGCCTTCTCTGGACCCTCTCCAGCAGCTCCAGGTCCTTCTTGTGCTGGGGACACCACAGCTGGAGGCAGTGCTGCAGGTGGGGGCTGAGCAGAGCAGAGGGGCAGAATCCCCTCCCTGCGCTGCTGCTCTCCCTGCTCTGGCTGCAGCTCAGCACTCAGGTGGCTCAGGGCTGCCAGGGACCATTGCTGGCTCCTGGGGAGTTTGTCACCAGCTGACACCCCCATGTCCTCTGCAAGAAGTGTTGCTGCAGTGATTCCCCAGCGTGAAGACTTGCAGAAGACACTGATGAAGGCAGCACTTCTGCTGGCTGGTGGGATTTGTCTGTGGTAAATGAGAACACAATTATCTCATGAATCATAAAGCATCCCCATGCTGGCAGATCAAAGCTCAGTGCTGGTGCACTCTGCTGTGCAGACATCAAGAGGGAAAAAGAGAGCTTGATGGAGCTGATATTCAAAGCCTTCTTGTACTGCATATTGGAAATGTGTAGAGTAGAAGCTGAGTAAGTGTGACTAGCAGCACAGGGAGGGGATTCTCCCCCTCTGCTCTGCTCAGCTGTGTGTGACTCTCAGCTCCTCACAACTCTGTTCAAAGCCTTTGCCCTGCTTCAAGGAGGAAGGGGCACAGCTGAGGATGGGCTCTGCCTGCCTCAGGCACCTGCCTGGGGCTTCTGGGAAGCTCAGGGGAGAGTGAACCTTTTTCACCTACCCAACAGCCTTGGGTTGGGAGGGTACAGCTACCCCCACAGACTGGCACATGGGATGGAAGTGTGACCAGCAGGACCAGGGAGGGGATTCTGCCCCTCTGCTCTGCTCAGACCCCACCTGCAGCACTGCCTCCAGCTCTGGGGCCCCCAGCACAAGAAGGACCTGGAGCTGCTGGAGAGGCTCCAGAAGAGGCCACCAAGATGATCAGAGGGCTGCAGAACCTCCCCTGTGGGGACAGGCTGGGAGAGTTGGGGCTGTTCAGCCTGGAGAAGAGAAGGCTGCCAGGGAGACCTCAGAGCAGCCTTCCAGGACCTGAAGGGACTCCAGGAGAGCTGGGGAGGGACTTGTGACAAGGGCTGGGAGTGCCAGGATGAGGAACAATGGCTTTGAGCTGGGAGAGGAGAGATTGAACCTGGGGATGAGGAAGAAATTCTTTAGAGTGAGGGTGGGGAGACTCTGGCACAGGTTGCCCAGGGAGGCTGTGGCTGCCCTTCCAGTGGAAATGTTGAAGGCCAGGCTGGATGAGGCCTTGAGCAAGCTGGGCTGGTGGGAGGTGTCCCTGCCCATGGCAGGGGGGTGGAGCTGAATGATCTTTCAGGTCCCTTCCAGCCCAAACCATTCTAAGATCCATTCCATGGTTGCTGGTCCCTGCCAAGCAGTAATTCCTCTCCTGTCACCTGGACATTCTCCAGGCTAAGCAATTTCTCATTACAGCTGTGTGAGCTTTTGCTCCCTGCTGGAAGCTGGCATCGACTGCTCTGACCTGGCATTGACCTCTCTGAACTGGCATTGACTCCCCTGACCTGGTATTGACCCTTCTGAACTGGCATTGACTCCCCTGACCTGGTATTGACCCTTCTGAACTGGCATTGACCCCCCTGACCTGGTATTGACCCTTCTGAACTGGCATTGACCCCCCTGACCTGGTATTGACCCTTCTGAACTGGCATTGACCCCCCTAACCTGGTATTGACCCTTCTGAACTGGCATTGACCCTCCTGACCTGGTATTGACCCTTCTGAACTGGCATTGACTCCCCTGACCTGGTATTGACCCTTCTGAACTGGCATTGACCCCCCTGACCTGGTATTGACCCTTCTGAACTGGCATTGACCCCCCTGACCTGGTATTGACCCTTCTGAACTGGCATTGACCCCCCTGACCTGGTATTGACCCTTCTGAACTGGCATTGACCCCCCTGACCTGGTATTGACCCCTCTGACCTGGTATTGACTCCCCTGACCTGGCATTGACCCTTCTGAACTGGCATTGACCCCCCTGACCTGGTATTGACCCCCCTGACCTGGCATTGACCCCCCTGACCTGGTATTGACCCTTCTGAACTGGCATTGACCCTCCTGACCTGGCATTGACCACCCTGACCTGGTATTGACCCTTCTGAACTGGCATTGACCCCCTGACCTGGCATTGACTCCCCTGACCTGGCATTGACCCCCCTGACCTGGTATTGACTCTTCTGAACTGGCATTGACCCCCCTCCCTGACCTGGTACTGATTCCCCTGACCTGGCATTGACCCCTCTGACCTGGTATTGACTCCCCTGACCTGGTATTGACCCCTCTCACCTGGTATTGACTCCTCTCACCTACTATTGAACCTGGTATTGACCTTTCTGACCTCATATTGACTCTTATCACGTGATATTGACTTCTGTCATATGGTATTGACTCTTCTCACCTGGTATTGACCCCTCTGACCTCGTATTGACACTTATCACATGGTATTGACTTCTCTCACATAGTATTGACTCCTCTCACCTGGTATTGTCCCCTCTCACCTGGTACTGTCTCCTCTCAACTGGTATTGACTCCTCTCACCTTGGTGTTGGTCAGCCTTAAGAAGATGACAGGAACTGCAAGAATGAATTACAGTTATCTCAAACCAGTAAACTTCCCTTGCTTTGCACTCCTACAACTGGTGAGACAGGTCTTGCTTACCAGGTGGAGGAAACAGGGAGCTCAGCACTCCTCATCTTGCCAGGAACACAGCAGGACAAAGAAGATCACTTTCATCTTCCTTCCTGTTCCCACAGGTGGGACGGACAAGGAACAAGTGCCAGCAGAGGAAACTGCTCCAGCCAGCACCCTTCAGCCAGGATGCAGAGAAAGTGGCCTGTGCCAGATGGAGAAGTGTGTGCAGTTCCCCCTGGAGCAACAGGGAGAGCAGTGGCTTGTGGTGAGGCCACACAGCAGTGCTGTACAGCTGTGCACAGCTCTGGCTCCAGGCACATGGGAGAATCCAGGTGCCAGCTTGCAATCTGCAATCAAGGCACCTTTGGTTCCTCCTGTGAGCACTAAGGACAGAAAAACTGTAACTCTAACAACCCCTGGATGTCTTCAGTCACCATGGACCACTGAGGTAGCAAAATAAAATAGAAACATATAAACTTCTGCAATATGTTAGTTTTACTATCACATGACTCACCTGCAGTGCTGTGTCCAGCTCCAAGGCCACCAATATAAGAAGGACATGACCTGCTAGATTAGGTCCAGAGGAGGCCATCAAGATGCTCAGAGGGCTGGAGACCTCTGCAGGAGAGGCTGGGAGAGTTGTGGCTGTGCAGCCTGGAGAAGAGAAGGCTCCAGGCAGACCTCAGAGCTGCATTTCAAGATCTGCAGGGGAGCTGCAGGCAGCTGGGGAGGGACTGTTCAGAAGGGGCTGTGGGGATAGGACAAGGGACAAGGGTTTGAAAGTGGAGCAGGGCAGAGGTAGGTTGGCCATCAGGAGGAAGCTCTGCACAGGGAGGGTGGTGAGACACTGGCACAGGCTGCCCAGGGAGGTGCTTGAGGCTCCATCCCTGGAGCCATCCAAGTTCAGCCTGGCTGTGTCCCTGTGCAGCCTGCTCTAGCTGGAGCTGTCCCTGCTGCCTGCAGGGGGTTGGACAAGATGCCCTTGGAGGTCCATTCCAAGCCAGTGCAGTCTGTGAAGCTGTGCCACTTTGCCTTTTCAAACATTCATGCTGATTCTGGAGCCCTGCTCGTGTTAAACTTGTAGGATCTGCTTGAATTCATCTGTGGCACTGCCAAGCTATGTCCTGGCAGAAGAGCTGCCTCTTACCTCCCCTTACTTCCCAGTAACCAGTGGTGCTCCTGTGGTGGAGGCACCATATGCCCAGAATTATGCTCCAGGTACTGAAACTTGTCCCAGCTTGTGTGGAGGCATCCCCCCCCTTTCCTGAGGGGAACAAAGGCCAAGGCAGCAGCCAGGTGGCACAAACAACCTCCTCTGCCTTCTGAGGGGTAAAGAACTGCATGCACCCATGGCATGGGGTGCTCCTGCTACTGCCAAGCATGGGCATCATGCTAGCTTCATGCTTTCTATAGGCTAAAGCTGGGTGCTTACCAGAGTGCCCACTGGCCAAATCCAGCCTCCAGAATCTTACAAGTATGACCCCACCTTGTAAACAAGTTGCCCTCGCTCTCTTTGACCTCTTCCTTTGCCAGAGCTCTGTACACCAAGCTCTCTGCCTCTGTGCCACAGCCTTTGCTATGAGGCTCATTGCCAGGGAGTCTCCTCGCTCCCACACGCAAGCAAACCATCGCCCCTGCACGATGAGGAGAAGCCAGCCCCCCGGGCAGGCCTGTCCTGCCTCAGCCCTGAGAGTCTCCAGAGGAGGGACCCTCGCCGAGAGCCTGAGAAGCCGCAGCCTTGTATTGCCAGCCCCAGGGGTTGGAAGAGCCCGCCGTGCCTTCGAGAGGCTGCACCCCCGAGGGTAAGACCGGCCGGCTGCCGGGGAAGGGACTCAGCCGAGCGCGGCCGTGCAAACGCCTGCCCGAGCCTTGAGCAGCAGAGTGCGGAGCGGCAGTCCCCGTGTGTCCGCTCGGGAGGCAGGAGCAGCGCCCAGCAGCCTGCCTCTGTGACCCCACCGCTGTGGGAGAGCAGAGGAGCCGCCGCTGCCGCCGCTCCCTGCCCTGTGGACCCCAGCAAACAAACCCAGAGCACCGTCCATGCCCTGTGCTCCAAAGCCGGGACGGCTCCAAGAGGGTCCTGCCCGCTCCTTCGAGCCAAGCGAAGGGGAAGCCGCCGCTCCGCGCAGCCACACAGCTTCCCCGGGGCCGTCCTCGCCGGCCCCAAAACCTGTTGCCACAGGGCTGACTCTGTCCAGGGACCAGCCCTGCTGGCCCTGCCAGGCCAGCCCTACAGGAGCGCTTCCTGCCATCCGGAGGGAGCCATCCGAGTCCTGCTAATGCAGTCTGCCTACCGGCCAGCCTGCGTTCTGCCGCTCTCCGCTGCCACGGGAGGGAGAAGGTTGCCTGCCGGCCGCTCTGCCACAGCCGAGCAACTCACCTCGCTACAAACAGGACACAGTGCACCTTCCACCTGCTTGCCACTCACTAACACGGTTCAAAGCACCTGCCCCTAGCAGCATAACACTTCCAGTTCAAGCCTCTGACACGTCCTGCTTCAGGAAGAGTGTGGCCAGCAGGAGCAGGGAGGTCATTGTGCCCTGTGCTCAGCACTGCTCAGGCCACACCTTGAGTCCTGTGTCCAGTTCTGGGCTCCTCAGGTTAGGAAAGATGTTGAGTTGCTGGAAGGTGTCCAGAGAAGGGCAACAAAGCTGGGGAGGGGTCTGGAGCACAGCCCTGTGAGGAGAGGCTGAGGGAGCTGGGGTTGCTTAGCCTGGAGAAGAGGAGGCTCAGGGCAGACCTCATTGCCCTCTACAACTCCCTGCAGGGAGGTTATAGCCAGGTGGGGGTTGGTCTCTTCTCCCAGGCAAGCAGCACCAGAACAAGAGGACACAGTCTCAGGCTGTGCCAGGGGAGGTTTAGGCTGGATATTAGGAAGAAATTCTTCCCATCAAGAGAGATTGGCCATTGGGATGTGCTGCCCAGGGAGGTGGTGGAGTCACCACCCCTGGAGGTGTTTAGGAGGAGACTGGATGGGGTGCCTGGTTACATGGTTTAGTTGATTAGATGGTGCTGGGTGATAGGTTGGAATTGATGATCTCTGAGGTCTTTTCCAACCTGGTTAATTCTATCCTATTCTACATCCATTGCCCCTTGTCCTATCCTTGGGCATCACTGGGCAGAGCCTGGCTCCATCCTCCTGACAGCCACACAGCAAATATTTGTAGACACCTACCAGGTCTATTCTATTCTATTCTATTCTATTCTATTCTATTCTATTCTATTCTATTCCATTCCATTCCATTCCATTCCATTCCATTCCATTCTGTTCTAACACTGTGTATAGGAGAGTTACGCCGCCAGCGGCCCCTCGATTCGCCCCCTGGTGGACAAGCGCCGGAACTGCACTCTCCGTTCCATTAATAGAAATCAATTCTGTGAATATTCCAATTGGGTCCAAATGGTAAATACTAAACCGCTTATGGGATGTATTTCACACTCGTGCACTAGAATCAGTATATAAAATAGTGATAATTTGAATAATTAATAAAATTCCTGTTTATCTAATTCATATTCCATATTAATAAATTAATAACCACCTCACCACAGTTCCCCAGGGCTCAGTTCTGGGACCAGTTGGTTTTAATGCATTTATCAAGTAGTTGGATGAGGAGATCAAGGCACCCTCAATTAGTTTGCAGACAGCTCCAAGCTGGGTGAGTGTTTTGATCTTCTGGAGGGCAGGGAGACTCTGCAGAGGGAGCTGGGCAGGCTGGCTGGATGGGCTGAGGCCAGGGGGATGAGATTCAGCAAGGTCCTGCACTTGGGTCACCACAACACATGGGGCAGAGTGACTGGAAACTGCCCAGCAGAGAAAGACCTGGGGGTGCTGATTGATGGCTGGCTGAAGATAAACCAGCTATGTCTTCAGGTGTCCAAGAACAGCATCCTGGCCCAGAGCAGGAGTGGTGTGGCCAGCAGATCTGGGGAGTGATTGGCCATTGGAATGTGCTGCCCAAGGAGGTGGTGGAGTCCCCAACCCTGGAGGTGTTTAGGAAGAGCACTTGGTGCCATGGTTTAGTTGATCAGATGGTGTTGGGTGATAGGTTGGACTTGATGATCTCAAAGGGCTTTTCCAACTTGGTTAATTCTAATTCCCTCTCTACTCCACAGTGCTGAGGCCACACCTTGAGGATTGGGTGAAGATTTGGGCCTTCAGTCTAAGGACACTGTGGGGCTGGAGCAGGTCCAAAGGCAACAAAGCTAGGGAAGGGTCTGGAGAACAGGGCTGGTGTGAGGGAGGGGAGCTGAAACTAGATGATCCTTGAGGTCCCTTCCAACCCTAACAATTCTTTGATTCTATAACTGGGGGTGTTTACTCTGGAGTAGAGGAGGCAGAGGGGGGACCTCCTTGCTCTCTACAACTCCCTGAAGAAGGCTGCAGTGAGGTGGGGGTTGGGCTCTTCCCACACAGGATGAGGGGGAACAGCCTGGAGTTGCATTGGGGAGGGTTAGGTTGGAGATTAGGAAAGATTTCTTTGCTGCAGAAGTGGTCAGGGATTGGCACAGGCTGCCCAGGGAGGTGGTGGAGTCCCCATCCCTGGAGGGGTTTCAAAGCAGCATGGATGTGGTGCTGAGGTCTGTGGCTCAGTGGCAGTGGCTCAGCAGCAGTGGTGGATTGTGAGCTCTGGGAGAGTGGTTGGTCTTGGTGATCCCAAAGGTCTTTTCCAACCTCAACAGCTCTACAGTTCTGTGATTCTGTGCCATCACAAAGGTGGTGCAAGCAGCTGCATACCCCAGCATGCAAGGTGCTCAGTAGGCTTTCTGCAGCAACCAATACTTCTTACATCCAAGCAATCCAACTTTAGGTTCACACCCAACTGAAGATCAGTAAGATCTGCTGCCAGGAAATACATGAACCAATCTGTCTCCAAGCAAGAAGACCTCAATGATCCCAACTGGAGCAAACTGAGCAGCTGTCACTGAGGTGGAAGCCCTGTATCCATCAGCTGAGATCCATAGTAAAGCAGCTTAGTACTCTGAGCTACTCCTAAACCCGAGGAGAGCAGTGCAGGGATGTTCAGGGGACATTTCCAAAAGCAGTGCTTCAAGAGGAAGTGTCAAGTTGCCACAGCTGCTACTCCATTTTAGTGCCTCATCATGAGGGCTGGAGAACCTGTGGGGACAGGCTGACGAGTTGGGGGTGGGGAGAAGGCTTCAGAGAGACCCTAGAGCAGCCTTCCAGTACCTGAAGCATCTCCAGGAGAGCTGGGGAGGGACTTTGACAAGGGCTGGGAGTGGCAGGGTGAGGGGAAATGGCTTTGAGCTGGAAGATGGGAGATTGAGAATGGAGATGAGGAAGAAATTCTTGGCAGTGAGGGTGGGGAACAGGTTGCCCATGGAGGCTGTGGCTGCCCCCTGCTGGAGGTATCACAGTATCACAGTATCGCCAAGGTTGGAAGAGACCTCGAGGATCATCGAGTCCAACCTGTCACCACAGACCTCATGACTAAACCATGGCACCAAGTGCCACATCCAATCCCCTCTTGAACACCTCCAGGGATGGGGACTCCACCACCTCCCTGAGCAGCACATCCCAATGACGAATGACTCTCTCAGTGAAGAACTTTCTCCTCACCTCCAGCCTAAACTTCCCCTGGCACAGCTTGAGACTGTGTCCTCTTGTTCTGGCGCTGGGTGCCTGGGAGAAGAGACCAACCCCCACCTGGCTACAACCTCCCTTCAGAGAGTTGGAGAGAGCAATGAGGTCTCCCCTGAGCCTCCTCTTCTCCAGGCTAAGCAACCCCAGCTCCCTCAGCCTCTCCTCACAGGGCTGTGCTCCAGACCCCTCCCCAGCCTCACTGCCCTTCTCTGGACACCTTCAAGTCTCTCAATGTCCTTCTTAAACTGAGGGGCCCAGAACTGGACACAGGACTCAAGGTGTGGCCTGAGCAGTGCTGAGCACAGGGCACAATGACCTCCCTGCTCCTGCTGGCCACACTGTTCCTGATCCAGGCCAGGATGCCCTTGGCCTTCTTGGCCCCCTGGGCACACTGCTGGCTCATGTTTAGGCAGCTGTCAATCAGCACCCCCAGGTCCCTCTCTGTTTGGCAGCTCTCAGCCACTCTGTCCCCAGCCTGTAGCTCTGCCTGGGGTTGTTGTGGCCAAAGTGCAGCACCTGGCACTGGGACTTGTTGAATGCCATCCTGTTGGACTCTGCCCATCTGTCCAGTTGGTCAAGGTGTTCAAGGCCAGGCTGGATGAGGCCTTGAGCAAGCTGTGCTGGTGGGAGGTGTCCCTGCCCATGGCAGGGGTTTGGAACTGGATGATGTTTAAGGTTCCTTCCATCCCAACCCATGCTAGGATTCTATGATACTCCAGCAAACAAGAGAGCAGGTTAGACTCACCTATTCTGTTCTGAGGCAGGTTTAGGCACATCTCCTAAGGCTAACTGCCCTGCAGGAGCAACAAGGGCTGTTGTGAAGGGTTAATTTCCTAAGCTATTTCTTCAGAGATAAACAATTCACCATGCAATGTGCTTGCACCATGGAGATACTGCAGTGTGCACAGTATCAGTGGAGGTGATGAAACCCCCTACCTTGGTACAGGGTGTTTGACTGCAGAAGCATCAATCCTCTGCTCTGAATTGTGACTGCCCCAAAAGCTCCTGCCCTTATTTCTCTGGCTAGCACAAGGATATTGGCTGTGGAGGGAAAGCAAAGGAGCCACTCAGCCCAATGCTTCAGCAGCAGGAGAACATCTCAGCTACTCCTACACAGAAGTGGTAAGACCAAGATCTGTAAAACCAGAGGGGACAGAAGGGAATTTGAGAGACCCCCCCTGCAGAGCCTGAGTAAATGGCATAAGGAGGGGGAAATTCTCAAGAGTCTGAGAAGGAGAGGCTGAGAGACCCAGGGGTGTTCAGCTTGGAGAAGAGCAGCCTGGGAGGGGATCTTAGGAATGATTATAAATATGTGGGTGTCAAGAAGGGGCCAGGCTCTTCTCAGTGGTGTCTTGAGACAGGACCAGGGGCAGCAGATACAAACTGGAACCCAGGAAGCTCCACCTCAGGAGAAGAAACCTGTTCCTTGTGAGGGTGCTGGAGGCCTGGAGCAGGCTGCCCAGAGAGGTTGTGGAGTGTCCTGCTCTGGAGACTTTCAAGCCCCATCTGGATGTGTTTCTGTGTGCCCTGCCCTGGGTGACCCTGCTCTGGCAGTGGGGTTGGACTGGATGAGCTCTGGAGGTCCCTTCCAACCCCTGCCATTCACTGATTCCATGATGTCAGAGCAAACTGCTTCACTGATTAAAGTCAGAGTGTTTCCTTCAACTACCATTAACATATCCACCACAAGCCACCCTGGAATCACATTCCCCTAAATTCTGAGCCTTCCCATCAGCTGTTACTTTCAGCTTCACATAAACCACACCTCACATCTCCATCTGTGCTCCTGTGTGGCCTGCCCTAGGTCGCCTTGCTCTGGCAGGGAGGGTGGAGTGGATGATCTCCAGAGGTCCCTTCCAACCCCTACCACTCTGTGATCCTATGAGAACAAAACACAACACACAGCAGAGGGCAAGCAGCCTGAGCCCCTCACAAGGCTCACAGCCCAGCTTCTGAACAGGCTGCCTGGGGATGGCTGTTCTGACTACTAAGATTTTACTCTGTGCACAGGCTTCCTAACACGAGCTTCATTTCAGGAGGGACATCTGGTGCTGAACAAGAGCAGCCAGGCTGCAGTGCCATGGGTTCACTAGCTCTAGGCCAGGGGTGCTGGGGGAGGAGAAGCTCAACAGGAGCTCTCAGTGTGCACTTGCAGCCCACAAAGCCAATCAGATCCTGGGCTGCATCAGGAGAAGTGTGGCCAGCAGGGCAAGGGAGGTGATTCTCCCCCTCTGCTCAGCTCTGCTGAGACCCCACCTGGAGTACTGCCTCCAGTTCTGGAGCCCCTATTGCAAGAGGGATGTGGAGGTGCTGGAAGGTGTCCAGAGCAGGGCCAGGAGGATGAGCAGAGGGCTGGAGCACCTCTCCTATGAGGACAGACTGAAGGAGTTGGGGCTGTTCAGTCTGCAGAAGAGAAGGCTCCCAGGTGACCTCATTGTGGCCTTCCAGGATCTGAAGGGGGCTACAGGAAGGCTGGGGAGGGACTGCTCAGGATCTCAGGTAGTGATAGGACTAGGGGGAATGGAATGAAGCTGGAGGTGGGGAGATTCAGGCTGGAGGGGAGGAGGAAGTTCTTCCCCATGAGAGTGGTGAAGCCCTGGAATGGGTTGTCCAGGGAGGTGGTCGAGGCCCCAGCCCTGGAGGTGTTTAAGGCCAGGCTGGATGAGGCTGTGGCCAGGCTGATCTAGTGTGGGGTGTCCCTGCCCATGGCAGGGGGGTTGGAACTAGATGATCCTTGTGGTCCCTTCCAACCCTGACTGATACTATGGTACTATGATCTCCCATACAACACAGAGTTTGCATGAGCAAAGTTTCCTCTATATCTCTGCAGCAGGACTGAGGAGCAATTGCATCAAGGAATGAGGAGCTGGAGATCATTCCTTGCACTAGGAAGGAATCTTCACCACAAAGGTGCTGAGGCACTGGAACAGCTTGCCCAGAGAGGCTGTGGAGGATCCAACCCTGGGAGTGCTCAAAGCCAGGTTGGATGGGGCCTCGAACAATGAGATCAGGCAGGAGGGTCTGTGCCCCTCCATGAGCTAGAACTAGATGATCTTTTCAGATCTCTCCCAGCCCACACTGTTCTGTGATTCTGTATACAAGCTCTTCTTTGGAAGGGTTCCCAAAGCCTGGCACAGGCTGCCCAGGGAGGTGGTTGTATCCCCATCCCTGGAGGTGTTTGAAAGAGGCAGAGATGTGGTGCTGAGGCCATGGTTTAGCAGCAGCCTGGGCAGTGTTAGGGAAGGGTTGAACTGGATGAGCTGAAAGGTCATTGCCAACAATGCTATGATTCCATGATTCTGTATCCATCCATGGGCCATCCTAAATTGTGTGTGTGAGAAAGAGAGGGCACAGCAAAGAGGGCCAAAACTGACAGACATCTGGATCCCCACCAGCCCTTCTCGTTGTGCCCCACTGCCTGTGAGACCCTGCTTGTAGAATCACTGAATGGGTTGGGTTGGAAGGGACCTCAAAGCTCATCCAGCTCCACCCCCCTGCCATGGGCAGGGACACCTCCCACGAGCCCATATTGCTCAGGGCCTCATCCAGCCTGGCCTTCAACACCTCCAGGGAGGGGACAGCCACAGCCTCCCTGGGCAGCCTGTGCCAGAGTCTCCCCACCCTCACTCTCAAGAATTTCTTCCTCACCCCCAGTCTCAGCCTCCCTTCTCCCAGCTCAAAGCCATTGTCTCTCCTCCTGCACATACAGTTTTAAGCTGTGATTCTCTGTGCTTTGGCAGAAAGTCCCAGCAGCCTGCAGTCCTCTCTTCAGTGAGACAGAATGAATTGGCATGGACTGGGGGCTGTAAATTACAGCCCATCAGCAGTGGCAGGGGAATAATGGCTGCTTGGCAGCAGCAGAAGTACTGGAGGTGAAGGTGGCCAATTGGCTTTTGGAATCCCTTCTTTACTGCTGGCCCCAGCTGCAGAGTTGTGGGGTTGTAAACATCACTGCTGAACAAGGGGATGGGGATCACACAGCAGTGTCTCCAGTGCCTGATGGGGGCTACAGGAGAGCTGGGGAGGCAATTTTCACAAGGGCTGGGAGTGACAGGATTCTGTAAGGCTCTACCTTGGCACACTTGGCAATCTGTGGCAGAAGGGCTCTTGCTGTTCTTTCCCAGCCAAGTCTTAGGCATGCCTGTGGCAATTGCTTGTCCTCATCTGGCCAGCTAGGTGTTCAGAAACAAAAAGGTCTTGATACCCCCACCGCTGGACCTGGGGGTTGGGACACACAGCACCCCAGAAACAAGAGCAGCCAGGATGCCTGGTCCCCAGAGCATCCCTGACACCTGGCTGATGTGCAAGAGGTGCTGCACAGTTCAAGAGGAAGGGGGAACGACTGGAGAGACTCCAACAGAGTCTACAATGCTGCTGAAGGGCCCTGGAGCAACTCTGTAAGGAGGAAAGGCTGAGACCCCTGGGGCTGTGCAGCCTGGAGAAGAGCAGCCCCAGAGGGGATCTGAGCAATGCTCAGCAAGAGCTGAAGGGTGGGGGCAAGAGGCTGGGGCTGGGCTCTCGTCAGTGCTGCCCTGTGACAGGACAAGGGGCAACAGGCACAAAATGGAACACAGGGGGAAAAAACTCCCTGCTGTGAGGGTGCTGGAGCCCTGGAGCAGGCTGCCCAGGGAGTCTCCTTCTCTGGAGAGATTCCACACCTGCCTGGGTGTGTTCCTGTGTGACCTGCTGTGGGTGACCCTGCTTTAGCAGGGGAGTTGGACTGGATGATCTTTGAAGGTCCCTTCCAACCCCTACCATTCTGTGATGGTGGGACTGTTGTGGTCCATGGAGTCCCTGGCCCCTCCTGAGCAGCAATTCGATACAACCTCCTCTGCAAGAGCAGCTGCAGCTGCTGGGTTTGTATTCTAAGCATGATTCAGTTCTCACCACAAGCTCTATTGTTCTCTGTTACTTTACATGTAGCATGGACGTGGAAAGTGTGCAGAGGAGGGCTGTAAAAGTTGCTGGTTTATCCTGAACTCAACAAAAGAATGATGGAAAAGCACAGCCAGAACCGTGGACAAGCCCTGGCAAGAGTGGGGATCCAATCAGGATGTGAACAGGCTGACCTCTGAAATGGAAACCAAAACAAGTAGTCTCTAACCTTTGTTTTTCCAGGGGAGGATGCTGAGATTTCCCCAGCAGCTGAGAGAAGAGGCTCACATCACACCTGCCACTGATGTGAACCTGCTGCTTCCCTGGAGGGGTGTGCAGGAGATGTAACTGCAGCCTGCGCTCCGTGGTCAGCCCTGCCCTGCCCCAGTCCCCACAGGCCAAAGCAGGAGGAGAGAGCCTGGCTGTGGCAGGTGAGGAGGAGAAGGAGGAAGGGCTCTGGCAGTCCTGCTCCCTGCAGAGGCAGCACCTGGAAGGCACTGTCAGCCTTTCCCTCCTGCCCCTGCAGAGCAGGATTGCCCAGCTCCAGCCAGCCCCTTGCTGCCAGTGGGACAGAAGACACAGGGAGCGCAGGGGGCTGCACCATGTCCCCTGCAGCACATCACTGCTGCAGTGTGGGGACTGACCTGAGGGTTCTGCCAGGTACTTCAGCTGCCCACCTCATCCTCTAACCCCAGGGCAGTGTTCCACTTGCACTTGGAGGGTGTGCCTGCCAGTTACATTCACATTTATTTGTACTGTACTGTGCCTGCCTCAGAGCTGCCTGCCAGGACCTGAAGGATCCTGCAGGAAGGCAGCAGAGGAACCTTTCCTGGGGGTATCTAGAGCCAGGCCAAGGGGCAATGGTTTGAAGCTGAGGGAGAGCAGGGTTAGACTGGAGCTGAGGAAGAAGTTCTTCAGTACTCTAACCACCCCACTATGGGCAGGGAAACCTCTCAACTAGACTCAGCTGTCCAAGGCCTCCTCCAGCCTGGCCTTGAACACCTCCAGGGAGGAGGCAGCCACAGCCTCCCTGGGCAACCTGTGCCAGAGTCTCACCAACCTACAAGGTCCTCCTCTCAGGCATGGCAAAGCCAATGGCCACAGGCACTGACAGCTTCCTTGCTGCAGCCACCCAGCAGCACTGAGCCAGGTTTTGCTAGGTTTTGCTTTACTTTGAAGAGCTTTGTGTGACTCTCAGCTCCTCACAACTCTGTTCAAAGCCTTTGCCCTGCTTCAAGGAGGAAGGGGCACAGCTGAGGATGGGCTCTGCCTGCCTCAGGCACCTGCCTGGGGCTTCTGGGAAGCTCAGGGGAGAGTGAACCTTTTTCACCTACCCATCAGCCTTGGGTTGGGAGGGTACAGCTACCCCCACAGACTGGCACATGGGATGGAAGTGTGACCAGCAGGACCAGGGAGGGGATTCTGCCCCTCTGCTCTGCTCTGCTCAGCCCCCACCTGCAGCACTGCCTCCAGTTCTGGGGCCCCCAGCACAAGAAGGACCTGGAGCTGCTGGAGAGGGTCCAGAGGAGGTCACAAAGATGAGCAGAGGGCTGCAGCATTTTGCCCACGGGGACAGGCTGAGAGACTTGGAGGTGTTCAGCCTGGAGGGGCTCCAGGGAGACCTCAGAGCAGCCTTCCAGGACCTGAAGGGGCTCCAGGAGAGCTGGGGAGGGACTTGTGACAAGGGCTGGGAGGGACAGGATGAGGAACAATGGCTTTGAGCTGGGAGAGGGGAGATTGAGACTGGAGATGAGGAAGAAATTGTTTAGAATGAGGGTGGTGAGACTCTGGCACAGGTTGCCCAGGGAGGCTGTGGCTGCCTCCTCCCTGCAGGTGTTGAAGGCCAGGCTGGATGAGGCCTTGAGCAAGCTGTGCTGGTGGGAGGTGTCCCTGCCCATGGCAGGGGGGTGGAGCTGGATGAGCTTTAATGTCCCTTCCAACACAACCCAAGCCATCTTGTCATTCTATGGCTTGTGTTTAGAAGCCTAAATTCATCTCCTCAGTTTCACCTATTATTTCCAGGGGGTTTTGGTTGCTTAACACTCTGCAGTTTGTGCCTCTGCTGCAGGAGAGACAAAGCTACTGCTCTGTTCTCAAGCACAGCTCTTTATACCTTGTGATAACACTCTGCAGGATACATGAAAAGGTCTGAAATTAATAGTGTAAAACTGGGACAAAGACAGGCCCTCCAGAGCCTCTCTGCTCAGAAGCTGTCACTAACATTACCACCTTGCTTTTGTTTTCTCTGCTGGGCTGCTCCCCTGCAAGCTCTCAGGTAGATGCTCTTTCATTCTGCTTGGTTTAGCTAAATTCCAAGCAAAAAGGAGCCTGTGTCTCTGGGGAGATCAATCCCATACTCAGCACCAGACATGCTGACACCTCTGAGAGGCCAGGGACAATAAACCTCTTACAAGCCTCTAAGTGCTGGGCTGAGCAGAGCTGGCCAGGTAACAGCTCTCTGGGTTGGATATGTCCCAGACTCCTCCTGGGTGTGAAGCCACTTGCTGGAGAGAGCATCCCAAGGGAGCAAAGGGAAAACAAAGCTGTGGAAATCCAGCCACATCTGAGCCCTTGGCAGGGACTCCTTGTGCCTTTTGAAATGCTCTTGAGCTGCTTTCTCTGACTTCAGAATCACAGCCTGGCTTTTCAGGAGCTTGCTGAGACACAGAGTTGCTGCCTCCAGGATGTTTTTCCCTTAAGGAGTCCCCAGGGAGGACCTGGGTGACACAAATAAGTGCTCAGTGATTCCCTGCTTACATCTCTGCTATCAAAACACATCTATTGCCAATGTATCTATAGTTCCTTGTGCCACCTGGTACTCAGCTGCTTTTCCAGTTGCTTCCCTGCTGTCAAGCCCCCATGCTGAAGTCCCCCCTGGCTGCAGGAAGTGGGTGATACCAAGCATGCCTTGGTCAACAAACATCTGACTAGAAATGCAGCCAGCATAACCAAGGTACTCATCTGATCCAGAGAAGACTTCTGAGGAGTTAAGCTGCATCCTTGCTATGTCATAAACTCAATTATAATCCAGCAGCCCCCCCCCCCAGGAATAAGCACAGAAGCCAACCAGCAGGTGACCTGCAGAAGGTGTGGGAAACTGGCTTTTACCAGTACCAGAGTAACCTCTGAGGGTGGGAGGGCTCAGGCACCAGGGTGCAAGGTCCTCCAGGCAGCAAGGGTGTGTGTTTCCCTTGGCTACTGACAGTTTGAAGGCTTGGGGAAAGCAGCTTGGCCCAGGGCTTTCCCTGCCCCAAGCCCCATGAGGTGGACACCACAGAGCCTGAGGTGGCTGCAGTCTAAGGCAAGGTCTGCCCCTTGCTGTGGGTGGGAAGAAAATCATAGATCCATCAAACTCTTGAGGTTAGAAGAGACCTTTGAGATCATCAAGTCCAATCACTCACCCAGAGCTCACAATGCCACCACTGCTGCTGAGCCACTGCCACTAGCCCACGTCCCTCAGCACTACATCCAGGCAGCTTTTAAGCACCTCTAGCAATGGTGACTCCACCACCCCCCTGGGCAGTCTGGGACAGAGCCTGAGGACCCTTGCTAGGAAGAAATTGTTCTTAATATC
Source organism: Melanerpes formicivorus (assembly GCF_026170545.1). Classification (NCBI taxonomy): domain Eukaryota; kingdom Metazoa; phylum Chordata; class Aves; order Piciformes; family Picidae; genus Melanerpes; species Melanerpes formicivorus. Next base: position 2,134,578 of record NW_027142425.1, on the reverse strand, counting down.
CAACCTGAATCCTTGAAGCCTTTCCTCTTGTGCTGTCACTTGTTGCATGTGAGAAGAGACCAAACCCTCAGCTCACTGCAACCTCCTTTCAGGGAGCTGTAGAGACCAATGAGGTCTCCCCTCAGCCTCCTCTTCTCCAGACTGAACACCCCCAGCTCCCTCAGCCATTCCTCATCAACCTTGGTTGCCCTTCTCTGGACAGGCTCCAGCATCTCAATGTCCTTCTTGTAGTGGGGGGCCCAAAACTGAACAAGGTGCAAGGGCTGGTGTTGATCACCTGAGAGCCCCTCTGGAGCCTTGCAGTTGGTGGCATGAGAATGATCATGGGGGCAAAAGCAGGAGGAAGGCTGGAAAAGCAGGATGGAAGGCTGCAAAAGCAGGATGGAAGCTCCCATGCACCATGTCCTGACTCCACTCTTGGCTCCCACGAAGCTGCTCAGGCTGAAGGTACAAAGTGGGGGTTGAGCTGTGCTGGTGGTCAGTATCACAGTATAACTTAGGTTGGAAAGGACCTCGAGGATCATCGAGTCCAACCTATCAACACAGACCCCATGACCAGACCATGGCACCAAGTGCCACATCCAATCTCCTCTGCGACTCCACCACCTCCCTGGGCAGCACATTCCAATGACGAATGACTCGCGCGGTGAAGAACTTCCTCCTCACCTCGAGTCTAAACCTCCCCTGGCGCAGCTTGAGACTGTGTCCCCTTGTTCTGGTGCTGGGTGCCTGGGAGAAGAGACCAACCCCCACCTGGCTACAAGCACCTTTCAGGTAGTTGTAGAGGGCAATGAGGTCTCCCCTGAGCCTCCTCTTCACCAGGCTAAGCAACCCCAGCTCCCTCAGCCTCTCCTCATAGGGCTGTGCTCAAGGCCTCTCCCCAGCCTTGTTGCCCTTCTCTGGACACCTTCAAGTGTCTCGATGTCCTTCTTAAACTGAGGGGCCCAGAACTGGACACAGGACTCAAGGTGTGGCCTAACCAAAGCAGAGTCCAGGGGCACAATGACCTCCCTGCTCCTGCTGGCCACACTATTCCTAATGCAGGCCAGGATGCAGTGCAGTCCATCAGCTGGCAACAGCAGGAGCAGGCAGGTCTCAGCTCCCCAGGACACTTGGAAGGTCACTTGGAAGAGAGTTTATGCCCTTTTTACCCTGCTACATTACAGAAAGTCTGTGGGCCGTGCTCCTTGGTTTCGGAAGCCAGTCTGAGAGTTGCCTTTGCCTTTCCCATAGCTAGCTGTAGTTTGTGGCTTCTTGGTGCTAGTGCCAGCCCACAGCAAACCAGCAGCAGAAGTCACATTAGCATTTGGCCACAGCAGCCTCTGTGTGAGCCAGGGCCATGGTGTTAGCTCTGCCTGGGATTAGCACTCAGTGCTGAGCCTTGGGCTGCCGAGGCCCTGCTGCTCTCTTGGATTAGAGCAGGGTGCTGGAGCAGCAGTGTCTGTGCTTGGCACGGCAAGCTCTGCACCAGGAGAGTGCTGGAACACTGCAACAGGTTGCCCAGGGGGTAGTTGAGGCTCCATCCCTGTAGAAATTCAAGGTGAGGCTCAATGGGGCTCTGGGCACCCTGGTCTAGTTGAGGACACCTCTGCTGATGGCAGGGGCGTTGGGCTGGATGACCTTTGGAGGTTCCTCCAACCCAAATCATTCTATGATTCTCTGCACTGGGTCCTTGGGGTGGGCACCTGGGAATGCTTCAGGCTCAGAGAGCTTCAGCAAATACTGCCCTAGCTTCACACTCCTGACTGGTTTTGTGTCAGTGTCATGAAACACTGGGTGAGTCCTCAGGCTGAAGCCACAAAGTTATTTGTTACATCTGATGAACTAATCAGCAGAAATTCTGTTCTGGGCCCCTCCAGAAAGGACATCGAGGGGCTGGAGCAGGTCCAGAGAAGGCAATGAAGCTGGTGAGGGGCAACCACTGTGGCAGCCCCTCAGGACACCATGGAGGGTCCATGGGCTGCAGAGAGCAGCACTGCCCCTCTCACTCCTGCAGAAGAGCAGGAAAAGGCCACCTCAGCTTCTCCTGTGCTGGCTGAGGAGGGCACAGCAGCAGAGAGCCAGGAAGCTGCTCTGCACAAGGCCCAAGGCCAGCACGGGCTGCTCCTGGACTCAGAGAACAAGGCTGTGAGCTGTGCTGAGCTCAGTGTGCAGCAGCAGCACCACCTCACAGCCAAGGCCATTGGGCAGACATGGAGTCCCTGGCAGGGCACAGGGCTGAGGTGGCTCCTCCACAGCCACTGGCAGAGGCTGGCAGAGCCCAGCTAGCCCTGGCTGGGCAGCACACTCCCTGCCTCTTCAGGAGGGCACTGAGGGCCCTGCTCAGGGCTTTCCATGTCCCCTCCTGCTTGAGGGCACAGCCAGAGGAGCAGCAGCCGCTGCTGGCACCAGGCAGGACCTTGGAGGTGGCACCACCCAGCCCTGAGGCAGGACACACACCTGAGGGATGGATGGGGCATGGGCAGTGCCCCCAGGCATTCCACTGCCCTCAGGACATGGGGTGCCTGAGATGTTCCTGTTGCCAGTGAAGGTCACAGGTTCCCATTAGTTCTTGTCTCTGGCTGCTGCATCGTGGTCTCTGGGGCCCCTCCCACAGCCACTGCTGCTCTCCAGCCCCCCAGCTCTGGCTCAGGCCAGGGCAGGGCAGCCCTGGGATGCCCCCAGGCACTCCCAGAAATCCCAGCATGGTGGAAGGCACCTCTGGAGATCATCCTGTCCAACTCCCTGCCAACCTGGCATCTGCAGCTGCTGCCCAGGACCAGCACAATGGCCGGGGGAGGGGGGGGGGGGTGTGAGGGTTGGAAGCTCCACACATCCCCAGGTCTGCAGCTCCCCGTGGGGCTGTTGTGACCCAGGTGCAGGAGCTGGCACTTGGCCTTCCTGCACCTCAGACAATGAGCCTTGGCCCATCAGCCTAACCCGGCCAGATGCTGCTGTAAAGCTTCCTCCCTGGCCTGCAGCAGATCAACGCAGCCACCCAGCTCCGTGTCCTCTGCAGGACTGCTGGGGGGCACACAATGCCCTCAGCCACATCACTGATAAAGATGTCACAGGGGACAGGCCCCGGGGGACACCACTGGGCCGGGGCCATAGCCAGGTTCAACTCCATTCACCACCTCGCGTTGGCTACCCGGGCACTGGGGAGGGTCAGAGCAAGGTGCTGGAGCCGTGGGTAAAGGAAACCAAATTTATTGAAATACGAAATAGTCACAGGAACTTGCAGTGCAGAGGGGAGGCTGGGAGGGGAAGGCAGAGCCCCAGCGCGGCTCGCAGCCCAGCGGCCCCGGCACGCCGGCGGGGGGCGGCAGGGAAGGCTCCGAGGGCAGGCTCCGAGGGCAGCGCCGGCACCGAGGGCAGCGCCGGCACCAAGGGCAGCGCCGCCTGGCTCTCCCCTTCTCCCTCCACCTCTGCCGCGGCGGAGCCCTGCGCTGCCGGCGGAGCCCTGCGCTGCCTGCGCAGCCCGAAGCCAGCCCGGCCCTGGCTGTCCCAGCGGCGACTCCCTGCCCGTGGCGGGAGCCGGGGAGGCGAAGAGAAGCCGGAGCCGCCGCCGCGGGGCTCCGGGCAAGGGGTCCCGGACAGCGTCCCGCCCGCAGCGCGAAGCCAGCGGCTTCGGTCGGGGGGATGCTTCCTGAAGCCCCTGCCCCCAGATTCACCACAGTCTGGGCGTGCACAGGCAGTTTAGTAACATTTCAGGGGAAAGGGCTCCCCGGCAGCAGGACGCAGCACGATGGCCTCTCCTCAGGGCAGCTGCGTGCCTGGGACACAGCCTTGGCAGGCTCAGGGCCGGGAGCCATCAGCTCAGGGGGCTGGCCTGGCACTATCAGCAGGGCACAATGCTACTCCTGGCCTTCTCCTGAGATGCAAAAAGCACTGAGGCAAAGCCTGCCTCTCTCCCAGCGCGTGCTTTGCTGCTGTGGCTGCATCGATGTCTCTGCTTCTCTAACGCACTCTCTAGTCCCCTTTCTCTTGCAAGTTTATGGAAGGATGTAACCTACAACTTGAGATCAAAGTGGTGCAAGACTGGAAAAAACACACTAGTGGCTGTTAGCTGCTTTGCATTAGGGTAGGTCTCACTTTATCAACCCCACACTATCTGTCAGACCACCTCTGCACAAGCTCGTGCCAGCGGTGATGAGGCCGTAGCAAAGTGCTCTGACCCTCCCTGGAACATTTGGTGCCCAGGAGCGTGTGGCCAAGAATTACAGGTCTCCTGAGCCCCCTTAAGCCAGCAGCCTGCTTATGTACCTTGGCTCTGTCCTGCAGTGCAGGCTCATGAGGAGCACAGGTGACCATGGCTTAAGTGCAGCATGACCTGGACTCTACTACACCCTCGAGCCTTACAAGAAAAAGTCTTAATTTGTGCATTGAACTGAAGTCCTTACCACTGAGGCTCAAAGTCCTCTTGGTCCTCCAAGTTCCTTACCTTCTTAATTATAGGCATTGTCTTGGTATCTATAAATACAGAATTCTCCTACAGACAATAAAAATCAGTCATTTAGCTAGACTTAAAATCTCTGTCCCCTGACCATGAGTCTAAACCTCCCCTGGCACAGCTTGAGACTGTGTCCTCTTGTTCTGGTGCTGGGTGCCTGAGAGAAGAGACCAACCCCCTCAATCGCTACAACCTCCCTTCAGGGAGTTGGAGAGACCAAGGTCTCCCCTGAGCCTCCTCTTCTCCAGGCTAAGCAACCCCAGCTCCCTCAGCCTCTCCTCACAGGGCTGTGCTCCAGACCCCTCCCCAGCCTCATTGCCCTTCTCTGGACATCTTCAAGTCTCTCAATGTCCTTCTTAAACTGAGGGGCCCAGAACTGGACACAGGCCTCAAGGTGTGGCCTAACCAGTGCAGTGTACAGGGGCACAATGACCTCCCTGCTCCTGCTGGCCACACTCTTCCTGATGCAGGCCAGGATGCCATTGGCCCTCTTGGCTGCCTGGGCACACTGCTGGCTCAGTCATTTAGCTAGACTTAAAATCTCTGTCCCCTCACACTCTGGTACACTGGAGCTCAGGAAACACAGGAACAAGCTCCACTCTCTGCCTTCTCTTCTCCCTAGAACTGTCAGGTGGCCTTAGGAATAAACCAGAAAAGACACCTCAGGCCTTTGATCCTGAGTTCAGCACTCTGCAGAGCCTTTGGGCAGCTTCCCAGGAAGGGCCCAGCTGTTAAGCTTTGTTTAAAAAACAACAACAACAAAACCACAACACAGAATGTAGCACACCCCACCACACACACACCATCTTCTCAAGCCTGATCCTCCCTTTCTGATGCCAAGGAGAAGCTGTGTTCCCCCCCTGCAGCACTTTGCCTCCAGGAGGCCGTCCCGTTCGCCTTGGATCCAGCAGAAGGGCTTCTTGTCGTTGGGGGAACTGAAGAAGGAAGAAACAGGCATTTCTTAGCAGCTGGGAAAGCTCAGGGACCAAACCTTCATCCCAGCTGCTGCACAGAGTGGTTTAATCAGCCCTTGACACATCCATGGCTGATACAGAAAGGAGGAGGGCTCTGGACGCAGGACGTTTGCATCGGCTGCTCCGAGTGGGTCACCCTCCGTGGGCAGTGCTGGTGCAGGGTGAGGCAGGGCTTGCCCGAGGCCTCTGTCTGCACTTGGAGTTCAGGAAGATACTTAGAGGCCCTGCAGACAGATTTAGACTGGTCAGCTTAGAAGACTTTTCACAAAGCCAAAGCTGTTTCCCCAGGCTCTTGGGAAGCACAGGCACTCTGGGTCACAAATGACAACCACCAGGGTGTGTCCAGAAGTGACTCCAGTCCCAGCTCTGACCCTCATTCTGTCAGTACCTCTGGGTGACATGACAGCAGAACAGGGCTGGGAGTCTGCACTGAGTTCTCTGCCCAGGGCACGGGCAGCAGAGCTGTCGTGACATGCTGCAAACAGCAGCCTCACAAGGCTGGCTTCAGTGTTCTTAGGAGAAACACACAAGGTACCACAAAAGGAGAGCTGCAGAGCCTGGGTTAGGGGCTGAGAATGCCCAGCAGTGAGAGAGGGTTCAACAAGGATAAGGGCAGAGTCCTGCACCTGGGCAGGAAGAATAAACTGCAGCAGCACAGGTCAGGAAGTGATCTGCTGGAGAGCAGCCCTGGGGAGAAGGACCTGGGAGTGCTGCTGGACAACAAGTTCTGCAGGGGACAGCAATGTGCCCTGGGGGCCAAGAAGGCCAAGGGGACCCTGGGGGGCATTCAGAGGAGTGTGTCCAGCAGAGCCAGGGAGGTTCTCCTCCCCCTCTACTCCGCTCTGCTGAGACCTCACCTGGAGAATTGCATCCAGGTCTGGGCTTCCCAGTTCAGGAGGGACAGGGACCTGCTGGAGAGAGTCCAAGGGAGGGCTACAAGGATGCTGAAGGGACTGCAGCACTGCCTGGTGAGGAGAGGCTGAGTGCCCTGGGGCTGTTTAGTCTGGAGAGGAGAAGGCTGAGAGGGGATTTAACAAATGTCTGTCTGATGGCTGGGGATCAGGAAGGAAGGGACAGGGACAGCCTTTCCCTACTTGTGCCCTGTGATAGGCCAAGGGGCAATGGATGGAAACTACAGCAAGGGAGGTTCCACCTCAGCATCAGGAAGAACTTTACTATGAGGGTCACAGAGCACTGGAACAGGCTCAGCACTGGAACAGCAGTCAGCTCTGTGATTTGTAGTCCAACCTATGCAAATAAAAGCACCCAGGTATATTCTGATATGGTTATTGCTGGCAGGCAATTAAACAAGCAAAGCAACCACCCAAGCAGAACAAACAAAAGGAATTCACTACATTTGGGGTTTTAAAGTAAATGTATTTTAACTACAGGAATATCTTAACCCAAAGCAGCAAAAGCATCACAAAATAGTTTTCCTCCTTCTGAATTTCATCAAAGACAAATGAACTAAATAGAATGGGAAATGTCTGTTGCTGCTGGGGACTCCATGTCTGCCCAATGGCCTTGGCTGTGAGGTGGTGCTGCTGCTGCACACTGAGCTCAGCACAGCTCACAGCCTTGTTCTCTGAGTCCAGGAGCAGCCCGTGCTGGCCTTGGGCCTTGTGCAGAGCAGCTTCCTGGCTCTCCGCTGCTGTGCCCTCCTCAGCCAGCACAGGAGAAGCTGAGGTGGCCTTTTCCTGCTCTTCTGCAGGAGTGAGAGGGGCAGTGCTGCTCTCTGCAGCCCATGGACCCTCCATGGTGTCCTGAGGGGCTGTCAACAGGGCCCTCAGCGCCCTCCTGAAGCGGGAGGGATGACACTGCCCACCCGGGGCTAGCTGGGCTCTGCCTACGATCTTCTTCTCAGCATCCAGTGAAAGTGGGCACCTGCTGGCTGTGAGCTTGTGCAGAGCAGGTCCTTGCCTCTCCATTGTGTCCTCGGGGGCTGCTGGAGTCGTTCCTGCCATTGGCAAACTTTGGTCCATGAGAGTCTTTTCCTCCAGCTCCTGGGCAAAGCTCTCAGTACAACCTGTGACTTCACTGTTGGAGTCCAGCAAAAGTCCACTGTGGATACTGAGGTTCTGCAGAGCATCTTCCAGGCTCTCCATAGTGTCCTCAGGGGCTGCTGGACTCATTACTTCTGTTGGCAAACTTTGTTCCATGAGAGTCTCTTCCTCCAGCTCCTGGGCAAAGCTCTCAGTGACTTCACTGTTGGAGTCCAATGAAAGTTCAGTGTGGACACTGAGGCTCTCTAGAGTATCTTCCAGGCTCTCCATTGTGTCCTGAGAGGCTGCTGGACTCATTCCTTCTCTTGGCAAACTTTGGGCCATGAGACTCTCTTCCTCCAGCTCCTGGGCAAAGATCTCAGCACAGCCCACTGCATTGTTCTCTGAGTCCAGGAGCAGCCCATGCTGGACCTGGGCCTTGTGCAGAGCAGGTCCTTGGCTCTCCATCGTGTCCTGAAGGGCTGCTGGAGTCATCTCTGCTGTTGGGAGCAGCTCTCAGGAGCAGCATTCATGCCTCATCTTTCATTCAGGAGTCATTCCTGCCGTTTGGGCCATGAGATTCTCTTCCTCCAGCCTCTGGGCAAAGCTCTCAGCACAGCCCACGACTTTATTGTTGGAGTCTAGTAAAAGTCCACTGTGGACTCTGAGGCTCTACAGAGCAGCTTCCAGGCTCTCCATTGTGTCCTGGCCTCCTGCTGGGAGGATGCTCTCAGCCCCATGCTGGATGGCCAAGCCTCAGCACTTTCCTCACACCTCACCCTGTTTGCTCGCTCAAGGAATGGAACCTGAGGCCTCAGGTGGTGCAGAGCTGCCCAGGACACCCAGGGGAGATGCTGCTCCTGAGATCTGCTCCTCTGGGAGTGGCTTCCCAGGGGACAGAGCTCCTTAAATACCCTCCGGGCATCACAGTGGCCTCCCGGCGCGGCCAGAACCCCACCACAGAGCCCATTGGCATGTGGCCATGGGGATGTGTGGGAAACTGTGATGAATCTGTGGACCCTTTGAAGGGCCAAGAAGAGATTGACCTCGAAAGTATTGCTGTGTATCCATGAGAAAATATTGTGATGTGCCCATGAATGAATACATTGCTGTGTACCTCAGAATGTCTGGGAAGCCCCTGAAAGGAATGTGCAGTTTGTTTAAGGCTGAGAAACAGCGAGAAGAAGAAACTTGGACTTAGCTCAGCAAGAACTGTAGCGATGCTATCACCAACCCCTGAGAATCATGACAAAGCTTTGTTACCCAATCAGACACAGCCACACTGACGTAACTAACACACACACAGATGTGTCTTGCTTGCTAGAATAAACTGAGCCTCTTGTCTCTACGCTCTGCTTGCATTTATCTTCATCGCTTTGGCCGTCACCCTTATCCCTGCACTGCGACAGGGTGAATTGAATTAATCCAGAAAAATAAGGCTCCTAAGGCTTGATCAGCAGGATGATCAATTAATGAAAGGAATTAAATTTATCTTATTAATAATAACTTTTCTGTGCCAAACGGAATTAGCATAGGTTTGATCGGGGCATCCTCCAGGGGAGAGTCAAAAAGTGATCTGTGGTGCATCGCCTGTACGTAGGCAAGCTTCCCAATAGCTACAAACAGTTCAGGTGCACTGTTTACTTTCACTTCATCTGGTTCCCCCCTGTCTATTCTGAAGAGACCACCAGCCCAGTAGGCAATTCGTGCGGTTAAAGAAAGGTTTCCCCTCTGGCCCTGGGAACAGAAAGACCTCATGCCCCCAGTTGCCTCTCGCTTCCTTGTCACTCAAAAAAATTTCACCACCTCCCGTGTTTGCTACTCGAAGTAAAAAGTCAGTAACCGATTCTTCTGGTTCCCGGGTAAATTTCTCCCGTATCTCACTCAGTGTCGAATCGGAGTAAGGACGAATCCGCGTGGTGGTTGTGGCGCCGCGGCGACTCTTTGTGATCTCTTGCTTGATCACCGGGCGTGCGCTCCGTTCTCTGGCGGTGTCCTCGTCCGAGCTAGCCTCCCCGGAGCTGCGATCCGAAGCGTGTTGTGTCGATCGGGCAGTCGTAGTTTTTTTCTTCCGGGGTTTGCCTGCGTTGGGATACGCTGCTGCGTCTACCAGACGAGCCGCGGGTGGTCCGGGCTGCAGACTTGTGGGCTGCGGGGCGAAGGGGTTCGATCCGGGCTGCCGGCTCGTTGGGTAGGCGGCAGGCGGATTCGGCTGGTTTTGCAGCGAGGCCCGCGCCTGCCGCACGGCTGTAGAGCAAGCGGTGCAAGCTCCCAGCTGGTACGGGGTTGTGGGAGCTGAGCAGGGAACGGCCCGCTGCGGCGAGACGCATGGTTCTTCTCTCGGCGTATATAGTGCGGAGAAGTTCGCTATTATCGTGCCCGCCGTTGTCGGCAGGCTCGGTTCCAATACCCAGTTAGCGTCCACTGCGTGTGGCTCGGGCAGCCAGTAGGTAGAAGTCGGTGAATCCTGAGGACTTCTCAGGATCTCAGGTAGTGATAGGACTAGGGGGAATGGAATGAAGCTGGAGGTGGGGAGATTCAGGCTAGATGTGAGGAGGAGGTTCTTCACCATGAGAGTGGTGAAACCCTGGAATGTGTTGTCCAGGGAGGTGGTCGAGGCCCCGTCCCTGGGGGTGTTTAAGAGCAGGCTGGATGAGGCTGTGGCCAGCCTGCTCTAGTGTGGGGTGTCCCTGCCCATGGCAGGGGGGTTGGAACTAGATGATCCTTGTGGTCCCTTCCAACCCTGAATGAAACTATGAAACTATGAAACTATGAATGGGGTCCGGCAGCTAACACCCGTTCGTCCTCTTGGTTCCCGCCAAGATTGCAAAGTTCGGGGCTCAGCTCGCTTTGCATTCTTAGAGCTACCCTTGGCCCTTTCATTTCTTTAGTTTCTACGGCTGATAAATCACGGAGTATCTGGTTCTGTGCCCTTTCCTCCATTCATTTTCTATCTAAGTCATCGTTCATTTCCTTCAAAGACTGAATCTTTTCCTCAAAACATTTAAATTCTCTCTGCAATCGACTTACGCAGGAGCCCAGCACCACAGCGTATCTTTCGACTGTGGGTTCGCAGCACAGGTCAGTCGCACTCTCAGCCAATTGTTTGATGATTGCATTTGGATTTCTGCAGTTACACCTAGCCCATTCTAAATCAGAATGTCCAATAGCGTACCCCACTCTATGTAAGAGTTCCAGCACTGGATAGCCTGCTTCGATCTGCGCCATCTGAATTGAATTCATTCAGGAAAATAAGGCTCCTAAGGCTTGATCAGCGGGATGATCAATTAATAAAAGGAATTAATTTATCTTATTAATAATAACTTTTCCAGGCCAAAGGTCAATAAACTTATTCACAGTTTGTTTGGGTTCGGGGATCCGCTGGGGAATCGCTCACACAAAACGTTGGGAATACTAATGAATACTTCCAACCCTGAATGATACTACGATACTATAGGTAGTGATAGGACTAGGGGGAATGGAATGAAGCTGGAGGTGGGGAGATTCAGGCTAGATGTGAGGAGGAGGTTCTTCCCCATGAGAGTGGTGAAGCCCTGGAATGGGTTGTCCAGGGAGGTGGTCGAGGCCCCGTTCCTGGAGGTGTTTAAGCCCAGGCTGGATGAGGCTCTGGCCAGCCTGATCTAGTGTGGGGTGTCCCTGCCCATGGCAGGGGGGTTAGAACTAGATGATCCTTGTGGTCCCTTCCAACCCTGAATGATACTATGATACTATGTGAACACTTTAGATAGAGGAAGGATTCCATCTAGAGTAACTACACTCCTGCTGTCAAACTCAAAGTGGAAGGGAGAGCGAGGAGCCGCAATTCCTGACTCAATAACAAGGTGGGTCTCCTTTGCTCCCTGGTGGAGCAAAGGCAGAGGCTGAGAAGGAAATGAATGTCCAATATGCTTTATGAAGTCAATAATCAGAAGCCCTTACAAAGCAATATTCAGTCCGGAGATTCTGAAGCAGTCCAAGACCCGGTGTTGAGAGCAGCGGGCAGGAAAGTTTATCATCCAGCATTCTGTGCTTGGTATAATTTTGTAAAGCCAAGGAAAAGTAAAAACAGGACCCAAGCACGTTGCCTGACACTGGAAGTGAAACTGCAGTACACATGGGGGATGCTGGTGGAGGGGGATGGGCGAGTAGCACACACCTCGCTGGCTAAAGAGGAGCCAGAACCAAAGGAAAAAAGGGGCTGGGTTACTGAAGAACCCCTCTGTTTAACTGCTTTTGTGAAACAAAACTGACCACTGGCAGAAAAGTCATTTGAAACTTAGTCAGTCACCTTCTGGGCATCAGCACAGCAGTGAGTGGTCAGGATACCTGCCAAAGAGGTTTGGCTAGCTTTTTACTGGTACATGTTTCCTTTTGTCTATCTCCCCCAGCTTCTTAGGGATCTTACTGAAACCTGTTTTGGGCCTAGTCATGTCCAACCAGGACACAGGGATGCCCATGGCTGTGGCACAATGATCCCCAGAGCCTTGCTGGTTGCAGTGGTGAGGCTACACCCAGACCACCGACCCCTCTCTGGCTCTCTGTGTGGACTCCCTTGCCTTGCCTTCAATCTAACATCTTAACAAGAACTGCACCTAACATCTTAACAAGACCTACACCTAGCATCTTAACAAGAACTGTACCTAACATCTTAACAAGACCTACACCTAGCATCTTAACAAGAACTGTACCTAACATCTTAACAAGACCTACACCTAACATCTTAACAAGAACTGCACCTAACATCTTAACAAGACCTACACCTAACATCTTAACAAGAACTGTACCTAACAACAAGACCTACACCTAGCATCTTAACAAGAACTGTACCTAACATCTTAACAAGACCTACACCTAGCATCGTAACAAGAAGATACTAACAAGAACTAAATCTAACGTATTAACAAGACAATATTATCAAGAAGAAGCAGAAAGGGGATGCTGGGAAGGGAACAGAGGGGAGGCTGGGAAGGGAAGCGTCTGGATGCTGCAGGCTCTGGGCTGTGTGGTGCCATCTGCGAGGTGCTGCCTGGCACCAGCAGTGGCTGCTACTCCTCTGGCCGTGCCCTGGTGCCCCAGAGAGCACGGAAAGCCCTGTGCAGGGCCCTCAGTGCCCTCCTGAAGAGGGAGGGACGGCCCTGCCCACCCGGGGCTAGCAGGGCTCTGCCTACAATCTGGTTGTCAGCATCCAGTGAAAGTGGGCACCTGCTGGCTGTGAGCTTCTGGAGAGGAGGTTCTTGGCTCTCCATTGTGTCCTGAGGGGTTGGTGGAGTCATTCCTGCCATTGGCAAACTTTGGTCCGTGAGATTCTGTTCCTCCAGCTCCTGGGCAAAGCTCTCAGCACAGCCTGTGACTTCATTGTTGGAGTCCAGCAAAAGTCCACTGTGGATACTGAGGTTCTGCAGAGCATCTTCCAGGCTCTCCATTGTGTCCTCAGAGGCTGCTGCATTCACTCCTTCTGTTGGCAAACTTTGGTCCATGAGAGTCTCTTCCTCCAGCTCCTGGGCAAAGCTCTCAGTGACTTCACTGTTGGAGTCCAATGAAAGTTCACTGTGGATACTGAGGTGCTGCAGAGCCTGTACGAGGCTCTCCATTGTGTCCTGAGAGGCTGCTGGACTCACTCCTGCTGTTGGCAAACTTTGGTCCATGAGAGTCTCTTCCTCCAGCTCCTGGGCAAAGCTCTCAGTACAGCCTGTGACTTCATTCTTGGAGTCCAATGAAAATTCACTGTTTACACTGAGGCTCTCTAGAGCATCTTCCAGGCTCTCCATTGTGTCCTGAGAGGCTGCTGGACTCACTCCTTCTGTTGGCAAACTTTGGTCCATGAGAGTCTCTTCCTCCAGCTCCTGGGCAAAGCTCTCAGTACAGCCTGTGACTTCATTCTTGGAGTCCAATGAAAATTCACTGTTTACACTGAGGCTCTCTAGAGTATCTTCCAGGCTCTCCATTGTGTCCTGAGAGGCTGCTGGACTCACTCCTTCTGTTGGCAAACTTTGGTCCATGAGAGTCTCTTCCTCCAGCTCCTGGGCAAAGCTCTCAGTGACTTCACTGTTGGAGTCCAATGAAAGTTCACTGTGGATACTGAGGTTCTGCAGAGCCTGTACGAGGCTCTCCATTGTGTCCTGAGAGGCTGCTGGACTCACTCCTGCTGTTGGCAAACTTTGGTCCATGAGAGTCTCTTCCTCCAGCTCCTGGGCAAAGCTCTCAGTACAGCCTGTGACTTCATTCTTGGAGTCCAATGAAAATTCACTGTTTACACTGAGGCTCTCTAGAGTATCTTCCAGGCTCTCCATTGTGTCCTGAGAGGCTGCTGGACTCACTCCTGCTGTTGGCAAACTTTGGTCCATGAGAGTCTCTTCCTTCAGCTCCTGGGCAAAGCTCTCAGTACAGCCTGTGACTTCATTCTTGGAGTCCAATGAAAATTCACTGCTTACACTGAGGCTCTCTAGAGCATTTTCCAGGCTCTCCATTGTGTCCTCAGGGGCTGCTGGACTCATTCCTGCTGTTGGCAAACTTTGGTCCATGAGAGTCTCTTCCTTCAGCTCCTGGGCAAAGCTCTCAGTGACTTCACTGTTGGAGTCCAATGAAAGTTCACTGTGGACACTGAGGCTCTCTAGAGCATCTTCCAGGCTCTCCATTGTGTCCTGAGAGGCTGCTGGACTCACTCCTTCTGTTGGCAAACTTTGGTCCATGAGAGTCTCTTCCTCCAGCTCCTGGGCAAAGCTCTCAGTACAGCCTGTGACTTCACTGTTGGAGTCCAGCAAAAGTCCACTGTGGATACAGAGGTTCCACAGAGCATCTTCCAGGCTCTCCATAGTGTTCTGAGGGGCTGCTGCATTCACTCCTTCAGTTGGCAAACTTTGGTCCATGAGAGTCTCTTCCTCCAGCTCCTGGGCAAAGCTCTCAGTACAGCCTGTGACTTCATTGTTGGAGTCCAGCAAAAGTCCACTGTGGATACAGAGGTTCCACAGAGCATCTTCCAGGCTCTCCATAGTGTCCTGAGGGGCTGCTGCATTCACTCCTGCTGTTGGCAAACTTTGGTCCATGAGAGTCTCTTCCTCCAGCTCCTGGGCAAAGCTCTCAGTACAGCCTGTGACTTCACTGTTGGAGTCCAGCAAAAGTCCACTGTGGATACAGAAGTTCCACAGAGCATCTTCCAGGCTCTCCATTGTGTCCTGAGAGGCTGCTGGACTCACTCCTTCTGTTGGCAAATTTTGGTCCATGAGAGTCTCTTCCTCCAGTTCCTGGGCAAAGCTCTCAGTGACTTCACTGTTGGAGTCCAATGAAAGTTCAGTGTGGACACTGAGGATCTCTAGAGTAACTTCCAGGCTCTCCATTGTGTCCTGAGGGGCTGCTGGACTCACTCCTGCAGTTGGACAACTTTGGGCAGTGAGATTCTGTTCCTGCAGCTCCTGGGCAAAGATCTCAGCACAGCTCACAGCCTTGTTCTCTGAGTCCAGGAGCAGCCCGTGCTGGCCTTGGGCCTTGTGCAGAGCAGCTTCCTGGCTCTCTGCTGCTGTGCCCTCCTCAGCCAGCACAGGAGAAGCTGAGGTGGCCTTTTCCTGCTCTTCTGCAGGAGTGAGAGGGGCAGTGCTGCTCTCTGCAGCCCATGGACCCTCCATGATATCCTGAGGGGCTGCCACAGTGCTTGCTGCACTTGGTGCCTGCAAACTTTGGTCTGCTCCTTGTTGTTCCTGCTGGGGCTGAAGCAGGAGCACAGCCTGGCCGCCCACGGTGTCCCCCTCAAGGCACTCAGCTGCATGTAGAAAATTCTCCTCAGAGGACTCCAGGCCTTGCTGCTCCTCCTGCTGAACCATGAGCTCAGCCTGGCCTGTGATCTCCTTCACTATGAAGTCCTCTGCATCAAAAAAAGCCTCACTGGAGCTGGGGTCAGGTGGCAAGGCTGGCACAGTGGGCACGCTGCTCTGAGTGCTGAGCCACGTCTCTAACTCTACTATCAGGCTGTCACTCTGCAAGAGAAGGTGAGGAGAGGCTGTGTGAGGAGGAGGGCCCTTGCCATTGTGAAGCTCCTGCAGCCTTGCTCCCCTCACACCCCCAGGCCTTGGCACTCCCACTCCCAGAGTAGCCCCACCCCGTGCCCATCCATCTCCTCCTGCCTGCTCCCCACCCCTGCCCTGCTGGTTCTGCAGCCCCTTGGTGGGCTGGAGGCAGGCATTCACCTCCTTGTCCACGGGCATAGTACCATGGGGTCCTGGAATCGTTTTGGGAGGAAAAGACCTTTAAGATCATTGAGTCCAACCCTCAACCCAAGCCCAGCATGGCCACGGAACCAAGTCCCAAAGTGCCAGGTGCTGAGCACCTGAGAGTCCTCTCCCATTGCCCCTGCTCACCATCTCGCGCAGCTCCTTCACCATGCACTGAAGCTCCTCTACAGCTTCACGGCTTTCTCTGTCCCGCTCCGAGCGAGTGCTGCCTCCTGAGACTGGCACAGGCACGGAGGGGAGGCAGAGCTCCCTCTCCAGCGCTCGGCTGGCAGGGGGTGGCAGCCAGCACTCCGTCTGAGTAGCAGTGTCACAGGTGGTGAGTGTGGGCAGGGAAGCCCTGGCCTCCTGCTGGGAGGATGCTCTCACCCCCATGCTGGATGGCCAAGCCTCAGCACTCTCCTCACACCGCACCGTGTTTGCTCGCTCAAGGCGTGGAACCCGAGGCCTCTGCTGGCCAGAGCTTCCCAGGGCACCCAGGGGAGATGCTGCTCTGGAGAGCTGCTCCTCTGGGAGTGGCATCCCAGGGGACAGAGCTCCTTAAATACCCTCTGGGCACCGCACCAGCGGCCTCCGGGCATCGCATCACAGTGGCTTCTGGGCATGGCATCACAGTGGCTTCTGGGCATGGCATCACAGTGGCCTCTGGGCATTGCATCACAGTGGCTTCTGGGCATCGCATCACAGTGGCCTCTGGGCATCGCATCACAGTGGCCTCTGGGCATTGCATCACAGCGGCCTCTGGGCATCGCATCACAGTGGCCTCTGGGCATCACATCACAGTGGCCTCTGGGCATCGCATCACAGTGCCCTCTGGGCATTGCATCACAGTGTCCTCCGGGCATGGCATCACAGTGGCCTCCGGGCATGGCATCACAGTGGCATCCAGGCATCACATCACAGTGGCTTCTGGGCATCACATCACAGTGGCCTCCAGGCATCGCATCACAGTGGCTTCTGGGCATCGCATCACAGTGGCTTCTGGGCATCGCATCACAGTGGCCTCTGGGCATCGCATCACAGTGGCCTCCAGGCATCACATCACAGTGGCTTCTGGGCATCACATCACAGTGGCTTCTGGGCATCACATCACAGTGGCCTCCAGGCATCGCATCACAGTGGCTTCTGGGCATCGCATCACAGTGGCCTCCGAGCATTGCATCGCAGTGGCTTCTGGGCATCGCATCACAGTGGCCTCCGAGCATTGCATCGCAGTGGCTTCTGGGCATCACATCACAGTGGCCTCCGAGCATTGCATCGCAGTGGCTTCTGGGCATCGCATCGCAGTGGCCTCCGAGCATTGCATCGCAGTGGCTTCTGGGCATCGCATCGCAGTGGCTTCTGGGCATCACATCACAGTGGCCTCCGAGCATTGCATCGCAGTGGCTTCTGGGCATCACATCACAGTGGCCTCCGAGCATTGCATCGCAGTGGCTTCTGGGCATCACATCACAGTGGCCTCCGAGCATTGCATCGCAGTGGCTTCTGGGCATCGCATCGCAGTGGCTTCTGGGCATCACATCACAGTGGCCTCCGGGCATGGCATCACAGTGGCCTCCGGGCATCGCATCACAGTG
The DNA here is from genome assembly GCF_026170545.1 of Melanerpes formicivorus. Classification (NCBI taxonomy): domain Eukaryota; kingdom Metazoa; phylum Chordata; class Aves; order Piciformes; family Picidae; genus Melanerpes; species Melanerpes formicivorus. The sequence goes on along the minus strand of NW_027142425.1, from coordinate 2,117,394 downwards.
CCCTCTGGGCATCGCATCACAGTGGCCTCAGCGCATCGCATCACAGTGGCCTCTGGGCATCGCATCACAGTGGCCTCTGGGCATCGCATCACAGTGGCCTCCGGGCATCGCATCGCAGTGGCCTCCGGGCATCGCATCACAGTGGCTTCTGGGCATCGCATCACAGTGGCCTCCAGGCATTGCATCACAGTGGCCTCCAGGCATCGCATCACAGTGGCCTCTGGGCATCGCATCACAGTGGCCTCTGGGCATCGCATCACAGTGGCCTCCGGGCATCGCATCACAGTGGCCTCTGGGCATCGCATCACAGTGGCCTCTGGGCATCGCATCACAGTGGCTTCTGGGCATCGCATCGCAGTGGCCTCCGGGCATCGCATCACAGTGGCCTCGGAGCATCGCATCACAGTGGCCTCTGGGCATCGCATCACAGTGGCCTCTGGGCATCGCATCACAGTGGCTTCTGGGCATCGCATCACAGTGGCCTCCGGGCATCGCATCACAGTGGCTTCTGGGCATCACATCACAGTGGCTTCTGGGCATCGCATCACAGTGGCTTCTGGGCATCGCATCACAGTGGCCTCCGGGCATCGCATCACAGTGGCTTCTGGGCATCGCATCACAGTGCCCTCTGGGCATCGCATCACAGTGGCTTCTGGGCATCGCATCGCAGTGGCCTCCGGGCATGGCATCACAGTGGCCTCGGAGCATCGCATCACAGTGGCCTCTGGGCATTGCATCGCAGTGGCCTCCGGGCATGGCATCACAGTGGCCTCAGGGCATCGCATCACAGTGGCTTCTGGGCATCGCATCACAGTGGCCTCCAGGCATCGCATCGCAGTGGCCTCCGGGCGTGGCCAGAACCCCACCACAGAGCCCTGCCCACACCCGTGGGCAGGTTGCCATGGTGAGGCCATTCCCAGGCCACCGACCCTCCTCTGGTTCTCTGTGTGCACTCCCTCGCCTCGCCTCGCCTTGCCTTGCCAAATAAACCATGGTTTAGCAAGAGCCCGGCCATCAAGCCGGGACAGGAGACTTTCCTTCTCGCTTTCCCCTCTCTCTCAAGCCAGCGCAGTCTGTGAGGTCCAGAGCAGCTTTGGATGCTCCTGGCCGCGCTGTGCCGGAGCAGAGTGTTTCTCGGCACCAGCCTCTCTCGGGGCGGCACCCAGGACCGAAGCAGCCCGGGCGGCCCCGGCGCCCGTCGGGCTCCTCACGGCAGTCCATGGCTTGCTCAGGCGGGCACCGAAGCAGGGCCGCGCCGCAGAGCCTCACGGAGCTCCTGCTGGAAACCAAACCGTCCGCCCGCGACGCCCGCGGCCTGTCCCTGGGCTTGGATCGGGGTTCAGTTAACGAGGCAGGAATGAGGAACAGGGAATTGTTCCCCCCAAGGCCCGCCCCCAAATGAGTACAAAGGAGTTAGATTTGATTGACAGGTTCCGGTCGGTCGCCAATGCTACCAGGATGCTTCTGGGCAACTTTAGTACAAACTTGCAGTGCAGAGGGGAGGCTGGGAGGGGAAGGCAGAGCCCCAGCGCGGCTCGCAGCCCAGCGGCCCCGGCACGCCGGCGGGGGGCGGCAGGGAAGGCTCCGAGGGCAGGCTCCGAGGGCAGCGCCGGCACCAAGGCTCTCCCCTTCTCCCTCCACCTCTGCCGCGGCGGAGCCCTGCGCTGCCTGCGCAGCCCGAAGCCAGCCCGGCCCTGGCTGTCCCAGCGGCTACTCCCTGCCCGTGGCAGGCAGGGTCACTGCAGCAGCAGCAGGCAGCAAGCAGGAGCCCAGGGCAGGCAGGGTCACTCCAGCAGCAGGCAGGGAGCAGGAGCCCAGGGCAGGCAGGGTCACTCCAGCAGCAGGCAGCAGGGAGCAGGAGCCCAGGGCAGGCAGGGTCACTCCAGCAGCAGGCAGGGAGCAGGAGCCCAGGGCAGGCAGGGTCACTGCAGCAGCAGGCAGCAGGGAGCAGGAGCCCAGGGCAGGGAGGGTCACTGCAGCAGCAGGCAGGGAGCAGGAGCCCAGGGCAGGCAGGGTCAATCCAGCAGCAGGCAGCAGGGAGCAGGAGCCCAGGGCAGGCAGGGTCACTGCAGCAGCAGCCAGCAGGGAGCAGGAGCCCAGGGCAGGCAGGGTCACTGCAGCAGCAGCAGGCAGCAAGCAGGAGCCCAGGGCAGGCAGGGTCACTGCAGCAGCAGGCAGCAAGCAGGAGCCCAGGGCAGGCAGGGTCACTCCAGCAGCAGCAGGCAGGGAGCAGGAGCCCAGGGCAGGCAGGGTCACTGCAGCAGCAGGCAGGGAGCAGGAGCCCAGGGCAGGCAGGGTCACTCCAGCAGCAGGCAGCAGGGAGCAGGAGCCCAGGGCAGGGAGGGTCACTGCAGCAGCAGGCAGGGAGCAGGAGCCCAGGGCAGGCAGGGTCACTCCAGCAGCAGCAGGCAGCAGGGAGCAGGAGCCCAGGGCAGGCAGGGTCAATCCAGCAGCAGGCAGGGAGCAGGAGCCCAGGGCAGGCAGGGTCACTGCAGCAGCAGGCAGCAGGGAGCAGGAGCCCAGGGCAGGCAGGGTCACTCCAGCAGCAGGCAGCAAGCAGGAGCCCAGGGCAGGCAGGGTCACTGCAGCAGCAGGCAGGGAGCAGGAGCCCAGGGCAGGCAGGGTCACTCCAGCAGCAGGCAGGGAGCAGGAGCCCAGGGCAGGCAGGGTCACTCCAGAGGCAGGCAGGGAGCAGGAGCCCAGGGCAGGCAGGGTCACTCCAGCAGCAGGCAGGGAGCAGGAGCCCAGGGCAGGCAGGGTCACTGCAGCAGCAGGCAGGGAGCAGGAGCCCAGGGCAGGCAGGGTCACTGCAGCAGCAGGCAGCAAGCAGGAGCCCAGGGCAGGCAGGGTCACTCCAGCAGCAGGCAGGGAGCAGGAGCCCAGGGCAGGCAGGGTCACTCCAGAGGCAGGCAGGGAGCAGGAGCCCAGGGCAGGCAGGGTCACTCCAGCAGCAGGCAGGGAGCAGGAGCCCAGGGCAGGCAGGGTCACTGCTGCAGCAGGCAGGGAGCAGGAGCCCAGGGCAGGCAGGGTCACTGCAGCAGCAGGCAGGGAGCAGGAGCCCAGGGCAGGCAGGGTCACTCCAGCGGCAGGCAGGGAGCAGGAGCCCAGGACAGGCAGGGTCACTGCAGCAGCAGGCAGCAAGCAGGAGCCCAGGGCAGGCAGGGTCACTCCATCAGCAGGCAGGGAGCAGGAGCCCAGGGCAGGCAGGGTCAATCCAGCAGCAGGCAGCAGGGAGCAGGAGCCCAGGGCAGGCAGGGTCACTCCAGCAGCAGGCAGCAGGGAGCAGGAGCCCAGGGCAGGCAGGGTCACTGCAGCAGCAGGCAGCAAGCAGGAGCCCAGGGCAGGCAGGGTCACTCCATCAGCAGGCAGGGAGCAGGAGCCCAGGGCAGGCAGGGTCAATCCAGCAGCAGGCAGGAGGGAGCAGGAGCCCAGGGCAGGCAGGGTCACTGCAGCAGCAGGCAGCAGGGAGCAGGAGCCCAGGGCAGGCAGGGTCACTGCAGCAGCAGGCAGCAAGCAGGAGCCCAGGGCAGGCAGGGTCACTGCAGCAGCAGGCAGGGAGCAGGAGCCCAGGGCAGGCAGGGTCACTGCAGCAGCAGGCAGGGAGCAGGAGCCCAGGGCAGGCAGGGTCACTGCAGCAGCAGGCAGGGAGCAGGAGCCCAGGGCAGGCAGGGTCACTCCATCAGCAGGCAGGGAGCAGGAGCCCAGGACAGGCAGGGTCACTCCATCAGCAGGCAGGGAGCAGGAGCCCAGGGCAGGCAGGGTCACTGCAGCAGCAGGCAGCAAGCAGGAGCCCAGGGCAGGCAGGGTCACTCCATCAGCAGGCAGGGAGCAGGAGCCCAGGGCAGGCAGGGTCACTGCAGCAGCAGGCAGGGAGCAGGAGCCCAGGGCAGGCAGGGTCACTGCAGCAGCAGGCAGGGAGCAGGAGCCCAGGGCAGGCAGGGTCACTCCAGCAGCAGGCAGGGAGCAGGAGCCCAGGGCAGGCAGGGTCACTGCAGCAGCAGCCAGCAGGGAGCAGGAGCCCAGGGCAGGCAGGGTCACTGCAGCAGCAGGCAGGGAGCAGGAGCCCAGGGCAGGCAGGGTCACTGCAGCAGCAGGCAGGGAGCAGGAGCCCAGGGCAGGCAGGGTCACTGCAGCAGCAGGCAGCAAGCAGGAGCCCAGGGCAGGCAGGGTCACTCCAGCAGCAGGCAGGGAGCAGGAGCCCAGGGCAGGCAGGGTCACTGCAGCAGCAGGCAGCAAGCAGGAGCCCAGGGCAGGCAGGGTCACTCCAGCAGCAGGCAGGGAGCAGGAGCCCAGGGCAGGCAGGGTCACTCCAGCAGCAGGCAGGGAGCAGGAGCCCAGGGCAGGCAGGGTCACTGCAGCAGCAGGCAGGGAGCAGGAGCCCAGGGCAGGCAGGGTCACTCCAGCAGCAGGCAGGGAGCAGGAGCCCAGGGCAGGCAGGTCCGGGGAGGAGCCAGCTCCAACTGCTGATCTCTCCAATTCCATCACGAATCCAGAGCGAGAGCAGAGCCAGTCCACAATGAGCACCAAAGCTGATCCAGAAATGAGAGCCCAGACTGCTTCCTGGTCATTCCAGTTAAGATCTTCCTACACTATGTGTCCAGTGCCAATATATCCTGGGCACGAAGAGCCCAGCACAGCACAGCTCCAAACCCCAGCGCAAGCTTCCCCCCGCGGCTGAATACCTGTGAAGGGCTTCAGCTCCCGGCAGGAAGAATGGAGCCTTTTCACCTGGCCCCCAGCCATCAGATATTTATAGACATTTGTTAAATCCCCTCTCAGTCTTCTCCTCTCCAGACTAAACAGCCCCAGGGCTCTCAGCCTCTCCTCACCAGTCCCTTCAGCATCCTTGTAGCCCTCCCTTGGACTCTCTCCAGCAGGTCCCTGTCCCTCCTGAACTGGGGAGCCCAGACCTGGATGCAATTCTCCAGGTGAGGTCTCAGCAGGGCAGACTAGAGGGGGAGGAGAACCTCCCTGGCTCTGCTGGACACACTCCTCTGAATGCCCCCCAGGGTCCCCTTGGCCTTCTTGGCCCCCAGGGCACATTGCTGTCCCCTGCAGAACTTGTTGTCCAGCAGCACTCCCAGGTCCTTCTCCCCAGGGCTGCTCTCCAGCAGATCACTTCCTGACCTGTGCTGCTGCAGTTTATTCTTCCTGCCCAGGTGCAGGACTCTGCCCTTATCCTTGTTGAGCCCTCTCTCACTGCTGGGCATTCTCAGCCCCTAACCCAGGCTCTGCAGCTCTCCTTTTGTGGTACCTTGTGTGTTTCTCCTAAGAACACTGAAGCCAGCCTTGTGAGGCTGCTGTTTGCAGCATGTCACGACAGCTCTGCTGCCCGTGCCCTGGGCAGAGAACTCAGTGCAGACTCCCAGCCCTGTTCTGCTGTCATGTCACCCAGAGGTACTGACAGAATGAGGGTCAGAGCTGGGACTGCAATCACTTCTGGACACACCCTGGTGGTTGTCATTTGTGACCCAGAGTGCCTGTGCTTCCCAAGAGCCTGGGGAAACAGCTTTGGCTTTGTGAAAAGTCTTCTAAGCTGACCAGTCTAAATCTGTCTGCAGGGCCTCTAAGTATCTTCCTGAACTCCAAGTGCAGACAGAGGCCTCGGGCAAGCCCTGCCTCACCCTGCACCAGCACTGCCCACGGAGGGTGACCCACTCGGAGCAGCCGATGCACACATCCTGCGTCCAGAGCCCTCCTCCTTTCTGTATCAGCCATGGATGTGTCAAGGGCTGATTAAACCACTCTGTGCAGCAGCTGGGATGAAGGTTTGGTCCCTGAGCTTTCCCAGCTGCTAAGAAATGCCTGTTTCTTCCTTCTTCAGTTCCCCCAATGACAAGAAGCCCTTCTGCTGGATCCAAGGCGAACGGGACGGCCTCCTGGAGGCAAAGTGCTGCAGGGGGGGAACACAGCTTCTCCTTGGCATCAGAAAGGGAGGATCAGGCTTGAGAAGATGGTGTGTGTGTGGTGGGGTGTGCTACATTCTGTTTTGTTGTTGTTGTTTTTTAAACAAAGCTTAACAGCTGGGCCCTTCCTGGGAAGCTGCCCAAAGGCTCTGCAGAGTGCTGAACTCAGGATCAAAGGCCTGAGCTGTCTTTTCTGGTTTATTCCTAAGGCCACCTGACAGTTCTAGGGAGAAGAGAAGGCAGAGAGTGGAGCTTGTTCCTGTGTTTCCTGAGCTTCAGTGTACCAGAGTGTGAGGGGACAGAGATTTTAAGTCTAGCTAAATGACTGAGCCAGCAGTGTGCCCAGGCAGCCAGGAGGGCCAATGGCATCCTGGCCTGCATCAGGAACAGTGTGGCCAGCAGGAGCAGGGAGGTCATTGTGCTCCTGTACACTGCACTGGTTAGGCCACACCTTGAGTCCTGTGTCCAGTTCTGGGCCCCTCAGTTTAAGAAGGACATTGAGAGACTTGAAGATGTCCAGAGAAGGGCAATGAGGCTGGGGAGGGGTCTGGAGCACAGCCCTGTGAGGAGAGGCTGAGGGAGCTGGGGTTGCTTTGCCTGGAGAAGAGGAGACTCAGGGGTGACCTTATTGCTGTCTACAACTACCTGAAGGGAGATTGTAGCCAGGTGGGGGTTGGTCTCTTCTGCCAGGCACCCAGCACCAGAACAAGAGGACACAGCCTCAAGCTGCGCCAGGGGAGGTTTAGGCTGGATGTTAGGAAGAAGTTCTTCCCAGCAAGAGAGATTGGCCACTGGAATGTGCTGCCCAGGGAGGTGGTGGAGTCACCATCCCTGGAGTTGTTTAGGAGAAGACTGGATGGGGTGCTTGGTTGCATGGTTTAGTTGATTAGGTGGTGCTTGGATGATAGGTTGGACTTGATGATCTCAAAGGTCTTTTCCAACCTTCTCTTCTCTTCTCTCTTCTCTTCTTCTCTTCTCTTCTCTTCTCTTCTCTTCTCTTCTCTTCTCTTCTCTTCTCTTCTCTTCTCTTCTCTTCTCTTCTCTTCTCTTCTCTTCTCTTCTCTTCTCTTCTCTCTCTTCTCTTCTCTTCTCTTCTCTTCTCTTCTCTTCTCTTCTCTTCTCTTCTCTTCTCTTCTCTCTTCTCTTCTCTTCTCTTCTCTCTCTCTTCTCTTCTCTTCTCTTCTCTTCTCTTCTCTCTCTCTCCTCTCCTCTCCTCTCCTCTCCTCTCCTCTCCTCTCCTCTCCTCTCCTCTCCTCTCCTCTCCTCTCCTCTCCTCTCCTCTCCTCTCCTCTCCTCTCCTCTCCTCTCCTCTCCTCTCCTCTCCTCTCCTCTCCTCTCCTCTCCTCTCCTCTCCTCTCCTCTCCTCTCCTCTCCTCTCTGAACCTCTCCTCTCTGAACCTCTCCTCTCTGAACCTCTCCTCTCTGAACCTCTCCTCTCTGAACCTCTCCTCTCCTCTCTGAACCTCTCCTCTCCTCTCCTCTCTGAACCTCTCCTCTCTGAACCTCTCCTCTCCTCTCTGAACCTCTCCTCTCCTCTCCTCTCCTCTCTGAACCTCTCCTCTCTGAACCTCTCCTCTCTGAACCTCTCCTCTCTGAACCTCTCCTCTCCTCTCCTCTCCTCTCCTCTCCTCTCCTCTCTCCTCTCCTCTCCTCTCCTCTCCATCTTCTTCTCTACCAGTACTAGGGTATGTACTATCCCTACCAGCAGTAGGAGCATAACATAGAAAGGTCCATTACAGGCCTTGCTTCCATACCCAACCCACATGAGGTTGCAGCTCACAGCGAGCAGAACTCTGGCAAGCAAGGGGCTCTGCTTTGGTCTTGCCCTCTCCCAACTTCCTCATCCTCCACACTCACTCAGACCAACTCACATCCTTTTATGTAAAACAAGGAACACAAGATTCTTTTCCTTCCCTTTCTTTACCCACTAATTTAGTGTCTTTCGCCCTACCTCTATTTCCCTTTGTGTGTCTGAAATTCCAACCCTTGCCTTACACTGGTGTTTTCCTTAGGTGGAGTTTCAGTGGTCCGGGCTCAGAAGTGATTTTCCACCCTTTTGGGGGGGTCAGCAGCTCCCTTAATCCTTGTGGCATGGGTCCATCCCTTTTTGGCTGTCCTCACAGCAGTTTCTGTAACTAAGAGAGCTTGAAAAGGCCTGTCCCATTGTGGAGTTAAACTCTCTTCCCTCCAGGTTTTAACCAGGACCAGGTTCAATTTTATGTATCTGGAAAGTAAGGGTAGGAGACTGGGCTAGCAGGCCCTGTTCTCTCACTTCTCCCACCCTTTTTCCTATAGCATTCTCTCATTTCTCCCACCCTTTTTCCTATAACAATGACATAGTTTTGGAGTGCTAGATCAGGTGTCTCAGGGTCGGTGATGTTCATAGTTTCATTCAGGGTTGGAAGGGACCACAAGGATCATCTAGTTCCAACCCCCCTGCCATGGGCAGGGACACCCCACACTAGATCAGGCTGGACAGAGCCTCATCCAGCCTGCTCTTAAACACCCCCAGGGACGGGGCCTCGACCACCTCCCTGGACAACCCATTCCAGGGCTTCACCACTCTCATGGGGAAGAACTTCCTCCTCACATCCAGCCTGAATCTCCCCACCTCCAGCTTCATTCCATTCCCCCTAGTCTTATCACTACCTGATATCCTGAGAAGTCCTTCCCCAGCCTTCCTGTAGGCCCCCTTCAGATACTGGAAGGCCACAATGAGGTCTCCTCGGAGCCTTCTCTTCTCCAGACTGAACAGCCCCAACTCCTTCAGCCTGTCCTCATAGGAGAGGTGCTCCAGCCCTCTGATCATCCTCGTGGCCCTTCTCTGGACACGTTCCAGCACCTCCACATCCCTCTTGTAATAGGGGCTCCAGAACTGGACACAGTACTCCAGGTGGGGTCTCACCAGGGCTGAGTAGAAGGGGAGGATCACCTCCCTCGACCTGCTGGCCACACTTCTCCTGATGCAGCCCAGGATCTGATTGGCTTTGCAGGCTGCAAGTGCACACTGAGAGCTCATGTTGAGCTTTTTGTCCACCAGCACCCCCAAGTCTCTCTCCTCAGGGCTATCCTCCAGCCAGTCACTGCCTAGCCTGTATTTGTGCCTGGGATTGCCTCGACCCAGATGCAGGACCCTGCACTTGCTCTTATTGAACTTCATGAGGTTGGCCTGTGCCCACCTCTCCAGCCTGTCAAGGTCCCTCTGGATGGCCTCCCTTCCCTCCAGCGTGTCTGCTGCACCACACAGCTTGGTGTCATCAGCAAACTTGCTGAGGGTGCACTCAGTGCCACTGTCCATGGCCCCCACAGAGATGTTGAACAAGACAGGTCCCAGGACTGATCCCTGAGGGACTCCTCTTGTCCCTGGCCTCCACTGGGACATGGAGCCATTGACAGCCACTCTTTGGGTGCGGCCATCAAGCCAGTTCCTTATCCATCTAGTGGTCACCCATCACACCCATGTGTCACCAGCCTGGAGACCAGGATGTGGTGCGGGACAGTGTCGAAGGCTTTGCTCAGGTCCAGGTAAACGACATCAGTTGCTCGCCCCTCATCTATTAATTTTGTCACCTGCTCATAGAAGGCCACCAGGTTGGTCAGGCAGGATTTGCCCTTGGCAAAGCCATGCTGACTGTTCCCAATCACCTCTTCACTATTCTTTTGAGCGAGTAGTGACTCCAGGAGGATCTGTTCCATGATCTTTCCAGGCACAGAGGTGAGACTGACTGGCCTGTAGTTCCCTGGTTCCTCCTTCTTGCCCTTTTTGAAGATGGGGGCAATGTTTCCCCTTTTCCAGTCTGTGGGGACTTCACCAGACTGCCAGGACTTTTGAAATATAATAGAGAGGGGTTTAGCAACCTCATCTGCCAGTTCTCTCAGTACCCGTGGGTGTAACCCGTCGGGTCCCATGGACTTGAACACTTTCAGGTTCTTCAGATGATCACGAACCTGATCTGCACTTACAATGGGCAGTTCTTCCTCCCTGTCCCTGGCTTTGACTTCCATAACATCAGGAGTGTGGCTAGAGTGTGGCTAGTGCGGCTAGAGGCCCTTGCAGGTTCCCTCCTGGTGAATAAGGTACCCCAAACATCATCTCACAGGCCGAGAGGCCCATGTCAGTTCTAGGTTGGGCTCACACATGTAATACAGCTCATGGCAGACATTTTACCCACAGTGGTTGTGTTTCCAACATTGATTTAGTGAGTGCTTGTTTCAGTGGCTGGTTCATACGCTCTACACGGCCCGAGCTGTGTGGGTGCCATGGGGTATGGTATTCCCATCTTATCCCCAACACATCTACCAATGTTTGTAACACATGTGAGGTAAAATGTGTATCTCTAGCTGAGTCTGTTACCCTCACCATCCCGTATCTAGGGAGTACTTGTTCCAATAGACTTTTAACCATGAGTTGGGCCATGGCCCTTCCAGCAGGGTCAGCTGCTACCCAAGGAGCTAACTGGTCTACAGTGACCAGCAGGTATTTCCATCTGCCTATCAGAGATAGCTCTGTACAATCTACTTGAACTCTTTCAAAGGGTCTGCAGGCTAAATTTCTTTCCCCTTGGAGAGCCTTCTGCATTACAGTGTCACAGTATCACAGTATCGCCAAGCTTGGAAGAGACCTCAAGGATCATCGAGTCCATCCTTTGTATTGACCTTGTGGCAGATCAGGCAGCCTGCTGTAACCTGCTTTGCCAGTTCAACCATGCCTCTATGTCCATCTTGGTTCAGGAACTGATCCCACAATGCCCGGGCTCCCCCAGCGAGGCTGTTCACGCAATCGCTGGAGAACTCGCTGGGCCAAGCCTTTAGAAGTATTTCTCATCCATCCTCCAGTACCCACTGTTCTCCTCTCATTTCTGCCCCAATCTTAGGCATAGGTCCAGCTCAGTTTTGGAAAAGCTAGGCAGGGGAACATTTTGCATGGCCAACTCGAACAGCTGAACTTTTCCTTCCTCCCTCGCCGCGTTTGTAGCGGCTCGGTCAGCTAGATTGTTTCCTCGTATTTGCATGGCTATGCCCTTTTGATGTCCTTCCCACTGCAATCTCTTTGGGTCCTTTCAAGGCATCCAAAATTCGAGTGATCAGTTCCTCAGGAGTGAGTCCTTTTCCTTGGCTATTCATGAATCCCCTCTCTTTCCACGTTTTTCCAAGCAGCTGTACTACCCCACAGGCATAGTCTGAGTCTGTAACACAGTCCCTTCGGTTCCTTGCAACAGCAGCAGTGCTTTATATAGTGCAAAGAAGACCTCCACTCTGGACTTCCAGAGGGCAGACTTCAGGTTACTCAAGGAACTAACTCAGAAGGTTCCTTGGGCAACAGCACTTAAAAAGAGTATCAGTCAGTCAGGGTTGGAAGGGACCACAAGGATCATCTAGTTCCAACCCCCCTGCCATGGGCAGGGACACCCCACACTAGATCAGCCTGGCCACAGCCTCAGCCAGCCTGGGCTTAAACACCTCCAGGGATGGGGCCTCAACCACCTCCCTGGACAACCCATTCCAGGGCTTCACCACTCTCATGGGGAAGAACTTCCTCCTCACCTCCAGCCTCAATCTCCCCACCTCCAGCTTCATTCCATTCCCCCTAGTCCTATCACTCCCTGAGATCCTGAGCAGTCCCTCCCCAGCCTTCCTGTAGGCCCCTTCAGATACTGGAAGGCCACAATGAGGTCACCTGGGAGCCTTCTCTTCTGCAGACTGAACAGCCCCAACTCCTTCAGTCTGTCCTCATAGGAGAGGTGCTCCAGCCCTCTGCTCATCCTCCTGGCCCTTCTCTGGACACCTTCCAGCACCTCCACATCCCTCTTGCCATAGGGGCTCCAGAACTGGAGGCAGTACTCCAGGTGGGGTCTCAGCAGAGCTGAGCAGAGGGGGAGGATCACCTCCCTGCCCTGCTGGCCACACTTCTCCTGATGCAGCCCAGGATCTGATTGGCTTTCTGGGCTGCAAGTGCACACTGAGAGCTCCTGTTGAGCTTTTTGTCCACCAGCACCCTCAAGTCTCTCTCCTCAGGGCTGCTTTCCAGCCAGTCCCTGCCCAGCCTGGATTTGTGCCTGGGATTGCCTCGACCCAGATGCAGGACCCTGCACTTGCTCTTATTGAACCTCATGAGGTTGGCTTGTGCCCACCTCTCCAGCCTGTCCAGGTCCCTCTGGATGGATCCCTTCCCTCCAGCCTGTCTGCTGCACCACACAGCTTGGTGTCATCAGCAAACCTGATGAGGGTGCACTCAATGCCACTGTCCATGGCACCCACAGAGATGTTGAACAAGCCTGGGTCCAGGAGGGCTGGACCTGCTTCAAGGAAGAACTGAAGGCGCAGGAACAGGCTGTGCCAACGGGCCGGAAGATGAGCTGCTGGGGCAGACAGCCTGGATGGGTAATGAGCTTCTGGAGGAACTAAGGGAAAAAAAGAAGGTGTATCATCTCTGTAAGAAAGGGGAGGCAACCCATGGAATGTCTAAGGATGTTGCTAGGTCTTGTAGGAAGAAAATTAGGGAGGCAAAAGCCCATTTAGAGCTTAGACTGGCCTCTGCTGTGAAGGACAACAAAAAGTCCTTCTATAACTATATTAATAGCAAGAGGAAGGGCAAGGACAACCTCCACTCCTTGGTGGACTCAGAGGGGAACGTTGTAACAAAGGATGAGGAAAAGGCAGAGGTACTTAACACCTTCTTTGCCTCAATTTTTACTAGCAGGACAGAATGTCTTCCAGACAGCTGGCCTGCAGAGCTGGCAGAAGGAGCCAGGGAGCAGCATAGTTCCCCTGTGTTCTGCCTAGAGGGAGACGTCTGCCTCCATCCAGATAACCAACAGGAGGAGCAGGAGATGACCCCGGGCCCGCACGGCACAGCCGCTCCAGACGCCACAGCTGTTCTGAGACTACTTTACATAACCAGGCTTTGTCTAAGGACTGTTTTGAACATTCATATCCCACTGGCATAACAGTTTGGCTGTAACTGTTTGGGGTATGGGAGTTGGCAGAGCACAGACTCTGCCTGCAGAGACCTTAAGGATCATCCAGTTCCAACCCCCCTGCCATGGGCAGGGATTCTTCATACTACATCAGGTTGCCCAGAGCCACATCCAGCCTGGCCTTAAAAACCTTCAGGGATGAGGACATGTCCTACTCCCCCTCTGCACGATCCATGCCTCAGGAGTAGCTCAAGGCAACATGGATGACAGATGCTGCGAGGTACTCTGTGGTCTTACCTGCATGGCCATGAAGGAGACAAGAGGAGGTAGGATGGAATACTCACTTCAGGCCTAGATGTTGCAATAGCCCCAAGAGACACCTGGGCCAAGGAGCATGGCATCAAAGGGATGTCTCACACCTCCTGTTCTGCACCAGCCTTTGGGTAGATCAAGCTCTACAGTGGACTGTTTAAAAAGTACAGAGAGCAACTGGGGGTGGAACCTCCCAACACAGAGAGACACATCTGGCACAAGCCCCCTGGTTAGCTAACAGCAGAGGATCTGCCAGTTGAACTGGCCCAGCCCAGTCCAAAGACCACCTGCTGTAGAAGGGGAGAAAGTCCCCACAATGCAAGTGAAGGATCTATCAGGGGAAATGGTCTAGCTTAGTCCTGCTTCAGGCAAAAGCAAACCCAGGTGTAGGCCATTAGGGTTAGCTTTTCTCAAGGATATGGCTGTGCTTGCTGGGTGAGTCCAACATGCACCTCAAGAGGATTTAAGTTCGGGTGAGAAGGGCCAGGGAATTAAATGTTGAGATGTTCATAGTGAAATGTCTCTGCCACAGTGTGACATCAGCACCACATCTGCAGTGTCCTGCCACTGATACTACAGGAAGAGGCACTCAAATCAATGAGGGAGGGCAGTGGTGACAGAACTTGAACTGGCTTCATCAACTGGCAGCCAGCAACTTCCTCAAGAGCAGCAGCTTAAACTCACGGCTCACGAGCAGGGGCTGCAGCAGACACGCCAGCCTCGAGCTGCATGTGCAGCACACGAGCAATCCAACACCACCTCCACTGTACCACAGGACTGTTATTGCAGATGGTGCCCCAAAATCATGGACTAAATTAACTCAGACACACTGGAGGGGTGGGTGTCATGCTTTGGGCATTAGGAGTTCCTCGAGTTTCTTTGCAGATACAACACAGCACCCGGAAGAAGAATCGACGAGGAATCTACGCTACACGAGCACGGACCCCGAGTCACCTGGCAAGATCTTTATTAGAATAAACCTTTATTAGAATAAACCAAACCAGGTTGGAAGAGACCTTCAAGATCGTGTCCAACCCATCAACCAATCCAACCCACCCAAACAACTAACCCATGGCACCAAGCACCCCATCAAGTCCCCTCCTGAAAACCTCCAATGACGGCGACTCCACCACCTCCCCGGGCAGCCCATTCCATAGCGCAATGACTCTTTCTGTATAGAACTTCTTCCTAACATCCAACCTGAACCTCCCCTGGTGCAGCCTGAGACTGTGTCCTCTTGTTCTGGTACTGGCTGCCTGGGAGAAGAGACCAACCTCTGCCTGTCTACAACCTCCCTTCTGGTAGTTGTAGAGAGTGATAAGGTCACCCCTGAGTCTCCTCTTCTCCAGGCTAAGCAATCCCAGCTCCCTCAGTCTTTCCTCACAGGGCTGTGTTCCAAACCCCTCACCAACTTTGTTGCTTTTCTCTGGGCTCGTTCCAGCAAGTCAACCTCCTTCCTAAACTGAGGAGCCCAGAACTGGACACAGGACTCAAGGTGTGGCCTAACCAGTGCAGTGTACAGGGGCAGAATGACCTCCCTGCTCCTGCTGGCCACACTCTTCCTAATGCAGGCCAGGATGCCATTGGCCCTCTTGGCTGCCTGAGCACACTGCAGGCTCATGTTCAGCCTACCATCAACCAGCACCCCCAGGTCCCTCTCTGCCTGGCTGCTCTCAGCCACTCTGACCCCAGCCTGTAGCACTGCCTGGGGTTGCTGTGGCCAATGTGCAGCACCTGGCACTTGGATGTGTTAAATCTCCTGCCCTTGGACTCTGCCCATCTGTCCAGCCTGTCCAGGTCCCTCTGCAGAGCCTCTCTACCCTTCAGCAGATCAACTCTTGCACCCAGCTTGGTGTCGTCAGCAAATTTACTGATGATGGACTCAATGCACTCATCCAGATTATCAATAAAGATGTTAAAGAGCACAGGGCCCAGCACTGTTTCATCTGTTTCCACCTCATCTGCTGAGAAACAGACTGTTTCCTGAACCTCTGCAATGCTCTACACCTCAGACAGCCAGAATGGAGAAGGAACTGGAACCTGAATTTCTACTACTCCTGACATGGAGTGGTTTTTGACTAGATGGATGACTTAACACAAACAGAATACAGAATAAACCAGGTTGAAAAAGACCTTTGAGATCATCGAATCCAATCTGTCACCCAACACCATCTGATCAGCCTCCCCTGGCACAGCTTCAGACTGTGTCCTCTTGTTCTGGTGCTGGGTGCCTGGGAGAAGAGACCAACCTGGCTACAACCTCCCTTCAGGGAGTTGCAGAGAGCAAGAAGGTTTCCCCTGAGCCTCCTCTTCTCCAGGCTAAGCAACCCCAGCTCCCTCAGCCTCTCCTCACAGGGCTGTGCTCCAGACCCCTCCCCAGCTTTGTTGCCCTTCTCTGGACACATTCAAGCATCTCAATGTCCTTCTTAAACTGAGGGGCCGAGAACTGGACACAGGACTCAAGGTGTGGCCTAAGCAGTGCTGAGCACAGGGCAGAATGACCTCCCTGCTCCTGCTGGCCACACTGTTCCTGCTGCAGGCCAGGATGCCATTGGCCTTCTTGGCCCCTTGGGCACACTGCAGGCTCATGTTCAGCCTACCATCAACCAGCACCCCCAGGTCCCTCTCTGCCTGGCTGCTCTCAGCCACTCTGTCCCCAGCCTGTAGCAGTGCAAACAATGGATGATATAACAGGAGTGGATTGTTACTGATTGGAGCTGGCTCCTGACTACAAAATAAGGGTAAGAATTTTCCAAGAGACTGTGGTAAATCAGGCTGGGGATTGGACACACAGCAATTCCTGAGAAGTTTCTCTCCCCATTTGTTTGCTGGATAGCTTATAATTGGTTACACAGATGTTCTCTTGCCTGCAGCTATTGCTTGCATTGATCCCTGCCTCAGCTCCCTTTTAACCTTCTGCTGGCTCAGCTGACAGTTACTGTGCCCGTGGAGGTAGCAGGGAAAGGGAGGGGGGAGGAGACTGCTAGCAGTCCCTCTGGGCTGCCCAGGGAGGTGCACAAGGGGGGGTGCTTGTGCTGTTGATAAGTTGCAAATGTGTTTTGTATGTGTCTTATCACCTTACATGATTCCATACTCACCTTTTTTGTTAAGCACAGCCTCATTTTGCTTCCAAACCTTCCTGAGCTGCTCTGGTGATTTATTCTGGAGGTAACTCTTAGGGGGTGAATCTGATTGTTGGGGTAGGGGGGGTGCAAATCTTAACCCAACAACAGGTGGGGCAAAGATTAAGGGAATGTTATCTGTGTCCATGACAGGAAAAGCAGTGGTAAACAGCTGGAAAGGGTAGGGGCTGGGCATGACATAAAGGGCTTAGAATGAAAGGGTGGATAAGATCCCCCTGCTCTCTCAGCTCAGTGTAACTTTCAGCAGCTCCCAGCAATGGGGTATTCAATCCCATACAGATGTCCTGTGCCCCAGCCAGGGGGGAAGCTGAGGGAGGGAAGGGCCCATCATTTCAGCAGAGGCCAGGGGGGCAGGGAGATTCTGGGGGCAGCAGGGTCATTGTGCAACACTCATTTATACATTATTTCAGTAGTAGTGCTGTTGTTTAATCTCTCCCTGTGTCATTCTGTTAAACCCTCCTTATCTTCAGCCCATGGCCTTTCCCCTTTTGCTCCCAATTCTCCTTCCCATCCCACAGGGGCTGGGGGGGGGGAAAGGGAGAAGCAAGCAAGCAGGCACTTGGTTAGTTGCTGGCTGGGACTAAACCACAACAAGCTGCCTCTTCCCTGGCTTGGGTGGGGTTTATCTGAAGTCTAAGGAGGATATCCTAACCTGCACATCACAATATCCTCCCCCTTTACTCAGCCCTGGTGAGACCCCACCTGGAGTACTGCCTCCAGTTCTGGAGCCCCTATTGCAAGAGGGATGTGGAGGTGCTGCAAGGTGTCCAGAGCAGGGCCAGGAGGATGAGCAGAGGGCTGGAGCACCTCTCCTATGAGGACAGGCTGAAGGAGTTGGGGCTGTTCAGTCTGGAGAAGAGAAGGCTCCCAGGTGACCTCATTGTGGCCTTCCAGTATCTGAAGGGGGCTACAGGAAGGCTGGGGAGGGACTGCTCAGGATCTCAGGTAGTGATAGGACTAGGGGGAATGGAATGAAGCTGGAGGTGGGGAGGAAGTTCTTCCCCATGAGAGTGGTGAAGCCCTGGAATGGGTTGTCCAGGGAGGTGGTCGAGGCCCCGTCCCTGAAGGTGTTTAAGACCAGGCTGGATGAGGCTGTGGCCAGGCTGATGTAGTGTGGGGTGTCCCTGCCCATGGCAGGGGGGTTGGAACTGGATGATCCTTGTGGTCCCTTCCAACCCTGACTGATCCTATGATACTATGACATTGTCATCACTGCTTCTTACCTATTCTTGCCCATTTCAGAAGAGACAACCTTGAGGTCTTTATTAGATTTATTTATTGCTGAAGTATTACAGTTATCTGGAATCCTCCCAGACACAGGCTCAGACTTGTTCACACAGACAACTGAAGTGCCAGGCAGGAGGGCAGTGCGGGGAGAAGTCAGAGGGAGTCCTGCAGCTTCGTCTTCAAAGCAAAATCAGCGCTGAGCTTTTTCATGACCTCTCCGTGACTCAGCCCACGCTGCTCTCTTTTAGCCAGGCCATAGTTCTCTTTCACATACTTGGCAAAGGGTGTCAGAGGTGTCCTAGCAGGAGTGTCACCCTTGCGAGGGGGCTGGCTGAGCAGCAGCTGCCCCCCACAGAAGGCGCACACGAAGCGCTCTGTGTCCAGAGACTTGGAATGGCGTCCGGTCCTGAAAGAGAGAAACAGACACTCTGCTTCCACTCCTGCTGCAGGCAGCACTTGTGTGGAACAACTGCTCCCTCTTCTGCCAGGCTGCCCAGGGCACATTCACATTCACAGAATGGTTTGGGTTGGAAGCGACCTCCAAAGGGCACCCAGTCCAACCCCTGTGCAGACAGCAGGGACCTCCTCCACTGGATCAGGTTGCCCAGAGCCCTGTCCAGCCTCACCTTGAATATCTCCAGGCATGGGGCCTCAACCACCTCCCTGGGCAACCTGTTCCACTACCCTCATGCTAAAGAACTTGTTCCTCACATCCAATCTAACTTTTCTAAGCTAGCATTTTACAACAGGGGGTGGAACATACATAACCTAACATAGTGGAACAATTCAACCTGTATTTACATTACTCTAGAACTTTTTCCACTGCCTTTTGATCTTGGTTCCTTCTTCTGTCTCTTTTACCTAGAAACAAACACATGGAATTGTGCAGGGAGGTTCTGTGGACTCAGAATACAGAATTAACCAGGTTGGAAAAGACCTTTGAGATCATCAAGTCTAACCTCTCACCCAACACCATCTGATCAACTCAACCATGGCACCAAGTGCCTCATCCAGGCTCTTCCTAAACACCTCCAGGGATGGGGACTCCACCACCTCCCTGGGCAGCACATTCCAATGGCCAATCTCCCTTGCTGGGAAGAACTTCTTCCTAACATCCAGCCTAAACCTCCCCTGGCACAGCTTGAGACTGTGTCCTCTTGTTCTGTCACAGGTTGGCTGGGAGAAGAGACCAGGAAACAGGAAGTGACAACTCCAAGTGTCTCATCTGCTTGGCAGTTGAGGACAGCAATGGTTTCCAGACACGAGGGGCTGCCAGGCGAGAGACAAAGCTGACACGTGGTCCTGTGCAAGAGGACAAGATTACTCACTTAGCTTTGCAGTTAACACACTGATAGATGAATTTGTAATTGATCTCATAGCTGTGGCATCGTGTCACTGCTGGCAGCTCAGGATGAATCACAGCTGATTTATGGGCATAGAACTTCCAAAAGGGTCCATGGCCGTCGCGGACGCCGTTGATCAGCCAGCTGGCGGCGTGGCAAGCCTCGTGAACTAGAGTGTCTCGGAGCCGGTCTTGGGGTGAGGGAAAGAAGAGAGGGGAGATCAGTCAGCTATGGGACTGTCATCCTTGGGCACAGCTGCAAGGGTCACTTTGGACATTGGACTTCCCATGTTTGGATAAGGGAAAATGCCCTTAAGCAAGGTCGTGCTCGGTTCACTTCCCTTGCTGTGATCAGCCCTAATCCTGCGTCCTGGCAACTCTATCGCACACCTCATCACCCCGGGGGTTGGGTTTGTTTGGGGGTGGGGTTGAGACCCAAAACACCTTTATTTAGGACAACATTTATTGGTGGCTTTTGTAACTTTGCTATATTTTTCATCTGGAAACAACCAGGGCTGAGCAGTGAATTTTCTCCACAATTAGAATGGACTACTTCAGGTAGAAGGGACCTACCATGATCATCTGGACTGACTACTTCAGGTGGAAGGGACATACAATGATCATCTGGACTGATTATTTCAGGTGGAAGGGACCTACAATGATCATCTGGACTGACTACTTCAGGTGGAGGGGACCTACCATGATCATCTGGACTGACTACTTCAGGTGGAGGGGACCTACCATGATCATCTGGACTGACTACTTCAGGTGGAGGGGACCTACCATGATCATCTGGACTATTTCAGGTAGAGAGGACCTACAATGATCATCTGGACTGCTTCAGGTGGAAGAGACCTACAATGATCATCTAGTCCAACTGCCTGAACAACAGCTAAAACATACTATTAAGGGCACTGTTTGAATGCTTCTGGAACACTGAGAGGCATGGAGCATCAACCACCTCTCCAGAAAGCCTTTGCCACTAATTGATGACCCTTCTGGTAATGAAATATTTCCTAGTGTCTAGTCCAAATCTACCCTGGCTACAGCTTTGCACAGTTCCCACCCATCCTGTTCACTGCATACCAGGAAGAAGAGCTCAGCACCTCCCTAAATCACTTCTGTTTCTCAGGAAGCTGTAAGAGAGCAATGAGGTCACCTCTCAGCCTCCTTTTCTCCAAATCCAAGTCCTTCACCTGCTTTGCATTCCAGTACCTTCTGACATTGTGGGGCTCAGAACTGCAGGCAGTACCCCAAGGGAGGCTGCACAAGTGCTGAACACAGCAGGATAATCACCCTTGTGACCGGCTGCTTACGCTGCGTTTGATGCAGCCCAGGGTGCATGCAGCCTGCCCCCCTGGCTGCATGCAGCCTGCCCCCCTGGCTGCCAGAGCATGCTGCTGCTGAGCAGCACCCCACAGCCCTTTCTGCAGGGCTGCTCTCCAGGCACTCCTCTTCTTTGTACTTGTGCCCAGCATTACTGCATCCCAGGTGGACGTGTTAAATTCCAGCCCATTGCCCAGTGAACAGGACAGGCCCTAGAAGTGAACCCTAAGGAGTCCTAAGGAACACCACTGGTCACCAGCTAGATACAGCCCCACTTCACTACACCCTTTGAGCTCTGCCCTGCAGCCAGTTCTCCATCCAACACACCACAAACCTGCTCACCCCACAGCTGGGCACCTTGTGCAGAAGGATGCTGTAAGGGATAGTATCAAAAGTCCTACTAAAAATCCAAGCAAACTATATCCATTGCCTTCCCCTCACCCCCTGGGTGAGTGACCTTACCACAGAGGGGTATCTCATTAGTTGAAGACTTACCCTTCATGACTCCCCACTGTGCCTGATGATTGTGCTGCTCTTTCAACAGCACCAGGCACGATTTTCTCCCCAATTTCCTCAGGAGCTGAGGTTGGACTAGCAGCTCTGCACTTTGCTGGGTCCTCCCTCACACCCTTCCTGTAAACTGAAATAAGATGGACTAGCTGCCAGTCAGCAAGAGCTGCCCAAGAGCTTTGGTAGATGAAGGAGAAGGGTGCTGCCTTATTACCGGCTAGATCCTTCAGCTCTGGGGTGAATCCCATCAGGCCCCATGGACTTGTGAACATTCAGTTGATACAGCTGGCCCCTGACGACTTCAGTGTCCACAAGTGGAGAGTCACTGTTAGCACACTTGTGAGTGGACTGGGTAGCCCAAGGTCTGTCAGATTAAAGACTAAGGCAAAAAAACCCCACACTTAAACACCTCCATTTCTTCACCTCTCAGTCAGATGAGCATCCTCAACGAGCATCACCCTTGAGATCTCCTCTTGCTATTAAGGTGTTTTAAAGAAGTCCTTCTCATCACCCAATGTTTGGTTTGAGCCTTAACTGGAATTTAAGGGCTCAGGTGGTAGGATTCCTCCCTGCTCCCCCTTCCTTTCTCCTGATAAGGAAAAAAGAGGGGAAAGAAAAGGGGAAGAGGAAAAAAAGGGGGTAGGAAAAAAGGGGAGGAGATAAATCTACCAAAGAGTAATTTGGAGTCGGTTTGGAAGTAGGAGAAGTAATTTTTCTAACTATATATATATGTATCAGTAGCAGGAAGGGTTTACAAGGGTAAGGAATAAGGGTGAACAGGAAAATACACAAAACCAGATCTGGATGGCCTTGTCTCTCCCTTGATGGGTGTGGATTTCAGTCCTTGGGGAAGCGTGGATGTGGCAGGGAGACCAGGCCCAGCCACGTGGCAGGACCAGGAGGCCAGCAGCGGCTCTTGGTCCTCTCAAGCAGGTGAGGCAGCAGCAAAGACAGCAAATGGCCTCAGCCTCTTCCCTTTTATAGGCTTGCTGGACAGGAAAGGGGAGTGGAATAGACCACCTGTGACCCAGGGGACCCCTTCTCCTGGGAGGGGGAAGCCAAGTCCCTCTCTGTTCCCCTGGATCAGGTTTCTTTTGTCCCCTAGGGAAGCAGGGCTCTCACAGACATCCCCCAGGGTGGGGGTAACCCAGCACACTCAACACCACCAGCCAGTTCTAACTAGAATAGAGCAGAGCAGGTTGGAAGAGACTTTCAAGATCATCCCATCCAACCTATCATCCAACACCACCTAACCAACTAACCCATGGCACCAAGCACCCCATCAAGTCTCCTCCTGAACACCTCCAGGGATGGGGACTCCACCACCTCCCTGGCAGCACATTCCAATGGGCAATCTCTCTCTCTGTGTAGAACTTCTTCCTAACATCTAGCCTAAACTTCCCCTGGTGCAGCCTGAGACTGTGTCCTCTTGTTCTGGTGCTGGTTACCTGGGAGAAGAGACCAACCTCTGCCTGTCTACAACCTCCCTGCAGGGAGTTGTAGACAGCAAGAAGGTCTCCCCTGAGCCTCCTCTTCTCCAGGCTAAGCAACCCCAGCTCCCTCAGCCTCTCCTCACAGGGCTGTGTTCCAAACCCCTCACCAACTTTGTTGCCCTTCTCTGGACACCGTTCCAGCAAGTCAACCTCCTTCCTCCAGCCCAGAACTGGACACAGGACTCAAGGTGTGGCCTAACCAGTGCAGTGCTTTGACCTTTCAGATCTTCTCCCTACATAGATGAACCACAGCTCTGAAATCTTCTTGTGAAGCCTGACCTCGCTTCTAGACCTCACTCCTATTTTTGCTCTTGGAGAACAAGACATTCCTTTTCCCACAAGGAGCTCTTTGTTCAGCCAAGCTGGTCTCCTGCCCTGCTTGCTTGCCTTACAACACAATGGAACTGCCTGCCCCTGAGCATCTAAAAGGTGCTTCTCACAGTCAAACCAGCACTCATGGGACTCCTAAACCCACAAAAGCAGATTCCCAGGCTACTCTGTTCTATCTCTCATATTTATTAAGCTTACTTCCAAATCCTGTATTAGAGAACTGATTCTCCTATGGTACCTGCAACATTCCTGTCCCCAAACTGGGGGGATGAAGGTGAAACAACTGTACCCCACCACAGAACAGAACCACATTTGGCACTGACCTGTCCTTACTCCAGCTTGAAACACTACCAAGAAGGTGGCTAGCCATGACAGAAGAAGTCAGATTTCAGACTGTCACCACAGCACACACAGAACTAGAGTCTTTGATGCAGGTGTTTGAAAGGCCCTGAACAAACCCTGCAGCTGGTCCCAAGCTGCTCTCACAGCCTGGGCATTTGCCTGGCCTCTTCGAAGGGCTCTGAGGACAAGTGCCACCATGAATGAATTTATTTAATCAAGGCAATGTGGCATTTCAAATCAGGGTCCAGATCCAGATCTCCCAGGCTTCAGAGAACAAATGTCTCTTCCTTTTTACCTACCTGCAGAGTCACAGACTCTCTCAGAGAGTTCTATGCGAGCGTAACGCTTTGCGTCAGGGCCTTTGCTCTGGCCAGTCACACAATAGCCTGCTGTCTTCCTCATCTTCTTATTCCAGGTTATTGCCATTTGCTCTGGCAGCTGCAAAACAAAACAGTACCTTTCATAGTACCATAGCATCAGTCAGGGTTGGAAAGGACCACAAGGATCATCTAGTTCCAACCCCCCTGCCATGGGCAGGGACACCCCACACTAGATCAGCCTGGCCACAGCCTCAGCCAGCCTGGGCTTAAACACCTCCAGGGACAGGGCCCCAACCACCTCCCTGGACAACCCATTCCAGGGCTTCACCACTCTCATGGGGAAGAACTTCCTCCTCACCTCCAGCCTCAATCTCCTCACCTCCAGCTTCATTCCATTCCCCCTAGTCCTATCACTCCCTGAGATCCTGAGCAGTCCCTCCCCAGCCTTCCTGGAGCCCCCTTCAGATACTGGAAGGCCACAATGAGGTCACCTGGGAGCCTTCTCTTCTGCAGACCGAACAGCCCCAACTCCTTCAGTCTGTCCTCATAGGAGAGGTGCTCCAGCCCTCTGCTCGTCCTCCTGGCCCTTCTCTGGACACCTTCCAGCACCTCCAGATCCCTCTTGCAATAGGGGCTCCAGAACTGGAGGCAGTACTCCAGGAAGGGTCTCAGCAGAGCTGAGCAGAGGGGGAGAATCACCTCCCTTGCCCTGCTGGCCACACTTCTCCTGATGCAGCCCAGGAGCTGATTGGCTTTCTGGGCTGCAAGTGCACACTGAGAGCTCCTGGTGAGCTTCTCCTCCCCCAGCAGCCCCAAGTCTCTCTCCTCAGGGCTGCTTTCCAGCCAGTCCCTGCCCAGCCTGCATTTGTGCCTGGGATTGCCTCCACCCAGCTGCAGGACCCTGCATGTGCTCTTGTTGAACCTCATGAGGTTGGCTTGTGCCCACCTCTCCAGCCTGTCCAGGTCCCTCTGGATGGCCTCCCTTCCCTCCAGCTGTCTGCTGCACCACAGAGCTTGGTGTCATCAGCAAACATTTCACCTACCCTCTCCTACCTCTTTTAGCTGCTTCTGCCCCTTTGGCTTCCCCTTACATTTCCTGCAAAGCCAGCAGAAGGTGTCTCTCTTAGTGCCCTTAACACTGTTGCTACCTAAAATGCAAGCCCTTCATAGCTGCTTGTTCTCATGATCAGGAGTTTCACAATGTGGGATGAGACCAAGCCTCCAATCTGCATCCAACAGTGGCTAACACAGGCTGCTTCAAAGGAAATACAAGGACAGGTCAGGCATGAAGCAGCATTTCATCTCCAAAAGTGCTCTTCCCAACTGCCAGCCACTTGCAGAACCCCACCTCACAGGTGGTTCCTTTGCATTAAATAGCCCTTGAAGTTTTCAGGGAGTGTTTAAGAGCATATCTGCATTGTCAGCATCCACAATGGTCTCTGATCCCTTCCACAGGCCAAGTGCCATCTGTATAGGTTGTCCTCAACCTGCAGCTTGTTATTTCAATCACATTCACCTTCACACTGCCAGAGGGTGAATAACCACCCCTAGCTTATCCCCTGTGCTGGCCCTGATTTGATGAACCCTCATTGTATCTGTCTTGGCTAACTTTGTTCTTTTACTAACAAGTTTTCTGTCACCTGTATTAGTTAATGAGCTTAAACCAATGGGTGCCACAGTAGTAAGTGCCATGGTACAGAGCTGAAGCACTGGGGGCCAAGACCATTTTGCTTTTAGCCTCAGTGAGCCTGTCCAGCTCAGCTTTATGTGAGACCATGGCCTCAGTCTGTCCCTGGTCAGCTCAACAACTTTCTCAGCTGCACAGGCACATTTTCCTTCCTGAAGGAAGATCTATTGAAATTACCAAGGGCAACATCCTCCCTTTCAGGGGTGTTTCTCACCAGAAGACTGTCTGCAGTATCCCAGGAGATATAAAGGTCAAGACAGCAGCTCTCTGAAACCAAACCTACTTGGCAGACAACTTACAGCTTTAGCTTCACTCAAAACTCTTATTCAAAGCCTAAGCAGCTTTTGAATCTGCTCTAGAATGGCAGACATGAACATGCCACAAGAATGAAGACTGCCTGTAGCAGGACTAAGCATGAGGAAACAGGCCCCAGCACCAAAGGGAAGGGCTCTTACCTGTTTTATCTGCTCCTCAGCACACACTCCTGCCACTTGCCTGCTGTCAGCTGCAGGCAAGAAAGTTACTCCACAAGTAGCTAACAGGCTGCAATAACACTGCAGTTGGTTAGTGCATGTTACTTCAGTAAAGGCTGCATGAGCAGCAGTGCTGGGCAACCTGCAGCTTTTTTCAGCAGCAGAAAGCTACAGCTGCCTTTGTGAAACATCCCCAGGCTGCTGCAGGGACAGCCATGCAGGCACTAGAAAATGCATGAAGACAAACATCATTTTCTTCTAATGCCACATGCATTGGTTAGTATTAGGCACCAGACACAGTATGTGGCAAACTAATTGTCTTATCTGGCATGACAAGCCTTACCTGTGATTTAAAAGTAGGGTGTGGTGGTAATACTAAGATGTTTTATCTCAGAGCAATAACAGCAAACTGGCTTAAAGGGAGCTATTTTTATCTTACACTGATATGAGCAAGAAAAGGCCTTAATTATATTGAAACACCAGAACTAATTGTGGTTTTCAACCTCTTTCAAGTTTCTCAGTAGAGATTTGGGACCTACACAGTGAATTTAAGTCTCCTGACAACTGGTTTTCTTCGAAGGTGAAACTGATCCAAGGCCCCTCATCCAGCAGCTGCTCTCCTCAGGGGCTCTTGGACACCATCCACACTTCAGGATGGTTCTCCATTGCTGCTGTGAAAGCAAGCCAAGCTGAAACCCTGTCACAGGAAGGGCTTGAATCCAAACACAAGGCTTTGCTACAAAGCTCAGCTTCTACTGAATGAAGAGGAAAGAGACTACCAACATCAACAGTGGGGAGCAACATCCCAACCAACATGGCAGAATTGTAGTTTGAGTTTACAGCCAACCTTCTGCTCAAAGATGGTGGTGTTATACAGACAGTAGAGCTTCTGGGCCAGCTCCTCTTTGTTCTTCTTGAAGTGCTTCACATAGTGGGAGTCTGGATTTGAGAGATCTTGCAAGAAACATCCAGGTACTGAACACACTCTGAGCCTGCAAGGAAAGCCATGAAGCAGTTTACTGGAGGGTACTCACATCAGAAAAACGAATCATTTTTACCTCTGGGATGCTGCCACTGGCAGAAACCTCTCCTGACTCTTTCCACTAGGTTGCTCTCACAAGAGCAGTGGGGTGTGCATGCTTATGTTGTCTTCCCCCCAGGGATGTGCATGAGGCAGAGCTGTTGAAAGAGTTCTGCAGCTATTTCATTAATTCCCAAAACTAGACTGGGAGGGCTCTTAAGTAAGGAAAGGGGGTGGCTCAGCTCACTGTGACACAGCAAACCACATCCAAACCCTCATCAATACATGAGCAGCCCTAACATGATCACTTATGAAGGAACAGAATAGAATGAACCAGGTTGGAAAAGACCTTTCAGATCATCGAGTCCAACCTATCAGCCAACACCATCTGATCAACTCAACCATGGCACCAAGGGCCTCATCCAGGTTATTCCTAAACACCTCCAGGGATGGGGACTCCACCACCTCCCTGGGCAGCACATTCCAATGGCCAATCTCTCTTGCTGGGAAGAATTTCTTCCTCACCTCCAGCCTGAACCTCCCCTGGCACAGCTTGAGACTGTGTCCTCTTGTTCTGGTGCTGGTTGCCTGGGATAAGAGACCAACCCCCACCTGCCTACAGCCTCCCTTCAGGAAGTTGTAGAGAGCAAGAAGGTCTCCCCTGAGCCTCCTCCAGGCTAAGCAGAGGTCTGGCAGGAGGTCAGGAGGAAGTTCTACACAGAGAGAGTGATTGGCCATTGGAATGTGCTGCCCAGGGAGGTGGTGGAGTCACCATCACTGGAGGTGTTCAGGAGGAGACTTGATAGGGTGCTTGGTGCCATGGGTTAGTTGGTTGGGTGGTGTTGGATGATAGGTTGGACTTGATCTTGAAGGTCTCTTCCAACCTGGTCTGGTCTGGTCTATTCTATTCAACCCCAGCTCCCTCAGCCTCTCCTCACAGGGCTGTGCTCCAAACCTCTCCCCAGCTTTGTTTTGATAAGGTCATCTCCTCAGGAACAAAACCAGTGGTGCTCTGAGAATGCTCAGGACTCCCTTCAAAGGAAGCAGATATTCCAGCAGGATTGCTCACCTCAATACTGCAGCACTCTGACAAAGCATGAGCTCTGGCAACAGCACTGAGAGGTTTTGTGCTGGTATACACAATCATAAAACAAAGGAAACATGCCCTGGCTACAGGCAGAGCAGAGGCAGCCATTAGAAATGGAGAAACAACATTCTTCTGAAAAGCTTCAGCTGCATCACCTCTAGAGAAGAGCCCAGGGATCCTGCAGGTTATCAGGATACAGGTCAAAAGTTACAGAAGCTCATGAAAAGGCACTGAATTGAATCAATCTGCAGAGATGCTCAGAGGCAGCTGGAGAGAGAGAATCTGTAGGACCAGCACACACTACAAGTGTGCTGTGCCAAGGTAAGCTACCCTTGACACCTGCCAGACCATCAGTTCCTCTGGGCAGAGAGCAGTTTATGTTCTCCCTGTTACACTGAAGGCTTTGCCATTTCCAGCTACTTAACCATTAACAACTCCTGGCAGCAGAAGGGTCAAGGCACCAGAAAAATCACCACATCAGCCTAAGCAAAAGGTTAAGTCCATGGCCCTAGAACATAAAGCTGGAGAAAGGGCTTTTACCTTTTCTCAGTCTTTGCTGATTGTGAGCAACTGAGCAGCTCATTCCTAGGAACTCTTTCAGAAGTCATTATCCTGGAAGGTGTTTCTTGAAGTGAAACAGAGCTTGGCCTTGGTGTCGTGACTCCCTTCCCTTTCACGGGCTGGGCACCTCCACAGGGTGGCTTGATGTTCTCTAGCTCAACAGAAAGAGCCCCAGGATTACACACCATCAAAGACATGAGAGCAAAGGCATCAGCAAGCAGGTGACAGAGAGCTGTGACAGGAGTCAAACACTGGACAGCAGCAGGCACACTCACACTGGGCAGGCCTGAGTGCAGCTGAAAGAGCTGGGGCTGTGCAGCCTGGAGAAGAGAAGGCTCCAGGCAGACCTTAGAGCTGCAGTTCAATATCTGCAGGGGACCTCCAGGCAGGCTGGGGAGGGACTGTTCAGAAGGGGCTGTGGGGATAGGACAAGGGACAAGGGTTTGAAAGTGGAGCAGGGCAGAGCTAGGTTGGCCATCAGGAGGAAGCTCTGCACAGGGAGGGTGGTGAGACACTGGCACAGGCTGCCCAGGGAGGTGCTTGAGGCTCCATCCCTGGAGACATTCAAGGTCAGACTTGATGTGTCCTTGGGCAGCCTGCTCTAGTTGGAGATGTCCCTGCTGATTGCAGGGGGGTTGGACAAGATGCCCTTGGAGGCTCCCTTCCAACCCCATACAATCTGTGCAGCTGATGGAACAGCAAGTTCTTGTTCCACACTACAGGAATTACCATGCAGTGAAGGAGTGGCAGACTGCATTTCCAAGCAGCCAGCTAGGAAGAAGGGGAGAGAAATCCATTTTTGACCTCAACTCAGGCATTTTTGTGGCCTTTCACCTTCTGCTGTGTACCTAAGTCCCGTTGCTGTTTCACAGACAAGTTCTGATCACGTAGCTGCCCATCTCCCCCCCTCCAGGGAACTGCTGCAATGACTCTTGCACCAGAAACCAAGGACCACCTCAAGGCTTGCAGCTGCAGCAGCCATTCTTGTCTGTAACTCTTCCCCTGTTTGGGCCACTTGTCTCCTTCAGTCACATAAGATCTCTGAGGCCTTTTCCAACCTTGTTGATTCTATGACAAGGAGAACCAATGCAGCTGCCAGCTCACTTCTGGAATATGCTTATAGACTACACTGGCACATTCCAAAACAAATGAACTGCTGTTTTCTAGGACATGTTTCTATGCTGCCAGCCAGCCTCTTCCACAGGTCTCCTTGCCCTGGTAGTCAGGAAGGCATCCTGTGTTAGATTTTCTAGAAAGGAGGTTTGTTTCCCCCTCTCTTATTCAGCAACAGCCTCTTACCCCCTTTACAATCTGTCAGTAGGAGCTCACTGCAGTCAAAGGGGAGAAGCAGCTACTGACTGAAGAAATCCTCATGAGGAGCTGGATTTGAGATAAGAGTCAGTTCTAAAGCTAAATACTAAATGAACATAATCATAGAATCAATAAGGTTGGAGACCTCAAAGATCATCAAATCCAACCTGTCACCCAAGAGGTCATGACTCAAGACCATGGCACCAAGTGCCACATCCAATCCCCTCTTGAACACCTCCAGGGATGGAGACTCCACCACCTCCCTGGGCAGCACATCCCAATGGCTAACAACTCTCTCTGGGAAGAACTTTCTCCTCCCCTCCAGCCTAAACCTCCCCTGGCACAGCTTGAGACTGTGTCCTCTTGTTCTGGTGCTGGTTACCTGGGAGAAGAGACCAACCTCTGCCTGTCTACAACCTCCCTTCAGGGAGTTGTAGAGAGCAAGAAGGTCTCCCCTGAGCCTCCTCTTCTCCAGGCTAAGCAACCCCAGCTCCCTCAGCCTCTCCTCACAGGGCTGTGCTCCAGACCCCTCCCCAGCCTTGTTGCCCTTCTCTGGACACCTTCAAGTCTCTCAATGTCCTTCTTAAACTGAGGGGCCCAGAACTGGACACAGGACTCAAGGTGTGGCCTAACCAGTGCTGAGCACAGGGCACAATGACTTCCCTGCTCCTGCTGGCCACACTCTTCCTGATGCAGGCCAGGATGCCATTGGGCTTCTTGGCCACCTGGGCACACTGCTGGCTCATGTTCA
The DNA here is from genome assembly GCF_026170545.1 of Melanerpes formicivorus. Taxonomy (NCBI): domain Eukaryota; kingdom Metazoa; phylum Chordata; class Aves; order Piciformes; family Picidae; genus Melanerpes; species Melanerpes formicivorus. Next base: position 2,087,335 of record NW_027142425.1, on the reverse strand, counting down.
GCCAGCTATCAATCAGCACCCCCAGGTCCCATTTTGTTTGGCTGCTCTCAGCCACTCTGACCCCAGCCTGTAGCTCTGCCTGGGGTTGTTGTGGCCAAAGTACAGAACCTGGCACTTGGACTTATTGAATGCCATCCTGTTGGACTCTGCCCATCTGTCCAGCCTGTTGAGGTCCCTCTGCAGAGCCCTTCTGCCCTCTAACTGACCAACATCTGATCAGCATCCAATTTGAAAGTCTGAAAAGTGCCTACAATGACAGGAATGATAAGAAGAAGCAGTAGTGGAAAAGATGCCCCCTTGATGCCAGCAGAGGAGCCCAAGCCCGTTCCAGAGTGCCCCGTTCTGGTTCTGTTTCCTCAGCCGCAGGATGCTGGGCTGCACTTTGACACAGCACACGCCACAGAAGCGGAAGGAACGGGGCAGTTAGCACCACCACTGCTGCCTAGGTGCAGCCTGCAGACCCAGGACCACAGCTTACCTGTTGTGCTTGGCTGGTAGCCAGCTTTGCTCGTGCTCAAGACTGGTCTTTGGGGCATGCTTCGTTTCCTCACTCGTTCCATTAACGATTCAAACTCCTCCTCCGAGCCGCAGGACTCTGCCTCCGCGCCCTGCCGCGGCGCCGCAGCTGGCACCTGGCTTTCTGTGCTCTTTCCACAGCTTCTTTCTTCCCTTCTCCCAGGTAAGTCTGGACTGCCCCTGGAAGCTGCCTCTTTTACAACTCCTGGACGAGGGAGCTTCAGGTACCCCCAGTTCTCTTTGGAGTCTTTTGCCCTCCCTTTTTGGTAGCCAGGCCCTGAGCCTTCCGCAAAGACAGAGTCTTCCGTGTCACTCAAAGCCTCTGAATACTGCAACTCTGGGCAGCACGTGGTCTTCTTGCCAGAAGTCATCCACTTCTGGTTTGGGGTCTGCAGATCCTTCCGTGCTGCAGGTCAAAAGAAACAGCTTAAAGTTGTGGCAGTTGTACTCAGGAGGCTTGCATTTGCCTTAGCACACACAGGCCAGGAGAGACGGAGGGAGGCGAGGAGCAGCAGAAAGGTGACTTTGCCTGTTGCTCATTTACCATCCTGCTAAATGGAAAGTCACTGAAAAGTGTCTTTTAAAAACAAGTAGCTTAAACTCCACGTGCCTGCATCAGCCACCAGGCCTGAGGGCCCAGAACAGGCAGAAAGGGCTGGCACAGTCTTCATTCACAGCATCACAGAATGAAAAGAAAGCGTACAGATCATCCAGTTCCACCCCCCTGCCTCAGGCAGGGACACCTCACACCACAGCAGGCTGCTTAAAGCCTCATCCAACCTGGTCTTGAGCATTTCCAGTCAGAGAGCATCCACAGCTTCTCTGGGTAACCTGATCCAGTGCCTCACCACCCTCACCATACAACCCCCTTCCCGTAGTCTAAATCTCCCCTCATCCAGTTCCAAACCACCAGCCCTTGCTCTGCCACAGCAGCCCTGCTGAAAAGTCTGTCCCCAGCTTTCTTATAAGCCCCTTGAAGCACTGGAAGGCCACAATAAGGTCTCCCTGGAGCTGAACCCAAACTCCAGACCAACCCCCCACTTGGCTACAACCTCCCTTCAGGTAGTTGTAAGAGCAATAAGGTCTCCTTTGAGCCTCCAGCCAGCTGCACCTGCAGAAAGGGGGCATTGGTCAGAATACAACCATGCTTTCCTCTGTAACCCCCAGAGGAAAGAGCAAAGCCTCCTCTCTGTGACACTCAAGGGAGAGGTCAGGTGAGCTGGTGTTTAACAAGCTCTCTGAGGAATGCATGAGCTCAGCAATGAATGCTATCTGTCCACCCACTAAGATGCCTCCTGCATGCCTGCTGCTGGGTAATTACTTACTGCTCTCTCTTGTTCCCTTTCTCACTTGGAAGTCCAAGAAGTAGTCATCTGAGTCATCAATGAAGTCCTTCAAACTATAAAACAAACATCAGGGAAACAGAGAAGTAAGTTTGTCTTACTGAAGAGGCGAAGCCAAACAAGCCACCCAAGATCATGTTAGCAGGAGCTCACAGCAAATGCTGCCAACTGTGACCTCTGACAGGAGTGGCAACGGAGCAGACACCGCCAAACAGACCCCTCTGCATCTGGCCTGGACACAGGATGAGCACAGGTGATGGAAGGGACCTCAAGGGACCACTGAGGCCAACCCTCAGCCAGAGCAGGATCACCCAGGGCGGGTCACATAGGAACACGTCCAGGTGGGGTTGGAATATGTCCAGAGAAGGAGACTCCACAGCCTCCCTGGGCAGCCTGCTCCAGGGCTCCAGCACCCTCACACCAAAGTTTCTCCCCATGTTGAGGTGGAGCCTCTTGTGTTCTAGCTTGTACTACTTAGAATACATAGAATAAACCAGGTTGGAAGAGACCTTCAAGATCATTGTGTCCAACCTATCAACCAATCAAAACCACCTAATCAACTAACCCATGGCACCAAGCACCCAGTCAAGTCTCCTCCTGAACACCTGCAGTGATGGTGACTCCACCACCTCCCTGGGCAGCACATCCCAATGGGCAATCACTCTCTCTGTGTAGAACTTCTTCCTAACCTCCAGCCTAAACTTCTGGCACAGCCTGAGACTGTGTCCTCTTGTTCCGGGCCCCTCAGTTTAGGAAGGAGGTCGAGATGCTGGAAGGTGTCCAGAGAAGGGCAACAAAGCTGGGGAGGGGTCTGGAGCACAGCCCTGTGAGGAGAGGCTGAGGGAGCTGGGGTTGCTTAGCCTGGAGAAGAGGAGGCTCAGGGGAGACCTTCTTGCTCTCTCCAACTCCCTGAAGGGAGGCTGTAGCCAGGTGGGGGTTGGTCTCTTCTCCCAGGCAACCAGCACCAGAACAAGAGGACACAGTCTCAAGCTGTGCCAGGGGAGGTTTAGGCTGGAGGTTAGGAAGAAGTTCTACACAGAGAGAGAGATTGCCCATTGGAATGTGCTGCCCAGGGAGGTGGTGGAGTCACCATCACTGGAGGTGTTCCGGAGGACACTTGATGGGGTGCTTGGTGCCATGGGTTAGTTGATTAGGTGGTGTTGGATGATAGGTTGGACACAATGATCTTGAAGGTCTCTTCCAACCTGGTTTATTCTATTCTATTCTAGGACTCCCCTCTCCCCTCCCCACAACTCCCCCCTGCCCCCCTCCCTACCTGCCCAGGACTCCCCTACCCCTTGCTCTTTTCCCAGAGTTCTCCAGAAGGTGATATAGAGCAGTCAGCAGTTACAGCACCCACCTTGTCTCTACCTTTTTAGAAACAGCTTTGGGAGTTTTCATTCTGGTTAAAACTGGAAGGAAAAAAAAAAATCATTAAAATCCAGATTCCTTTCCCCCCAACCCCAACCAAAGCTTGCAGCTGATGAGAATCTGGTCTAGAGTCTTCAAAAAACAAAAGTACCAAACAAAACACACCCACCCCAACCCCCCCAACCTGAGGATCCTTTTTACACAACCCCAGCTCTCCATTTCTTAAAGCTCACAGCAGCTTTACAGCCTTCCCCCCCCCTCCCCCCCCCCCCCATTGTTCAATCACTGGAGAGGTCCCAGAGGACTGGAAGCTGGCCAAGGTGGCGCCCATCCACAAGCAGGGCCGGTTGGATGAGCCAGGGAATTATAGGCCTGTCAGCCTGAGCTCAGTGCCAGGCAAGATCATGGAACAGGTCATCCTGAGTGCAATCACACAGCACTTACAGGATGGCCAAGGGATCAGGCCCAGCCAGCATGGATTTAGGAAGGGCAGGTCCTGCCTGACCAACCTGATCTCCTTCTATGATCAGGTCACTGCCTGGTGGATGTGGGGCAGGCTGTGGATGTGGTCTGCCTGGACCTCAGCAAGGCCTTTGACACCGTCCCCCACAGCAAACTGCTGGCCAAGCTGTCAGCCCCTGGCTTGGATGGGAGCACACTGCACTGGGTGAGGAACTGGCTGGAGGCTGAGCCCAGAGAGTGGTGGTGAATGGTGCCACAGACAGCTGGCAGCCAGGCACCAGTGGTGTGCCCCAGGGAGCAGTGCTGGGCCCTGTGCTCTTTAACATCTTTATTGATGATCTGGAGGAGGGCATTGAGTCCATCAGCAGTAAGTTTGCAGCTAACACCAAGCTGGGGGCAGGAGTTGATCTGCTGGAGGGTAGAGAGGATCTGCAGAGAGACCTCAACAGGCTGGACAGATGGGCAGAATCCAAGGGCAGGAGATTGAACACATCCAAGTGCCAGGTGCTGCACATTGGCCACAACAACCCCAGGCAGTGCTACAGGCTGGGGGCAGAGTGGCTGAGAGCAGCCAGGCAGAGAGGGACCTGGGGGTGCTGGTTGATGGTAGGCTGAACATGAGCCTGCAGTGTGCCCAGGCAGCCAAGAGGGCCAATGGCATCCTGGCCTGCATCAGGAACAGTGTGGCCAGCAGGAGCAGGGAGGTCATTCTGCCCCTGTACACTGCACTGGTTAGGCTACACCTCGAGTACTGTGTCCAGTTCTGGGCCCCTCAGTTTAAGGAGGACATTGAGACACTTGAAGGTGTCCAGAGAAGGGCAACAAGGCTGGGGAGAGGCCTTGAGCACAGCCCTGTGAGGAGAGGCTGAGGGAGCTGGGGTTGCTTAGCCTGGAGGAGGCTCAGGGGAGACCTTCTTGCTCTCTACAACTCCCTGAAGGGAGGTTGTAGCCAGGTGGGGGTTGGTCTCTTCTCCCAGGCACCCAGCACCAGAACAAGAGGACATAGTCTCAAGCTGTGCCAGGGGAAGTTTAGACTCATGGTAAGAAGAAAGTTCTTCCCAGAGAGAGTCGTTAGCCATTGGAATGTGCTGCCCAGGGAGGTGGTGGAGTCCCCATCCCTGGAGATGTTCAAGAGGGGATTGGATGTGGCACTTGGTGCCAAGGTCTTGGGTCATGAGTCCCCATCACTGGAGGTGTCCAGGAGGAGACTTGACAGGGTGCTTGGTGCCATGGGTTAGTTGATTAGGTGGTGTTGGATGATAGGTTGGACACGATGATCTGGAAGGTCTCTTCCAACCTGGTCTGATCTATTCTATTCCTTGCCCAGCACAGAGCCAGCTCAGAAGTGCTGGGATGTCCTGCAGGATCCATTGCAGCCTCCTCATACACCTGGACCATTGTGGGTGGAAGTGAACTGAGTTTATCAGTATTTTCCCTAAGCATTTCAGTGACTGCAGACAGCAGCTTTCATGCTGCCAAGAAGTGTCCCTGTGCCTGCTGCACTGGGTGCCTCCAGCACCATGGAGCAATGGCCCACTGCACAACAGCAGGCTCTAACACTCTGGTGAGTAGGTCAAGGGAGGTTCTCCTGCCCCTCTACTCTGTCCTGGTGAGGCCACAGCTGGAATATTGTGTCCAGTTCTGGGCCCCTCAGCTCAAGAGGGACCTCAGCTCACCGCTGAGGAGTCCAGCACAGAGACACAAAAATGATTAAGTGAGAGGAACATCTCCCTGTGAGAGCAGCTGAGGGAGCTGGGGCCTGGAGCAGAGGAGCCTGAGGGCTGCCCTCATGGCTGGGGATAAAGCTGTGCTGCAGGGCTGGAGCCAGGCTCTGCTCAGGGATGGCCAAGCACAGCACAAGGGGCACTGGGGGCAAGCTGGAGCAGAGGAGGTGCCAGGGGAAAACTTTGTCCCTGTGAGGCTGCTGAGGCCTGGAGCAGGCTGCCCAGAGAGGCTGTGGAGTCTCCTGCTCTGGAGCCTTTCCAGCCCCCCTGGATGTGCTCTGTGTGCCCTGCCCTGGCTGACCCTGCTCTGGCAGGGGCTTGGACTGGGTATGTATTCAAGGTCCCTTCCAGCCCCTAATGTTCTGTGGTTCTCTGTGTACTTTTAACACTATTGCTCAGTAATAAATGCACTTCAATCCCTCCAGGAATACTGAAGTGACTGTTAGGCATGAAAACATGGTTCAGGCAGCAGCACTCTGCATGCCTGAAGGAAAGAACCCTTGAGAGACTATTGGAAATACTCTCCAAACTGCACACCAGTGTTATGAGAGACTCAGAGTGGAAGGGGGGCAGATTTCATGAAGGAATGAATCAGGCTGGGGAGAAGAGAAACAACTGTCCCTGCTTCAGAAGGGAAGGGGCCAAGGGAAGAGCCAGGGAGTGTTTGTTCTCAGACTGAAGGTGCATGCATGAATTCAGTAGGATTACCAACTTCAGCACAATGCCATAAAAGCCCAAAGCCAGAAGGTTGGTTTGCTTGATAAAGCTTTTATGGCTGATTGGCACATTCCAGTAGCAAGAGGAGCAGATAAGCTATACCCAAAAGCTACCCTGAAAGCACAGTGTAAGGACACAGTCTCAGGCTGTGCCAGGGGAGGTTTAGGCTGGAAGTTAGGAAGAAGTTCTACACAGAGAGAGTGATTGCCCATTGGAATGGGCTGCCTGGGGAGGTGGTGGAGTCACCATCACTGGAGGTGTTCAGGAGGAGACTTGATAGGGTGCTTGGTGCCATGGGTTGGTTGTTTAGGTGGTGTTGGATTGGTTGATGGGTTGGACACAATGATCTTGAAGGTCTCTTCCAACCTGGTTTATTCCATTCTGAATGCATAGGGTGGGCCTGAGCATTGACCTCCTGGGAGAGCACAAGGCAGAAGGAAAACAACTCAGGATCTTAGACAGCAGAAAATACTTGGAGCCAAACTTGGATTGTAGCATCCAGCAGTCTTCATCATCATCCTTATTACTAAAGCAGCTACCATCTGCAGCCTTCCAAGCACCACAGCAAGGTGGCTCACTGACATGGTTTTAGACCCAGGCAGCTGCTGAGCCCCACAAGCACTCACACAAGTGCCCCCTCCACTCATCAGTGGGGCAGGAAGCAAAACTGGGAGAACAAGGGCAAAGCTCATGGGTTAAGAGGAGCTGACTCCATCAGGAGTAACCCTACCACTACTGAGATGCTGTAGAAAGCAAGTGATAGCAAACAGCCACCCCCTGTGCTTGCCCCAGTCAGCCCTCCCCTTACACAGTGGGGATGATGCCAGCACAGGATCCAGCACACACTGGCTGCTTCAGCTGGCTGCAGCCCTCCCACCCACCTCCTAACCCAGCAGGACACTCACTGCAGCACCAGTGGCCAGGAGCCAGCAGCTTTCTCAGATGATCATAACCACAGGCCCAGAAGCAGCACCAAACCAATGAGGCTGAGAGCTGGGCAGAGGGAACCAGAAGCATGACTTGCTACTTCCTATCTCAGTCCTCCTTAGGTTCTTGGCTCTTGGCACATGTTTTCATTTCACTCTTTCCTACCTCTGCCACTACAGTGCTAGCAGGGCAATAGAATACCTCTGCAAATCTTCTGCTCCAAGTCCCAGCTAGTTACTCTCAGCTACCTTAGACACCAGAGCTGACACGTGGCTTGGGCCTCAACAGCCTCCTGGGCAGAGGATGACAATCACAGGATGACATAGGTTGGAAGGGACCTTAAAGATCATCCCTCCAACACACTCCTGCCACAGGCAGGGACACCTCTCAACTACATTTAGTTGCCTAAGGCCTCATCTAAACTGGCCTTGAACACTTCCAGGGAGGTATCGCCAGACACCCTCAGGAAAAGTCTCTCTGCAGCTTCCTGCAGGATCCCTTCAGGTCCTGGCAGGCAGCTCTGAGGTCCCCCTGGAGCCTTCTCTTCTCCAGGCTGAACACCCCCAGCTCCCTCAGCCTGGCCTCACAGCAGAGCTGCTCCAGCCCTTGGAGCCTCCTCTGGTTTCCAACAGCTCTGTGACCTTCTTATGCTGCAGACACCAGATCTGGAGGCAGGGTTCAAGAAACAGAGCAAACCACCAAATAGTTAACTTTTAAATAATGACAGGAAAGTGAAAAAACAAAAATCAACTGCTGTGTGGTTAGCACTGAAATGGTTTTCAGATTCACTAAGCCCAGGAGCTGTACAGAGCACATTTCAATTCCACCAGATGTGAGCAGAAAGGCTTGGCCACGCTCAGCAGCAGCAGCATGGCAGGAGCAGGAGCACAGCATGAACTCCAAAGTGATAAGAAAGCTGCTTTGAAAGCAGGGGCACACCCACAAGGGGGGGGGGCACACCCACAACAGGGAGGGCACACCCACAACAGGGAGGGCACACCCAGCCAGCATGACAGCACCGTTGTGTTGAACACCAGCAGCAGATTCAACTCAGCCCATGAACACATGCAAGAGGCAAAACAGCACAGCTTGGCCCACAGCTGAAGTCACCTCTGCTCACATGCTGAACACATCAGGAGGAACAGACTGCAAGATTCGAAACCCTGAAGTGACTCACCAGCCTGCCCAGGCCTGGAGATGTGGTAGAGTCACATCTAGGCCACCTGAGGAACAAGCCAAACAGAACTCTCACCAAAAGGAGAATGCAGAGGGCAGAGTGCACCAGCCAGCACAGCGTGACCATGGGAACTGCTACAGCCTGAAAGCGAAACCTGAGCACCAGGCTCTGTACAGAAAGATGGAAGGTTATGCACAGGAGGAATTTAGAATTCAATCCCATCACACCAAGGCCTTGATCTACTGTGAAAAGCCAAAAGCATCCCTCTGACCAGTTTAGAACAGAATGAACCAGGTTGGAAAAGACCTTTCAGATCATCAAGTCCAACCTATCACCCAACACCATCTGATCAACTCAACCATGGCACCAAGTGCCTCATCCAAGCTCTTCTTAAGCACTTCCAGGGATGGTGACTCCACCACCTCCCTGGGCAGCACATCCCAATGGCCAATCTCTCTTGCTGGGAAGAATTTCTTCCTAACATCCAGCCTAAGCCTCCCCTGGCACAGCCTGAGACTGTGTCCTCTTGTTCTGGTGCTGCTTGCCTGGCAGAAGAGACCAACCTCTGCCTGTCTACAACCTCCCTTCAGGGAGATGCAGAGAGCAAGATCATCTCCCCTGAGCCTCCTCTTCTCCAGGCTAAGCAACCCCAGCTCCCTCAGCCTCTCCTCACAGGGCTGTGCTCCAGACCCCTCCCCAGCTTTCTTGCCCTTCTCTGGACACCTTCCAGCATCTCAACATCTTTCCTAAGCTGAGGAGCCCAGAACTGGACACAGGACTCAAGGTGTGGCCTAACCAGTGCAGTGTACAGGGGCAGAATGACCTCCCTGCTCCTGCTGGCCACACTGCTCCTGATGCAGGCCAGGATGCCCTTGGCCTTCTTGGCCCCCCGGGCACACTGCAGGCTCATGTTCAGCCTACCATCAACCAGCACCCCCAGGTCCCTCTCTGCCTGGCTGCTCTCAGCCACTCTGACCCCAGCCTGTAGCACTGCCTGGGGTTGCTGTGGCCAATGTGCAGAACCTAGCACTCAGACTTGTTAAACCTCATCCTGTTGGACTCTGTCCATCTGTCCAGCCTGGCAAGGTCCCTCTGCAGAGCTCTCCTACCTTCTAACAGATCAACTCCTGCCCCCAGCTTGGTGTCATCTGCAAACTTACTGCTGATGGACTCCATCCCCTCCTCCAGATCACCAATAAAGATATTGAACAGGCTGGGGCCCAGCACTGATCCTTAGGGCACACCACTGGTGCCTGGCTGCCAGCTGGCTGTGGCACCATTCACCACCACTCTCTGGGCTCAGCCTCCAGCCAGTTCCTAACCAGAGTGCTGCTGTCCGAGCCAGGGGCTGGCAGACTGACAGCAACAACAGCTGGGCCACATGAGAGTATTGTGAGCAGTTCAGACATGTTTGCAACAGCAAGTGCCTGAGGAAAACGTTTAGGCAAAGGTGCTCAGCAGAGCAGGAAGGAAGCAAGTGAGTGACAGCAGACAGAAGTGAAGCAGAAAGCAAACAACAATGCAAGGCAAAAAGCATCCAAGATGGAGACATGAAATTCAGGCATGCTCACTGCAACATACACCTACCAACACTGCCCTGGCAGGAGAGAGCTTCTTTGCAGCGAGGCACAAGGGGAAAAAACAGAAATTCATGTGTAAAAACTGCTGCACTGAACTAGAGAGAAACCTGTCAGTGTGGTACCCCTTCTGAACACAAACTCAGGGGCTGTTACTTACACATTTCAAACTCATCATCACTGCTGGAGGAGAAGTACAGGGCACAGCTGCAAAAAAGGAAATGCAAAACAGCATCAGGAACATGAGGTTAAAACCAAGCAGATCCTCATCTGCCCTGGGCTGAAAGGTCAGCGAGCACCCGGAAGGGCACAGAGTGGAAACACACTAACCACCTCCCACTGACATCAGCTGAAAGGTAACTCTTGTAGCCTGCTTACTAAGAACTGTAACAGTTATATGTGCTTGACTTATAGTGCTGGATCCCATGCACTGATAGAGGCCAAGGGAAGAGAGCAGCTGGAAAGCTGCTCAGCAGAAAAGGAGCTGCAGGCGCTGGTTGCCACCCAGCTGAACATGAGTCAGCCTGCACCCAGGTGGCCACGAAGTCCAGTGGCATTCAGGCTTGGATCAGCAATGGTGTGGCCAGCAGGAGGAGGGAAGTGATTGTCCCCCTGTACCCAACAACAGTGAGGCCACATCTCAAATACTGTGCTGTTTCAGGTCACTTGCTACAGGAAGGACATTGAGGGGCTGCAGCATGTCCAGGGATCAAAGCAGCTGGTGAAGGGTCTAGAGCAGAAGTCTTCTGAGAAATGAGTTGTAGGGCCTGGAGAAAGAGGATCAAGAGAAGTCTTACTGCTCTCTACCACTCCCTGAAAGGAGGCTGTAGCAAGGTGGGTGTCAGTCTCTTCTCCCTAATACCAGGTGATACAGTGCAAGGAAATGATCCTAAGCTGCACCAGGGGAGGGTTAGGCTGGGCGTTAGCAAAAGCTTACTTTTGCTAGGGGCTGTAAGACACTGGAACAGGCTGCCCAGGGAAGTGGTGGAGTCACCACCCCTAGAGACTTAAAAGACATGTAGATGTGGTACTTCAGTGACAGCTGAGTGTTGGATTTGTCTGTGCTGGGTTAACTGTTGGAATCAATGACTTTGAAGGGTGCGATTCTAACATTCAAGCAGTCATCAATTGCTATCAAAACCTGAAAGATTAAACTATCTGGGGACAGATGTGTAGGACATCACCAAACCTCAGCTTTGGCCAAGGTGCCAAAAGGGGTAGAAAGCTTGTTTCTCATCTTACACCTTGGATATGAGCACAATGAAAACACTGAGCTGTGTAAGTCTGAAAGGTGCAACGATGACAACAGCTTCTCCTGTACCAAGTGCACTCCCCTGCGACTGCCAGGGCCGTTCAGCAAACCACCGTAGCCTTCACGGAGCTGCTTTGAGATGCAGAATGGATTCTTCTCTGGGACTGCAATTCTCATGCAAACGTAGGAGCAAGCCTTTGCGTTTCCAGAAGATCCAAACCCCACCGACTTGACAAACGCACCGGGCGAGTGCTTAGACACACGAGGAAAACCTCTTCAGTTCAAACCACTCGGCCCGTAAAGCTTCCTGCCCAAAGTGCCAAGGCCTACGACCGCCACAGCGCGGCGGCCAGCGCGGTCTGGGCCGGCAGTCAGGCGCAGCCGACACAAGCACCGCCGGGGGGCGGGAGCGCGGCACAGGGCCGCCGCACCGAGCGCGCCTCACCTGCTGCCTTGCCGGCCCCGGCTGCCCGCGGCCGCCTTCCGCGGGCTGCGTCCGCCTCGAGCCGCGCCGCAGGACGAGCCCCCGCCGGGACGTGCCCCGGCGCCGCTCCCTGCGCGGCCCTGGCCCTCCCCGTCCCGGGGAGCCTGCGGCGGCATTCGCTGCGGCGAGGCTCGGCCCCACGCCTCGTCGAGCGGCGGAGGAGAGAAAGCATCAGCAGCCGGCCGGGACTCGGGAGCGGGCAGGGCGCCGTGAGGCAGAAATGCCGGCGGCCCCCGAGGCGCCGCTGCCCTCTCCATCGCGCTTCAAACCGCCCGCGTCCCGCCGCAGCGCTTCCGGGGCACGGCGCCAGGCCGCATGCGCGCTGCCCCGGCGCTGCGCTGCCCCGGCACGGCGCTACCCTAGCACTGCGCACCACGGCGAGCGCCCCCTGCCCGCCGCCAGGCAGGCGCTGCGGCTGGGGAGGGTGCGGCAGTTAGCCTCACCAACCACCTTCCTCCTCGGCTCTGGAGGCAGAGCGCCCCGGCCGCCCGTCGGTGCGCCAGCCAGCATGCCCGCAGAAACCGGAGCCTCAAGCTACGCACAACCAGAAGACAAAACTTAGCTGCTACACAGCAGCAACAGTCCTAGCACCATTAACAAGGTTGACAGTCCTTGGCCAAGCACAGAGGGCCCAGAAACAGAGTATGTTTACTTGAAACAAAAAATAGTTCACATGTAGGTTGTGACCTTCAAGATGCTACAGAGATTGAACACCTTTAGAATAAACCTTTAGAATAAACCAAACCAGGTTGGAAGAGACCTTCAAGATCATCGTGTCCAACCCATCAACCAATCCAACCCACCCAAACAGCTAACCCATGGCACCAAGTACCCCATCAAGTCTCCTCCTGAACACCTAAAGGCCAGAAGAAACAAGCTGCTGGGTGGCCTCAAAACACTTCAGAACTGGGCATGCACACATCCCAGAGGCTGATCAGTCTAACCTAGGGGTAACAAACTATGTATCATAGTATCAGTCAGGGTTGGAAGAGACCACAAGGATCATCCAGTTCCAACCCCCTGCCATGGGCAGGGACACCCCACACTAGATCAGCCTGGCCACAGCCTCATCCAGCCTGGGCTTAAACACCTCCAGGGACAGGGCCTCAACCACCTCCCTGGACAACCCATTCCAGGGCTTCACCACTCTCACAGGTAAGAACTTCCTCCTCACCTCCAGCCTCAATCTCCCCACCTCCAGCTTCATTCCATTCCCCCTAGTCCTATGTACCAGATTTACACTTACCTGGGATTATCTCTGCTGAAATAAACAGCAACACTTAATACAAATTAACATGAAGGAAGAGGGAGAGGCCAGCAGCTGAGAACACTGTGACAGCAACACAAGGGCAGCAGGAAACACCAAACAAATCCAACTGTCAAACCAAAGCTTTATTTTGTTTAAAGTCTTTGCTGCAGTACCTAGGACTGTGCCCTCTATACATAATGGACAATCATTCCCTAAAGATCTGAATTTGGCACCAGTTTGTGTTTCCATCAAACACCTGTGGGATTAATTTCAAATCAAAGACAAATTTTTTTTCTCTCCCCCCACCCCCACCCCAACAGAACAGGAGCTGCCATCATGAAACCAATCAGCTGAGTTACTGGAGAAGCTTAAAAAACAAAAAACAACCCAAGATCCTCATCTAAACCAACATGTTACAGAGAGCTCCAAAACAGAGGTCAAACATTAAAAGGCTGATATAGGCTCGAGTGGTTTATAAAACCTATAAAAAAAGACTACACCAGCAAATATGCCCTTTCAGTCCACAGTTCAGAAATTCATGTAGGGAGCAACACTGGCTAGCTGGAAATCTCGTCGTGGGACAACCACACACATACCAACAGCAGGACCCCACATCCAAGGTTAAAATGCTCCGGGCTCCCAAGCCACGTCAAAGGAGAGATTCGTGGGAAGATTAAATCAATTCATGAAGTCCTAATTGGTTGGGCAGTTCAAACTTCCCCCAGCAACCACTATTGTCAGTCACACACACAGGCTGGCATGTACATGGCTCAATCCCATTCAAATTCCTCATGGAACAGAAGGATCCCCAGGCTCTACTGAGTCTTTCCCTATCATGCAAGAAATACGTCTGGCTGTGCTTAAAAATCACCATCGTGTTACTTCAGCCACAGTACCAGGCAAATTAAGTAGAAATGCACAGTTTTCAGCTCTTCTCTGCAAAAGTGTCTGAGAGGCTCAGTTGCTGGAGGGCTCAGCGTGGTGGGCACAGCCAGTCCCGCTTCATGCAGACTCGCTGGCCTCTACCGGCTTAATCATGTGGTCAGGCTTGTTGCCGGCAGCATAGTGCTCCCACATCTGCAGGTACAGCCGCTCCAGGTCCATCGTGTACTGTTTGGTGTTGAAGAGAGGACTGGATATTCTCTGCTTCCAGACTTTGCCACGGATTTTTTTCAGGCTGCAAAGAGAGTTACATCAGTCAGAAGGAGGCTCCAAACACTTCCTAACACAGTGTGCTTCCAAAAAAATCCACTCCGGCAAATGCCCAACTGCCAGTACAACTGCTTCGAAAACATCTCCTCCTTCACCTTCCACCCAATTCACAGTGCTCTTTCATCCCCTCATTGCTTCTGATGCAGACCAGCACGACCACCTCAACTCAGAACAACTAGGACATGAATAACTTGTTGCACTGTCTGTGCTGCAGTAGCTTTTTACAGCATGATTTCAACTTGCAGTAAGTCACAAAGTGCTTAACCTTCAATTTAAAAACAACAAACGGTCAACTATGTTGCACTTCAGCAGGTAAGAGCCTGCGCATGGCCAGTTTCTGCAGAACAGGTATCACTGCTCCTCAGGTGGGAGCACTGACAAGTTTGCTGCAGAAGCAGATCAGCTAACTGCAAGACAAACCTCCTGCCAAGGGCTGCCCAGCTGTTTTAGATACTGGAGCATCTGCAAGATCAAAACTACTGCGAGTCTCAGCACTGCATCTAAACACAGCACCTGATGTTCTCTGTTCTCTATGTGTCGCAGTTTGGGCTGGGTGCCCTCTGCTACAGGGGTGTTTCCTGTGTCCAGAAGTCCAGCCCAGTGGGTGGACACAGGAAATTAGGTTATTTCCTACCATGATCCCTTGTACCACTCTAAGTTTCACGGCGGGGTCTGGCACTTCCTCTTTCCTTTCCTCTCTGCCAACCAGTAACTGGGGGAGAGATCTCCCGGCCATGGGCCTGGCTAGGCCCAAGGCCACGGGGGGATGGGCAGTCTCAGATCTGGCCAGCTGAGACTAGCCTAGCAGTGGGGGGGAAGGAGGAGCCCTGGAGGGTTTTGGGTGCACCCTCAGGTGGGGATGGGATCTCTCTGGGACTGTTTTGGTCTCTCTTGTCACTGCATTCCTAGCTCTCTGCACGCACTCACTGCTCTCTATTTAAACTTTCCATCACTTTTGCAATCCGTTTGAGTCGTTCTGCCCGTGGTGGGGAGGGGGTCTGCCCCAACCCATTACACTATGTTACCACGTTACACAGTGAAAGTTTGCTTACTATTCCAGGTCAGTTCCCAGTTTCACAGCAATATCCTCATACTCCTGCCTGCTTTTTGCAATGAGCTCAAGACAACCCAGGCAAGTGAGCTGTGAGGCAGCAACTCGCGAGGCAAGGGTCTCGCCTGTAGAGAGATGAATTGAGAGCAGGAGTAAGGTGACACATGGCAGAATCATACAATTCCCTTCCCCCTCTACAGAAGACAAGGTTTGTTGGGCTTGCTGTTTGTTAGTAAGCAGTAATAATGGTATTCACACCCATCTGTTCTGTGTAGGTTCCCCACTGCATTACCTGGCATAGTGACCATTGGAGTCCCAGCCCAGAGAACATCCATCCCAGTTGTGTGCCCATTGCAAAGCGGAGTGTCTAGACAAACGTCAGCCAACTGCCCTCTCCTCACATGTTCTTCTTTGGGGGCAACAGGAGAAAAGATGATTCTGTTTTGGGCAAGCCCCAGGTTTTGAGCATACTGCTGAATATTGGGTTCTCCCACAGCTGGGAAGCGCAGCAGCCACAGCACGCTGTTGGGAACTCTTTTTAGGATCTATTACCAATAAAGGAAGCAAATACAAAGTTCTGTCAGAAACACTTCCTGCTCCTACCCAAAAATTACCACATACCCAAGTGAAGCAGAAAGCATAATCATTCAATACTTCCACCTTCTAAGAGACAGAGCAGGAAAACAGATCACCATTTTGAGTGGAGTAACTAGGACTGCCTATGTAAGCCCTCTGAAAGAGGCAGCAGCTCGGAGCAGCACTTCACAGAGCAGAAGTTGAGAGCCCATCTCCAGAATCTTAGCATCTCATTCATGGGCCCACACTATGGAATATTAACAAGAACTACCCCCCACCACATGACAACCAGCAATAAACTATACACTGGTCCTTGATGCAGACATTCAGAGCTCAGCTCTATCAATCCCCAAGGCCAGTTACGACTTCATTGTGCAGCCTAGGGAAGACATCAGCGTATTTAAGCTGTCCAAGATGTGACTTTTCACTGGCTAGAGACAAAGATTTGATTTGAAATCAATCTAAAAACTTCTGTTAACACCAAGTCCTGCAACAGAAGCACTGCAAAGGATTTCACACAGCTCAGGCTCAGCGTTTCTCTCAAGAACAGGCACAGTTTCAACTTGCTTGAAGTTTCTGCCAAGATTCACTTATGTGCCAGAAGTCTGACCTTATCCTGCACATGGCACACAGATACTCACATTAGCCCACATCTGCAGAGTGGAGGGATCAATCTTATACAGCTGATTAAAGTTACAGTACACAACAGCATCCTCTGGTAAGCCATACTGGGAACGTGTAGTAACAATTATAGTTCGTGGGACTTCTTCACCAGTTGCTGCCTTGTTGTTAATCTAAAGGGGAGGAAAAAAGCAGCTCCTGTAACACTGAAACTGCAGCAACCAAGAAAAGGCCCTGCAGAACCACCCTGAGGCACACTGCAACATTTATTAACACCTTCAATTACTGTGAGCACAGTTTTGGTTTTATTACACAAAGCTGTCTGCTCACAACCGTAACAAGAGCTGAGCTGATGTGTGGTTGTAGGTCTCCCTCAACTTCCAAGTAACTGGAATAATGGGGAAGAAAAATCACATGAAGAGGTGCTACATGTGGACTCCTTGAAATCAACTCATTTCACAGTATCACCAAGGTTGGAAGAGACCTCAAAGATCATCAAGTCCAACCTGTCACCCCAGACCTCAGGACTAGACCATGGCACCAAGTGCCACATCCAATCCCCTCTTGAACACCTCCAGGAATAGTAACTCCACCACCTCTCTGGGCAGCACATTCCAATGCCTAACAACTCTCTCTGGGAAGAACTTTCTCCTCACCTCCAGCCTAAACTTACCCTGGCACAGCTTGAGACTGTGTCCCCATGCTCTGATGCTGGTTGCCTGGGAGAAGAGACCAACCCCCACCTGGCTACAACCTCCTTTCAGGGAGTTGTAGAGAGCAAGAAGGTCTCCCCTGAGCCTCCTCTTCTCCAGGCTAAGCAACCCCAGCTCCCTCAGCCTCTCCTCACAGGACTGTGCTCAAGGCCTCTCCCCAGCCTTGTTGCCCTTCTCTGGACATGTTCCAGTAATTCAACATCTTTCCTAAACTGAGAAGCCCAGAACTGGACACAGGACTCAAGGTGTGGCCTAACCAGTGCAATTCTGAACAACCAAGTTTCATCTTCATGCAGCAAGATTGAATTTCTTTGGACTTCAGAAACCTCTTGATAGGGAAAGGTTATCTTCCAGTGTCTGTGGTTTGTAAGACATCTGCAAGTCTGCTTCAGAATGAGAGCTAAGTAACCCAGCACAACAGAAGGCAGACATCTGCTTGGAGCTCTTCCTCCTTGTCATATTCAAACATGCATCAACAACAACAAACGGCATCTTGAAGTGCCTCACCTGAGTAGTTGCTAATCCATTACTGATGTTGAAGCCATTGATTGTTATCTGGATTTGCCCACGATTGATCATCTCAATGACAGCTTCAGCAATGGTGTTCATGGGGATGACTGGCATGCTGAGAGCAGCGTTACCATCTGCGTTCTCACAGGCATCAGGGCACTTCATCTGCAGTAAATCACAGCGTCAGACAGGGCACAGGCTGCAGGCCCCGGGACCCTGCACGCCAAGGAGCAGCTCTCACCTTAACGATCTTGACATCAGGGAGGCTGTCAAGGAAAGCCTTCAAGTCAATGCCATTCAGAACAATTCTGTTATCATAAATATGTCCATTGGACTTGAAATCAATGACTGCTTTTTTCTGTTGGGAAAAAAAGAGTTTTATAACAGTTACAAGATCCCTGGCTACACTCAGTGCCACTTCACAGAACACCTCCTTCTCTTGCTCTAGCCTCCCACATACCTTCAGATGGGGGAACATGTTTGCATGGTCTCCAATAAAGAAAGTGTTTGGCATGTAAGCTAATTTCTCTGAATACTGCTCAGCCACCTCAACTGGGGAAGTTTCTTTATCTGTGATGATATAATCCATGAACAACGCCCCACTGGTTCCAGGATACCCTAGCCACATGGCCTGAAAAACAAGAAAGCAAGGCTCCAGTCTCAAGTACACTGCAAAAATGAAGGAAGTTAGACATCAGCTACATTTTACATCTACAGATTGGAGTTCCTTCTTGGTTTTTATCTAACCCCAAGCATTCACTGCTGACCAGGTTCAAGGATGCTTACAAATCGATCCCTCAAGCAAAAGCCAAAGTATCTAACTACGTGCAGTTACAGCCATCAGTGATGACAGCTTTTCTTAGCTGAGACTTCTGCAGCCAGTCTGATTTGGGCCTCTCCAATTCTTGTTCCATAGGCACTGCCAAAATTCAGTCAAAAACACAACTCTGGCATTAGTTCTAACTTCCTTTAACAAAGTTTCACCAAGCTTCAAGAACTTAAACCAGAATAACTCATTTCCCCAACTGCTTCAAACACCCTTTATTTCACCAATACAAGACAGCAGAGGTGTTCAGGAGCCTCAGAGAATTAAGGAGTTGTCTTGCAGGACAGACACTGCCCATAAAGCACAAAAGCTCAGCACTGCTGGACAGAAGGATCCTGTGTGTCACATGCACTAAGCCCCAGCACATCTCTTGCTAACTGATCATCGTGAAACTCCAATGTTTCTTCCACTCCACCAGAAGAGCAAAAGAAACTCTCCACATTCACCAGTGGTTTTTTGGAGGTACAGTAGCCTCTTAGTTACCTGGAGGGGTGCTGGCCTCAGGGCAAACAATTCATTCCGGGCTCCTTTGGTGTACCCATTCATGTTAATGAGGATGTGTATCCCGTCCTGATGGATGCGGTCTGCTGCTTTGCCATTGCACGGTATCTGAACAGCAAACAAACACAGAGAGCAAAGGGGAGTTGGGCTTTTCCAGTCTTCTACTACTAACTGTGGTTAGTCAACAGTGTACCCATACACAAATGCATAATTTAATTCAGGTGAGGCTCAGTCACATGACTGCTGCTGGGTTTACAGAGGTTTAAGTCAGTATCACTCAGTGATTAGAACCTCTGCTGAAGCCAGGACAAACGTGTTTGGCAGACAGGGCTGAAGCAGCTGCTGACAAAGACTGTAACTGTGGTACCTCGAGGTTACTCCTCTGATTTGAATGTGCCAAAGCAGTACCTAGCACTGCCAAGTTCAGCACTTCACACAGGAAGGTATCACTAAGCCCACAGAAGAAACTTCAGCCAACACTGAAACCGCTTCAGCTCCTGGCTAAATCAAATTTAAAGAGCAGACCTTCACATTCAGTATTCAGTATCACTAAGGCTGGAAGAGACCTCAAAGGTCATGGAGTCCAACCTGTCATCACAGACCTCATGACTAGAGTAGGGAGGACACTACTGCCCACTGCAGGCCTGAACACATGAGGCATTACAATGACTTTCAAGAACAGCAGTGTCCTGCAAATTACAACGTGTCTCCTCTTGAGTAATGCTGAAAGCTAAACCATTTGCAACAGTGCTACACTCCTCCTAGAGCTAATTACTGATGTCATTACTGACAACTAGTTACAAGGAAATATTTCATACACATCAAGTTCAGTAGCAGTAAAACAAAAAAAGCTCCAAAGGCTAGAAACTGAGGCTACACAAACCGTAACAGCCCCACCACCATCACTCCTGTGAGGCTAATCAATGACAACAGCTCCTGTAAGGCACACAGTGGACTCCTAGACTAACATAGGAGTACAGAGAAATTACTTCAAACTAAGATTGAGAGCAAGCCAATTAACACTTCACAGCTACCACTCTCCAATTAACCTGCACCATGGAAGTCCATCACTTCTGTAAGAAAGGGAAGTCTGGTTCACACTTCATAGCAGGGTAAACACATGCACATAGGCAGTTTCCCCTCCAAGCAGACAACCACCTCCTTCCCATCTAAGTCTCACTGCTAATGCAGTAAATCACAGCACACTGTTTCTACCTGTTTGCCCCTCTTGTACAAATCTCTCAAGGTTTGTACTGCCACCCAAAGATACAAGTTTGCTGCCTCAAGAATTACAAAGTCAGAAAATTCATTCTATCAAATCTGGGCAAAGGAAAGAATGTCTCCCACACAGCTGTTGTTGCACTCAGCAGCTATCTGCCCTCTTCTACTATGTATGGCTTAGGGCATTCTAAATGCACAGCTGCAAAAGCAGGAGATGGATGGATGGATGGCCTCCCACAAGTGTAATTGAAGCTCACTATCCTGAAAGAACCTTTTAGAAGATCAGCTTTGCAAAATCCATCTCAGAGGCATTCTGCTGGCATCAGCTTAGGATTTTTACTTATGAGGGCAGGCTCTGAACAACACAAAACATGCAAGTTTTACCTGTCACCTAATCTGGGACTGCCCAGCTGCCAGCCCAGTTCCATTATTAACGTACTATCCCTGTTACCTTGAAATAGCATAACAGCTCCTTCTGTGGATACTGAAATCCCATCAGCTTTCACATGGAACTTCAAAACACCACCGCTCAGCCAAAACTGCCTGGAAATGTTCCCAAAACAGCCTTCTGACAGTGACTGAAAGGAGGATTTTGCCTCTCTAAGTTTGTGTTCTGCTTTGCTGGAGTAAACAAAGCTTAAATGTATCTGCAGTTGTGGCACCTAGACTCATCCCTGCCTTTGACATAGGACTATTACTGCCAGGCCTAACGGAACAGTTTTCAGAATTGCTACTATCACTTTTTTGAAATCATGAAATCATTCTGATTGGAAGAGACCTTGAAGATCATCAAGCTCAACTAAAGCATGCCCCTCAGCACCACGTGTGTCATTTAAATGCCTTCAGAGAGTGACTCCATCACTTTCCTGGGCAGCCTCTTCCAGTACCTCACAACCTTAGCAGTTGCTAAACCCCTCTCTATTATATTCCAAAAGTCCTGGCAGGCTGGGGCAGTCCCCACAGACTGGAGAAGGGGAAACATCACCCCATTTTCAAAAAGAGAAAGAAGAAGGAACCAGGGAACTCCAGGCCAGGCAGTCTCACCTCTGTGCCCGGAAAGATGATGGAGCAGATCCTCCTGGAGGCACTACTGGCTCAGAAGAATAGTGAAGAGGTGATTGGGAACAGTCAGCATGGCTTCACCAAGGGCAAATCCTGCCTGACCAACCTGGTGGCCTTCTCTGAACAGGTGACAACATCAACAGCTGAGGGGAGAGCAGCTGCTGTTGTTTGCCTGGGCCTGAGCACAGCCTTCGACACTGCCCCGCACCACATCCTGGTCTCCAGGCTGGTGACACATGGGTGTGATGGGTGACCACTAGATGGATAAGGAACTGGCTTGATGGCTGCACCCAAAGAGTGGCTGTCCATGGGCCCATGTCCCAGTGGAGGCCAGGGACAAGCGGAGTCCCTCAGGGATCAGTCCTGGGACCAGGCTTGTTCAACATCTTTGTGGGGGACATGGACAGTGGCATTGAGTGCACCCTCAGCAAGTTTGCTGATGACACCAAGCTGTGTGGTGCAGCAGACAGGCTGGAGGGAAGGGAGGCCATCCAGAGGGACCTGGACAGGCTGGAGAGGTGGGCACAAGCCAACCTCATGAGGTTCAACAAGACCAAGGGCAGGGTCCTGCAGCTGGGTCGAGGCAATCCCAGGCACAAATCCAGGCTAGGCAGGGACTGGCTGGAAAGCAGCCCTGAGGAGAGAGACTTGGGGGTGCTGGGGGAGGAGAAGCTCAACAAGAGCTCTCAGTGTGCACTTGCAGCCCACAAAGCCAATCAGATCCTGGGCTGCATCAGGAGAAGTGTGGCCAGCAGGTCAAGGGAGGTGATCCTCCCCCTCTGCTCAGCTCTGCTGAGACCCCACCTGGAGTACTGTGTCCAGTTCTGGAGCCCCTATTGCAAGAGGGATGTGGAGGTGCTGGAAGGTGTCCAGAGAAGAGCCAGGAGGATGATCAGAGGGCTGGAGCACCTCTCCTGTGAGGACAGGCTGAAGGAGTTGGGGCTGTTCAGTCTGCAGAAGAGAAGGCTCCAAGGTGACCTCATTGTGGCCTTCCAGGATCTGAAGGGGGCTGCAAGAAGGCTGGGGAGGGACTGCTCAGGATCTCAGGGAGTGATAGGACTAGGGGGAATGGAATGAAGCTGGAGGTGGGGAGATTGAGGCTGGAGGGGAGGAGGAAGTTCTTCCCCATGAGAGTGGTGAAGCCCTGGAATGGGTTGTCCAGGGAGGTGGTTGGGGCCCTGTCCCTGGAGGTGTTTAAGCCCAGGCTGGATGAGGCTGCGGCCAGGCTGATCTAGTGTGGGGTGTCCCTGCCCATGGCAGGGGGGTTGGAACTAGATGATCCTTGTGGTCCCTTCCAACCCTGACTGATACTATGATACAACCCTTTTAGTGAAGACATTTTTCCTAATAGCCACAACAAACCTTCCCTGGCACTACTTGAGGCCATTTCCTTGTGTCCCACTGCCTGTTACTTGGGAGAAGAGACCAACCCCCACTTTGCTACAATCCTGTGCACAAAGATCGACCACTGGCATGGGTCAGGCCAACTGCAGAGCAGCTTCCCTGCAAGAAAGGCTCACACAGGTAAGGCCCAACACAAATATAGAATACACAGAATAAACCAGGTTGGAAGAGACCTTCAAGATCATCTCATCCAACCCATCGACCAATCCACCACCACCTAAACAACTAACCCATGGCACCAAGCACCCCATCAAGTCTCCTCCTGAACACCTTCCAATGATGGTGCCTCCACCAAACCCCATAATTTTCATGACTAACATCATCCTAAATCAAGAAATCATCACAACTAAACCCCTCAAACAACAAGAGGCTGATCTCTGTCTCCTTTTAAGTTTGCTCAGAGGTCACTGCACCAAAATAAAGCTCACCTGAGATAAGTCCACAAAGTGATTTGCTTCAGCCATCACTTTCACACGGAAGTTGGTACCATCATCAGGACTCAGGGCATAGCAGAATACCTGCAAGATGGGGCACCAAACATTTAGTACCTGCAACAACTTCTGCTATAAAACATATGCTACTGCAATTTCAGATGACATGGGCAGAACACCACCTAGCTTCATACATATTTATTTGGGTGGAGTTTAGCAGTTGAGGAAGAACTAAAAATAAACCCTCTGAATTGGTAACTAGTGAGATTCAGAATTATACCTTGGGTTGCACAGTCAAACCTGGGGAAGCTTCTTAGACTCTTTACAACAGTGACTAGCTCCTTCCAATTAAGAAACTGCAAATGTAGCTGAGAAACTCAAAGTTGACAGGTTATGGAACAGACATCTGTGGCTAACCTAGCACACAGAACCAATATGCAGAGAATTTATTACCCTGCAGGACAAAAGCATGGGTTCAGTAGTGTAACTTAGTTAAGCTCAGAAGAGCTTTCCAAATCCAGAACAAGGAAGCCTGCCCCTGTCTTGAGCTGATTCAAGGTTAAATGGTGCACTCTCTCCACACTGTACTCAGAGCACTGTTCTGCTTCACAGTCACACTTCTGTTAACAACTCAAGCACGCAGATTTACTACAAGGATCAGAGACTACAAAGACTTTGTGACCAGGAAGAAGCAAGGTGGCAGGGGGAAAAACCCACCCAAACCAAACAGAACAGAAGACAAAGATTAATAAAGCACTTTTTTCCAGGAAGGGAAGACATAAAATCCTTTACAAAGATATGCAAGCTCTCCTATCTCAGAAATCAGGAGTTGGAAAGCTAGGCAATTTCAGGGCAAGCCATGTAACAGTCTGTGCTGTTTACAGCCTCTGTCCCCTACTGTGACAGCCCTAATCAACAGAGCTGACTGTCTTCAGTACTGCTACACTGTACATGCTCACTCTGCCATGAGTTAGTGTGAAAAAGCAGCAGCCAGACCAATCTGAAGTTCTTTTTTGTGATAAGGTATCCAGAGAAAAGCACATGTGAAAACAACAGCAGCAGAACAGAACAGAGGTCCCTTTCTGTAAATCAGATGTCACCAGGTAGTGATGGCTTGATGCTGAAACATCTAAAACCACAGCAGCTGAAGCTTAAAAAAAGAGGTTTCCATCAGCCACAAATCCTACCCACAGTAATTATGAGGACAGGTATCCAATTCACCTACCTTCCAAGTAACACTTCATAGTGAAAACAAAAATGACTCAGTGCTGGAGAACTCTCCAAAGCATTTTTAAAAGGCTGCTAATGAATTCATGAAAACCAAAACCCAACCAAACCAAAGAGCCTAAACCCAAAAGTTTGCCGCTCCCTGGTTTCTCCGCCTGGACCAAGCCAAAAAGCACCCTCCCAAAAGCTCTTCAAATGCTACTTGTGTGTTTACCTCAAACTTTTCTGGGTTATGCATGCCTGGGATTGACTGCATTAGGTGTGAGGTTGGATGGTTTCCAAAATCAGAGCTCACATAGCCAATACGAAGTCGACCTTCACTGGCCTTCAAATCCTTGGGATGCTCATAGGGTGGCTTGTGAAGAACATTGATCTGCCAAGAAAACACAGCCAGCTGTGACTGCAGAGCACCTCATGCTGCTCAGTAACCACAGCAAGGGAAGCTACTTTTGAAGGATCTATCCTACTGTAAACAAAGCACTCCAACAGAGAATCAAAATGAATACTCCAATACTTCCTCCTGCAATGTGTCATGCCTGCTGACACCTCCACTACAGCAAGGGCATTAGTAAACCCCAGAACAAATCAAACACAGAGCCTGCTCATTAGCAAGGGGTTCACTAGTGGCAAGGTCAGGTTCCAAGCACTACAGATGCTGGAAAGGATCCAATTTTGGGAAACACTATCACACAGCTGCCTAGAGCTCTTTTACTGTCATGAAAGAGGAATTTACTGGTTTTCCAGAATGCCCCCTGCATGTATTAGAATAAACCTTTATTAGAATAAACCAAACCAGGTTGGAAGAGACCTTCAAGATCATCGTGTCCAACCCATCAACCAATCCAACCCACCCAAACAGCTAACCCATGGCACCAAGCACCCCATCAAGTCTCCTCCTGAACACCTTCAATGACAGCGACTCCACCACCTCCCCGGGCAGCCCATTCCATAGCGCAATCACTCTTTCTGTATGGAACTTCTTCCTAACATCCAACCTGAACCTCCCCTGGCACAGCTTGAGACTGTGTCCTCTTGTTCTGGTACTGGGTGCCTGGGAGAAGAGACCATCATCCACCTGTCTACAACCTCCCTTCAGGTAGTTGTAGAGAGTGATAAGGTCACCCCTGAGTCTCCTCTTCTCCAGGCTGAGCAACCCCAGCTCCCTCAGCCTCTCCTCATAGGGCTTGTGTTCCAAGCCCCTCACCAACTTTGTTGCTCTTCTCTGGACTCATTCCAGCAAGTCAACCTCCTTCCTAAACTGAGGGGCCCAGAACTGGACACAGTACTCGAGGTGTGGCCTAACCAGTGCAGTGTACAGGGGCAGAATGACCTCCCTGCTCCTGCTGGCCACACTCTTCCTGATGCAGGCCAGGATGCCATTGGCCTTCTTGGCTGCCTGGGCACACTGCAGGCTCATGTTCAGCCTACCATCGACCAGTACCCCCAGGTCCCTCTCTGCCTGGCTGCTCTCCAGCCACTCTGACCCCAGCCTGTAGCACTGCATGGGGTTGTTGTGGCCAATGTGCAGCACTTGGATGTGTTAAATCCCATGCCGTACTCAGTGTGCATTCAGTGTTATTTACCTAGCAATGTCCTATCTGCCTGCAGAGCAGACTCACAAACTTTACAGAGCCTAACAATAACTACTGACTATCAGATTTCCCAGTAGGCATAGGCAAAACCACAAACCCCTTCAACCATAATTGTCCCACCTTGTCCAAACAGAGATTTCCATGCCTCTCTGCAATAGCCTTCCTAAAACTGTGAGTAAGGGGATAGAGCATGCTATGATGTGGGTGAACAGAAGGCAGTCTGTTTTTCTCCAGTTGATCAGCTACAATGCTAACCAGCTTCTTCATTCTTTCATCATAGTCTGTCCAGTCACAGACAATCTGGAAAAAATAAAATTAAACAAGGATTAGGTCAGCAGCCTCCTTTGATCTGGATCAGACATTTCACAGGTGGAGCAAGGCCTCTGTGAGAGACTAAAAGTTTGTCTCTCTTGGTGTGAGTCAACAAAGATAAAATCACTTGCTGCTTGCCCACAATTGCTGATATGTGTTGAGCAGAGCCACGGGAAGGAAGGTGCAAAGAATCCTGTCTACCAATCCTGGATGCAAATCAGCTTGTGGTTGCATAACACGGGACTACAACAATGGACCCAAGGACCCAGCCATCATGCCTTTAGGGCAAGATAATCTCCACCCATCAAGTACCCTGGGAAGGGTGCACCACCTGTTTCCTGATGTGTAATGAGTGTGGGGGTTTGTCTGGATGGAGGCCAAGGAGGCAGAGGGCCCCCCTCCAACCCCCATCCAGATCTCTTGCCCAAACACACAGAAATGCACAGAAAGATCTCCGGGGGAACGATACCTGGATGTTTACCTAAGGATTATTTCCTGCCCCTGGAATTCCTGAGGGACATTACTTGGACACATACCTAAGGACTAAAAACTGTATAAAAGACTGGAGCCACTACTGGCTACCTGGGAGAAAAACGGAGATGAAGGAAAACACAGGAGACGGAGCATGCCGCTGAGAAGGGAAAGCCCGGGACAATGCTGCTCGACCATGCCGCTGAGAAGGGAAAGCCCAGGACAATGCTGCTCTACAGACCCAGGCTGCCCAGAGGACCACAACTCTTCTCCAGCCAGAGACTCAGCACCGTTCCTGTACCAACCCAACATCTCCTGCAGCACCTTTCCTCCACAGACTCAAACTGTCTTGGGGGGAGGGTGAGGGATGTGGTAATATAATTCCTTTCCTCTTCTCTCTCTCCTCTCTCTCTCCCTCTCCATTTTCTCCCTCTCCCCTTCTTATTTCCACTTTGTTTATGTAATAAATAGCCTAGCTGTTGATATTTTGGCCTCCTTTGTGCCTCTAATTTCACAACACAGGAATATTTAGAAGAACTGTGTCTCCGGACCGAGACAGCTTCTTCCAAAAAATGGAAGTGAGACCTTCAGTAATTCCTGCTGACAACTGTATAACCTTATCTTTCAATTCAAGCTGTAAGCCTGCTCCTTACATTTAAATTAGTGATCAGCTGAGGTGATCAAGCTGATTTCTAACTCTTAAAGTCCTCTCAAAGCCTCATCCTGCTCACCTGCAAACAGTGGGCCAAGTTGCAGTAGGCATCTGGGAAATCAGGTTTCAGTTTCAGAGCAGTGCGGTAAGAGGCAATGGCTTCTGGTATATTCCCTGAATCCTGCAAAGACACAGAAGTGTGTCAGCAGATAAAAATACACTCAGGGCAAGTACTCACGGTGCCCCACCACACTCCCAAGTGAGCTATTTGCATGTGCTACCTTGTGAATAGAGGCCAGGTTGCTGTGTGCATCAGCAAAAGCTGGGTTTATCTGAATGGCACGGGTATAGCACTGCAGAGCTCCTTGAACGTCCTGCATCTCCTTCAGAGTATTGCCCATATTGGAATAAGCATCTGCAAATGTGGGGCTGATTCTGAGAAATACAGGTAACATTAGTGAGAAAAGCTGCTCCTCCAATGAGAAACCATATCAGATCTGGCTTGCAAAAGCAGCTATCTGAACTAATATACACTTTGTCAAGTTTCTGAACAAGTGTAGGCCAGCCTCCTGTTACAAAACGCTGGGACTGTTACAGAACATGTTCATTTACCTGATAGCCTCCTTGTAATGCATCAGAGCTTCCTGTAACTTCCCTTGCTGCTGCAGAACGCTTGCTAAATTGGAATGGGCAGCAGCGAACTCGGGGAACACCTGAAACAAAGCAGAATGTGTCTCTCAAATGCCCCAAGTAGACTGCATCAGAGAGCCACCGGTGCGTTTGCTACTCTTCTTTTAACACGACTCAACTCTCCGAGTAGATGCTTCTGCATTAACACCCCAAGAGGAAAAAAACTTCCCTGGCACAGAGCACACTCCCAACACTAACTCCCCAGCTCTCCTTCTCCACAGCCAACCATACCTCGAGAGCCTTCCGGTAGAGGCGGACAGCTTCCTCGATGTTCCCCTGCTCCCGTTTGATGTTTGCTAGGTTGTTGAGTGAGTCTGCATGAGTGGGACAAAGTCGAAGAGCTGTATTGTAGCATTCTTCTGCTTCTACCACCTTGGAAAAGAGGAATATTGTTAACATGGGACTATTTCTTCCAACAGCAACGTGTATAAATCACTACACTGCATTATGTTAAGCAGAGCCCCTAAATTACTCTTCCTCCTGACTGAGACTAACATCCCATCTTCATAAAGCTGGCATCACCTGCTAAAATAACCTTTCAGTGTCCTTTTAAAAATGTTCAGAAGGAAAGCACTCCTTACACTGCCTTTCTCCTTCAAGGCGTTGGCCAAGTTACAGTAGGCATCTGGGAAGTGGGGCTGCAGCTCAATCGCCCTCCTGTAGGTGTCTATTGCTAGGTCTATCAGTCCTTGCTCGTAGTAGACACAGGCAAGGTTGCCGTGCACAACTGCGTGATTGGGGCTCAAACTCAAGGCTCGTAGGTAAGCTGCTACAGCTCTGTAACAAGACAAAGAAAGCAAATGATCACCCACAAGGCAGCAATTACATTTACCTTGCTCATCAAAAAGATCCCATGTGAAAAAACAGACTTTGAGGGACATGTGTTAACACACAGAGGTGTCTGTCCTGTAAGATGTTCCTGAGAACACTGAGAGAGCGCACTGTCTGAATTGAAAGCCCAGGCAAGGGATGAAGTATTTTTATCTGGATTATTTTAAAGCCATGCAGAATTCTGTAGTGACTACCAGACTTCAAGAAATACTTAGTAAAACAGCCATGTTTTCCTCCCACCCAGTGCTGTAAGTCTAGAGAAAAAGAGAAGCTTTCACTCATTTTCTTAAACCTCCTTCATCATTAGGATAAGCACGAGAACTTTGCTCCATTTTTTCCCAGTTTCATATCCAATTGCAACAATATAAACAGTATCACAGTACTGCATGTCTTAATCCTAACCCAACACACATCTCATGCTTTACCCTGCAAACTGCATCGTCCAACACCGAGCTCTCTCTTCTATGCTCCTGTAGCACTCTACGCATGACTGATGCATTCAAACCAGCCTTCCAGAGCAACACAACAGTATGCACACTTAATACATCTGCCAGGACACAGACAGTGACAGTACTGATCTGCTTACCTGTCAAATATCCTTGCCTCCTTCAGGACATTTCCCAGATTGATGTAAGCATCCAAAAAATTTGGGTCAAGTGTTACAGCCTGAAAATATTTTGTAAGTAACAGTTTTGAGCATTAACAAAAAACATTCTCTGTGAAACCTATTTGGGGCTTTCTTTACTTCAGTCACTATTTAACTAAAAGAAAACATTCTCACTCCCTTCAAAACTATTAAAACAAAGAACCTTAAGAACCAGTAAGGTTGGTGAAGGTGCAGTAATAAGCTACAAATGAGTCAGGCCACACTCTTTCAATCTTTCCCATAGAAACTGTTATTTCCAAATTAAAATAGGAATAGAATAGGAATGGGAATACAATGGGAATAGAATGAACCAGGTCGGAAGAGACCTTCAAGATCACATCCAACCTATCAACCAACACCACCTAAACAACTAACCCATGGCACCAAGCACCCTATCCAGTCTCCTCCTGAACACCTCCAGTGATGGTGACTCCACCACCTCCCCGGGCAGCCCATTCCAAAGGGCAATCACTCTCTCTGTGTAAAACTTCCTCCTAACATCCAGCCTAAACCTCCCCTGGCACAGCTTCAGACTGTGTCCTCTTGTTCTGGTGCTGGCTGCCTGGGAGAAGAGACCAACCCCCACCTGGCTACAAACTCCCTTCAGGGAGTTGCAGAGAGCAAGAAGGTCTCCCCTGAGAGGCTCCTCTTCTCTAGGCTAAGCAACCCCAGCTCCCTCAGCCTCTCCTCACAGGGCTGTGTTCCAAACCCCTCACCAACTTTGTCGCCCTTCTCTGGACACCTTCCAGCAAGTCAACCTCCTTCCTAAACTGAGGAGCCCAGAACTGGACACAGGACTCGAGGTGTGGCCTAACCAGTGCAGTGTACAGGGGCAGAATGACCTCCCTGCTCCTGCTGGCCACACTGCTCCTGATGCAGGCCAGGACGCCATTGCCCCTGCTGGCCGCCTGGGCACACTGCTGGCTCATGTTCAGCCTACCATCAACCAGAACCCCCAGGTCCCTCTCTGCCTGGCTGCTCTCAGCCACTCTGACCCCAGCCTGCAGCACTGCATGGGGTTGCTGTGGCCAATGTGCAGAACCCAGCACTTGGATTGGATACTTTATAATCTACCACTAATGAGAGACAAAGCCAAACAGAATCATGAGCAGTTATTTTTGTAAATCTTAACTCAAACTGTCCACCACATCTTAAATCCCATGTCAGGTCACTTCAAAAACTTGAGAAATGAGTATAAACTGAATTCAAATGCTAGCTAGATACAAACTAGAAGGTATCAAACAATTAGTTAATGACACCAATCTAGAGAAGTCTGAAACAACAGTGGTGAAAAATAATCCTGGAGAAGAATTAGTACATCACTTAAAATTGTTCTCCTCAGTTACTCAAAGGACAGTAATACCTGAAACAAAATCACAATGAACAATTATTTTAAGCAGAAAGTTGCCTCCCCCTCTCACATGAAACATAAAAATCATTAATCCCATCAAATCTGATAAAAAAAAATAGTAATTCCAGAACAGAACTCTGAAACACAACCTAATGAACTTCCTTGTATTTAACAGGTGTGTGAAGTCCCTAGGGCAATTCTAAACATCTCTCTAGTGGCATACAGGCAGGCAGAGATCAGAAAGCTAAAACACAATTAACATTGGCATTGAGTGCACCCTCAGCAAGTTTGCTGATGACACCAAGCTGTGTGGTGCAGCAGACAGGCTGGAGGGAAGGGAGGCCATCCAGAGGGACCTTGACAGGCTGGAGAGGTGGGCACAGGCAAACCTCATGGAGTTCAATAAGAGCAAGTGCAGGGTCCTGCATCTGGGTCGAGGCAATCCCAGGCACAAATCCAGGCTGGGCAGGGACTGGCTGGAAAGTAGCCCTGAGGAGAGAGACTTGGGGGTGCTGGTGGACAAAAAGCTCAACATGAGCTCTCAGTGTGCACTTGCAGCCCGCAAAGCCAATCAGATCCTGGGCTGCAGCAGGAGAAGTGTGGCCAGCAGGTCGAGAGAGGTGATCCTCCCCCTCTACTCAGCCCTGGTGAGACCCCACCTGGAGTACTGTGTCCAGTTCTGGAGCCCCTATTACAAGAGGGATGTGGAGGTGCTGGAAGGTGTCCAGAGAAGGGCCACAAGGATGGTCAGAGGGCTGGAGCACCTCTCCTATGAGGACAGACTGAAGGAGTTGGGGCTGTTCAGTCTGCAGAAGAGAAGGCTCCGAGGTGACCTAATTGTCGCCTTCCAGTATCTGAAAGGGGCCTACAGAAAGGCTGGGGAAGGACTGCTCAGGATCTCAGGTAGTGCTAGGACTAGGGGGAATGGAATGAAGCTGGAGGTGGGGAGATTCAGGCTGGATGTGAGGAGGAGGTTCTTCACCATGAGAGTGGTGAGACCCTGGAATGCGTTGTCCAGGGAGGTGGTCGAGGCCCCGTCCCTGGGGGTGTTTAAGAGCAGGCTGGATGAGGCTGTGGCCAGGCTGATGTAGTGTGGGGTGTCCCTGCCCATGGCAGGGGGGTTGGAACTAGATGATCCTTGTGGTCCCTTCCAACCCTGAATGAAACTATGAAACTATGAAACATAGAATGCTAACTAACAGGATCACAAGAAAGTCTCTGCTGATCAAAACATTTCCATCAGCTGTAAGCAGAGGACTGCACATACATTAAAGCCTTGGAATGGGTTGTCCAGGAAGGTGGTCGAGGCCCCATCCCTGGAGGTGTTTAAGCCCAGGCTGGATGAGGCTCTGGCCAGGCTGATCTAGTGTGGAGTGTCCCTGCCCATGGCAGGGGGGTTGGAACTAGACAATCCTTGTGGTCCCTTCCAACCCTGACTGATACTATGACACTATGACTGGCTTAGTTACCTTTTCAAAGTGATGAATTGCAAGCCAAATTTCTCCTTGGGCATTGAAAACACAGCCAAGATTACTCCAAGCCACTGCAAAGTTTGGTTGAGTCTCAATTGCTTTTAAGTAACAGGCCTTGGGACAGTTAAAGAAGAGAGATACAAGGGAAGGGGAATATTTGTAAAAAGAAAAAAAAAATGAGAAAAAACAATTGTTAGTATGCCTTCTCTAACCAGCCAAAAGTGACCCTGCAGTATAGGCTAGCTTGCGCCAAAACTAATGCGCTGCAAACTGTTGTTGATCCTGCGCCAGCGCAAACCAAAACCCAGGTGCAAGCCCACCATTGTTCAGTTACGCTGGTCACCAGTCAACACGGCTTTGGGCACCACCTCACCTCACCACACCCCCTTGAAGTGCAGGAAAGCCAGACTATTACTGGGGAGGAGCAGCTTTGCTGCAAAAGGAGATTGTTAACTGTGAAATGTTGAAAAGCAGAGAGAAATTACTTCTAAAAAGGGAAAACTACAGGAGGACATGAAACCGCTCTTGGGTTGGAACTGTCCTTTTCAAGCCAGGTGACACACCTGATCCCACCTTTTGTTTCCCTCCAGCACCTTCAGTTATCTGCAGCTCCCAAACCTCAAATGACAGGATTGCACGAAGGTTTAGGTCCCTGTAATGCAAGCGCAAGAAGTCGCTGCGCATCCTAACGAGCACGGCGCCACGCTATCGCTGCCAACTGCTTTGCTACGTCCTGATCCACCCTAGGTCCAGTGAACGGCCAGCCAGAATCATTAATCTACCAGACAGGCCCACAGAGAAATTTGCACGTTCAATTTGATGTCTGGACTGGAAATGTCTCGCAACCCGATTCCATCCAAAAGGCCGCAGTGGCCTGGAGCTTGGGCAGTCCCCCAATCAGAGATTAATCGTCTAGCCGACCGTTCACGAGGGCTGTTTTTCGCACGCAACGCGCGTTACCGCTGCGCAGCCTTTGCGCTACTGCAGGATCACAGCGCATCATCAGAAGAGCAGAACGCTGCAATCCAAACAAAGAAGAAAAAAGGAAAAAAATGAACAACCAGAAGAGTTAGAAGCTTTTACTATTTAACTATCTCCAATTATATCTTTTTTTTTTTATCTTTTTTTTTTTTAAATATTAATTTACTTTTACTTTTATTTCTTTTGAAAGAATTGTGGCTACTAGTATAAAACATTCTTACATTACTTGCTCGTAATTAAATACTTTAAGCTGTTTCTGAAGCCACAAGACAGAAGATTCAGGCATGGAGGCAAATGGTTTTGCTGTGGCAGTTACAAACCCGTTACCATATTTCTCATCATGTGACTTTTCGGTGCGTTCCTTGCTGGAAGAGGAGGAGGAGGTGTGTGTCTGCCCTAGATCCAGGCCTCGAGCTCCCTTCAGCGAGGCACCTTACGCATGGAATAGGAGGTTTCACCCACCTGAAACCTTCTAAATACAATATCAGTGGTGAAAAAACCAAAAACAAGAGAGAAAATAAAACAAGATCATTAGTAAGAGTTCAACAAAGCAATTGCATTTTTTTGGATATGTCTTAACACATAGGCATGAGGACAATCTGTCTGTAACAAGGGAGACATGCAGAAGGGAGAGGGTTAATCAGGGCAATTGCATACAGCAGGGGCTTTTGGATTTTTTTTTTTGGAAGAAAGGCTCTGAAATATCTACAAAGAAATTAAATTTTAGTTCAAACAGTAAGGAATCTGCTGGCTTGATCTTTCAAATGGACTGATGACCAAAGAAACACGTTGCAATTTACTCAGGATGGTTTTTCCTCGTTTATTAAGATCTCACAAAACGGAATAACACTTTCAAACTAGGTGTCTCCAGAGCTCTGAAACAAAGAAGTCAGCAACCTAAGGCAGGCGCAGTGGCTTGGCCTATACCAGTCACACTAAAGCTGCAGTGAAGTGCAGTTCATGTTAGCTGTCCGCTTGGTAGGCTGAGAACCAAATGTCTCAAAAGACGTCAAAATCTGAACGATACTGCGAATTGTTTTCAACCTGGATCTGACCGAATCAATCAGGCTGCCCTAGGATGGTATGCACATCCAAGTTGTGAAGAGAAATCCAAACAACAATGAACTTTGAAGCTGCGCTCCCACTGCCCCTCCCCGAATGGTGCTGCAGCCAAACAGACAGCTACGCTGCTCGTACACTCCACTGGTTAGCATGCGCGTGGGGCTTGGAGCGACAGACGCGGAGCCCAGGGGGTTTGACTGCTCCACACTCCTCACCCCTGCAGCGCGGACGCGTAAGGTGGCTTGTAACAAGACGATTTCTTTGTACAATCCGAGTTTTAACATGCCAAGAAGTTTAATCTCATCTTGGTGTTTGAATTCTCAGTTTAGGAAACACAAGACTGCTAGAAGCCACCTTTCCACTACAGCAAGTTTTCTTTCGATCAGTTCATTTCCCAAACAAACCAGCTTTGTCCTCCTGATGTCTTTATTTTGGGGGAGGGGAAAGGGAAGACATGAAGAACAGATAATTGGGGGGGTTTGCACACTGCAGCTATTGATCATTTACTAGCCTTTCTTCCACTATGGAGGGAAGGGAAAAGTTAAAAGAATAAAAATCTTTAAAAGCCAATATTACAAGATAACATTTGGATAAGTTTCTTCTCCACTTACAAGCCACAAAGGACTTTAGAAGAGCAGCATTTTCAATAGCACCTGCATCGTACAGGGATCTCGAGCTAACCACAGGCTCTCTGCTTGGCACCAGCAGGCAAGCCTCAGGTTTGAAGGACTTTTACTTATTTCCAGATAAGAGGATGATGGAGCCCCTGCCCGATACGTCAGAATGGTATCAGATAGTCTAGTTCAGCAGGAAGGCTTGGTAAGGTCCCGTTTCTTGACTTAAAACCAACTTTTAAACATGGACATGCCACATCTCGCCCTGCAACTACTCTGGGGTGTGTCAGTGCCTTCAGTTTTCAGCAGTTTCTCAGACTGTCTGTAGGTCAACGCAGATCTGAAGACTTGGTGCAAAGTTCAACTTTTCAAAACACTGACGTTTACATGTATGCTACCCGACACCTACCTTGGCTTCTTCCAAGCGACCCAGGGCTTTGAGCAGGTTCCCCAGGTCACTACGAACACAGTACAAGTCCTGAAAAATGGAAGTCACACTATCAGCTTCACAACTTCAGACACCCCAAAGGCCTTCAACAGAGAACTTAGAATGTCCCACTCCTCTACAGCTCATTTTAAACTCTTAGTAGTTACATCACATTATTTTTCTTGACCTAACATCACATTCAGTGCAGAACCATACTTTATTTAGAATAACTTTCGAATAAACCAAACCAGGTTGGAAGAGACCTTCAAGATCATCGAGTCCAACCCATCAACCAATCCAACCCACCTAAACAACTAACCCATGGCACCAAGCACCCCATCAAGTCCCCTCCTGAACACCTCCAATGACGGCGACTCCACCACCTCCTTGGGCAGCCCATTCCAATGGGCAATCACTCTCTCTGTGTAGAACTTCTTCCTAACATCCAACCTAAACCTCCCCTGGCACAGCCTGAGACTGTGTCCTCTTGTTCTGGTACTGGCTGCCTGGGAGAAGAGACCATCATCCGCCTGTCTACAACCTCCCTTCAGGTAGTTGTAGAGAGTGATAAGGTCACCCCTGAGTCTCCTCTTCTCCAGGCTAAGCAACCCCAGCTCCCTCAGTCTTTCCTCATAGGGCTTGTGTTCCAGACCGCTCACCAACTTCATTGCCTTTACTGATTTTAGTACTGTAATAATACAATGATACAGAAGTAGAAAGTAGTGTTTCATACAATTCCCTACTATATAGAAATAGGAATGAAAACCAAAACCAAACACCCCTTCTCAAGAGCTTTCAGTTCTTTTGCCAAATGTGTTTGAAGACCTTCTTTTTTTAAGCATGGCCTGTATCCTTAAGCGTCACCACTGCTGCTACAGCTTTTAACTAGATCAGACACAGAGAAGAATCACTCTGTATTTTCCCCACCAATCTGCCCATTTTCAGCAGCTGTGCCACGTGTTCTTGTTCTTTCTTTTGTAACCACAGCACAGACTGCAAGTGTATTATCTACCAGTAGAGATCACAGAGAATGGGGACTGAAGAACACAGCTGAACGAGACTCTGAGCTCCTGCTGGACTAGGTTTGTATTTGCTTTTCCAAAGGGAAAAGAACACAGGCACGCCAGATCCATGCCTTTGAACTTCTTTTTTTGACAAAGCAGATGACCAAACAGCAAGAAGGCATCTTTATTATGATGAGCAGTACTAGAGAAAGTAGCTGAATAGGATGCAAAAGAAACAGGCATCTGATAGACTGTTTATTAAAATGTCAATTTGGAACAGTTACAACCAAAAATCCAAATACCTTATCTGTTTTCCAAGAGTCAATTTACAGATCTCACAGTCAAGCCTGAGCAGTGATTCTCTCACTGTAGTACTACTGCCTTAAGTCACCCATATCTAAGTATGAAAACTTCTGATGTTGGTCAAAACCAAACCAAATCTCAAACTAAAGTTCCTTGTTTTTCTGTTATCTCAAACAACAAGCAGATCTTACTGTACTGCAGCAAAAACACTGTGACTTCCAAAGATCCTTAATGACCTTGCACTAAACCATTACATTAAGAAGATCATTAACTTTTTGCTGTACAGATTAGAAGGAAGAGTTATCACTAGCTCAATTCTCTGAAACCGTTTGTGTCCTGGGACAGTAGCAAAGTATGGAGTTCTATAAAATGGAAAGTGTTACTTACAGGGTTGTACTGAAGGGCAGACACATATGCCTGTACTGCTCCTTCCATATCACCTGCAGCTACCAGTGCAGCAGCCAAATTAATATATCCATCAATGAAGTCTGGTTTGAGGCGCAGTGCGTGTCTGTAATGCTCAATCGCTTCTTGAAGCTGTCCACGTTCCTTGTACACATTGCCTAGATTTGAGTAGGCTTCGGCCAGCAGGGGGTTCTGTTTAATTGCCAAAGTGCTGAAGTGTGCAGACCTGCAGAAAGTTAGGTAAGTCAGCAAAAAAGATCCCCCCCAAAAAACAGCCACCCAAACCCTGACCCCACCCTGGAAGCTGAGTGTCTGCCTGTTTACCCAGTTACTCCATGTGCATGCTTAAGTGAGCTGAACATCCGTCCAAGAAATCGAGACTTAACTTGTATGTTTAGTTTCTTCTGGCTTAAATTATCACCTCACCTGTTCCTATTTTAGATTCTACTGAAGACAGACAACTCATTCATAATCAGTAGGGTTCAAATCACCCCACCAAGCCTGAACTCAACACACAACAGAAGTCCTTTGAAGCCTCTTCTAGCATGTGCATGCTTTAAGCAATGTTCCACTCAGGAAACAACTGACATATAGATGTAAAATTCTGTCATATCCTGTGGGGATGTGCCCACAGTATCCTCCCTCATTTTGTTTTCCCATGTCTGAACCATTACTACTAATTCATTCAGAAATCTACATAAAATGAATAGCAATCAGAAGTTCTTAATGCCTTCAGCAGCACATGCAGATCTACAGCTAGAGCAGGTGAAGCTCAAAATGCTTGAGGCACAGAAGGCAAGATTGGGAACAGGGAATCAGAAAGAATGCAGCCCACTTTCAGATGACAGAAATCCAGAACTGATCATGCCACTTCACAGCAAACAGTCATCCTTGAAGCTTGGGAAAAAACCCAACCAACCACCTGACAAACCTCCACACTGCCTTTGTTTACAGAAGTAGATACCCACAGCGCACACAAGCGTGGCTGGCACTCCAGTATTACTGTGTACAGTGTAACATGAGAATGACAGCAAGGGCTGCTGCTCAGTGTAGAGCTACTGATTCCACTTGGGATTTCTTTTACTCAACTACATTCTAAAAGAACATTGGTGTTGACCAGTCTTTACTGCTGTCATGGAGTCAGCTGGCATTTGCATTTAGCACTTAAAAAAAGCCATGTTAAAGCAGAACTTTTGTCAAATATGCTCAGCACCGTTAGAGGCATAAACTGCAAAGAAAGCTCTGAGGACACCTCCAGTCTCCTACCTGTCCAGTCTGCGACACTGGAAATGGATGGAGGATAACAACAGCAGCACACCGGTGTTATCAGGCTCTTGTCTCCAGAGCTGCATGCAGTGTCTCTCTGCTGCTTCAAAGTCTCCTGCCTGATACTCACGATGAGCCAACTCCGCTAACCCTTGGAAGGAAAGCATACGTTTCGTTGGTTCTGGAGAGTCACCGAAACATTTAAGGGGGGGAAACAAAAAGTTAGATAATGGGAACCAAACAAAACAAACAAAAAAAAACCCACCAAACAAAACCCCACAGACCACACATACACAGCAAGATGTGACAAAGTGCACACAGCTGAACAATGGCAATGTTTGAAACTGCACAGAACGCTAGAGCTCATGGCAGCCTGCACTCTCCCATCTTCATGGCCTAACCTGTTACTGTGGTGCTTCTAACACCATCTGTAAAAGCCCCAGAGTTCAGCAGCTAACAGGAAACATGCAGACTCCAATTACTGCACTTTTAAGTAAATAATTCCCAATCACCCCCACAATACAAAGACATGCCTGACATGATATGGTACTTTGGTTCACAGCAGCAGAAACGCTGCTAACACAAGAATTGCTCTCCCCACTCCACCCCAATACCATGAATCTTATGTCTTGGACTATTAAAAGCAAGCTCTAAAAACTTAACAGGCAAACAAAGTATAACAAAGGATTTGAACAGAAAAATGTTTTGCTAGGCAGTAGTGAAAACTCTTTCAAAACACACAAAACCAAACCAACTACCAAAGGCAATATGGCAAATTCCTTGCCATCCTCTATAACTCTTCATTCCCTTAATAAACCCAAAAATTGCCATGAAACAATACCCAATGAGACAGACACACACTTCAGAGATCATGCAACTAGCCTACAGAAGGAACCACAGGTGACAGCAAAGGAGTTCCTGCTTCTGGAGGCTTAGCTGGAAAGGGAGTGACAAAAGGGTTTTAGGTTTTAGCAGCTAAGATACAACAGTGGAGAACAAAAATACTCCAACAAAACACCACCTGCTTTAGATTAAACAGCCTTAAGCATGGGAAGTAAGCAAAACTTAAATGCACAGCTCTGTAATACAACATAGACAGGTGCAGCTTGGAATACCCAACTGCTGACAGAACCCTAGAGAAGTGCTCCCCTTCAATCCTGCCCTCGTGCCAGTGACTCTTCCTACTGAAAGGTTTGAGTTTTGCAAGTATCTCTCTTTTTTGGCTCCTGAGGTTCAGCACTTCCAGCAGCCTGCAGTCACTTAATTCCATTAATGAAACACTTCCCACCTTCTCACCTTCACCTAGAGAGTTTGAAAACGCTGAATGTAAATGCAGCAGATCAACCCTTCCCAAAGGAAGGAAGCACCTCACTATCCGAGTGCACCTACCTTTACAGTCAGGCACTACAGAAACTCCCAGACTCTTTAATTCACATGGGAGAACTTCAGACAGATTGCAAAATAATCACAAGGAGATTGGGTACAGAGCTACCTAGGGTTCACTTTCTGGAATTGAGATAGGTGCCAGTTATTGAAATTGTTTTCAAGTTGACCTTTTTAGCACCAGCAGGTTTTGAAGATAAGGCTGCAAACACCACACACTAACTACATCTGGTTTTCCCGATTGTCAGCGCTAAAAACTTGCCTAGTGGAGCTAGCAAAGCTCCCTCACGTTCAGATACTTGACAAATTACTAGCCAACCATCTTAATCCAGATCGTGTTCCTGTTTTCTAGAAGCTTAGCTTTACACTTTCCAAACGGTGAGTAAGGGAGAAGTGCCTTTCACCAGCTGGTTAAAATGACTGGAAATAAACAAATACAGCTGTTATTTACGTGAGAATGACGGCGCTATTTCTGGAAGCCCAAGGTGCTATGGGCAACAGCGGTACTGTGGTACCAAGACACCGCTCCTCACTCCTCACTCCCTCCTCCTGCCGTCAGCAGCCTCACAGGTACGGCCCCTCGGGCAGTCGGCTCTGCTGAGTACAGACAGAGAGAAACCGCGCAGGGGAAGGAGCGTGCCTCATGGACTCAACTGGGTCATTTCTTGTTCAAATATAACAGTCTCGAGGCTTTAAGATGAGTTCTTTTGACCACTTAGAAGTTTCCAATCTTTATCTCAATGCTACATTTTGCCTATTTAAGCAAAATGTGAACGTGAAGTTGA
This sequence comes from Melanerpes formicivorus, assembly GCF_026170545.1. Classification (NCBI taxonomy): domain Eukaryota; kingdom Metazoa; phylum Chordata; class Aves; order Piciformes; family Picidae; genus Melanerpes; species Melanerpes formicivorus. The sequence continues at coordinate 2,046,934 of NW_027142425.1, read as the reverse complement.
AGTTCTCAGGGTTAAGAGAGAAGGTGGTATGTGAAAGCACCGTATTGAACTTCTGGGAATAAGAATTGGTAACAAAAGCAACAAACTGTTGCAACGAGCACACCAACAGCGATATGCTGACGTTCTCTTTCATTTATCAAGTCCTCTTACAAAACAAGCCTACTCCCAGAAGAGATAAAGCAAACCACTCTGCCAAACAGCCAGCCACCCACCTCCAAACGTGTATTTTAACAACGATCCTTGGGCTCACTGAAAAGCAGGAAGCTCACAGCCACGTTACAAAAACCAAAAGGAGTTAAACTTCCAATAGAGGGTTGGCTGGAAGGAAAGTTCTGCAATCCAAAGATGCAGCCATCAGTAGTTGCTCACTGAACCCACTTCTAAAGAAAACAACCGCAGTGAAGAGTCACCATCAGAAGAGTTCCTTATCACAGTCCTGCACACAGGAACGTAATCTAAGTTGTGCTACCTGCTCTGACTATGACCTTGGAAAAGCCTCGAGCATGCCGTGACAGCCACATCCCCTGAGACTTCCACACCACCAGCAAAATAAAAACCATCACGAAGTATCGCTGACAATCCTGAGACCACTTTTCTTCCCCAGGAAGAACACCCTAAGCACTTACCACATAGTCGTGCTCAACCCTACTTCAGATAAAACCTAGGCCGGTTTCTGTCTGGGAGGTGCGGGGGGCGAGCATCAGACTCTCCCCCCAGCAGGCACGTTATTTCCACCTCCACAGACCACGGCTGCAGCACAACTAGATACACAGCTCCAGCTGAGAGACAGCGAAACGCCACACTGCAGCTCTCCATCTCCACCATTTCCCTTTACATCCTGCACTGCTCGCACACCTTTCTCCTACTTTTCCCAGGCATCGTCTCAGCTTTCCATACCCTTTCTTGCCGCTGGTTACAGAAGCCCTCAAAACTCTGGAGGATAAAGCTGTGCTGTATTTTCACCTTTTCATTAAGCAGAACGCCTCTTTTTCTTGTTCTACAGGGAACACAGATTTGTCCTCTTCTCTTGCCTGTCCCTCAAGTTCCGGATCTATAAACTAAATGAAGGACAGGCTCTTTCTCAGCCAGAACACGCTTATTTGACTGTCCCAGCCTTAAAGAGCGTACAGGGAGATTCTGGACCGAGCAATATGCGTGTTCTGGGTCAGGTTCTATTAGTTCGTCCTCCACACAAACGCAGTCAGCCGGTACTCGGATTACTTGTACCACCAAGACCTGCACTAAGAACTAACCGCAGCACGTTCCTTCAGCACCGGCCCGCCGGCCCCGGCCAGGCAGCACCGACGGGAGCCCACCGTGGGACAGGCCCGAGCCCACCCCGAGGCGCGGGCAGGGAAGGCCGTAGCGGGAGCCACCGCCTCGCCTAGGCCGCCGCTTCTGGAAAGTTCCGCCAGGAGCAGGCCCGGCGAGCAGGGAGCGCCGCATGCGGGTCGAGCCAGACATACCCCGGGGGCACAGGCGCCGAACGGCCCCGGGCGAGGGCAGGGCCCGGGCTTCGCGGGGCTGCGGCGCTGCTGGGCACCGGCGCGCCCGTCCCCGCGCGGCAGGCCACAATACCTGTGCTGTCAGCCACGTTCCCCACGGAGGTCGCCATCGGGAAAGCGGGACAGGGAGGCTCTGGCGAAGGCAGCGAACGGACCGCGGGTGCGGAGGGGCCCACAGGGCGGGTGGTGCAGGACCAGGCTGCCCGCAGTCCCAGCGCGCTGAGGCAACGGCTCCCGAAATGGCGGTGGCAGCAAACTGCCGAATGGCTGCTGCCGGAAACAGCTCCCCCCGCAAGTAGTCCGGGCGGAGCCAGCCTGCGGTCCCTTATGAAGCCGCTGTGCGGCGGAAGAAGCCGTACCGGAACTTCCGGCGAGCCAGGCGCCGGCAGGAGGCCGCTCGCCAATCGCAGATCGATCTTTGTCGTCGCGTGTCCCTGCCGGGACAAACCCAGCGGCACTGCGCGTGCGCAGCTGGGCTCAGCCCGCGCATGGCCTCCGCGCCCCCATCCGGCTCCCGGCGGCGCTGGGGGTGGGCAGAGGCTCGGGGCCGCAGCGCTGCGCCGAGCGGCCGTAAGAGCAGTGGGGGTTCCAGCCTCCTCGCGTTTCATCTGCATAGCCTCAGGTGATACCGTGCCGTAGAAGTGGCTGCTCTGTTAGCCTTTGTTTCTCTAACCGAGAGCACAGCTGGAGAAAGAGACCAGCTCTGTCGGCCGCGGAAGCGGAGATAGTGAGTTGTGGAAGGAGGCAGGATGGAGGTGGAAGGTGTCTTTAAAAATTAAGAGATCACTAGAGGAAGTTGAGATCACAGAATCACCCACCTCGAGATCAAGTCCAACCCATTACCTATCAGCCAACACCTCCTGACAACTAACCCATGGCTCCAAGTGCCACATCCAATCCCCTCCTGAACACCTCCAGGGATGGGGACTCCACCACCTCCCTGGGCAGCACATTCCAATAGCCAATCTCGCTTGCTGGGAAGAACTTTCTCCTCACCTCCTGCCTAAACCTCCCCTGGCACAGCCTGAGACTATGTCCTCTTGTTCTGGTGCTGGGTGCCTGGGAGAAGAGACCAACCCCCACCTGGCTACAACCTCCCTGCAGGGAGTTGGAGAGAGCAAGAAGGTCTCCCCTGAGCCTCCTCTTCTGCAGGCTAAGCAACCCCAGCTCCCTCAGCCTCTCCTCACAGGGCTGTGCTCCAGACCCCTCCCCAGCTTTCTTGCCCTTCTCTGGCCACCTTCCAGCAGCTCAACATCTTTCCTAAACTGAGGAGCCCAGAACTGGACACAGGACTCAAGGTGTGGCCTAAGCAGTGCTGAGCACAGGGCACAATGAATTCCCTGCTCCTCATGCAGGCCAGGATGCCCTAGGCCTTCTTGGCCCCCAGGCACACTGCTGGCTCATGTTCAGCTGCTGTCAACGAGCACCCCTGGCTCCCTTTCTGCCTGGCTGCTCTCAGCCACTCTGGACCAGACTAAGAATACCCACAGGCTGGCTTTATCTCCATTCCATGCAAATCACAAAGAGCCTTCTCTGCTGCTGTCTCATCAGGGGTCTTGCTGTAAATCAACAAGAGACTGTCCTGCCTGGATAACAAACTGAACACAGTCTGAGCTGCTGCACTGTTAGGACAGAGTGCAGGCTTAAGAGGCAGCTGGATAAGAACTTCTGTGCCCAGAGAAAAGCCTGATTTAAATGAACACACAGTACATGACGCAGGGGGGGCACCTGTGAAGGGGGACATGCAGCAGGCAGATGGGGAAGGCTGTAAATCCCAAATACCTCAGCCAGTGGGGAAAGGGAGAAGGAAATCTGTATCTGGGTGTGAGGATAAAAGGGAAGCTGTGCCTTCCAGCAGTCTAAGAGATTCCACAGGGATTAGTATCCTGTGGACTCTCCCTTTATTCAAATAAAATGTTACAGGACTCCTGTGTCTCTGTTGTGAATGTGAACCTCTAGCAAGGGACCAATTTTCCTTACACAGGAAAGGTGATAAATTGTGAGGTCAGCAGCTTTCCTGAAGATGAGAAAGATGTTAAGCAATTAAGACTCTCACTAAGGACTCCACACCTCTCTGAGCATGCTTTAATCTCAGAATCAATTAGCGAATAGGGCGAGCATCAGAGGGGAAGGAAGTCAGGGGGATTCTTCTTGAAGCCCCTGCCCCAAAAGTCACCAGAGGGTGGGAGATCTTTGCATACATTAGCATGATGAATATGTTAATCACTGACAGAAATTTAGTGACTATGCCTGGCATGCTGACCTGTGTTCTCCAGAAGAGGCTCCTTGGGTGCTCCCATAGCTGGAGTGAGGCCCTGTGTGCCCAGCCCTAAACACAAAGCTCCAACCAGTGCTGGGGAGGTCACTGGCTGCTTTCAGTAAGAGAAGCAGCAGAACTGCAACCCCAGGGTCTGCACCTGCCTGCCAGGGGACTCAAAATTAATCTCCTGCCAATACTGAGCCTTCCTGAAGATTCCAATTGCCAAATTCTGATTTCTGGGACTAATTGCAATTCGAATATACATAGAGAGAGGCAGCTGTTTACTGAAGTATTTAAAGTTACTAGGCAACTATCAAAACCAGTCAAGGGTAAAACTTCAGACACTGTGTTCCTGCAGTGGTCACAGAGAGAAACCTTCCCTTGATGAAGTGAACATCATTTTATAGTTGTTTATCAACATTTTGTCCCAAGCAAGCATTTCTTTCCTGACAGCTGTGCTGCATCCATCAGGCCAGTATTAAGAGCAATCAGTGTATAAATACAGACTGAAGAACAAACCTTACAAATCTTCATATGGTACAGGCTACAAGAAACCAAAAGTCAGCTGGACATGCTTGTCTAAAGCTTTTTTGTCAACATTTACTCAGTCACAAAACATGTTTTTTTAACCAATTAAAATACTATGTATAAAAAAAAACCCAACCAAACAAAAAACCCCCAAACAAAACCCCAAGTCCTCCTTGTTGGCAGTCCACACTACGCTGCTCCTTATACCAAAATGGGACCAGAGAAGTTCAGGGAACTCAGAGCAGCCCAGGATGATCACCACCTCACAAAAGCTGGTTTATTCATCTGAGTCCAGGTCACTGTCTCCTGCAATGGAATGGAAGTCCTCACTGTCTTCCTCATCCTCTGAGAGATGGACCTGACTTAACACACTTGGTCCACAACGCTGCTGTTCCTCCTCCTCCTCCTCTTCCGAGATCTCATATCCTCCAATGCTGCTGAAACTCGTATCTCTCGTGTTGGATTTGGGGTCTGGCTCTTCATAGCTGCCATAACTAGAAGAAAGAAGATACTCAGACTATACTACTCATACATTTCAAACCAGCTGTCGATACCAACGACTTTGGATTTAACTCCTGTGTAACTTCTCTGGCTTGATGTCCTTGTGGAACACTTGGAACCACTGTGCACTTCAATCCTGTCTATAGCTAGCTTTTTAAAACACAGGAACAGTTCTGATGAAGCAATTGTCTGCTAGCATCATCACCCCACTCTGATAGGGAGGAAAATCAAATCATCCACTACTTTCCATCTGCATCCTTTGCTGCAGACTGAAAGAGGCCAACAGCCTGTTCTCAGCATCTTCTCCAGCATTTTCTGCTGGCTATTGTCAAGGTGCTGGCCTGGACCAAGTATTTGCCTGACCCAGCACAGCTCCATGCATTAAGGGACTGGATTGCATGAGAAGAAAAAAAGCAGAGCAGAGAGTCCAATGCTAATACCTTGCAGGATGGCCAGAGGAAGAAAAGGAAGTCAGTGTTCTCTCAGCTGAACAGAAAAAAACCAACCTGATAGTTTCATAGTTTCATTCAGGGTTGGAAGGGACCACAAGGATCATCTAGTTCCAACCCCCCTGCCATGGGCAGGGACACCCCACACTAGATCAGGCTGGACAGAGCCTCATCCAGCCTGCTCTTAAACACCCCCAGGGACGGGGCCTCGACCACCTCCCTGGACAACCCATTCCAGGGTTTCACCACTCTCATGGTGAAGAACCTCCTCCTCACATCCAGCCTGAATCTCCCCACCTCCAGCTTCATTCCATTCCCCCTAGTCCTATCACTACCTGAGATCCTGAGAAGTCCTTCCCCAGCCTTCCTGTAGGCCCCCTTCAGATACTGGAAGGCGACAATTAGGTCTCCTCGGAGCCTTCTCTTCTGCAGACTGAACAGCCCCAACTCCTTCAGCCTGTCCTCATAGGAGAGGTGCTCCAGCCCTCTGACCATCCTCCTGGCCCTGCTCTGGACACGTTCCAGCACCTCCACATCCCTCTTGCAATAGGGGCTCCAGAACTGGACACAGTACTCCAGGTGGGGTCTCACCAGGGCTGAGTAGAGGGGGAGGATCACCTCCCTCGACCTGCTGGCCACACTTCTCCTGATGCAGCCCAGGATCTGATTGGCTTTGTGGGCTGCAAGTGCACACTGAGAGCTCCTGTTGAGCTTTTTGTCCACCAGCACCCCCAAGTCTCTCTCCTCAGGGCTACCCTCCAGCCAGTCACTGCCCAGCCTGTATTTGTGCCTGGGATTGCCTCGACCCAGATGCAGGACCCTGCACTTGCTCTTATTGAACTTCATGAGGTTGGCTTGTGCCCACCTCTCCAGCCTGTCAAGGTCCCTCTGGATGGCCTCCCTTCCCTCCAGCCTGTCTGCTGCACCACACAGCTTGGTGTCATCAGCAAACTTGCTGAGGGTGCACTCAATGCCACTGTCCATGTCCCCCACAAAGATGTTGAATAAGACAGGTCCCAGGACTGATCCCTGAGGGACTCCACTTGTCACTGGCCTCCACTGGGACATGGAGCCATGGACAGCCACTCTTTGGGTGCGGCCATCAAGCCAGTTCCTTATCCATCTAGTGGTCACCCATCACACCCATGTGTCACCAGCCTGGAGACCAGGATGTGGTGCGGGGCAGTGTCGAAGGCTTTGCTCAGGTCCAGGTAAACGACATCAGTTGCTCTCCCCTCATCTATTAATTTTGTCACCTGCTCATAGAAGGCCACCAGGTTGGTCAGGCAGGATTTGCCCTTGGCAAAGCCATGCTGACTGTTCCCAATCACCTCTTCACTATTCTTTTGAGCGAGTAGTGACTCCAGGAGGATCTGTTCCATGATCTTTCCAGGCACAGAGGTGAGACTGACTGGCCTGTAGTTCCCTGGTTCCTCCTTCTTGCCCTTTTTGAAGATGGGGGCAATGTTTCCCCTTTTCCAGTCTGTGGGGACTGCCCCAGACTGCCAGGACTTTTGAAATATAATAGAGAGGGGTTTAGCAACCTCCTCTGCCAGTTCTCTCAGTACCCGTGGGTGTAATCTGCGGGTCCCATGGACTTGAACACTTTCAGGTTCTTCAGATGATCACCAACCTGATCTGCACTTACCATGGGCAGTTCTTCCTCCCCGTCCCTGGCTTTGACTTCCATAACATCAGGAGTGTGGCTAGAGGCCCTTGCAGTGAAGACTGAGGTAAAGAAGTTATTAAGTACCTCAGCCTTTTCCTCATCACATGTGACCATGTCACCAGTTTCCTTTCTGAGGGGGCCCACACCTTCCCTAGGCTTCTTCTTCCCATTAATATACCTGTAAAAGTTCTTAGTATTCCCTTTAATCTCCCTGGCTAGATTCAACTCAAACTCTGCTTTGGCTTTCCTGACCAGGACTCTTGCTGCTCGGGCAGCTTCCTTATCTCCCCCCTGTTCTACCTGTCCTTCCCTCCACTTCCTGTAGAGTTTCCTTTTAAGTAATAGTGTGTCCAGTAGCTCCTTGCCCATCCAGGCAGGCCTCCTAGCATTCTTTCCTGCTTTTCTCTTTGTTGGTACACAGAGCTCCTGGACACAGAGGAGGTGGTCCTTGAATACTGACCAGTTGTCCTGGGTCCCTCTTCCCTCCAGGGCTTTGTCCCATGACACTTTGGCTAGCAGATCCCTGAAGCGATCAAAATCTGCACGCCTAAAGTCTAGGGTCGTGAGCTTGGAATACTTCCTCCTGATTGCCCTGAGGATGTTAAATTCAACTGCTTCATGGTCACTGCAGCCAAGGCCGTCTATGAGCCTCACCTTGCTTACCAGCCCTTCCCTGTTGGTGAGAACAAGGTCCAGCATAGCACCATTTCTTGTTGGTTCCTCCACCATTTGGAGGAGGAAGTTGTCTTCTATGCAGTCCAGGAACATCCTGGATTGCTGGTGCCTTGCTGTGTTGTCCCTCCAGCAGATGTCCGGGTGGTTGAAATCACCCATGAGGACCAGGGCTTGTGACCTGGAAGCCGCTTCTATTTGCCTATGGAGGGCCTCATCTGCTTGGATCTGCTGGTCAGGTGGCCTGTAGGAGACCCCCACAGTAATATCTTCTTCCCCTGTCCTGCCTTTAATTTTGACCCATACACTCTCACCCAGCTCATCATCCCTCCCCAGTTGGAGCTCCACTGATTCCAACTGGCTATTGACATAGAGGGCAACACCTCCTCCTCTCCTTCCCTGCCTATCCTTCCTAAAGAGTTTATACCCATCTATGCCTACATCCCAGTCATGGGATTCATCCCACCAAGTTTCAGTAACAGCCACTATGTCGTGGCATCCCAGCAGCACAGTGGCCCTTAACTCATCCTGTTTGTTGCCCAAGCTGCGCGCATTTGCATAGAAGCACTTCAGCTGGGCTGGCCCTGTCCTCCTCTTGTGCCAAATCCCCTCGGTTTCCACAGAATGTCCTGGTGGATCATTCGTGGCTTGCCTCAGGGTAGCAAGTTGAGAGCCCTTACCAGCTCTCCTTCTCTCTACTGCTGGTGAGCTGCCCCTCTGTTTGTCACCAGCCAGCAGGAGACTATTAACCCCTTCCCCCTTCAAATCTAGTTTAAAGCCCTATCAATGAGCCCTGCCAATTCCTGCCCCAGGATTCTTATTCCACTCTGGGACAAGTGTGTCCCATGAGTTGTTTTCAGCTCAGGTGCCTTGAAAACCAATCCATGATTGTGGAACCCAAAGCCCTGTCGATGGCACCAGCCCCTGAGCCATGAATTGATCTGTCGGCCCTTCCTCAGTGTGTCCTCATCCATTGCTGACGTTAGAGGGATGGCAGAGAACACGACTTGAGCCCCTGATCCCTTTAGCATTTGCCCCAAGGTTCTGAAGTCTTTTTTAATAGATTGTGAGCCTCTCATTGTTACATCGTCACTGCCCACCTGAAAGACCAGCAGTGGGTAGTAGTCCGAAGGACTCACGAGGTTGGGAATTCTATCTACAACCTCTTTTACTTGGGCACCAGGGAGGCAGCTGACCGCTCTATGAAATGGGTCTGGTCTGCATATTGGGCCCTCTGTTCCCCTCAGTAGGGAGTCTCCTATGACGATGACCCTGCGAGGTTTCTTTTCTGGGTAAGTTTTGATGGCTGGCCTGAGGCAACCTGTCATTGGTGCAGCTTCTGACCTTCTTGGGTCCTCGACCTTACCAATGACCTGTTCCTCCTGCAGAGCCTCATACCTGTTCTGTAACTGCACTGGAGGCAGCGTGCTGCTCACAGGAGCAGACTTCCTTTGTTTGCATTTCTTCCGTCGGGCAGAGACCTGTTCCCATTGGCCCTGCTCATGGGGGTTACTACAGGGAGGTTGAGAATCTTGCTTCTGGGAAGGTATCAAACTCCCTGTTCCCCTAAGTGTTACCCCCTGTTCTGGTTTAGAAGAGATTACATTATGGGAATCGTCAATTTTCTGCTCGCCATCTCTTCTATCTCTTAGCCTTTCCACCTCTTCTTTTAGTTTGACCACCATGCTCATCAGATCACTGACCTGCTCACACCTGAAACAGGAGCTGCTCCCTCCAGCCTCCATGTCGAGTGCCAGGTTCCAGCACTCACTGCAGCCACCTACCTGAACATCTGCATGCTTGTGTGTGGTCTCTGTTTGGGTGCCCACTGTCCTTCTGTTAGCCTTTGCTCTAGTGGTGACCATCTTGCAGTAACCACCCTCTCCACACGGCTTTTTTTTGCCTTTTTTTTTTTTTTTTTTTTTTTTTTTTCCCTGTCAGTGAGAAGGCTGAGCTGCGCTTCTCAAGCGCAGATATTCTCAAGATATTGCTGTACTTGGCATTATGTCATAACGGAACTCCTCCCAAAACACAGAATGTGCATACTCCTATTCTTTTGGGCTTACCTAAACTTTCAGCTAAGGAAATTCTTATCCTTGGGAGAGAAAAACCCAAACAAAACCCCATCAGCTAAATCATTCTTTAACTTCTCCTTGTGGTTTCAGAGAAAACCTACACAAGTCTTTATTTGTCCTGCCTTCCAAAACCACTGGGTACAGGAAACCATCTAACCTACAAGATAGAATTTTTATCCTATTTGTTTTTCATTTAAACTAATGTTTTTGCTACTGAAAAATCTAACAGCAAGACCAGATTTCTCTCAGTAAGAAGGAAATTGGGTTCAACACTAAAACCAGTGACAAAAACAACATAAAAGAACAACCATTAGATAGCCCTCAACTGAAGAAGGCCTTTTGTTCTGAAGAGTTATTTTACCAAGGTTCCCAGCTCTAGTTACCTGATATTGCTGTCCTCCATAACATGGGATGTCTCCCCACCATCCCCTTCATAAGACATCATGCTTTCTTCATTGTCCATGCCCATCCGTGTGTTCTCTTGCAGAATATGAGGTTGTTTAGGTCTCACTGCACTGGGCTCCACATCTGAGTCACTGCCACTCTCACTCAGTTGTATAGCTGTGGAAGAAGCCAACACCTGGTCACGAATCACCAGTCACAGACCTACTGCCTTTGCCTGAAGGCTGCAATACTGACTGTCATCCAAGGGCCTGACAAAGGCCTTAGTTGCTCTCAATGTGCACTTGCAGCCCACAAAGCCAATCAGATCCTGGGCTGCAGCAGGAGAAGTGTGGCCAGCAGGGCAAGGGAGGTGATTCTCCTCCTCTGCTCAGCTCTGCTGAGACCCCACCTGGAGTACTGTGTCCAGTTCTGGAGCCCCTATTACAAGAGGGATCTGGAGAGGCTGGAAGGTGTCCAGAGAAGGGCCACAAGGATGATCAGAGGGCTGGAGCACCTCTCCTGTGAGGACAGACTGAAGGAGTTGGGGCTGTTCAGTCTGCAGAAGAGAAGGCTCCCAGGTGACCTCATTGTGGCCTTCCAAGATCTGAAGGGGGCTCCAGGAAGGCTGGGGAGGGACTGCTCAGGATCTCAGGGAGTGATAGGACTAGGGGGAATGGAATGAAGCTGGAGGTGGGGAGATTCAGGCTGGAGGTGAGGAGGAAGTTCTTCCCCATGAGAGTGGTGAAGCCCTGGAATGGGTTGTCCAGGGAGGTGGTCGAGGCCCTGTCCCTGGAGGTGTTTAAGCCCAGGCTGGATGAGGCTGTGGCCAGGCTGATCTAGTGTGGGGTGTTCCTGCCCATGGCAGGGGGGTTGGAACTAGATGATCCTTGTGGTCCCTTCCAACCCTGACTGATGCTATGATACTACTATGATTACCTGTCCTACACATCCTAATTATACTCTATGCTCTCTACTGCACCTTTTTGTGATGGAAGATGAGCAGATCAGCTGCCTTTGTGAACAACCAGTTCTTATTCAACTTTGAATGAATAAGGACACTTACATGAGAAAGGATTATCTCCCTCTTCTTCACTGCCATCATCATCATCCTCTCCATCTGACATGAGCAAATCTTCATAGAGGACACTGGCCTGGGGCTGCTGTGCTGATCCTTCTTCTTCATCAGCAAGATCACCATCTGCATCTTCAACTTCCTAGGTCACAGAGAACAGGGCTAGTGGAGATGAAGCACCACACAAACTCCTGCTGCCTTTGATAGCAGATGCCCATTATTTATCACACTTCATTCCAAAGTACTCCTTTTGTAACGTGACATTTTCCAACTACATTTAAGAGTCTGCCTATGGCTGTCTTTCAGAGTTGGAGACAGAGCAGACAACCCCTACACTATGGAGACTTCTACCACAAGTATACAACTCAACACAGAAGACTGTGGCTGGGATTTCTGTAAGTACACTCACTGGGGCTGGAGTCTTAGGTTTCCCATCATCATCCTCATCAAACCCTTCAATATCTACGTCAGAGTCTTCCTCGCCCAGCCTACCTCGCCCCTGGCGCATCTGAATGGGGAACACAAACAGCAATTCCATCATTAGCAAACACCAGGCAGTACACAGATGTATCCACACATACACAGCAGCACCAAGGCACCACTGGCCATAAACCAAAGGCTACACTGCCATCTGCACCAGAGAGATGGGTGCAGGAGTACACAGGGGGAAACCACAAGAAGAGAAATATTTGTGTATCAGCCGCAGAGCAAGGATCCTTTCTGTCATTATTCCAAGATCAGGGAGCACACAGCCTACAGATGCTTTTATCCTGATGTGCTCATTCTTGAACAGGGAGCCTGCAGCCTTACAGCAGCAGAGTTCTCTATTTACCTGGATATTCCTAGGAAATACCACTAGATATTAAAGACTGCTTATTTGCACTAAATATTTTAAAAGCAGGCAGTATTCAACAAATCTTCTCCTGCCCATCTCTCTCCTGTTCTTCCTTCAGTCACCATGAGTCCAAGGCAGAGCAGACACATAGGTTTTGTCTCTGTAAATTCAGTCTGTACAAAAGTTGTAAACTTCTAAATCCAGAAGGCATTCTCAAAGCTACAGAGAGGCACAATGCTAGATGGAGCTACTCAGAATCAATCTCTGTTGGTCTGGGTTGCTCAGAAGAGCTCTCACTGTTCTTCCTGTCTTGTAGCCATCCTCATCTTCCTGGTAGTTAATTTTCATGGCCATATTACTGCATCTCTTTCTGCTATTCCCTGTCTTCCAAAAATTAGTTGTTGTTAACACAGAATAAAGACAAAATACTTCATGGTTACTGTAAGAGCTTCATTTATATTGATTTAATACCTTTAACCTCTGTGCTTTTTTTTTCCCCCTTTTACAACTACAAGGTAACTCCAGTGGAAACCATCTCTTCCTAGGTGTTTGGACAGCTTCTAATTGTCACTGGATAACCCTATAAATAATCTAATTATCATATTGGCCTCACTCCTGTTGATAAAGATGTGCAGGGTAGTGCCAGGAGGATGGAGCTAGGCTCTGCTCAGAGACATCCAAGGACAGGCCAAGGGGTACTGGGGGCAAGCTGGAGCAGAGGAGGTGCCACAGGGACAGGAGGGAAAACTTTGTCCCTGTGAGGGTGCTGGAGGCCTGGAGCAGGCTGCCCAGAGAGGTTGTGGAGTCTCCTGCTCTGGTGATATTCCAAACCCACCTGGACGTGTTCCTGTGTGACCTGCCCTGGGTGACCCTGCTCTGGCAGGGGAGGTGGACTCAATGATCCTCTGAGATCCCTTCTGATCCCTACCAATCTGTGACCTTCCAAACCTGCAGAATACACTTCACCGTTTCCCTATTCGGAACCGACAATGGTTTGCACATTAGTGCTTCGTAGTATGAGTCACCAGGTTTCTGCTCCCAGAAGTAATGAAGCAAACAAATACCTGGCCTTAGGCAGATTCTTTTGCAGCTTTTGATTCTCTATCCTTTGTTCTGCAGCCTCGATTCCCAGTGCACCTTTCCTCAGAGCAGTCAAAACGAAGGAAATCGCACAACTTTTGCAAAGGATTCCCTTCTCTGCTCCTGGAACCTGCTGATCTTTGTCACCTGTCTCCTACAGAGAATTGCCTCCTGGCAGCAATTTGCTCATACAACTCAACTCTCCAACCACATGAAAAAATGGAGGATTCTGACCTGAGTTCCTCGCTTCTCTGGGGTAGTGATGGGAGTGTCCATAGCAGACAAATTGCTCTCATCTTGATAGATTGAAGCATCATGTGACATACTGAGGGAAGTGTTGGTGTCATACAAATCAGGTGGCTAAAGTATATGTGGAAACAGGAGACAGCATTCTCAGGCACTGAACTGAGACTAGAACAGTATCTTGACAGGCAAGACTGGGATTTCAGGATTCAATGCAAAATGCTTTCTTGGTATGGTGTTTACATCATTAAACACTGCTTAATCCAAATGAGCTATTGATTCCTAAAGAACAAAGGTGGTAAAATGCAGTGGCTCATCACTTCAGGTTTGAAGTTTGCCAAAGAGCAGACCTGAAAAGAGAAGTCAGCATTTCTGTGCAGTGCCATCCTACACAGGCTAACCTTCGAATTGGGCTCAAAAAGGATTAGGCAGATACATAAAGTCTTTCTGCAGCCCATAAATACTGTGGTTCAGATGCAACACCAGTTTAAGGTGCCTGAACTGCCACCAGTTGCCAGAAGCAAAGAGGCTTCAGTGTAAGGATCACTGTATGTTTGCATCCACTTACTTCTGGTCCCTGCAGAGACAGAACATTTGATTACATCAGCCTGTGGTTTGACTCAGCACGGCCCTTTCAACTTCCATTCCTAAGCTGGAAATGGTGTTGCAACCATGAATGCTGCTGTCAGAACTGGGAAGAATCTATCACATGTGAGGTAGCAAAGCTTCAACTTTCAATCAATTCTATGTAAATCACTGTCTCAAGAGTCCCTAAAGCTGACAAAGGCAACAAAACGCCGGGGGGGAAAGGCCTGGATGTGGTGTTCTAAAAGCCGATCTGCAGTCTGCATGCCATTTGACTTCTGAAGAGTTAAAGCAGTAGCACTTGGATAAATGCACAGTTTATACAGCATGACAATCCTTAAAGTGTTAAGAGCAGAAACAATCTAATTTAAATTAGGCAAAGCAAGCTTACTAAGAATTTAAACAGACATGTAAACCTCAGACAGCTCTCTACTTGCTGTATTTGCTTCCCGGGTCTAACTCCTGAAGACACTTATGGGGATTAGTCACACTTCACTGAGCACATTAGGCAGTTTCTTTGCTCACAGCAATAAGCCTCTTCAACAGTATCTCCACCAAATAGCTTTCTGGCTCCTCAGCATTAGAGCATTGCTGGTTTTTTTTCCCCTCATGTTCTCCTTACCTTCTCATTGTTTGCTTCTGAGGGTTTGTAACTGTTACACTTTCCCACCAACATTCACTGGTACCTGACTGTACACAACTCATCTTGAGACCAGTTTTGCAAGTTGCTGGAGAAATTACCTTGTCTTAGATACTTCACTCTGAAGCCTTATAACCACTTCTCATATTTATCATTAGAAAACAGCTATTAGCACATCACCTGACAAGATACTCTACTAAAAGACAAACTGCAGTCAGCTGGAGAACGGCACCTCAAGGTCAAACATCCAGAAGACTGAAACTAGAAGAAAGGAAGTGAAAACTTTGCTTGGTCACTTGCCTGTGGAGTGTAGGGACCAGGGGTCATAGGATCAAGACTTTCCAGATCTGCCTCCTCTAGTGCTGCTTCCTTAGCTGTAGAGATGTCCCTCTCAAGTTGAGTTAGGTGCTCATCATACTACAGACAGAGACATTTGCTAAGTTGCAGAACACAAAACTCAAACATACAGAACTATGACTGTACAGCTGTCCACATACCTCAGCCAGAGTTTGGTAACAGATGTTTACAATCTCCTGGGCTGTTTTTGTGTACTGACTGTCCGGCCCTGTAGTAAGAAACAAATCTTTTCTATGCATTCTGACATTTGCCCAGTTCCAGCTGCTGAGGCAGAGACTGGGTTTGGTTACACAGCTCTCATGACACAGATGCCTAAATCCCAACACCTTCCAATCTAAGGAGAAACATAAAGCAGGTTTCATATTCAGCTAACAAAGAGTAGCCAGTTTGTTCTAGCATTAAAAACACTGTTTAGGAGGCAGGAAGGCTGTACCCTGTCAGTCTCAAGGAATTTCCCAGAAAGAAATCACTGAAGCACAGATGTGCACTGAACAAGCAGAAAACCCTCTTCAAATGCAACTACACAGGATGGTATATGAAATACCACGTGACAATGAAAATGTCACTGTTTAAGCATCTTTTCTCTCATCAGGAAAGAGAAGCAAAGCAACAATCAAGCTCAGGATTCACATTTTCAGGCTTTGATGTCACCACAGAAGAGCCCAGATGCAACCATTTAAGCACAGCAGGCACCTGAACCCTCACGTGCACCACCTACCATTGTACTTAATGCTGTTGGCAAGGATGAGGTTAACATCATCCAGGAAAGTCTCTCTGTTCTGGTATTTGTGTTTGGAGATATTCTGGAAGAGATTGTCAGCCAGTAAGTCATCAGCTCTGAACATCTCTCAAGGGGCTGCTCAGCTCAAGCTACACACCTTGCGGATAGTCTCCAGATCCATGGGATTAGTGATCACCTTGTAGTAGTCAGGAACAAACTTTTTATTAACTGGATGGTGAAATGGCCAGGACTGAAAGGAACAAAAACACCAAACAGACAAGTTTAGAAAGCTTCTGTGTACAATTTTTTACAGTCTGAGCTACATATTTCACAAAGCAATTCTCCAACACTCAGAATGTGAGAGCACTCAGAGTACTCAGAGTATTTGTGACAAGGCATCTTGGATCCAGTATGTTAGCTTCAGGAGGGACACAGAAAAAAGATCTACCATTTGGATTTTTGAGACATTAAGCCCTCTCTTCTTCAGTCTAACCAGGAGAGACTCTTATTCCTTACTCCATTCAGACACAGTACACTGAACACAACACTATACATGACTCTGAAGGCCTTCTCTGCTCTGCTCCAGTGAGACGTCATCTGCAGTATTGCACCCAGCTCTGGTGCCCCCAGCACACTGAGCTGCTGGAGAGGGTCCAGAGGAGGCCATGAAGATGATCAGTGCTTGGTAAACCTGAGCAACTTGTGCTTCATTTGCACCCAAGAGCTGTAGCTTTGCAGAGTGCTTCCAGAGCTACCAAAGCAAGTGCAGGAGTGGTGTATGCTTTGGAGTGATCATGCTTCATAAAAAGCATACTAAAGGGAGGCTGACACAGATACTACACAATAGTGAGATCAGCAGGACCTTCTAGACCTTTGTGCTGGTGAAAGGGATGAGCTCAGGAATGTCTATGCCAGTAAGAAAACCACAGCCCAGCTCTGTGACAGCGCACTCTGGGGTTTAGGGGTTTGTTTGCTTTTGTTGGGGGGAGTGGGAAGTTGCTTTGTTTGGGGTTGGCTGTTGCAGTGCACTAACAAAGGTATAGATACACAGCCATGGGATGACAGCACCATCAGCAGCACGTTCTGCACATCACACACACATGCTTTCCACCCAAGCTACATACATCTGGAACTGCCATCATCTTCTGAGTGACAATGTTATCCAAAATGAAGGAAAATGCCACTTGATCATCATCATCCAGGAGAGGATTGATTGCTTTCTCTAATCGAGCCAGTTTATCTTCTTTCTGCAAGAAAAGCCAGGAACATCAGTGGCTGACCCGAGATCAGTAACTGTTCATATCAGGGTACTCTGGCACAAAGAGTCTCACACACAATTGTCTTCATAAAATGGTGAGTGGAAGGGGGAATAACCACCTGCCTATCAGCCTGCACACATGCTAAAGTAACTTGAGTGACAAATGAACACCTCTTTTTGATGAAGACTCCAATGTGAACTGTTTAAAATCAAAAGCATTCAAATACAACCCAGGCTATGGGCAGGAGTTTCCTTATTCCCTCCCCTTAAAGCCCTGTGTTTTGCCTGCTTATGCCTTTTATCCTCAGACTCCTCAACCACCTCTGCTCATGCCCCCCTCTCCATGCTGATCACAACTCATTCCCAAGACTTGCCTCTTTGAGCTTTTCATCACACAGGTCCAGCATGGACTGAGATATCTGCGTCAGTGAGTGCTTTGGCCCTGCAAACACACAGCACAGCCAGTCAGATACTCCAGCCTGATTAGAAAGGCAAATCATGGCAGTGTGACTTCCTGCTTACTCCTAAGGCATCAGTGATTCCATTTCTAGCACTGCTGGAAGTATATGCTCAAGTATATCCCAAAGACACACAGTTCAGTATGGATTTCGTATGAGATAAGGTTACTTGTAGCAAATATTCATACTTCTGGTATACATTCCATCAAGATTGGGAAACCCTATGGGAAAGCAGCTCTGCCTGTGGAAGCCTGGCCTCGAAGCCCTCCCCACTGGCAAAACATTTGAAGCTGAGGTGAAGAAATTTTTGCTTTCTTGACTAAAAACAGCCAGTGAAGCAGAACTGCTAAGGAAGGTAAAATGGACATTTAAGGAACATTCACAAAATCACAGCTTAAAATGACCCCACAACTCTTCAGCCACAGGTTATTTGCAGAAGAACTATGAAAAAGATCTCTTTTCTTAGGATATAAAGAGCCATCAGGATAATAAAGGGAGCAGTAAAGGCACAAAGTACCACTGTGTCCAGTTCTGGAGCCCCTATTGCAAGAGGGATCTGGAGGTGCTGGAAGGTGTCCAGAGAAGGGCCACGTGGATGAGCAGAGGGCTGGAGCACCTCTCCTGTGAGGACAGACTGAAGGAGTTGGGGCTGTTCAGTCTGCAGAAGAGAAGGCTCCCAGGTGACCTCATTGTGGCCTTCCAGTATCTGAAGGGGGCTACAGGAAGGCTGGGGAGGGACTGCTCAGGATCTCAGGTAGTGATAGGACTAGGGGGAATGGAATGAAGCTGGAGGTGGGGAGATTCAGGCTGGAGGTGAGGAGGAAGTTCTTCCCCATGAGAGTGGTGAAGCCCTGGAATGGGTTGTCCAGGGAGGTGGTTGAGGCCCTGTCCCTGGAGGTGTTTAAGGCCAGGCTGGATGAGGCTGTGGCCAGGCTGATCTGGTGTGGGGTGTCCCTGCCCATGGCCCCCCAATCCCCCTGCTGGAACTAGATGATCCTTGTGGACCCTTCCAACCCTGACTGATAGTATGATACAAAACCTGTCAGTGTCACCCTGAATGTTGCACAGCCCAGAGATACTCAGGGCAGCTGGGAGGTTCTTCTGTCTGTCAAGAGGTTAATGAAGGAGAGTAGGTTTAGACTGGATCTGAGGAAGAAGTTCTTCAGTACAAGGGTGGTGAGACTCTGGAACATGCTGCCTAGGGAGGTTGTGGATGCCACTGCTGTGGGGGTGTTGAAGGCCAGGTTGGATGAGGCCTTGAGCAGCTAAGTCTAGCTGAGAGGTGTCCCTGCCCATGACAGGGGGGCTGGAGGAGATGGTCTCTGAGGTCCCTTCCAACCTGAGCCATTCTATGCAGTTAATACTTTCTGGAGTAAGACCTTTCTAGCAGTGGCCAGAAGAGAGCTGCCCTGCAGCACTTCTCACTAGCAGATACAAGCTCTGCTGCAGAACTTGATTTGTTATCTTTCTGACCTTCCCAAATGGGGAAAAATTCATTGCAACAAAGAATCAAAATCTGCAAACTGTACTACAGGCTGCATGCTCCGAGGCAATGACTTCAAAGGGTGTGAACCCGTCCTGTTCGTACTGGAAGATTCATTCACTGAAGCACAGCACTGGGAAAAGAACTGCAGAATGTTAGGGGTTGGAAGGGACCTCTGGAGATCACCCAGTCCAACCCCCTGCCAGAGCAGGGTCACCCAAGACAGGTCACAAAGGAACACATTCAGGTGGATTTTGAATGCCTCCAGAGCAGGAGACTCCACAACCTCTCTGGGCAGCCTGCTCCAGGCCTCCAGCACCCTCACAGGGACAAAATTTTTCCTCCTGTTCCCTTGGCACCTCCTCTGCTCCAGCTTGCCCCCAGTGCCCCTTGTGCTGTCCTTGAACATCCCTGAGCAGAGCCTGGCTCTGTCCTCCCCACAGTGCCATGCACATCTTTATCAACAGGAGTGAGGGCAGCCCTCAGCTCCAAGCCCCAGCTCCCTCAGCTGTCCTCACAGGGAGATGTTCCACTGCCTGCAGCAGCTTGGTAGCTCTGAAGTACAGAAGTATTCAGAACAAGAGGACAAAGTCTCAGGCTGCGCCAGGGGAGGTTCAGGCTGGAGGTCAGGAGGAAGTTTTACACAGAGAGAGTGATTGCCCTTTGGAATGGGCTGCCCTGGGAAGTGGTGGAGTCACCATCACTGCAGGAGTTCAGGAGACTTGACAGGGTGCTTGGTTGCATGGGTTGGTTGATTAGGTGGTGTTGGATGATAGGTTGGACACGATGACCTTGAAGGTCTCTTCCAACCTGGTTTATTCTATTCTATCTCCCTACTAGTCCATGTCTGAAAGCAAAAAGCCAGGACACTCACAGGGCAGTCTACTGAAAACAATGTTTTTCTTAGTTTCACTCCATCTGACGGGGCTGTGCAGGACTCCTGTGCAATTTGACTCAACACATGCATCAGTTTCTTCAGTCACTGATAGGTTCCACAACAGTCATAGAATGGTTTTGGTCAGAAGGGACCTCCAAAGGTCATCCAGTCCAACCTCCCTGCAGTCAGCAGGGACATCCTCCACTAGATATAGTTGTCCAGAATCCTGTCAAACCTCACCTTGAGTATCTCCAGAGGCAGAGCAACTCTCTCCCTGGACAACCTGTTCCAGAGTTCCACCACCCTCATGATGCAGAACTTGTTCCTCACATCCAATCCAAATCTGCCCTTCTCTAGTTTGAAGCCATTGCCCCTCATCCTGTCAGTGCAGGCCATGGTAAAGTCTCTCTCCATCCTTCTTGTAGCCCCTTCAGGCACTGGAAGGTCACTATTAGGTCTGCCCAGAGCCTTCTCTTCGCCAGGCTGAACAACCCCAGCTCCCCCAGCCTGTCCTTGCAGCAGAGGTGCTCCAACCCCCTGAACTTCAGGTACTACACCACAGTCATCATTTAGTTACTGATAATGCTAGGATCCACTGCTTTCTCATTTCTGAATTACCTCGTTCATGGTCTGTCAGATATATGTGGAGAAGTCTCTGTTTATGTTTGCCATCTGACAGCAACTTTGATCTGCTCTCCCACTGCATCCATTAGCTCTAAAAGCTCCACACAACACCCATGTACAACACCACAGCAGAGGAAGCTTCCCTGCATGGTCAGCATCTTACCATTGTACGTGGCACTGTTCTTAACAATGAGCTCCAGATGCTCTCTGAACTCCTCTCGGGAGGGGTACTGCCGCTTGCGGACGTTCTCACGCAAGGTCTGCAGATCCATGGGCCGAGTGATGATCTTGTAATAATCTTTGACAACTTTGGGATTTACAGGGGTATGGAAGGGGTATGTCTGAGGATGAGAAGGAGGAAAGAAATGCTTAAACACAGTACTGGCACAGCTAACCTCACTTTAACCTCCACATCTGAATAGGCAGTATCACAGAAAATGTTCACGCCGTCAGTTCTTTAACTACACCAAGGAGAACAGGATAAGCTCAGTCCCACAGTGGCTATCACTTTCTTCTACAAAATGTTCCTCAACACCATGAGAAGAAGTATCTGTCAATACCCAGATGGTATTTGGTGCCCGGATGATGCCCTGGTCGCATCCCTAGCGCTGGCCTGACACGGGTGCCCACGGTCCCCACCATTTCCACCTGCCCCTGGGCATCCCTTGCAGGGCAGAGGCCTCTCCCACAGCCCTTCAGATGGATTTATACTTACATTAAAGGCCACTTTTGGAGTTATCACAGTATAACTAAGGTTGGAAGAGACCTCAAAGATCATCGAGTCCAACCTGTCATCACAGACCTCATGACTAGATCATGGCACCAAGTGCCACATCCAATCCCCTCTTGAACACCTCCAGGGACGGTGACTCCACCACCTCCCTGGGCAGCACATCCCAATGATGAATGACTCGCTCGGTGAAGAATTTTCTCCTCACCTCGAGTCTGAATTTCCTCTGGCACAGCTTGAGTCCCCTTGTCCTGGTGCTGGTTGCTAGAGAGAAGAGACCAACCCCTTCCTGGCTACAACCTCCTTTCAGGGAGTTGTAGAGAGCCTCCTCTTCTCCAGGCTAAGCAACCCCAGCTCCCTCAGCCTCTCCTCACAGGGCTGTGCTCAAGGCCTCTCCCCAGCCTTGTTGCCCTTCTCTGGACACGTTCAAGCGTCTCGATGTCCTTCTTAAACTGAGGGGCCCAGAACTGGACACAGGACTCAAGGTGTGGCCTAACCAATGCAGAGTCCAGGGGCACAATGATCTCCCTGCTCCTGCTGGCCACACTATTCCTAATGCAGGCCAGGATGCCCTTGGCCTTCTTGGCCCCCTGGGCACACTGCTGGCTTTGTTTAGGCAGCTGTCAATCAGCACCCCCAGGTCCCTCTCTGTTTGTGCAGCAAAAAGCCAAGAAACTGAATTTGAAATTCTCATTTTAAATCAAATCTCCCATTTAATCTTTTGACTTTGCAAGGTTCTGGTAAATCTAGTCACAAACAGCAAAGTACCCAATCTCCTCCAGCGACACACAGAAAAGTATTCCACATCGCGGGAGACATTGGCACAGCACTCATCTGGGCAAACACTGGCCTGATTTTGGTGTCTACAATGCATCACCTACTTTGACCTAAGACGTGTTTGTGGTCTCACAGCCTCCACTTACATTAGGAAGATCCCTTATGTCATTGATGATGCCCTCTAAGATGGATGACAGCGTCACCATGGGATCTGTTCGCCGCCGATGGATCGATTTATGAGGACGCTACAGAAAGCAGAGGCAGAGAAGTTGAGGCAGTTCCAAGATGCAGAATATTTACCCCAGAAATCCTAAGCAATTGAGCTCATTAATTCAGTGGGCAGCCATCTGAATGGCCCACAGAGGACTGCCAGGAGTAGTAAAGCAACTGGCCAGTTGGAACGAAGAGAACTAGGATGCTGCCACCAGCTCAGGCAGACCTGCACTCACATTGAGGTAGTCACAGTGAACAGTTGTCCCCACTCGCCGCTTCTTCTTTGGAGGGAGCTGCTGCTTAGGGAACTTCAGAACCAGCGACTTCCTGCGGACCTCATCCGCACTAGGGGAAAAACCAAAAAGGCTCATGGATTCTCCAGCCCTTTTGTGAACCCAGACCACTTCTTCCCCAGAACTGGTGCCAGTCCCATCTGCCATTATACCAAACACACGTTCAAAATCTGGCAGTAATGGTCTGTGGAAAGCCCTATCACCTCACTTCCACCATTAATACATCTGTGAGTACTTTCCACTAACCTCTAACTCGTTTTTTTCCTACCACCCTTTGGTATCTCTGCATCTTCCCATACCTCTCAATCAGTTGTTTGCCCAGGACAATTTTTGTTCCTTCTACTTTGATGAGTTCTTCGTTGTCATTGTGAATTACTGTTTTTTCCAGCTCTTCCTCCTGCTCTTCTGTCATTGCAACAGGATTAGAAGGTGGGGCATTGGTTTGGTAGTAAAGAGGACAGAACTTATTAGTCCTCATATGCCCAATTGCACCACATGCTCCACACTTTAGCTGCAAAGACATAAGACAAGTGAGAATCCATAGAGAAGCTCCTAGCTCAGAGGCAAAGTATCAGTAGAATCCCTTAGTCAGACCTCTAGGACACTGCTAGAACAGAAAACCTCTGCCCTCCCTGGACCTGTTAGGACACTTCAGATATGAATGTGCTTACTTTTAAGTCTGGACGCTCTTTCATCTTCTTGGGTTTCTTTTCTGGAGGGCCCTTGAGCTTCTCTTTCTCTTGGTTCCTTTTTAACCGCCGCAGTTGCTCTTGGATCCGGCGCCGCTCCTTCCGCATCTCCTCACGGTGCTGTTCGTCAAACAGAGCAAACTTCCGTCTGGGCAAAGGGAAAACAGACACCAAACAAAACAAAACACAGGGTTTTTTTTGAGCTGAGTTGATGAGTCACCAAGAACTCCTCTGCCAGCTCACTCACTGAACAAAATTCAGAGCACCCTTCACACAGCCAGCCACAGTATCACAGCATCACCAAGGTTGGAAGAGACCTCAAAGATCATTGGGTCCAACCTGTCACCACAGACCTCACAACTAGACCATGGCACCAAGTGCCACATCCAATCCCCTCTTGAACACCTCCAGGGATGGGCACTCCACCACCTCCCTGGGCAGCACATTCCAATGACTAATGACTCTCTCAGGGAAGAACTTTCTCCTCACCTTGAGTCTAAACCTCCCCTGGCACAGCTTGAGACTGTGTCCTCTTGTTCTGGTGCTGCTTGCTAGAGAGAAGAGACCAACCCCCACCTGGCTACAACCACCTTTCAGGTAGTTGTAGAGAGCAATGAGGTCTCCCCTGAGCCTCCTCTTCTCCAGGCTAAGCAACCCCAGCTCCCTCAGCCTCTCCTCACAGGGCTGTGCTCAAGGCCTCTCCCCAGCCTTGTTGCCCTTCTCTGGACACGTTCAAGCGTCCCGATATCCTTCTTAAACTGAGGACCCCAGAACTGGACACAGGACTCAAGGTGTGGCCTAACCAATGCAGAGTACAAGGGCACAATGACCTCCCTGCTCCTGCTGGCCACACTATTCCCAATGCAGGCCACTAAATCTCTCTCCCTACACAACTACACTGCTGGAATTCCACACCGAATTCGACATTTCTTCAGATTGCCTACTGGTAAAGGTAAAGAAAAAAAACCCCAAACAAAGGAGAAAGGAAAGCACCACCCAGGTCTCACATGAACTCCTCGTCCTTGGTGGTCCGTATGCGGCAGTAGGCGTCGATGACGGCCGGCTTGCGCACGGTCTCGCACCTGACGTACTCCTTCCCGTCCTCGTCGCGGAAGGTGCGGTAGATTTTGAGGCGGCGGCCGGTGGCAGAGGAATTAAGGCTGGTGACAGAGGCAGTGTCATCGTCCTTGTGAGAGTTCGCTGAGGCGCCAGAGGCTGATGCTGCAGGAGAGCAGTTCATTTGGAATCACAGAATCAGTAAGGTTGGAAAAGGCCTCAGAGATCATCAAGTCCAACCTAGCACCCAACACCTCCTGACAACTAACCCATGGCTCCAAGTGCCACATCCAAGCCTTTTTTGAACACCTCCAGGGATGATGACTCCGCCACCTCCCTGGGCAGCACATTCCAATGGGTAACAACTCTTTCTGTGAAGAACTTTCTCCTCACCTGCAGCCTAAACCTCCCCTGGCACAGCTTGAGACTGTGTCCTCTTGTTCAGGTGCAGTTGCCTGGGAGAAGAGACCAACCCCCACCTAGCTGCAACCTCCCTTCAGGTAGTTGCAGAGAGCAATTCACTTTTTACTTTTCCCATGCTATAGAAGCATCACTGCTTGAATACAGAACATAGTCTTGGCTTAAAAGCTTCCCCATTCAGCAAACCTAAGCAGTACAAGTCTGGGTGTTTTCATTTGTTTGTGTTCTCTTACCATGACACAGAATCAGCCTAAAACCAAGGCTAAACCACTGAGTCATCCACATGGATTATAAAGCCAGAAGAAATAGCTACAGTCATCAAGGGCCTGCAGGTGCCTAGGTACAATGTGTCAGGCAACTGCAGCATGGCCCAGCACACTGCTTATAGCTTGAGTGGGTTTGATCCTAAGGATGGAGATTGGACAGGAACTGAGAATCAACAATCATCCAGTTCTCCAGTTAGTGATACAGCCACAGGACTGGCCTTGTCTTAAGCGACCCCAAAAGCTTTCCAGCACCATCTATCATTTTGGTTGAGAGGTTTTGTTTAAACCAGCATTGGGTGTATTTTCATAAAGCAACAATCATCAGCAAATCCTCCTCCTTATCCCATACTGTATTATTCCAGTCATTTGTTAACTACTGATTTGCTCCCAGTCTGTGTTTCCAACAACAATGCTGACCCAGATGCAGCAGAGTTCAACTTTGCTCATAGATACACAAGTAACAATGGTGGGAATAGAATAGAATAGAATAGAATAGAATAGAATAGAATAGAATAGAATAGAATAGAATAGAATAGAATAGAATAGAACAAACCAGGTTGGAAGAGACCTTCAAGATCATCGCGTCCAACCTATCATTCAACACCACCTAATCAACTAACCCATGGCACCAAGCACCCTATCAAGTCTCCTCCTGAATACTTCCAGTGATGGTGACTCCACCACCTCCTCGGGCAGCACATTCCAGTGGCCAATCACTCTCTCTGTGTAGAACTTCCTCCTAACCTCGAGCCTGAACCTCCCCTGGCGCAGCTTGAGACTGTGTCCTCTTGTTCTGGTGCTGGGTGCCTGGAAGAAGAAAGCAACCTCTGCCTGTCTATAACCCCCCTTAAGGTAGTTGTAGAGAGCAATAAGGTCACCCCTGAATCTCCTCTTCTCCAGGCTAAGCAACCCCAGCTCCCTCAGCCTCTCCTCACAGGGCTGTGTTCCAAGCCCCTCACTAACTCTGTTGCCCTTGTCTGGACATGCTCCAGCAAGTCAACCTCCTTCCTAAACTGAGAGGTCCAGAACTGGACACAGTACTCGAGGTGTGGCCTAACCAGTGCAGTGTACAGGGGCAGAATGACCTCCCTGCTCCTGCTGGCCACACTGTTCCTGATGCAACATCACACAGACAGAAGTTCACTGACAACTGAAAACACTTTCAGCTGCCAGCCAGGGACATGTTGAGTTCTCTGTCAGAATGCAGTGAAAATGAACAGGTGTCCAAGGGGATCCAGAGCTGGCACCTGCCCAACTACCTCCCAAACACACTGCTACAGCACACAGCATAGTAGACACTGTAATGCACCTAAATTCTCTGCCTGTCTGTTTCACTTCCATAGCTGGGTTTAAACACAAGATCCAGCCTGAGCACCCTAAGCTGGCTGTAGGGACCGTTTGTGAACACATCTTGAGGACACTGCTCAAAAACATCCCCCCTCAAAAAAAACCCATAAACCCAAAAGGGGATATCTAAGGAAATACCAGTAAGTTTACAGGCCCAAATAAGCAAAGCTATGGGGCAAAGAAAACACCTTATGTGCATTTTCAGACAGTAACTGATGGGCAGAAGGAAGCAGCACCATCTAGGTGTGTCTGCACAAGCAGCACATGTAGATTCCTTCCTCCTTTTAAGGATCTGAGAGGTCAGATCAGCAGCACACAGACCTCTGCATCCCCTCCCAGGTACATTCTGGTGGTTGCAGTTACTTACACAGCCCCTTTTTGTCTCTCCTGTCTTTTTTGCCCCTCTCTTTGTCATTGCCACTGTCCTCTCCCAGAAGCATCCTCTGCAGTTCCTTTCGTTCCTGCTCTTCTCTCTCCCGAGAGAGCTGAGAACTAGTTTTCTTGTTCTGTAACATGTTCTCAATATTCTTTCCCATCTCTTCAAAGTCACTGTCTTCAGCTGAGCTGCTATCTGTGTCTGTTGACAGGATCTCAGTGGACTCCAGAACCCTAGAAGGGGAGATGACGTGAAGTCTGTTAGTCCTTGTGTCCTTCTCTCCCCACCAAAAAAGTATAAAGCCAGCCTGCTGCCTTCCCAGAAACACAAAGGTCATTTCCAAACCTTTGCATCGTTTTTCATATTGGAAATTCCTAGGACAAGAAAATGTACAATATATTCCCTCCTGAGTCCTCCTGTAACTCTCATGCCCAGAAGATTAATAGTTCCAAGTCTAACAAGTTGATCTCTTCCTCATCAACAGTACTGTGCTCCCTCCCTGCTCTCAGGTCTTGGGTCAGAACGAAGGACAATGCACTCATTCTTCTGGCAGTTCTATGGAGCAGGGCACAGAATTGGTAGCTGCTACTCAAGAAGATGGCAAACTGCCAGAGGAGCACCTCATGCCACTATACATGGCAGACTATGCAACTCATTCTAGATTTTCAAAAGATCTACAACAGCAAGACACCAAGGCTCACCCATGTTTGTATTAACAGCCAAAGCCTCCTTTCTCAGTGCTGCATTCTGTGGGTACAAGCAGGTGAATCCACATCCGTACCACTGCCTCCTATGTGGGTCCCAGGCTTAAATAGGGCTGGAATCTTAAGGTGGGGACAGGGTGGAGTTCCAGGCTGTAAACCTCAGGTAAGAACTTACTTGTTTTGTAAGTCAAAGATGCGCTGACACTCTTCCTTGTATCTCTCCTGGTGTTCTGCTACAGAAAACCGAGAGCCACGAGCGAATTTGCTCATGGGACCCTCCCCTGAGCGCGCCTGCTCCGTAGACATCGTCCGCACCACATCGATCACCTCCCACCGGGACAGCTTCTTTATCTGCAAAGAGGGAGACAGACTAGAAATGGCTTCAAAGGTGTGCAGCTGAGGTAGCTGACTGGATTTCCACACCAGGTCGGAGCAGAAACCTTTATGTCCCTTCCACCATTAGCGAAGGGGACTCTGCAACCCGCTCCAGGCTCACCTCTTCTTCAGGCACTCCAAATTTCCGCAGAAGCTGTTTGGCGTTTTTGAGAGACAGGCGGCGCAGATCAGCATCTGTCCCAGTCACTGTCTTCTTCACTGGCTGAGGTTCTTTATCATCCTGTTCATATGAAGATATGGCCCATTAAAGGCATCACACAATAGTCTTTCCTAGGCTTGTCTTCTGGTATTTTCTTTCCGATGCCTCATATTTACTCAACTTCTCCCACGTGACTTTCCAGTTACTGCTCTATGTCCAGCCCAGCCTTGGGAACTATACCTTTTGCTGAGTTGGTTTGTTTGGAATCTTCACATAAGAAAATCCTTCACCACAACCAGTAGGATCTGCTACACCAGTCACTTCTAGGAGGCACTTGCCCTTCATAGCAGCGATGAAGGCTCGTGTGGTGTTCCATGGAGCTGTGCGCACCTGCCAGCAAGAAATTAACCAGGCTTTCACAATGCTGCTGCCATCAGGACAATTCCAGCCTTTGACTTCTGATTCTTCCAGTCATTCTGAGAGCTTTTTAACTGACTGATCCTTCAGTTTCCCTCATAAAACCTCAATGAAGAAACAAAGTGCTAGATAACCCATAAAAGGCATTTAAGGCAAAAATCCTAGTCCTGAAAGGATCTGGCAAGAAGGATCCCCAAAACACAGGTACAAGGGTGGCAGCAGAACTGCCAGAAAAGTTGCAACAACACTTGATCTGCTGAACCCTTTACATACAAAGACCTTATTTTCCTCCTGTCATGCAGATTCATAAACTAGGATGCAAGTTCATGCACCACTCTGACAGTACCTCATCATCGATCTTCATCTGGAAATCCTCTTCATTCTCCTCTTCTGGTGCAAAGAAGGACTTCTCCCCATAGCCTGCATCCTGCAGAAAGTATTAGGAAGAAAACGAGAACTTCAAGTCACAAAAAGGTTACTGAAGAGAGAGAGACTAGGAGCATAGTAAGAATCTCCTGTGGAGAACTGTCATGCTGAACAAGCATACTTCCACAGAGCTGTCTGCAAGATTCACTGTGACCCACAGTATCACAGATGTTGTCGGACAGAGCAGGACTGTGACAAACTCCAGAGCCAAGCACTCCAGCCAGCTTTGACAAAATGACCTAGCTCTCTCTCAGCCACACACTGATTACTGCTGGCATGGAGCTCCAAGCTATAAGCCCTCTCTCCTACCTTCCCTTTGCTACCTTCAAGCAGAGCTAACTCAATATTTAAGTAACAGGTAGAAAGAAGATAGTGTCTCTCTCTTTAAGAGTTTATGCAGCAGAAACCTCAACAAATTGGCCAGTAGTCAAGAGCCTACTTTGCCTACTTTATAGCAAAACTAGCCTGAGGCAAGCAGTGCTGCCTAGCCTCACCCTTCACGGTGCTACTTGTCAGTAGCTTGCCCTACGGCCTACAGAGAGCGTTCACCTTCAGTCGCTGCTCAGCTGCGATCATGCTGTAGTAAGCACAGCACTGCTCGGGGGACACCATTGCTCTGATCTCCTCCTCTGTCGGCAGTCTGAAGTCTGGCTTTAAAACCCACCAGTTGGAGTCCATCCCTGAAAAATGCACAGATCAAACACAAGGTAGTTTGCTACAAATGTTGGATATCACCACAATCTTTCTCTGCTGGCAAAAGAAGCGAGCATGACAAATACACCACACTAAAACCACTACAAGTGACAGGTTCTGCACTTGTCTGAATCAACAACCTCCAACTCGGCTCCCCTTGGAGAGGGACCGTTTGCAAAGGCCTGCAGTGACAAGATGTAAAGGGGTTGGGGGCAGATCCTCTGCCCACCTCAACCATCCTCTGCTACCAAGAATGTGCTGGGTTGAGGCAGCCCCCTTCCCCACCCCTGGCAAACAATAAACACTCAGACAAACGGATTGCAAAAGTGATGGAAAGTTGAAATAGAAAGCAGTGAACATTTACAGAAAAGCAAAAGCACAGTGACAAAGAAAAATCCCAAACAGACCCAGAGTGATCCCATCCCTACCTGAGGGTACACCCGAGACCCCCAGGGCTCCTTCGTCCCCCTCCCATTGCTAGGCTAGTCTCAGCTGGCCAGATCTGAGACTGCCCATCCCCCCATGGCCTTGGGCCTAGCCAGGCCCAAAGCCAGGAGACATCTCCCCCAGTTACCGGCTGACGGAGGAGGAAGAAAAGAGATAGTGCTAGACTCCGCACTGCATCTTATAGTGGTGCAAAGGATTGTGGTATGAAATACTACATAATTTCCTGTGTCCACCCCTCTGGGCTGGACTTCTGGACACAGGAAGTAAACATTGCAGGGGGGCACCCAGCTCAAACTGTAACAAGGGGCAACAGCTTGGAATGAGAGAAGAGCAGATCGAGATTGGATGTTAGGAACAAGTTCTGCACCATGGGTGCTGCGACAGGTTCCCCAGGGAGGTAGAGGCCCCAACCCTGGAGATACTCAAGGTCAGGCTTGACAGGGCTCTGGGCAACCTGTTCTAGTGGAGGATGTCCCTCCTGACTGCAGGGAGGTTGGACTGGATGACCATTGGAAGTCTCTTCCAACCCAAACTATTCTATGACTCTGATTATAGCAGCAAATTCTCATATATATAGAATAGAATAAACCAGGTTGGAAGAGACCTTCAAGATCATCGCGTCCAACCCTTCAACCAATCCAACCCACCTAAACAACTAACCCATGGCACCAAGCACCCTATCAAGTCTCCTCCTGAAAACCTACAATGAGGGTGACTCCACCACCTCCCCAGGCAGCCCATTCCAATGGGCAATCACTCTCTCTGTATAGAACTTCTTCCTAACATCCAATACCTGAAGGGATCATATACAGGAAGGCTGCAGAGGGACTTTTCCTAAGGGTGTCTGAAGACAGGACAAGGGGGAGTGGTTTAAAGCTGAGGGAGAGCAGGGTTAGACTGGATCTTAGGAAGAAGTTCTTCAGTAGGAGGGTGGTGAGACTCTAGAATAGGTTGCCCAGAGAGGTTGTGGATACCTCCTCCCTTGAGATTTTCAAGGCCAGGTTGGATGAAGCCTTGAGCAACCAAGCCTCACTGAAAGGCATCCCTGCCCATGACAGGGAGTTGGAGTAGATGTTCTCTGAGGTGCCTTCCAACCTGAGCCATTCCATGATTCTATGACATGCACATCCATTCAACATATAGGGTACATCCCAAAAGCATTTAATCCACCTCTCACTTCCTCACCTCAAAAAACAGTTTACCAGGAGGAGGCATTCCTTCCTCCTTCTCTGCCTGGACCTCCAAGAGCAGCAAAGAATGGCTAACTGCAGGTAAAGCCTGCCAGTACCTGTGCGTTTGAAATCGGCGCAGAGCTTCAGCCGCTTGCGGATGCTGCTCTCCGAGTGCGAGGGGAAGGCCTTCTTGATGTCCTCCATGCGGATCCTGCGGGGGCGGTCTCTGCTCTTCCAGAAGAGGCGGTAAATAAACACCTGCAGAACAGACTCAGCTGTGATGGCTGAAGGAAGAAAATGACAGACTTGCAAAGACAGGACAGACAGCGCTGCTTCCGGTGACTACTGCAGTTGTCTGACTTATTCATACCAGGGTTTGGGTTAGGAGGCACCTTAAAGATCATCTAGTTCCAACTTCCCTGCCATGGGCAGGGAACATCTGTTGAGGAATGGCTTGAATTGCAGGGACATGGTTCTATGGAAGAGCTGTTTGAATAGAGTGTGTAGGCCAGACTCCATCTTGTTGTTTACTGCTCACAGCTGGTGTGCTGATGCAGCAAGGCCACCACAGCCCTGTGACTGTGCTTGCAGATAGCACCATGTGGAATAGTTACTTACAAGATAGTAGTATGTGATACAAAGTCTATGTGACACAAAGAACTACTGAGAAAGGAGGTTGTGAAGTTGCAGTAGGCTGGATATTATAATGTAACCCTGGACTAATAGCCAATAGAATAATGACACATGAGCATATTTAGCCGAGATGCTTTATAAGCCGTGCTTTCAAACAATAAAGTTGAAGCTTAATTACCAATCATATTGATTGTCACTTCCTGCACCACGACAAACACCTTCACTAGACCACTTAAACCCATTAGGTTTTACAGAATTAATTAGTATAGTTTTCCAAGCCAAGTGTCTGCTTCAGGTTCACAGAATCACAGAAAACATTCAGTTGGAAGAGGCCTCCAAGATCATCTGGTCCCACCCTCAACCAGCACTGCAGGGTCAACACTAAACCATGTCCCCAAGCACACAGTCCACAGTTGCTTATACACCCCCAGGGATGGTGAATCCAGCACAGGCCAGGGCAGCCTGTTCCAATGTTTGAGAACCCTTCCAGTGCAGAAATAATTCTTGATCCCAGCCTGAACCTCCCCTGGTACAGCTTGGAACCATTTCCTCTAGTCCTGTTGCTTGACACCAAGAAGAGGCTTCCTCCTCCTCACTCCAACCTCCCTTCAGGTAGTTAATGAAGTTTAACCTTCTCTGAGAGCAAGATGAAGAAAAATAAAAAACATCTCTGGAGTTTGTCTGAGGAATGTTCATGCTTTGGTACAGAATGTTGAACTCTGAGAACAGCAAGGATCTTCCTGCTCTGCAAATACCTCTTGAGTTATAATTTTTAACTAAACTGACAGAAAATTACTAGACATTTTCTCCAAAATCTCAGCCTGGGGACACTTATTTGAATGGTCACTGACAGGCCCAAAGCTTAATGGCCTCAAGATCAAGGAAATCAACAGAGGCTTCTGAAGCAACTCAAATTCTGTGCTAGTGATAGGACTGTGGTGGGATCCCTTAAATGTTTCTTTTAACTCATTTTACACAGCACAATCACTTCAAAGTTCATTCCAATTTCTTCACTTTCCTACACTTCCACATCACCTTACAGCCTTTTCTTTTGGCTAATAAAAGGCCTCCATCAGATGCAGAAGCAGCATAGTGTAAATCCTTGGTTAAATGACAACCAAAACAGTCTGCATGGTTAACAGCCAACTCCTAACAGTGCTCCCACTTCACAACAACAAGAACAAACAAAAGAGAAGAGAGAAAGAAAAGGCAGCCAAAGCAGGCTTCTCAAACCAAGGCTGTCCTCCAGGCAGGCACTGGTGACAAGTCACAAATGACTGAACGAGAGGGAATGGCCTCAAGCTGTGCCAGGGGAGGTTTAGGCTGGAAATTAGGAAAATGCTTTTCACAGACAGGGCTGTGAGGCACTGGCACAGCTGCCCAGGGAGGTGGGTGAGTCACTATCCCTGGAACATGTCTAAAAGCCATCTATATCTGGGGCCTGGGGACACCTTTAAGCTCGAGGTGAGGAGAAAGTTCTTCACCGAGAGAGTGATGCGTCATTGGAATGTGCTGCCCAGGGAGGTGGCGGAGTCACCGTCCCTGGAGGTGTTCAAGAGGGGATTGGATGTGGCACTTGGTGCCATGGTCTAGTCATGAGGTCTGTGGTGACACGTTGGACTCGACGATCTTTGAGGTCTCTTCCAACCTTAGTGATACTGTGATATGGTGGAGTGAGAGACTTGTTGGAGTGGGTGAAAGGACTGGACTAGATGATCTGGGAGAGCCTTTCTCATCTGCATGATTCCATGGCTCTGCGAGGCCTGCGTCTATGCCACCAGCCTTCGCCAAAGACGCCTCAGATCCTCAAACTGCCTTTTCTCACATACCTGCAGAAAATCTCTGATGTGGGTGTTGGCTCGTTTAGAGTTGGGCCCAGGCACTTCATAAAGTGGGCACTCCTGACCGACAACAAAAATGTCGACGAGCTCCCGCACGTAATAACCCTGCCGCGTCCGGATGATCAGGAAATCCGTTTCAGGCATCTTGTGCAAGTAGATCGGGGCCCGGAAAAGGTTGTTTTCAAATGCCTCGTGAAAGAAACAAAGACCAAGTTTGAAAGTCAGGCTTTGGTCAATTTTCTATAACTCAACCTACAGCAAAGATCATAAAGCCTCAGTAATTCCAACCACCACTTATACCACAACAGACAGAGATGTGCAGTCAGGACATCCTCGAGGTCCTTTCCAACCTAAGTTATACTGTGATACTGTGACATCACTTGCTCATGCAGAGAATGACAAAGGGTGCAGCACAAAAGTCTAAGAAAATCCAGAACACATGTAGAGAGAGTTCAAAGGGCTGTTTGAACTGACCTTGAGGAAGGTACTTTAAAAAGGGACAGAAAGAACATATGCTGAATTAAAATATAGCCACAGAAACCAGCCCAGGTCAGTCTGGGTATGGAGAAGGCAACAGAAGCAAGGACTGAAGACTTTGCTCAGGAAAGGAGGTTGTAAGAAGCTAACCTTTAGAATAAACCTTTATTTAGAATAAACCAAACCAGGTTGGAAGAGACCTTCAAGATCATCACGTCCAACCCATCAACCAATCCAACCCACCTGAACAACTAACCCATGGCACCAAGCACCCCTTGGTGCACTCCAACCCTGAAGGCAGAGAGCAGCAGAGTTCAGCATTTAAAGGTAGGAAGTTTTAAACTAGCACCAAGGAGGCACTGCACAGAATGGAACTGGAAAAATCATTTTCCTCTATAAAAGGTTTTCTCTACCCACAGGGCTTCCACGAGCCTTTCCCACTCCTGCTCTCCCAACACTAGCCTCATACACATCACAAAGCCTTCCCTCAGATGGCCCTGTCCTGACTTTAAGCTTTCCAGAAGTCCTGTTTTAGCCATTAGGAAGTCCTCTTAGGCTTGAGCAATTAGTACTCCCAGTTCTGTGATGATGTCCAGTATCAGCCTTCACCTTACTTTTCTCCTGTGGTACAGCATGGACAGAATTATTGCTGCAGCAAGAGCATTAACTGAAATCCATCTGTATTTGCATTTATCATGGATTTTGCAACCAGGTGGTCCTGTCAACATTTTTAATTCCTTTCCCCATCTCAACTGTACATATTTCATCAGCAGAGACAGGCTCATGAAAGCACAGCTATACACCTGCCCAGCAACAGGCACCCAAGGGACTAACCAGCAGTGCACATAAAGTACACATAAGGTTTTGCTCACACATCCTGGGCCACGATAAATCCATGTTTTCTATCCCCTCCAACACCCATTTACTGAGCTCCTCAATATTCAAGCAGCTTTGGACTTCCACTCTGTCCTCTCTAGCAGTACTTCTAATGACACCACAAAGCAAAACAGCAAAGATTCACTTCCTGCCATTGCTATCATTCCTAAAACCATTAAAAAAATACCAAACCTAGAGGCTATTGGTTTTTTTTAAAGCCCAGAACTGAAATTGTCAGTAAACAAAGACTTAAACTGGAAATGCAGTGGAATCCTGGGTTTTGGAAGCTGAGTGTTATTTGTGATTCAATAAACAGGGCATGAAACATTCTGCCTGTTATTCCACATTCAAGTCTTCTATCTTCTTACACATGCTTTACTCACCTGCAGTAACTGGCCTGGGTGCAGAGAACCCAGGAAGGGAGAAGTGTGACAATAAACAGTCTCTCCATATTTACAGTCTGGAGCTCCAGGATCTTTGCCAGGTTTCTGCAACATGCAATGAGGGTGCAGTGAGCATTCAGCAAGAGGCAGAAGAAAATGTCTGTCCAACTGCCAGAGCACATACTCACCCTTTTGTAGTAATTTTTAATCTTTGTTGCCATGCCAACCTGCATCATTAAAGGGGCATTTTCCTCACTGTACTCAGCAAGGATGAGATCCCCATCCTTGCCAGTTAGGTCCTGTGGTGTGCGCATGAAGAACATCTCGCCCCCGCCAGAAGCCTGACGCTCCTGCTCTCTCATCTGTGCCAGGGAAAAGGCAGTGTTAGCAGCACGGCACAGAAACACAGCTGCTGGGCAAGTGGAAACACAGCAGAAAGCAAGAACTGCACCTTGGCTTTCTTCTTTATGTGCTTCAGCAGAGGCTGCACAGCATGGGGACCTGGCTGGGACAGGGCACCAAAGGAGTATTTCTTCAAGGGGGGCCGATGGAATTGTCGGAGCTTCATAGGACCCATATGGGTGGGAAAGAAGGGCTGGCGAAGTTCCACTGCAGGGATAGAGTGCTGAAACAGGGAGAAAATGTCTGTTAAGAATGACACCCACCATCTCAAACCCAAGATCATCCTCCTACCTTGCTAACCCTCACATAATGCAGTCCAGCAACATTTCTAGGTCTGCCAGCAGCACCACTGCTGCCTTCTGACACAAAGCGCTTAGGGCCACAACCAGAGCTTTCTCTTCTGTACAGAGAGAACTTTAGAACTGACTACTTCAAATGGTACCCAATGACAGGATTTTTTATTACCTAGGAATGTACAAAGCCATTATCCCTGGACATTTAGAAGTACATACATTCTTCACATAATAGGCTGAAAACCACTAAGTCTCAGAAGAGATCACTGAAGAAGGGAAAAAAATATCATCTTCACACAGGGCTACTAAGCAGTAGCTCAAATTAATCATTACCTAAATTGTTTTCAAAACATTCAGATTAAAACACACATTAGTAGCAAAAGTACAGCCTCACCTCTTGACTATCTCCACCACTTTCCCCCCTCCCACTACTGCTTCACAAAGAGCACTAGAGAAAGAGAACCCAAACAAAACCACAGCAAGTATGACACAGCAAGATCTAGCACACAAACCTTAGTTTGATGGGACAATCAGGATGAGTTAGTTCAAACTCCTTTCTAATCATTTTAAACACAACAAGTCTCTCTTAGGAGCACTTATCTGGCCTGCTGTCATCCTAATACTGCTTTTGTACACATTCCAAATCACACTCTCAGCTGGAAAACCCCTGCCAAGACACACTATCCCTCACTCTGCAGCCAGCACTACTGTGACTACCTGAATGATGTTGCCTCCAAAGGTTCCTCGAAGTCCCTGCTGTTTGGGGTAGTAAAACTCATCATTGGAGAGGTTCCAGGGATCCTTCACCTCCGGCTGAGACATGTTCTAATTCAATTTTAAACATGAGAGAGGTGTCAGCAAACAAACAAAGAAATCAATTGCTCCTTCCACACCATTCCCAGCATGCATGGTGCTGAAGTTTATTCTGACCTGCTGTGGCTCTTCCTTGATGACACCTGTTTTTCCCAACAGGATTCGACTCTTCTTAATAGAAGATTCTTTCTTGTTCTCCTTGGATGGAGAGTTCAAAGTCATTTCCTCCTTTTCATCAGGAATTTCTGAACACAAAAGCAACAATGCTGTAGGGTGCTTCTCATAGAGTTTGCTTTTCTGCACTGCAACCTCCTCCTGAGCTGTAGCTTGGCCTAGATATTGCACCCTTTTTTGTTCAGTTTCTGGGGTCCTACCTCCACACTCCTCCTCCTTTTCCCTCCATTCAGGTTGATATGAAACAAGCTCAACAACAGGTGAAATCTCTACCTCACCTTCCTCTGCAGTGGGAGAACAATGATTGTGGGGATTGCTTGGGGTACCCGCTGCTCAACACAGAGGTTATTAATAATCTGAGTAATGAAAGTGCAAGAAACAGCATCTGCTCTGCCAAAGCTGTTCTAAAGAGTTGAGCCCAAGTGATAGAATGCTGGCACTGTTACCCAACTACACCTATTAATCATTCTCTTCTTCCCCACATATATACAACATGAAAGCAGTCTGGATCCAAAGATGGATCTGAACCAAAAAGGGAGTCCTACAACAATTCCAGGCAAATAGTTTGAGTTTTTAAAGTTAGTAATTGGAGAAGCAGGGATTCTCCAAGTAAGAGTTTCATCCAAGAAGCAGGGCCTGTGACACGTGTCTAGTGAACACCACATCAACCTCATGCATGTGTCACTCTGAATAGAGTAGTAACAAGTTCACCTTTATCACTCTTCACACAAACAGCTGTGGTTCTGTGGCACATTTCACTCAAAGGCAGCACTGTGAGGCTGCCTCTGCTGGAACCTTGCTCCAATTAAGAGTGGCTTTCAAGGTTGCTGGCTAACAGCAAAACATAAAGATGTACAGAAACTCTTAGAAGTGATCCATTTGCTGAGGAAGGAAATGCAGGCCAGGCCATGGAGAAGTGCAGCAAGATGCACCCATCCTTACATGACGTACAGGCCCCACACAAATCTAAGCCATGATTTGCATGGGCCAAGTAAGACAAAATTCTCTCCAGTCCATTTGTTTCCATCACAGTGTGACTGTAAATCCTTGCTTCCATGTCTACTTGTCTATTCCCACTTAAGTGAAACTTCTGGAAGCCACAAACATACCTAGAATTATGTTCTCATCATTTGGATCAAGTGTTAAGACAGGGGGATCCAAGTAGGTTTCCATTGCCTGATCATCCCAGATGATGTTGTCTTCCCAGCGGCCATACACCAGCTCCTCATTATCAATTGGGAAAATGGAGTACCAGGGCTTGTCTTCATCCAGGGAAACTGCAACAGCCATAAGTTAGAGTCCTCAAGAGGACTGCTGTAGCAGAAAATCATTTTAGAGCTCATGCCCACAGCCTATTCCCCCACCCTTCCCCATCTTGCAGGGCATTCGGAGGCAGGAACTCTAAAATGCAAAAGAAAAATCATCTGGGAGGCAAAGAGGAAGCAGAGCCCCAAGCTTCAATGTTACCAACACTTAGAGACACTCTGTTGTCCATCAAGGACCCTGCTATGACACAGACCACAAGTCTGCACAGAAACGTGTCACACCCTGTTCACAGGCCGAAGACTGACACTTCCATTACCTTGCTGCTCAGGGGCCTGCTTTTCCTTGCCCTTTGCCATACCCAGGACTCCTGCCACGTTTGGTTTCTGTGCTAGTGGAATTGGTGGGTTGAGCAAAGAGCCACTGCGGTTTAAACCTGGAGGAAAGGAAAGCAGAAGTGAGGTCAGCCTGAGGGGGAGGATCAGGGAGCACTGCACTGCCTTACAACAGACGTTGGGGGTTGCACAGAGAGTGATTTCAGCCTGAACCAGGCCAGGCCTAATGCTTCCATCACAGAGTGCCTGAGTCAGTAGTGTAGCTAAAGCTCACCAAAACCTGCTAACCCACAGCTCACTGCTGGGCTCTGCTGCCTCCTCAGGGCTGTGCTTCGCTGCATGTGGGTGCCTAAGGCACGGTTCTGTGCGGTCCCTATAAGAAAGGCCTTAGGCAGTTCCCACTGACAGTTGGTCTGTCCTCTGGCAGCTTCCTGTTACAGTAAACTGCCATAAAGGATGGCCAAACAGACCTCAAGGAAGCCTTCTGTGGTGGCAGCTTGTCCCAGGGCACATCAGCTCACCTATGCTCACATCACCTGGGTTAATGCTTCTGGAAGGTGTAAGAGCTATCACGTGTGAGCAGGCCAACCAAGTTAACATCTTACTGTAGTTTATGATGGGACTCATACAAAGCAAGCCTGGACACCTCAGGTACAATGGTGCTGAAATGAAACTGTTACAGACAGCTATCTCCAATTCACCTACCCTGTGCTGACAGCCCAGAAGCCAACCTTGTCCTGGGCTGCATCAAAAGAAGTGTGACCAGCAAGTCAAGGGAGGTGATCATCCCCTTCTAGTCTGTTCTTGGGAGATGCCACCTAGAGCACTCTGCCCAGCTCTGATGCCCCCAACACAAGAAGGACATGGAGCTGTTGGAAAGGATCCAGAGGAGGCCAGGAAGATGATCAGGATGCTGAAGCACCTTTCCTACAAGGATAGGCTGAGGGAGTTGGGTCTGTTCAGCCTAGGGAAGAGAAGGCTCCAGGAAGACCAGGAAGAGCAGCCTTCCAGTACCTCCTGAGGGGGCTATAAGAAAGCCTGGAAGGGACTTTCCACAAGGGCTTGTAGTGATAGGATGAGAGGGAATGGATTGAAGCTTGAGGAGGGCAGATTTATACTGGATATTAGGGAGAAATTATTTCCAGTGAGGGTGGTGAGACACTGGAACAGCTTGTCCAGGGAGACTGTGGATGTCCCCTTACTGGAGGTGTTGAAGGCCAGGCTGGATGAGGCCTTGAGCAACCTAGGCTGGTGGGAGGTGTCTGGGCCCATGACAGGGGGTTGTAAGTGGATGATCTTTAAGATCCCTTCCAACTCAAACCATTCTATGAATTGATGAACTCCTTGTCTTGTACTCACAGCTGCACCAGTAAAGGGCTGACACTAGAACCCAGTAGAGTTCCAACACCCCCATCCATCTTGCCTTGTAGAAGAAGGCTAAGATGCAGCCAGCAGATGATAAACATTCCTTCTACACAGGCAATTGACATTTAAAATGCACCTGTGTTGAAGAGAAGTCTGAGGCTTCTCAGAATTGTCCCTTCCTCTGTATAAAAACCACACCACCATTATTAGCTAAGGAGAAACTTCAGAAGGCTTTCAAATGGTTCTGCCAATTACACAAAAACATGCAAGGAAAATTCCACTGGCCTATAAAGGGAGGACATCTTAAGTGTAGCACTGCTTGATACTAATGCAGATGGATCCAGGATCTGGTATGATGTTAAGAAGAAAGCCAAAGAATGCTGAGCAGAGCTGTGATTTTGCCAAAAAACATTCCCCAGCAGAAGAACTATGCTCTGGAGACAAGAGCATGCCATGAGCTAGCTCAACTACAGCAAGCACAATTAGTATCAGACCACTGATTACCTTGCTGGGCATTGTATGCAGTGGCATTTCTGGTCATGCTGGATGGCAGCCAGCCTGCCAAACTTGCCCGCTGTGTCTTAGTCCCTTTGTGCTTGACATCCTCTCCGTTCCAGATAACGTCATCCTCCCATTGCAGCTGTGTCACCATAAGGAAATGCTCATCAGCCAGGAGATCATCCTTCTCATCTGTCAACCCTGCATCCTGGAGGAGAGAACACTTGTCTAAAGACCTGCCCTCACTTCATACTTTCAAACTGAAGAAGGAAAATCCAAAGACACATTTTGCACCATGCACAATCACACACCAGCCCACCACTGAGCTCTCACTGTGCAACAATCTAGTGCCACATACATCTCCACACCTCCCACAGTTCCCTTCTTACCCCCTCATCTCTGTGTCCTTGAACCTCCTGCTCCTTCTCTTTTATCTTGAATCCATAATCAAACCCACTGCCATCCTCAGGGATGCCCAGCATGTCGTACCAGAGCTGTGCGGGGCCGTAGCGCCACTCTGCCACCTTGGGCTTTGTGTCTGTCACTTTGTCAGGGTCACCAGCTGACTGGGAAAACTTGGATTCCACAGGTGCCATCATGGTGATCTGAAGCACAGCAAAGGAGGGAATGTTTACACCCAGGCTGGAGCTAAATGGCAGTAAGAGCCTTCTTCTTTCCCAGCTTCCCAGCTTATATTTGGAGGAGAAAGTATTTCAGAGAAGTGCTTCTCTGTACTTACTGGGTGCCTTAAGAACCTTCTGCAATTAGACTTCCAACAACACACAGAATTCTTCTTGATACAAAGAGGGTAAGCTCTCCTAGGGGTCCTGTACCACGGATGCAGCCTTCTCAGTAAGAAGCAATGCCCTCAAGTCATTGCCTAGTACCTGGAGGACAGCTGGAACACAAGCCAGCCTCCCATTTCACCTTGGAGGAAAAGCTCTTTACTGTAAAAGCTGCTGTCCAATCCACTCCTACCCCAGTGCTAGCTGCGACCCTCTCAGATATCCCACCTCATCATCTGACAGACACTGCTCAGGAGGGGGTGGAGCAGCAAACTCATATTCCCAAGGAGATTTTCCTTCCATTCCACTCTCAGCTACAACTTCACCCTCCTGTATCTGCACTTCTTGTGCCAGCTCCCGATGTTTCTTCTTGCGCTTCCTCCGGGCGCTGCGCCACACGGATGGGACGTTCTTCCCAGGGCCAAAGAGACGCAGGAAGCGCAGCACCTGCACCAGGAGAGAACAAGAGGGTCACACGAGAAAAGCACTGTGGGATTCCTCTTTGCCTTGCACAGAATCACAGAAGGCATCAGGTTGGAAAGGACCCTCCAAAGGTCATCTTGTCCAACTTCCCAGCAGGCAGCAGGGACAGCTCCAGCTAGATCATAGAGCAGGCTGCACAGGGACACAGCCAGGATGACCTTGAATGGCTCCAGGGATGGAGCCTCAAGCACCTCCCTGGGCAGCCTGTGCCAGTGTCTCACCACCCTCCCTGTGCAGAGCTTCCTCCTGATGGCCAACCTACCTCTGCCCTGCTCCACTTTCAAACCATTGTCCCTTGTCCTATCCCCACAGCCCCTTCTGAACAGTCCCTCCCCAGCTGCCTGCAGGTCCACCGCAGATATTGAAATGAAGCTCTGAGGTCTGCCTGGAGCCTTCTCTTCTGCAGGCTGAACTCTCCCAGCCTCTCCCCATAGTAGAGGTTCTCCAGCCCTCTGATCATCCTTGTGGCCCTCCTCTGGACCCACTCCTGCAGGTCCATGTCCCTCTTCTATTGGGGGCCCCAGAGCTGAACACAGCACTGCAGGTGAGATCTCTCCAGAGCAGAGGGGCAAGATCCCCTCTCTCCATCTCTGGCCATGCTGCTTTGGATGCAGCCCAGGCTGCCCTTGGCCTTCTGTGCTGCCAGTGCCCATTGCTGGCTCCTGTCCAGCACCCCCAAGTCCTTCTCTGCAGAGCTGTCCTCAATCTCATCACCCCAAGCCTGGACTGATGTCAAGGGGTGCCCTGACCCAGGTGCAGGGCCTTGTACTTTACCTTATTAACCTTCATGCTTTATGAGGAAAAGTTGAGAGCCCTGGGCTGTTTAATTGCAGAAGAGAAGACTGAGAGGGGATCTAATCAATGTCTATAAATATCTGAGGACGGGTGTCAGGAAGGCAGGGACAGCGTCGGCTCACTTGTGCCCTCTGAAAGGACAGGGGGCCATGAATATAAACTAAAGCACAGGAAGGTCCAGCTCCACATGAGGAAGAACTACTTTATTGTAAAGGTCACAGAGCACTGGAACAGGCTCCTCAGAAAGGGTGTGGCCTATGGTCCTGCTCTTGCAGGGGGGGTGGACTTGAAGATCTCCTGAGGTCCCTTCCAAACCCTAGCATCCTGGATGAGATTCTGCTCAGCCCAGTTCTCCAGCCTGTCCAGGTCCCTTCGGATTGCAACCCATCCCTCTGTTATGTGAGCTGCAACTCAGCTTGGTATCATCTGCAAACTTGCTGAGGGTTTGAAAAGCAGACATGAAAAGCAGTACTGACAGACAGAACTCTGAAACCCAGGAGCTGGGCTTGTACTACAGTCCCAATCCTTGATGCAATCAACCATCTCTTGGTTATACTTTAAATAAAAGCTTCTGAGCCATCTGTTTGATGAATCCTCCGTTCTCAAAAGGATTTATTCTTAATTTTGGACACAAAGAAACTCCAAAGAGGGAAGAGAGATTGCTTGTACACATTGAGCACGGGGTAAAACACCACACGGAAATCGTGTCCATTCGGAACAATCCACAACCTTCAAAAACCCCACAGAGACTGAGGAAGGGTTGGTAAAATTATCAGCAGAAGAGACAAAGCTGTAAAATATCTAAGGCAGAAATGTCTTCAGCAACCAGATGAAAGACAAGCCTGCCTTGGGGCAGAAGCAGCACGCTCGTTGGTACTGCTGCCACACGCAGCTGCCCCGCACGCACGCCGCGCCTCCACAGCCTGCGCTCAGGGAGACCTCTCTCTTCTATTTCTCCTACAGTTACGACTGCTGGGTTTTAAGCCCTGATAATTTTTTCTTCAGAGCACTTTATAAAGATGGAAAACATCA
This sequence comes from Melanerpes formicivorus, assembly GCF_026170545.1. Classification (NCBI taxonomy): domain Eukaryota; kingdom Metazoa; phylum Chordata; class Aves; order Piciformes; family Picidae; genus Melanerpes; species Melanerpes formicivorus. The sequence continues at coordinate 2,003,649 of NW_027142425.1, read as the reverse complement.
TTCCCAAATTCACTGACAGGTTTAGGGAACAGGAGTTAGATCCAGAGATGTTTTATTAAAGACAGCCTAGTACCGTTAACCCGTTACACTGATGCCCAAAGTGTTTATTCCACTGCCCTGCCCACATCCACCTCATCCTTCTTCACAGCTCCCTCAGATTACCTCTGCACTCTTTGGCCACCAAGGGCCAAGGTCTCATAGTCAAGCTGCTAATGGTTTAACAAACCACAAAGCCTGCTTCTCCACATGCTACTGTAAGAGGCTGCACTGAGAGTAACAGCGCAACACAGAGCCAGACTAGCTCAAGTGCTGCATGTTCTCAGACATCAGCTACTCCTCCTAGCCAAATCGACACAACTTCAGGCTCTGTCAGCTCTAGTGCTCATGAATTCAGTCTGAAAAGTGCTCTCACATTAACAGCTTGCACTGACTTCTGCACCCACTGGGCACATTCAACACTGAACCAGACTCTGACATTACATCTTCAGCACCAAAGAAATGAATACACCAACTGATATACAAGACAGGAACACAGGAACCATCAGATTTGGAAAAGCTAGAAGAGCATCCAGAAGGCAAACTTCCATGCTAGAGCCTCATCTAGACTCCTGACAGACAGGTGTTAGCTAAATCATTATAACATGACATTTAATTATGCAAATTACTCCACTCCTTACACAAAGCCTGTGATGGACACACACTAAACCCAAGCTATCCAGGCTTACAACCACCTGTTTGGTAACTATAAGCTCATCTTTATTCTCCTTCCCTTCCCACACCTCCTCTGCTCTTGAAGCTTTAGAGCTTCCAAAACAATTACTGAAATATCCTGACTACATTTGCTACTCAGGAGGGTTTCATGAACACACTTTGTGCACAAACAATGACTCTTTCACCCAGCTCCTTACTGAGCCAACCATTTCTGACCCACCCTCAGAGCACATTTGAGGGAGTCTTAAGTGTAGGATACAGATCACAAACTGTTTCAGGAAGAGCACATCAAATTCAGGGCACCATGAGAGCTAGAGGAAGTATTTGCCAGGAAAGCCAAAATACAGATGGATTAGCACCATGGATTTTAATCACCTGGCAAAGTATTCTCTGCTACCTCAGGAAAAGAATCAAGGAGCCTGTGCCAGAGTCTTACAGCACCTTTACTTCACACCTTGGTTTGTAGGCTGCTGCTTTGTAAGGAGGCTCTTGCAAATGGCAGAAAAACATGACATGTCAAGCAGTCTGGAAACAGCAGCACACAGAAATTAAGAGTACTGAGGTGAGCAAGATCTATGTGATTTAATTTATTACATACCTTTAACACTACAAGAGTCATACTTAGAGGGCTTACAGGATAGAGTTTCTGTCATTTCCACACAGCTTTTACAATACCTTGCCTGGTCGAAACTCCGGGAAGAGCTCTGTAACACATGGCAGCTGTTTGGTAGCATCTCGCTGCATGATTCCTGCAAGAGGAAGTGTGAGTTTGCCTTCCTTGGATTCTGCCTGCCTGGCTTCTTGAGGTCCCATCTCTGACTCAGAATCAGAGCTGCTGCTGAAATCCACCTTGTCGGAGGCAGCAGAGGAAGGAGCAATGATGGAGGGCAAAATGATACCGTCTCCATCTTCAGATACTACAACAGAACAAGCACCTTATAAACAAACAGGTTTCCTCCCTGTCTCCTAGCACAACCCCACAATGCCACATCTACTGCTTATACCAAGGTATGCAACAATTAAGCCTCTGCAGGTGCAGTGAGTACCATTTGGGTTTAACCTTTCATTTTATCCTAAGGGTTCCAGATGAATTTCCCAGCCACAACTGAGAGGATGAGATAAAAAAGCAGTTTCATTGTCAGTACTTTAACAATCACTGGAAATAGAACATTTCACCCTGTGTTTCAGACAAGCCTATAACATTGCACAGGGCAAAGACCCACCTTTAAATGCAGTCTGCTGACCACATTTTGACGATGCTCGACACAAGGAACTGCTGCACAGCAGTGCTTGCCTCCTGCAGACACTCATATGGCCAGAGAGGCAGAAGGAAGTCCTCACTCACCAGTAGCAGCTGCATCTTTTTCATCTTCTTTCTTTCCAGGTACTGGAGGTGGTGGTGGTGGTGGCATCAGCTTGGAATCAATATCTTCACAGTCGGCGTCATAATCATCCTCATCTTCATCTAACCAGGCGGGAGACAAGACTGCACATGAAGCAGGGGGTAAAGAGGAACCAGGCACCCTTCCCATTTATGCTCTCTCATACCTGTCCCAGCTTTAGTAAGGAGATCGTTGTCATTTTGTAGCTATGTGCAGAACTCTTACAAGTTCAGCTCCCTGCAAACTCATTTGCAAGACTGAAATTTAAGAAAGAGTAGGAAGGAGGGGAAAAAGGCAAACTGAGAGAAAGATGGCTGAAGCACCTGGAACAGATCTAAATACGCTATCACCCCTCCTTGTTCATTTGCAGAGCCATCAAAGCTGCTAAAAAAAGTCAGAGGAAAAGTGGTTTAAAAGCCTTCACATCCCACTTACCACAAACCACCAACAGAAAGGTGAAGGGTAAGGCAGCTTTAAGTAATATGCACACTTCTGGCATTTACACTAAGAGATGCTGAGGCAGAACAGCTCTCTGGTTTTGAAAAGAGAGATCCCTAGAACCCACAAAACAACTGAAGTGCCTTCTGCAGAAAGCCATTTCAGAAGAACAAGGGTAAAACAGGAGAGAGAGATTAAGACTGAAGCAACCCTCTAAAGAATTAGGACCATATCACTGAGTATCTCTGAGAAGCACCTGGCCTTTGACATAATCCTCTTCCTAAGAACACAGGTTAAAGAAATATGAGGTATTATTGAGTATTCTCTGCAGAGGATCACAGAGCAGAAGGAAGACCCTGCTTTCTCCCTCTCTGTTGTAGAGTTCCCTAAGAAAAAGGAAGATACCATGCAGTGGCCTCATCCAGTGAACAGTTTCACATAGGCTAACACTGAGTTCTTGAGGCAAGGAATGAAAAAGCACTGTGTCACCCAGGTAAGAGACTGTCAAGGCCAACTGCCCCAAAAATCTCTCTTCCAGTTAGAGCTGTAACACTACCTGGTCTTCGAATGGGCTGCAGGCTGCCCATTGCCTGCTTGTATCTACGGCTCTCATCTTCTGCCACTTCATTAATATCTGAATAATCAACAGCATCTTCAGTGCTCTTAACCCAGCCTAGGGAAAGAAGAAATACAGTCACACGAGACGTTATCACAACACATGTTACTGTCTTCAAACTTCACTAGGTACACATGAATCCTCTCCTATGCTTCCTTTCCTTAAATGAACAAAACCCATCTGATTAACATCTCCCATCGGAGTATTCTTCCCCCTCATTCCAACCAAAAGCTCCAAGAACTCTGAATTTCCCCCTAAAGAGCCAACTTTAGCAGCAGTGAAACTTACTTAGTGAAACTGTTCAAACAAGCTCAGAAATAAAGAGACATAACAATACTGCACACTAGGTAGTCTTCCTTTATCACAGCAGAAAAGAGAGAATAAACAGGCTTTTAAAATACACAAAAAACTAAAGAGAAGGAATGCAAAAGTGACCCGGAGATAACAGGAGATTCACTCTGGCAAGGACACCGCAAGGCCTTTGCCAGAGAGCCTCCGGTCAGATAGCCTCACGACATTCCTTGACCTGGGTACATTTCTTCCTCCCCGCTAAGAGCGCAGACCCCGCAGCCCCCTCTGGCATTTCAGCGCAGGCAGCCCCGCGCCTGACCTTCCTCGTCCAGGTGGGCTCCGTCTGCCTCCGGGCTGTCCTCCTCGCTGGCTGTGATCTCGGTGATCAGGTTGCCCAGCCCCAGCACACCCAAACCGGCCAGGTGCTTCTTGGATTCCTGGGGAGACCAGAGCCACGTTCCAGCCGGGCCGGGCCCCGCAACCGCCTGCTGGGTCCCGCCGTGGAGCCTGGCCCATCGACACCTCCTCCCCGGCCCGCACCGAGCCCCTCCGCCGGACCCTCGGCTCCATTCTCCCGTTCCTCAGCCCGCGCCGCTGCGCCGAAAAGGCCTCTCCCCGGGACGACACCGCCCTACCTTGTCGAGGACGCTGTCCCCCTCCAGCTGCCCCGCCTCATTGATGTTACCGAAGAGGAACCCCGCCAGCGAGAAGGGCTCGGCGCTGCCGCCATCGGCCTCCTCCTCGCTCTCCGAGTCCGACATGGCGGCGGCGCCGCCCCGGAACCGAAGGCGCGGGGCAAAGGAGCAGCAGGCAACAGCGCCCCACGCAGGCCCGCCCCGGGGAAGCGCCAGGCACCGCCCCCCAACAGGCACCGCCCCAGGCACCGCCCCCCGCCCGCCAACCGCCCCCGCCCGCAAGCGACGCCGCGCTTTCGGCGTTGAAGCCTTCCTGTAGAGGACCAACGGGGACCAGGGAACACGGCTTCTGCTGGGCTGTCCGCGGAAGCTCAGACAGCCTAGGCAAGGGTGGGGAAAGTGCCGCTAAACAATGCAGTCAGCTTTGGGCTAGAAAAGAGGGTCCTATGCTACACCACGTTCAAAACCACACTCCCCAGCTAGAAGACTCGTGCCCAAAATAAGCCCCTCCAGGCTATAAGCGTGTGCAGGGAACCGAAGAGCAGCTGGGGCTTCACTGGGAAGCCAGCAACAGACTGAGGGCCACGCCTGGAGCAGGTTTTAGAGAGGGTGAGGTAAGGAGAGAACCAGAGAGGTGAGCAAAGGTTTATTACAACTCAATTCCGCATAATTTAAAAAAAAAAAAAAAAAAATCCTTTAAAGTTGTTAGTTGTAATACAAATTCTTTAATAGTATAAAATCAAGTTGCCAGTGTATGTATCAGTACCACACTTCAGAGTCTTGGGCTCCCACTGCTGACAGGGGCATCTCACAGCCCACCAAGGCAGCAGAGACCCCCCTCCCCCCCGTGAAGTCCATCCACTCCTCATGGTCAGCCCAAGCAGCACCGAGGTTTCTACAGAGCAAGGTTTAGCACTCAGAGACAAAGCATGATGAGGCTCTTCCGAGTTTAAATTTCAGAGAGATAGCTACAGCTCTAAATTGGAGAAAGCATTTACACAGCGAAGCATGCCTCCTAACATCCTCAAGGCACAGAATCCTTGAGCTGCTCAGCTCTCTGTGAATGGCTTCCGGACACTTAAACAAACAAACACCAAGTCTTTAAGAAGTCATTCAAAACCCCCAAATCAGTCTTTTCATAGAGACCCTCCTCAGAGAGAGTCTGTTCTGTGAATTGAGACACTGCTACTCAGTAAAAAAAGCTGAGGAATCTTGAACAGTTCAGGAAAACCACACAGCTTAACCCCATTGTCTGATCTCCTGGAAACTGACAAAATCCAGCCAGGGGACTGCATGAAGCCCACGTTTGTTACCTGCCCATGGGGAAAAAAACCAAGTGGGAAGCACGGAACGGACTGTAGACCTGGACTACTTACGATAGAATGCACCACAAATTAGAGAGGGAAAGGGAGATCAAACTCAAAACAATCACTGAATGGAAAAGCTTGTTGGCTCTGTGCTCCCAAAGCTCATTCTCATGAAGAAGCTGGAGGAAACCAGCTGGCAGGACTTTTGCTCCTGGCACAGAAGTGACAGAAATAAAAGTAATCTACATGACTATAAATGAGGTACTCCAAAGTCAGTAAGAAGGTTTTGATGGTATTCAAAGGTCACTTTCTGCTCATTTTCATTACTGTTACTCTCCTCAGTACTCTTGTGCAATCCATCTAGTACTCTAGATGAGGATACAGTGTTCTAGCATACTGCAATTGATAATGTAATCAAGTCAAATAAATTGATTAAGTAGTTGAATTTTATCTCACCATGCTCTCTTCCAGTTATCACTGATCTGTAAGCCTAGAGAACAGGAGGGGAAGGGGGGGGGGGGGGTGGTGTGTGCAATTACACTTGATCACAGGATTTCATCTCCAAAAGAAATCATTGTTATCCAGTTAGGAATAATCACAAAAGATGCAGTACTAAAAGGTATCAGCATGTAAAAAAGGAAAGAGTAAGAACCTTTCAAAACAGTAGTAGCTCCCGTAGAGAATTGCAAACATGTAGCAAAAAACCCCCAACCAACAACAATAAAAAACCCATACAAAACAAAAAAAAAAAGAGGTGCCTGTTGTTGAAATTTAAAAAGTCTGTTTAAAAGCAGATTAAACATGTCACAAACTTCTTAAAAATACCTCTCTGAACGAAGCAAAGGTTATGGGCTTGCACCAGGGTAACTAGAGAAGGTGATTCAGGCCTGACCAGCACTAAGCAAACCCTGTGCACACTGGCTTAAATAAATACATTTTTAAACAGGATAAATTCTATCTGCTCAGTTACAGAGATTTACCTAAAATAATCTGGAGTTACAAGGCACAGAATGAATTGCTTCCTGCAAGTCAAGGCCGCACCGGAGGCAGAACGTGGCGAGGAGAGGTTACCTCAATGAAACAAGCCTGCAGAGCAGCGTGGCAGGGGCCACTTCTGGAACAGCATTTCTTCTGAGTGCAAAAGACGCAAAGACGCTGCAGGCATCGGCACTTGGTGAAGAAAAAGAGGCAGTCTCGAAGGCTCCTGCAAGCACTGTGCACAGCAGGCATGCTGCTTCACTAGCCACATACACCAGTGTCTGGATCAACCGCAGGTCAGCATCCATAGGCTGCAGTTTGCCGAAGCCGCTGCCGGTACAAGCGCACCGCCTCAGGTACGCAAGAGCTGCAGTTCGTGTCCGCATCAGCGAAGGAAGGCACCGTCCTCTTTGGAGAGGAGAGTCAGGGCACAAATACCAACCTCTGGTATGCATCTGGTATTTTTGCAAGGTCAAATTAACACAAAATCCCTAATGGCCTTGGTTATACATTTTCTCTTATCTGGCTAAAATGAGGCCTTTTTTTATGCCCAGTGGCAGTTTTGCATGTGTGGGAATCACAAGAAAGCAAGTTCTGAATTACCAATTGAGGCTGCATCCGGACAAAGACAGCACTGTCAACTTCAGACAACAAAGCTCAGTCCAGCACCATTGGTTTCACACAAAGTATCTTTGAAGCATGCTGCTTTTATAAAACCAAGCTGTAAGGTTAAGTCTAAGGGAAGTGTCATGCACCCACTCCTCAGCTGGTCCCAGAATCACACATAATGAACAGTGCACATCCTGAAAACAAAAGCCAGCTGCCACAGAGCTGCTAACAAAAGTTAGAAGGTACATAAATAGGACTTCAGTTAAAGGAGTTTATAATAACTGATCACCTAGTAGAGAGGAGAAAACTGCCCAGGTAAACCTATCCAGTGACTGTCTAACTGTTGCAAATGTAACTGAAACCATCATTGAGTTGCCAGGAAGAAACAATGGTTCCTCTAAACAGAGCCTCCACATTTTCTGCCAGTGTCCTCCCAGAAAAACAACAACAGGGATTTGCCATAAAAACCTCGGTGGCCCCACGAACACTGAGCAGTGAAACAGTTAACTCCTCACGAGAAAACAGGCTGCTACCAAGTCTCTGGGATTCATCAGAGGGGAACAAGCTGAACAAAAAAATCTCAGTATGCAAAGTGTTGTCCCAACTACCTCAGTCAGTGTGAGGAGGTAACCGCTTACTTTAGTCACAGGGTGCAAAGTCTGCCTGGAGAGTGAAACAAAAACTCAGATGATGGAAGACTTGCATCTAAACTACTCTTCCACCTCTCCAATTCAAAAGTATGAAAATCGCTCACTGGAGTGATTCATCATTATGCCAAGTTCCTTATATTAGGAGGAATCAGGTCCTGCTTCTATTAATAAAATGATTGCAGGTGTTCCCTGGGTCTCGCTCATTGCATCAAACATGCCTTAGGCTAACTCTTCATATAACTGATCACACTTCACTCCAAGGTGAATCTCAGTAATAGTTCAGGCATTTTTGCATGTAAACAAGTTGTTTTCAAGCTTTAAATTGGCAAATTAAAAGAAAAGGACAACCACCAGACTTGCGTTTGTAAAACAAACAGTAAGTAAGGCATGGGAAAAGCAGCAGCTCAGCTTAAAGCAAAGTTAGCAGAATTTGTGCTTTCCAGCAAATCTAGTAACTGATGGCTATCTGGTAAAGAAGTCTGGCTTCAAAGAAGTCCCTTTTATTTTGCTCCACTAAATAAGGACGATCCCTGGAGAAGCTGGAGACTGGAACTTAAGAAATAAAGTAGATATTTGACCTCTCATTTGGGGAAAAAGAGAAAAAGGAAGGTGAAAAAAAAACAACCCCAACCCCAGAAAGTTCTGTTTCCCTGAAGCAGTAAGACTGCAAGAATACTCATTGCATAAACCATTTCTGCTTAGAGCTGTTAGTGCAAGATGCAAATTTTCAATTCAACTCATTCAAGAGCCCTCCAAGACACTAGTCAATGTTCAACTGTGAACATCCATCACCCAAGGCAACTAGAATAAGACACATTTTCTTGTGTTCTTCTTTGTCACAGGATACAGGACTGCACGCACAGCTTCGGCGAACACCTCTCGAACGCCCTCCTGATTCAGCGCCGAGCACTCCAAATATTTGACCGCTCCAATTTGTTTAGCCAGAGAAGTCCCCTGCTGGGGGGTAGTGGGAGCCAAGCTTTGCTCTTTCAACTTTTTAACTGTTTCCAGGTCATTTCTCAAGTCCCTCTTGGTGCCCACTAAAAGAATGGGAACATTTGGACAGTGGTGAGAAACTTCAGGATGCCACTTGTGCCTGACGTTTGCATAGGAAGAGGGACTACCAATGGAGAAGCAAATGACGAAGACGTTGGTCTGAGGGTAGGAGAGCGTGCGCAGGCGGTCGTACTCCTCCTGCCCCGCAGTATCCCACAGATTCAGGCTAACTGTCCGGCCATCAACAGTCATTTGGGCGCTGTAGTTGTCAAACACAGTAGGGATGTACTCTTCTGGGAAGGCATTGGTGGTATAGCTGATGAGAAGGCAAGTTTTCCCCACGGCACCATCTCCAACAACTACGCACTTGATAGTCTGCATTGTTCACCCAGAAACAGTCCTGCGGGAAGCAAACCAACAGCGTTAGGACAAGGACAGCTACAGCCACCTGAAACACAGGCTTCAGCAAGTGTCACCCCTGCTAGCAAATCTTATCACAGCCAGACAAGCTCAAGAGTCTCAGAAGCCATTGTGAAGAGCTCAGAGGCTAGAAAGACAATAGTGAAATGCAGATAGGAGGAGTTGAGAGCTCAGCAACAACTGGCTACTTTCCAACCGTGTCAGTGGAAATCAGCCAAATTCCCAGAGTCTTGCCTCACTACCATACAACTTCCCAGAGGCAAAGGGTTAAGTCCTTAGAGGTACCTACAAGTAGAACCTCAGAGCCAGTAACAAGATGCTGCCAGTTATAGGGTCACACACATCCTCCAAGATTCACATTTCTTCTCTACAAAGCCTACTGCCTAAGAAGTTTACCACAATAAAAAGTCCAAAAATGATGATAATAATAAACCAAAATCCCCATTGCTGAGCTGCACTGCTGCTGTTTACTGTAATTCACTCCGCTCAGGATGAGTCAAGAAACTGCACTGTTTACAGGACACACAGAGAGCAGCACACCCAAGAAAAGCTGCCCTTTGCAATACAACGAGCCACAGTGCCCAGATTAGAATACAGAAAGAATTTTCCCCAAGAAGCCAAGAACAGATTATTCTCACTAATCAGTGACAGAACAAGCAGACCTTAACAGGCTTGAGCTACAATAAAGCAAGGTTACACTGTAAGTGTATCAAGCATCCTTCCAGGGCAGACTGGGGAATTGTTACATTTGACACCTAGAAGCTTCCCTATACTTTTCCTGAGGTGTGAAGAGTGGGTTTGACAATCAAATGGATATGAAAACTCAGAGAATTCTAAACTTCCATCACATGCACAGTGGGTACTTTGAAAACAGCATGGAGCAACTACAAGCAGTTATGTGTTGTACCTGTGTTTTACGCTGGAGCTGCCACTGCCAGCCTGAACAAGAAGAAACTTGCATCCATCCACCTTCTCGCCCAAATGCCTTTGAGGTACTATCAGGAATCCTCAACTTGCAACCAGCAGCAAATACACTGCTTCAAACAGAAGAAACAAATAGTGGGAGGAACTGGATTGCATGTTCCAGAAAGTCACAGTACCAACATCATCAAAACGGCAACAAGAGCACATGAGAATGAGCAACAGTGAAGTACTTCAGTAAAGTCATGAGGCCCTCCAACTTCCCCTGCAAGATTCAGATGCACAGAAGGCTTTGGGTTGGAAGGGACCTTAAAGATCATCCAGTTCCAAACCCCTGACATGGGCAAGGACACCTCCCACCAGCCCAGGTTGCTCAAGGCCTCATCCAGTCTGGTCTTGAACACCTCCAGGGAGGAGCATCCACAGCCTCCCTGGGTAACCTGTGCCAGTGTCTCACCACCCTCACTGGAAGGAATTCCTCCCTAATCTAATCTGCTGCCCTCGAGTTTCAACCCATTCCCTCTCATCCTGTGACTACAAGCCCCTGTCAAAAGGCCCTGTTCAACAACTCATTACCCTTTAAGTCTCAGCTTTGTTCCATTTGAGATAATCTTTACCCCTACCCACATACTGCTGTTTTCCCACTGGGAGCACCTAATTCTTCTGCACCCAGTGAAAACTGACTTTGGCACATCTCAAGCTATACCACCTGCAGCCACTACAAGAAACAGTGCCTGAGGAAGCATCAATGCATGAACACATACCACTGAAAACCAATCACTGGTGGGAAGCAGTGCAAAAATAATGCTCTAGAAAAGCCCAGCAGGATATTGAAGGGGAAGAATTTGGAGGAAAGCAAGCAGGAAGAAGATGCAGAAGTACTTTATCTTCTCCCAGGCAACCACTAATAGAACAAGAGGACACAGTCTCAAGCTGTGCCAGGGGAGGTTTAGGCTGGATGTTAGGAAGAAGTTCTTCCCAGCAAGAGAGACTGGCCATTGGGATGTGCTGCCCAGGGAGGTGGTGGAGTCACCATCAGTGGAGGTGCTTAGGAAGAGTCTGGCTGAGGCACTTGGTGCCATGGTTTAGTTGATCAGATGGTGTTGGGTGATAGGTTGGACTTGATGATCTCAAAGGTCTCTTCCAACCTGGTTAATTCTATTCTATTGGGTTTTTTTTAATTGCAGAAATAACATTTCTAAAGCCAGGTGAATCACCTGAAAGGAAATCTGGAGAAGACTTTTTGAGCTTTGGAAGGAAAACAAACATCCATGTGATTTTCATCATACACCCAAAAAAAGGGAAAAACAAATCAGTTGTCCTATTTCAAGGCTGCAGCCAAATAGGAAGAGAGATGTGGCTGCAGCTGCACATTGTAAAGGTAAAGTGAAGAGCAGCACTGAGCAGCAAGAGCTGCAGCAGGACTGCAGATATCCCAGAACAGCTGCACCAAGATTTTAATTCAACAGGGCTAGAGAAGTAAAAGGAAAAAAACCTTCTGTCAAAATATCAGGATAAGAGACTTAGAAAGGTTTCTTCAATTTTGGAAACCCCAAGTTGAAACCTCTTGTCATACTAAATTACTTAAAACATTGCAAATTAAACCTTTTTAGCATTTTATGATCAGTAGGGGTTGAACATCAAACACAATACAGTATTTCTGAACACAAAGGACCTAAGTGCTGCAAGTGAACAGTGACGGGAGAGCAGATGAATTTCAACACCACACTTTCTAGCTGAAGATGCAACAACCCTAACTCACCATCCCCATCCCTCCTGCTGCTCTCCCTCTGGGGCAGATCACCACCTGCTCTGAGACACTGCCATGCTCTCCAGCAGCAAAGCTGCCTCCTGAGGTTTCCACATCCTATTTCCCTTTCCCACCTTCCCAGGCAGCATGCTGCTTCCTCAGCAGTGACCACACACTGAGAAAGAGTGAGGAGCTGTTTCATCCAGCTTGCCAAACTGTACCACCACCAACTCTGTTGGCACAGCCAGGCCCAAGGCAGCGACACAGGGACAAACACCAGACACTGCTGTTGCTGCTGTCTGTCACTGACTGCAGTACAGAGAGCGAGCTTTAAAGCTTATTCTTGCATTTGCTTCAAACTACTGCATTATCAGAAGATGCTGTGCCAGAAACTTCAGTGGTAACTAACAGTGCCAGAGCAAAAGGTTTTCTTCCAAATGAGCTATGACACAGATCATTGCTTAGTCAACAAGGAGTGCTATCACAGAGAGGACAGGATTCAGCTGAATACAGGCACCAAAACCTCAACTGTAACAACACAATTCTCATGAAGGATGAGATGCACAAATCCTGTCACACACCCAGTTCCTAACTTCTGAATTAAACAAACTGCAAAGACTCAGCAACAGCTCTCTTCAAAACACAGATTAGAACTTGCACTCCTGTCTGGAGCTTTCCACAGGTACCCCTGAATTCCATCCTGACCTGCAAACAGCAGGCGCCGCTGCCCGCAGCACTCTCACAGCACTAACATCTGCAATTACCTGACTGAGGTTTGGGTTGCAGAAGAGCAACTTTCCAAGCAGGCAACAACTCCATACAAACATGCCAAAGCATGAGGCTATGAACTACACAAACATAATGAAAGAGCTTGCAGGCTTTCATGTATGCCTCTCTGCAGGGCTCCCTCAGGGGAGGCTGTCTGAGGTGAAAGGAACCGCGTGTGGCGTATGCAACACAGGCGAAAGCCAAACAAATGCAGCAGCATACACAAGACTGAGTGCTGAAACACAACATTTGGATTAATTAATTAGAAAAGAGGAGCAAGAAGCTCCCACACTCCACAGACCCATGTGTTACCAGCAGATGTAGCTGGGTTAAAGATTTACATATGGAAGACAAAGGCTTTTTAACTGAAGCCACATCCAAGCAAACACGATTACCCCCGTCAGGCCTTTCCTGCTAAACCCACAGATCACTCTGGGCAGAATTTATCAAGTCTTGTAAACAATTTGCATAGCAATAAAACTCCTATAAGATAGCAAGGAGCTGGGGGTTGCATTTGCATGGAAAATTCTCTTCTGTTTCCCCAGCATCCTTGAACTTCACACTGCATGTTATTTGAACACAAACATATGCTGGGGGGGGGGGGGAGGGGGGAACTCCAAATAAAAAGGCAAAAAAAACCCCACCCCAACATACTCTGAAAACAAAATCACTGTGCTGGGTTGAGGCAGCCCCCTTCCCCACCCCTGGCAACAATCAACACTCAGACAAACGGATTGCAGAAGTGATGGATAGTTTAAATAGAAAGCAGTGAACATTTACAGAAAGCCAAAAGCACAGTGACAAAGAAAGATCCCAAAACAGACCCAGAGAGACCCCATCCCCACCTGAGGGTACACCCAAGACTCCAGGGCTCTTTCTTCCCCCTCCCACTGCTAGGCTACAACAAACATTACCAAGAGCAGGAAAATTAGGGGGTGGGGGGGAGGGGGATTTTGGTAAGCTTCAAAAGAATTTTTGGGGAAAATCTTAAGAGAGAAAAAAACTCCACACACAAGAGATAACAAGAACTGACTGAGGGGAAAATGCACACACCCCAACATTTCACAGGCTTAGAAAGCAGCAACAGAAAGCTGGGCGCCAGCTTCAAAGCCAAGTTTAAAGGTTACTCTGCAAATGAAAGGAGTGAATGGAAAGTCCAAAGTAGAGAAAGACGGGTGGCTTAGTCCTGCCAGAGAAGAGACCTTCATTAAAGGCAGGAGAACATGAAGAGTTCTAGAAGTCCCAGCAGAGTGAAAATACCTGCAAAGAATTTAAAAAGAAGCTCAAACCCAACTGCCCCACAAAGAGATGCTGTGCAAAACCACATAGGTGAGAGCTATTTCTATCTTGTGCAGCAGTGCCTTTGGATGAGAACGTCAGCGTTCCCAAGTGGCTCAGTTTCCTTCTCAGGAGATGCTGCAAAGTCCTGGGGAATGTGCAAGACTTCCACCAACGTGTCAAGACATCATCTGGAGAGCTACTCCCACTCTGACCTAATCACATTATTTTCTGTCTTATGGACATGGGCAGGTTGCTCTCCTATAGCCTAGCTGGATATTTGCTGAGGAAGGTCACGAGTTGGATTCCATCTCTCTTCCCTGCAAGCTGTGCTAAGTGAAATCCTAGAGTAACTTAAATGGTTTGTGGGAAAGGAAAAACTTCCAGATCTTGCCTTTAATATTGCCAAAGGAAAGTTTCTTGTCTGCTGAGAGAAGGCAGAAAACAGTGACAGAAAGCAGGAGACACATGAACCTGAACTACTACTCTGGGGCTTTCTACATTTCTGCTTTTTATACCTCCTGCACTTCAAAAATTTCTGGCAGAGAAACTACATCTTAGCAGGGCATGTCTCTGCCATTGCTACAGTAACACCAGACTCATCTTTATTAGGTGGATTTCAGCTTTGATATTGCTCTTCATTAAGCTCATTTTGACATCTCTTTCTCTTTCCAGTTTGGCCCCAGTTTGGCCCAAGAAAGTGCAGTGGGAGTTCAGCCGGGGCCAGCTGCCCCGAGGTGTGTCGTTATGCTCAGCCACTCCCTTTGATCAATCCCGCCCTGCTCGGCAGGCTCAGACGTTTGATCCACCCTTATCAGAAGCAAGCAGAAGTTAAGAAATCTAAATTACTTGATTGCTCATCTTTGGGTAACAAAAACCAGAGCAGAGGCAGCTCACTCTGGCCACCTGACACGTGAAGCCAGGCACCAGGGGAGCAGCTGTGAGTACACCCTGCTACCCTCACCCGTGCAAAGCAATGAGGGCAGCTTAGCCACCAGAGCTAAGGGCACAGAGAAGGGCTCTCAGCAGTTTCATCTCGACTGTGTTACTATTCCAGAGCAGCTCTGTTTACTTGACATTGTTTTAGGCAAGTGCCAAATGAGTGGACAAATGCCAGACTTGTAGAATACAGGCCAAGAAAGAGTGAAAAAGTTAAATAGAGACCTCATCCCTAACACCCTTCAGCTGTGGATGACCTACTTGGACTTCTCAGTGGCTTTCAAAGTTTTCACACTGCTTTCTGTCCTGCCATTTACCTGCAAAAGAAGCAAAACACAGCAACAGCTTGAGTGGCAGCAGAGGGGAGGAAGAGAAAATACATGTAAAAAAACCCAACGACCAAGGCAAGGCAGATTTCAGCAGCAGAGCAGGAACTGTGCAGTGCACCACGCAGAGCCCCACGTGAACAGCAGGATGGGGGAAGCTTGCTTTCTGCAGAGCTCTGCCTGGGAGTTCAGCTCCCATGCACACACTGCTCATGTCTCACACAAGTGCAATTCTCCCTGGTGGTTCCCTCCATCTGAGTGACCTCCTTCTTTATGGCACAAAAGATTCCTTCCAAGAAATAAAAGAAACCACCCAAAACCTTTCATATAACCTTTTACAACTTCCACCCCTGTTAAATTAAGCTGAAATGAGTTTATCAATTGAAAGATTTGATTGATTGATTGATTTTTGCAGAGGTGAAACACACATAAGCTGTACCATGTCACCAGCACTTCCTAGGGAAGCAGAGTGAAGATGAAGTGGTCTGCATGACGTACTTGGGCACCTCAACCACACAAACCTCAGTGCATCTTACTATAAGGACTCCTGCTCCACATGCCATGGAAGAGCAATGATATCAGTAATCAAATATCAATGACTTTCAAGTCTATTAATCCAATATTATGCTTGTTGGAAAACAAAGATTTCCGAAGAGCATTAGAATCAAGCTCATGAAACAGCAGCATAGCTGTGAAACAACCAAGTACAGCAAGGTGCAGCTGCATCACCAGAGAGGAATCAAAAACCCCAGGACTTCAGTGGATATCTGAATCCCCAGCACGTGAAATGCAACATTTATCCTGCCACAATCAAAAGCTCCACAGCATTAAGCTTTAATTTCCTCCTGAAACCACAAGCAGAAGTATGCATTCATCAAGATGAGGACCCTTCACAATTTATTTCAACACAAGCAACCCTGGCATGCTTTGAGGGTGTGTGCAGTAAAGGTGTAGGACTAGGGGCAGGGACTGCAAGTTCTGTGCCCAGATCCACCATATCCCTCCTGGGTGATAACAAGCAACCTGCAGAGGTCCCAGAAGTCAGTTCATAAAGTGAACAGCATGTGTCCTTCCTACCTTTTAGAGACTCTGGCAAGGCCTTACTCATTACTGCTGGCTTACCAAACAAAACAAACAACAACAGCCAAACAATCAACAAACCCCCAGTACATCAGACATGAAGTGCTGTGAAAAAGCATTAAGCACAGTGTAGGATGAATGATAAATACAAGGATGGTTAGGGGGTGCCTTATGAGGAGAGGCTGAGGGACCTGGGGCTGTTTAGACTGGAAAAGAGAAGATTGAAGAGGGGATTTAATAAATGTTTATCAATAGCTGAGGGCTGGGGGTCAGGAGGGAGGGGACAGGCTCTGCTCACTTCCACCCTGGGATAGGACAAGGAGCAATGGATGAAAGCTGCAGCATGGGAGGTTCCTCCTTAACACAAGGGGGAACTTCTTTGCTCTGAGGGCCACAGAGCACTGGAGCAGGCTGCCCAGAGAGGCTGTGGAGTCTCCTTCTCTGGAGACTTTCAAGGCCTGTCTGGATGTGTTCCTGTGTGACCTGAGCCGGATTGTATGGTCCTGCTCTGGCAGGGGGGTTGGACTCGATGATCTTTGGAGGTCCCTTCCACCCCCTGACATCCTGTGAAATCCAGTGTAAGCATCCCTGGTTCCTATTTGAGATGAAAACCAACAAAAAACCCAAGCCCCACAACTCGGCCTATCTTCCTACCACGTTCTATCAGCTGGCATTCACTGGCATTCTGAACACGAAGGAAAGTTGTAGCAAAGCAAAGACACTATTGCATTTGAAGGGCAATGTGTGTACACCAGGAAAGGCTAAGCTTCTGCCTCAAGAAAGAAAAACATGCTTCTCATTCTCTTGGATTTCTCTTCCTCCACCCCCAAATTTCACTGGAGGGTTAAAAAAAAAACCGCATTTGGTCAATCAGTTCAGGTTCCAAAGTGTCTTTAAGTAGTTTTGTTCCAATTTAACCAGGAGTTAAAGCCTGCACCCAGCGTGTGCTGCAGCACGGTTTCTGTGCTACCTCATGGCAACATTTGTAAGTCTCACTTGCATCAAGCACGGCAGTTACAAGTGGCAAAGTCTCTCAGCCCTCCACAGTTACACACAGGAAAGTTAAAAAGAAACAAACCAAACGAAAGACCAGAAACAGCAAAAAAAACCCCACTCCCTTTAAAGGCATTTTATACCAAACTGTGTGGAAACACTTTGGACTGGAAAAAAAAACATAAAAATTATAGCTTCATCTCATATCAGTAAATCAAAGTGGTCATTCAGCTCCCTCCTACAAATGGCAGACCGTGTGTTTTATTGTTCCCCAAGACCACAGAACCACAGAACTTTAGGGGTTGGAAGGGACCTCCAGGGATCATCCAGTCCAAGCCCCTGCCAGAGCAGGGTCACCCAGGACCACATCCAGGTGGGGCTGGAAAGTCACCAGAGCAGGAGACTCCACAACCTCTCTGGGCAGCCTGCTCCAGGCCTCCAGCACCCTCACAGGGACAAAGTTTTCCCTCCCATCCCTGTGGCACCTCCTCTGCTCCAGCTTGCCCCCAGTACCCCTTGTGCTGTCCTTGGACATCCCTGAGCAGAGCCTGGCTCCAGCTCTGAACAGCTTTATCACCACCAACGAGGGAACGCCCCCAGCTGTCCTCACAGGGAGATGTTCCACTGCCTGCAGCAGCTCTGTGGCTATGCACTGGATGCTTTCAAGCAGTTCCATGAGGTCCTTCTGGAACTGAGGGGCCCAGAACTAGACACAATATTCCAGATGTGGCCTTACCAGAGCAGAGGACAGGAGAGGAGAACCTGTACAACTCCTTTTAAAACCAATTTACAGCATCTTCTTTATGGAAATAGTAAGCTAAACTGCCCAAAATGTCTCGTAAGCTTGAGTTGCCTATAGAAAAATGTGTGTGCAGCTGAATGTTGGAACCCTGGCCGAGCAGAGGCCTCCTGCTCTGTATTTTCTGTGCATTTTGCACATGCTGGCAGCACAGGGGACACTTTGAGAACATTCAAGGCTTTTTTTACAGCTGAAGAGTAAATACAACGGGGATCACAAGTGTTCATAAAGGGTAAAGGAGTAAAGAAACTGAGTACCCTGATGCTCTTATCAAAAAGAAGAGCAGAGAGAGCAAATTAAATCTGAAGGAGGAAGCTTCAGAACAACTAGAGGTAGCATTTCTTCTTAGGGTTTGAGGTTAAGCTCAGAATTCTGCAGGACAGGATGTTACAAACATTGACGTTTTACAGGACTCAGGAAGAGAACTGTCGGTCTTAGGCAAGAGCTCCACAGCAGCTGCTGAACGAGACAACTCCTGCGACTCCTGAAGCCCCTCAGCGCTCACATTTTAGCTCATAACTTTGCTCTACTTTTCCAGAACCAACGATTTGGCAGGTTTTAGAGAGCGGAACAAACAGCAAACGATCAAAACCAGATCTGACGTAGGTATCCTTGCAAAGGAAGAGCCACCCTGGGCACCGAAGAGAGATCTTTAGAAAAGGCTAACTCATCACACGTCGACCTTTTATTATATCCTCTGGGAGCAGAGGTCGCCTTCAATTCGTCACGGCGAGCCACGGTTAATATGGATTAACATCAGCCTGACTTTAGAACAGCCCAGCCCGACCCGCCGAGCTTGCGGAAGAGCAGGACCTGTCCACGGGGCCATTCCAGCTTCCCGCCCATCGCTGAGAGAGGAATGGGGACAGAGACAAGCCCGCTTCAAAACGCTCCCCTTCGCCCTACGCCTCCAGCATCCTCGTTCCCCCCGAGGCGCACATCCAGCCCCACAAAGCCCGCTGAGCAGCGGGACCCACAGGCCACCCCCCGCAGCCTCCGGAAACCCTGCGGCGGGGCGCCGACCACCGCGCGCCTCCCGAGCGCGCCCTGCCCCGCGGCGGGGCCGGGCTGCTTCCTCCGCGGGACAGCTGCCGAGAGGCCGAGAGCAGCGCACCAACAGCCCCCGCGGGAAGGAAGCCGTGGCTGATGAAGCTGCCAGGCCGGCAAAGGCCGGCACCGGGCCCGGGCCGCCGCCCCGCTCGCAGGGAGGGTGTCCGGAGGCGGAGGATCTTCCTCCCCGGAGCGGCGCCTGACCCGAGCCTCGCCCGGCAGCAAGGCTGCGAAGCCCCCGTAGATATGCGGGATGCCCGCGGCCCGCGCAGGCCGCGCCCCCGGCTCCCGCACCTCGGCTTACATTACGGCCCCTCAGAACGCGCCCCGGGCCGCAGCACGGCCCGCGGGGAGCCCGGGCCGCCGCCCTCCGGCGCCGCACTCACCTCCCGCGCCGCCGGCGGCCGCTACTCCCGTGGCGGCGGCAGCGGAGCCCGCAGCGCAGCCTGCAGCGGTGCCCGCGCTCGGCCGCACCCCGCCGCTGCCTCTCCCCCCGCCGCGCGCACGCGCCACGCGCCCGCCGCGCGCACGCGCCCTCTGCCCCGCCGCCGCCCCCGCCCGGCCCACGAGGGGGCGCCGCCGCCGCCGCCGCCGGTGGGGGACTGCGTGACCCTTCCCGGCGCAGAGGTCGGCGGGAGGGAGCTGTGGTCCGCGCCGTGCCCCCTCCGCCTGCCGGGCTCCAACACCCGAACGTTTCAGAGCATCGGCAAACGGCGCACGGCGCA
The DNA here is from genome assembly GCF_026170545.1 of Melanerpes formicivorus. Classification (NCBI taxonomy): domain Eukaryota; kingdom Metazoa; phylum Chordata; class Aves; order Piciformes; family Picidae; genus Melanerpes; species Melanerpes formicivorus. The sequence goes on along the minus strand of NW_027142425.1, from coordinate 1,983,987 downwards.
CTCCGCTCCCCTCCCCTCCCCAGCGCTGAGACGTGCCCCACAGGCACACTGCTCCCGGGCATCCCCCGCGCCTCAGCGAGCGGCATCGGCCTCTCGCACCCGCGCGGTTTCGGGTTCCTGCTGGCGCTGCAGGCAGCGCTGCCATTTCCTTCATGCCCACACTTGCCACCTCTCTTAGCAGCTCCCGGGCCCAGCTTGCCCCTGCCTCAGCAAGATGTGGGGGGACAAAGCTCAGCTCACCCTGCAGCACCAGGGCTCTGCATCCCCCAGGGTCAGGCAGAATGCACTAGCCTCAAGGAGACCTGGGCACAGGGACAGGGTGTTGGAGGTGCACACAAGGGTCTCTTCCCCTTGTCCTGCCCGGGTCACGCACAGGATCAAGAAAGAAAGATGGCAGGGTTCAACCCACCGACGTTTCTCAAGCACCCATCACGAATTTCAGAGTATCACCTTTGCTCTGGATTTTTATTGCCCCTTCTGCCCAGGAGACAGGGCGTGCTGCAGCCTGCATACCAGTCTGGTCTGGGGCTGTTCCTCTGGACTCTCAGCTGCTTGGTGTTCCCATCTCCAGCTCCTCATCTTCCTCCTCTGACCAGCTCAAGCTGTCATCTGAGTCCTCCTCCTGTGCTGCCCAGAGCTCTTCTGCATTGGTAGCTTCTTTCTGCTCGCCAGAGGAGTGCAACCTGTTCTGGAGTAGCTCCAGCCTGGCCCATGAGCCAGGGCTGGCTTTGCAAAGCATGATCTCCACCTTGCTAGGAACCATGCTCACAAAGCTCTTCTCTGTTTTGATGACCTAAAGAGAGGGAAACGTACAATGAACCGGGCAGGGGAGGGCAGGCAGCACATGTCCATCCTTACTGCAGAGCTCTGCCAGAGGAGCAGAGAGGACAAATCTCCCCTCATGTGCCAGGAAGCAGAGCGGGTTCCAGATGAGCTTCACAGTATCACAGCTAAACAGCAAGGGCTGCACTGGTGCAGAGTTCTGGAGGGATCAGCTAGGTGCACCCACGTGCAGGGCTGTGGCACAGCACCCTGCCCACAGCAGAGCTGTGCTGAGGCGCAGGCATGCCCGGACTGAGCAGCGCTCTGCTACCTGCAGGCACAGGCTGCACACGTGGGAGAAGAAGGCAAGAAATGCACATGCAAATTGCTGAGGGTCACTGCTCCTCACAGCCAGTAAGCAGCTGGGAAATCAGCGAGTCTCTGCCCTCCCACTGCTGCCTGCTTGAAGACACAGCAGAATTGCAGGGGGACCTGCTGGGGCCTGAGACTGGGACCTGCTAGGGCAAGGACCTTCTGGGGCAGTCTAGAACCAAACTCAGAATGCTTACAGAGCTGGCACTGACATCCAGCTCTGCTTTTAGTCCAGGACTGATTGGTGCAACCACCAGGAGCCTGTGAAAAAGCTCTCTTCACAATCTGTAAGGCATTTCCCAGCAGAAGTGGTTATAAATGGTGGTACCTGAGTGACCTGGCTCCTAGATGACCTCAGCAAGAGCAAGTCAGCACTGTGGCAGAGCGTAGTTTAGGATGCCTCAGATAGTGCAGGGCAGTTAGATGGGCACTGAGCTCAGGCACAGTCCTGGCATGGCTCTCAGGGGGTGCTACCACTATGGGATCAACAGATAAAAACCTATTGCCCCCTCAGCCTTTGCTGCTATAGAAAACTGGAACCTTGGAGGCAAACTAAGTTCTCTCTGCTGTGCCATGGTGGACCCAAAGCTTCAAGAGCTGTCAATGAACCACAGCAAGGCAGGGAGTGTGAAGCCGCTGGAGTTTCACACGCGCCATCCAGGGACGAGGCGGCGTCCGGGAGGGCCACGGTGCTCCCGTGCAGTAATCTTGTCAAAGTCTGTCTCATACTCCATGCACTGGAAGTACTGTGCAGAAATTGCAGCAACAACTGTTTGCTGCTTTTCCAAAAGTCAGAGAATCCTGACCATGCAGAGAGCAATTTTCCCTCCTGGGAGCCTGTGTCTTGGGCTGCAGATGATTCTCCCAGAGCGCAGGCTGCCTTGCACCACTGCAGCCCAGCCCCACGCATACTGGAACAGGGACTGAAGTAAACAGGATCTTACCCCCCAGAGATCCATTTCTGCCTGGAAAATCTTATTTCCTTCACAGGTGATGTGAATCTCAAGCTGAAAGATCAATAGACAATTATCTGAACCGGCAGCATGCCACTGTCAGAGCTCTTCCCCCAGGCAGCATAGCTGCCTTCCAGCACTGTAGCATCCCACATCCTGCTTCCACGAACAGTCTGGTGATCCCCTCAGCACCTGGGAGCACTTCACCTCCCTCAGAGCAGGTTCCCTCAGAGCTCCCTCAGAGCCAGGTTCACCTCTGCCACCAGCTGGGGGAATCAATGCCTTCAAAGCCACCTGCTGAGGCTGAAAGCCACTGAGCCAGACTGGCCAGGCAGACACTGCTGCAGCAGCAGCAAAGTTGCCAGGCTCCCAGCCTGGGGACAGTGGGTCAGCAGTGCCAACTCCTGCTGTAGCAACAGACTAAACAGGCCACCAAAGACTGCCAGGCGCTCAGCCCTCTCCAGGCTGCTGGCTCTTCCAAATCAGGTGCCACGGAAGCATGCACTCCTAGCCCAGTTCTGTCAGCCCCACTCACCACAGTGCTGTTGGCTTTCACACTGCTGAGAGCGGGCAGGGGGTTCTTGGCGTAGACAGTAACCACCACCTGGCTGCTGGTTTGGTGCCAGTCCTGCCGGCATGACACCACCTTCTGGTCCTGCCAGGGAGAGGAACCTCTCACTGCACTGCATACAGCCTTAGCACACCCCACACAGCAGGGAGCTCTGTGCCTGAGCATGCTGCTTTGCACATCTTCAGAGTGCCAGCCGAGGCTGGCATCGGTGCCAGCTGAGGTGGCCATCAGCTAAGCAAAATCAAGCTCTGCCTATTGTGCAGGTTTATGAGGGGAAGTGGTTCCTGCAAGAAGTGTTCCTGCAAAGATGGCCAGCCCCTGCCAGGCTGTCTCATGCAACATGGGGCATCTTGGGGCTGCTCCAGAGAGGTGTGTTAAGACCAGAGATATCCCCTTCTTGTTCCTGAGTCACCTTGCTGTGCCCAAGCTCAGAGACAGGCTCTGGTGCAGTTGGAAACTTGGTCTGGAGGGCAGTGCAGGGACAGTTGCTGGACATGGATCATGCCACCACGCTAAATTTGGGAGACAGATGAGCTGCAACTGGCCACGTTTCACCTTTCCCCCACAAGACTCCCACCTGATCAGTGCCACTGGCAGCTGTGGCCTCACCAGGACTTTCAGAGCAACACCAGGAGATGGATCCCCTGCATCCCTTAGCATTGCTGACCAAAGAAATGCCCCAGGAGGAATCCCAGCACGGGTGCAAGCACAAAACATCTGCATCACAACATCACACTTTGCAACCTCCTTTACATCCACTAAATGTTTTCTGCTCCAGGACAAAGAACAGGCTGGGCTCAGAGAGGGTTGCTCAGAGCAGTGCAGATTGAGGGGACCGTGATGCACTCTCAGGGATATCCTGGGTCACTTTTGCCAGCTAAGCCTGTTTGCAGACAAGAGCTTTCCTGAGGAAACACACACATTATTAGGAACTGGGATTTTTTCCCCATTGCCCTGCCACAGTACCATGTTGCTGTGTAGGTGAGGGCCCTCCTGGGAAGCAGTTGCAGAGCAAAAGTTCCATTGAAACCAAACTGAGTTATCTGCACTCCTCTGTCAAAACTGCTGGGCCTTTTCTCTGGGGTTTTCCTGTGCTCAACTGTCTGCCCCTCTGTGAGAGCCTGCAGCCATGCCTGGGGCCAGGTCTTGCCTCATTCAGGGGTGTGAGAGCTGAGACAGGTTGTGGCTGCAGAGCAGCACTTTAACCATCGGATGGGTGAACGTTAAGTGTTCAACACCATACAGTCATGTCAGCAGTTAGGACAACAGAGAACTAAATGCACAGCCCCAGGTGAATGCAGAGCGAGGGAAGCAGCACTCCCCAGGTGCCAGTAGTGGCACTTTGCTCACACAAGTCACACCTGCCAAGAGCCTCCTTACCCCCCTGCCCTTCCAGCAGTGTGTCCCGCTGCTGCAGCCCGGCTGCTCCAGGAAGGCGCTGAAGTCTGTCGTCTTGATTCCACAGCAGCTCCAGTACTTCATCCTGGGGAGAGCAGGTGACCTGAGCAGGGACTGCCCACAGGAGCAGGAGAGGGGACCACAGCATACTTCAAAGTGGTGGGGGAGAAGGGCTCATAGCCAGCAGCTCCCCCTGCCCACCTGTCACCCAGGGGAGTGTCACCCATGACTGCATCAGCCATGCTGCTGAGGCCACACAACCTTGTGATACAACACCTGCAGTCCCCATCAGTGTCAGTTTGCAATCCAGTGAAGGGTTGTTTCTTACCCCTCATGGAAGACAGGAACACCAGGATGGAAATTACAAACCTCCATGTTGCTCTCAGGGCCCTGGTAGGTCTGTGGAGTAAGCAGCAGAGGAAACTTTGGGCTGTGCCTCCGGCCCTGCACAGCATGGCGCAGCCAGGCACCCACCCATCGGTGCCCATCCCTTCACAGGGACAACACAATGCCCAATGTCACCCTTCCACTGGGTCCAGTATCTGTGAGGACTTACTCTGGGACTATGCCCAGCCAGCAGCCTGCCACTGCTCCCTGCCAGCAGGGCAGCCCAGCTGGCCTCAGCAGGACCTCAGTGTTATTCTCTCAACCCTGGCAGCAGCCCTTTCCATGTGAAGTCTCCCAAACAGAGCCTGGTGCCAGCCCAGGGCTGGGCAGCAGTGGGACATTGGGCATCACAGAAACTCGCTTTGAGGTGCAAGGGGCTGTTCAGCCATCCTGCCCTTTTCCCTCCTTCCCAGAGCATGTCAGTCATGTCCTTATCCACTTTTTGCTCCCTTGCTTGCTCCCCCCTCTGCCGCCTTCCCAGGTTGCTGACCCTCCTGCAGCTCACTCCCTCAGGCACACACCTGGAGGCAGGCAGATAGCCCTGCACAAGGTGGCCTTGAGACAAGGTAGGAAAGCTGTCCTGCATCCATCAGTGCAGGTGGGAATTGTTCCATGGGCATTTCACCCAGGTGCCCATCTCTGTCACATGTGCTATAGTGCATTGCAGTGAGCAGCAGGGAGTGCTGCACCCCCAGTGCAGGGGTGTGGCTGGGAGATGACAGAGGCAACCAGTCCAAGAACTGCATTATTGAGCTGATGGGCACTGCCACCTCCCACTCCACCTGGCCCCCTGCTCCACACTTGGTGTCATCTGGGAAATGACCCCCCCCCAGCCAGGTGGTGCAGACAGTGCAAAGATGAGACCCTGCCAGTTACTCACCGCCTTGCAGGCTGCATTGGTGCAGGTGGTGCCAGCTCTCACCTGGCCAGCTGCCTCCCCTGAGAAGGCAACACAGCCTCACACCAGGGCATGTACTATATGCACCTGCCCCAAACCCTCCCTGCAGCCCCACTGCCAGCTCCCCAGCTTGGCACACACAGCCCTGCAGCACAGCCCATTGCAATGCCCCACCGAGTGGCAGCTCTGGGTCTGCAGGTGGCTGAGCTTGCAGCACCCCCTGCCCTGTGCCCAGCAAGCCCCAGGCTGAACTGGTCCTGTGCAACCCCCCTGCTGTCCACCAGCTCATCACTACCTGCACAGCCGCCCTCAGGTGCCTCAGCCTTGGAGGACAGGTTCAGTTTCTCCAGTGCCTGCTCCAGAGACCTGGACACTTTGATTGGCAGCAGCTGTCTTGGCTCATCAGAGCTGGGAAACATCAGCAGCAAAGGCCAAGTGGGGTTTTGGTGCAATTAAGGTTTCTTTATCTCTGCTGAGGAAGCATCAGGGCAGCAGGCATGCAGAAGCAGCAGCACAGCCAGGGGACACTGCTAGCTGAGGCCAGCTCACCTTGGTCTTTCCCGCTGCATCTTCTCAGCTGATTTTGGTCCTTGGACTATGAGCTCCTTCGCTGCTTTGGTCTTCTGCCCATCTGAGATCTCTTGGCTAGAAGGCTCAGGAGGCTTCTCCTTGCTATGAAACCCCTTTGTGCATCCCTGAGCAGCAGAAGCAAGCCTGATGCCTGCTTTCCCCTCCCTAACCTGGTAGCTGCTTCCAAACCCCACAAGTTTCCATGCTCTGGCGGCTCCATATCCTGCAGGGATGGGCTCTGACCCAGCCCAAGGGCAGGGGCTGTGTCTACAGAGATTTCCAGAGACAAGACAGCATGGCAGCCTCACTGGGGCCATGGCACAGAAGTCTCAGCTCTGCTGCACCCCAGCTCAGCAGCTGAAGGGCAGTGAGTCTCCTCACATCCTAGGCCTCGGATATTCATAGCTGTGCTAGCACTGGAGGCCTTTGTGTGCTTCCCACAGGATCCTAGTGGAGGACCTCAGCCCCCTCTAACATCCTTCTCTGGGAGCCCTGGCCACAGGCTTTGGGAGCAGCACCTTTGCTTGCAGGCTTCTTAGAAGCAGACAGAAAATCCTCTGCCAACAGTCTAGAGGGCAGCCTTGGCATGGGATGGGGATGGGACAGGACAGGGGCAAGGAGAAGAGGATGGAGAGAGCAGTGGGAGCACTTGGGATGGGGTGAGTCACTCACCTTGATGGAGAGAAATTCAGAGAAGTCTGTCGTGCGCTTCTTGCAGCAAGACCAGCCCTGGGCACCGGCAGGTAACAAACTGGTCAGGTGTGGGCAGCCCTGCTGGGCACAGGGTCTCTCTCTGCAGCCCCAGCTCCTGCCCTACTCACCTTTAGGGCATCATGAAAGATGGGGACACCCGGGTGATACAGGCATGAATCTGGAGAGGGAACATGAGGCAGAACCTTTTAGAAGGAGCAATCCTCGGGCCTGGCAGACCCTAAGCCACCTGCTGCCGGTCTGGGCTGGGCTCAGCCCTGCTCAGCAGCTCAGGCTGCAGCGCGGCAGCCGAGGCCGCGGGCTGGGAAGGTGCCGGGGCTCTCACCCGGGCCCGGGGCGAGGCGGAGCTGCCCCCTTACCCTTGGTGTTGTGCTGAGGATCAAACCTCTGCCCGCAGCCCTTGTTGTAGCACAGCGACGCCATGGCCCCGGCGCACTCGCAGCGTCCTTCACTGCTGCCCGCTGAATCCCATCGCCCCTGCCCGGGCTCGCCCCCGCCGCTTCCCCGCCGCCGCCGGGGGGTGGCTTTGCCTATCTTTGGAGGCGGGCGGAGGCTGTAATTGGAGAGCGGGCTAAAGATGGATACAGCAGCTCAGCAGCTGGGACCCAGTGCCCAGAGACATTGCTGCCCTACCCCTGCTCCTGACAGAGGGAATGGGCACTGCAGGGTGGCTCCACACCTGGGGTGAGCAGAGGGCCTCCCAGTGCCTGCCGTCCTAGCAGCACCTGGCACGGAGGCATTGGTGCCACCCCAGGGCCCAGGCTTGGCCTGGGGCACCCTGCAGCTTCTCTGGAACAACTGTTCTCAGCCCCTGCAGCATTTATAGAAGCAGCTGAAAGTTTCCTAAATAAGGGAAGAGACTTCCTGGAATCCCAGGGCAAAACCTGTGCTGACCTCCCCCAGCCCCAGAAGGCACAACCATTGCCTAGACAGAGGCACAGGGAGCAAAGCAGTGTGTGGGGCCAGGACATCCTTCAATATAGCCCTGTGCTACCCACAGCTGACATCTGTCCCCTGGCAGATCGTTGCAGAGCATAAAATGTCAAATGGGCTCTCTTGGAGACAGGAGGGCTTTGCTTGAACTCCCTGCTCCCATTCTGGAACCCAAGGGTTTTCCTCTGCAAACAGGAAGCTTTCTTGAGGTCAGAGGTTTTGCTTAGTTCCTACAGGCAGCTAACCCAAGGATTATTCTCTTTCTGTTCCTGTTTGCAGAGGCAGCTGTTTCCTGGGTGCTGCCCCAAGCTGCCAGAGCACACAGCTTTTGCAAAGCATTTCTGCTCAGACCCTGGCTGGCACTGCCAGACAATCCAAAGGGCAGGTCCTGCAGGCAGCAGCTGCCCAGGGAGTGTGCTCAGGAGGGAAACCCACGGGGTCTGCCATGGCTGATGTAACCCCATCTTTGTCCCACAACATTTGACCTGGTTTAACACCCTACAGCAGCCTGTGGGATCTGCTACAGGGGATCTCCAGGGTATCTCCAAAGTCCAGAGTGAGGATGAACGCTTGCCAGAATCCTGAAGCTCACTAGGGAGATGACTCTGGACTATTTCACTCTGCCCTGCTGCTCCACTTAACATCCACACCTTGAGACACCCCAGCCAGCAGTGCTGGTCTTTTCCTTGTCATCTGCTTAGCAAAGAAGATGGTCCCACTGGAGGGAAGGACACCTATCACCACTAGGCTGTCTTGGACCTGGGCAGACTACGTCTATCCCAACATCCAAGCCACAAGCTAGAAGGAAAACACGAGGGCACTGGGGAGCTGTCACACCAGCATGAGGCACTTGACTTCAAGCTGATACCTCTCTTGAAGGACTTCAGTGCCTCAGGACTTAATAAATGACCAAATGATCCCCAAGGTGGGCATTCAGAGCTTCTGCTTAGGCTGGAGGGATTGCCTAGGACCTGTGCAGCTGGGCAGAGCCCTGTGACAGAAGAATTTATGATCCCAGGGGCTGAGCGGTGCTACGTGGTTTCAGATCTCCTTGTCCTTTGCGCAAGCTGTCAGCAAAGATGCAGCTGTCACCACCCGTGCAGCCCAGAAGCTGGAGCTCAGGTTACCTCACATGCCTCCAAGGGAACACCAAGAGGATGCTGTGGCTGACCCCTATACTGGGGCTCAACCCAGAGGGACCAGCAGGTAGCTGAGGGGACTGCAGCTGAGCAGAGCCCTCTCAGCACCCAGAGCAGCAGCAGGCAGCCAAGAGCATGCAGCAGCACTGCTCTGCACTCCCATCTTTGCTGCACTGCTGCAAATGTCTGCAGGGAACAAGGTGGCTCTAAAGACACAGGACAGTGACATACAGTCAGTTGGGGTGTCCACTGTTCCTGGCCCAAGGGGAGGCTTTCCGTGGAGGACGAGGTGACAAAGTGCAGCCTGGGAGACTAGCATGACACCCACCATGAAACAGAGGAGCTCCAGGGAAACCACTGGGTCAGCCACCAGCCCTGATACAGCTGCTGCTTTAGGAATCATGAGTGAGAGGAGATAAAGTTTAGGAGATAGCAAAGAGCATGCTGGACTGCACGCCCATCACACAGCATCTGCTCTGAAGCTGAGGCTTCTGCCTGCAGTTGTGCCACAGGACTGCATTGCTGAGTCCAGCCTGCTTCTGGGGTGGAGCTGCAAATAAGGCAGAAGCCACAGGAGGTGGCCAAGCAGGGGCAGTTGTGACCCACACCTCTGAAAGAGCTTGCAAGGAATGGGTTGAGAATTAAAAATAAAGCTTGTTTTGATACTTAACAGAACACAAAGAAGGTAGGAAAAAAAGGACCAAATCATACTCAAACCCAACTAATGTGTTTGTTCTTGAGCAGGGGCAGTGTAAGCCCACTCACCATGCACAAGCAAGCATTCCCTTCTGCACGCTGGCTGGACCTCAGCACATCAGACCTGTGCTGGTCTCTGGAGCTGGACTCACCTCACCTAAGCAGTGCAAACCCCAAAGTGCTTCAGCAGAATCCAGCATCTGGAAGTGCTCTGGAGCTAGGCAGCCTTGCTTTCTCCTCTGCTCAGCCCTAAACGCGTCTGCACTGCAAGCAGCCCACGACGCCATTTCCTCCTGCAGGCCTCTGCAAACCTTAGCAGTGGTTTGCTTTACAATTTCCTTGCTAGAACCTCAGCCACAGGTTTTCAGTTTCCCTCACAGCAAGTGAGATTGGTTGCCTCCAGCATTCACATCACAGTGGAGTTTGTTTTCCTCCTTTGCTGTCATTGGATCTTTAATTTCCACCTTGTCTGTGTTTTGAGGGACTTTTGAGCAGTGCAAGTCCCCATTTCACACACCCTGCTCCTGTAGCCCTTTTCTCACAAGGAAAGGCAGTAACCAGCCCCATCAATACTTGGACAGGATTGAGGCAGCAGCAGAGCTCTGCATTTCCCTAAGGCAGCAACTTCTCTTTTGACTCCTTAAATGCCAGCTGAGCAGAGGGCAGAAGAATGAGACAATGCAGACACTTGGCTACATCTTCAGTTTCTCCTCCCTTGAAATGAAATGATCCGCTTTACCAAACATTAGTGCACATCTGCCAGCCGTGGTCCAGACACGGGCCACAAGAACAGATGAATCTTCTCCACAGAAAAGCTAATCAGCATTCTTGCCACCTTGGGATTTTGCAGTATTTGTCCATTCTAGCAAATGTGCCAGGTGAAAAACATCACCAAACTCTTCATACTGTATGGACAGGCAAGTCACAACACTCTGACAGCCACCAGGAAGTACTGTGTCACCTCAGCAAGCCAGCAACCTCTGCTGCTGCTTTCAAATGTGGAAAACAAAATAAAAGCAGCAGACCTGGGGCTGTTCAGCCTGGAGAAGAGAGGGCTCCAGGGAGACCTTAGAGCTGCTTTTCAGTATCTGCAGGGAACGTCCAGGCAGGCTGGGGAGGGACTGTTCAGAAGGGCCTGTGGGGATAGGATGAGGGACAATGGTTTGGAACTGGAGCAGGGCAGAGTTAGGTTGGACATCAGGAGGAAGTGAGGGTGGTGAGACACTGGAACAGGCTGCCCAGGGATGTGTGGCCAGCAGGAGCAGGGAAGTCATTGTGCCCTGTACTCCACGTTGGTTAGACCGCACTTTGAGTCCTGTGTTCAGTTCTGGGCTCCTCGGTTTAGGAAGGACATCAAAACACTTGAAGGTGTCCAGAGAAGGGCAATGAGGCAGGTGAGAGGCCTTGAGCACAGCCCTGTGAGGAGAGGCTGAGGGAGCTGGGGTTGTTTAGCCTGGAGAAGAGGAGGCTCAGGGGTGACCTCATTGCCCTCTACAACTATCTACAACTACCTGAAGGGAGGTTGTAGCCAGGAAGGGGTTGGTCTCTTCTCCCAGGCACCCAGCACCAGAACAAGGGGACACAGTCTCAAGCTGCACCAGGGGAAGTTTAGGCTGGAGGTGAGGGGAAAGTTCTTCACTGAGAGAGTCATTCATCATTGGAATGTGCTGCCCAGGGAAGTAGTGGAGTCCCCATCCCTGGAGATGTTCAAGAGGGGATTTGACATGGCACTTGATGCCATGGTCTAGTCATGAGGTCTGTGGTGACAGGTTGGACTTGATGATCTTTGAGGTCTCTTCCAACCTTAGTGATACTGTGGTTGAGGCCCCACCCCTGGATAAATTCAAGGGCAGCCTTACTGTGTCCCTGTGCAGCCTGCTCTAGTGGGAGGTGTTCCTGCTGCCTGCAGGAGGGTTGGACAAGACGCCCTTGGAGGCTCCCTTCCAACCTGATGCAGCCTGTGAACGTTCTCTTCTCAAAGAGAAGAAAAACAACAACTTTTGTTGCTGCTCTTCAGCTTGATTCACTCCACTCCCTATGTGCACACTTTCATTCAAAAAAAAAAGAGGCAACACACCAGATAAAAAAAGCTTAAAATCCACTTTAATAATGCATTCCTGGAACATTCCTCAAACTCAGCCTTGTTAGTGGAACAATTACAGCTCGTGTTCAAACAGTTTACACTAAATGAAAGGAAATCTTGTAGTACTTCTACACAAAAGACAGGCAAGGTTAGGATTATACAAACAGTTGGTTGTTTTTTTTTTTCCCCCCTCCTCTTTTCAGTTAAATCTTCAGCATAAGATACAGGATCTGTGTCCAATAGATTGTACTTTACTACGAGTAAAAATAAACAGCGATACAACACGTTATCAAACCCCCCCACCCCACCCCCCCCGTCCAAACAAGAGCCTCCCAGCCATTCAGGCTGCACCTGACAGTCAACTATTTGAAAGGAAGAGATGGTCCAGATAAAAAGAATAGCTACAAGGTAGGAGAATAATAGTAATTAAAAAAAAACAAAAGAAAAGAAAACAAAAAACCCCCCAAAAACAAACAACAGAAACATCTCCCCCAGTTCACTACGTGATGGATCATTTGGAACTATAGAAATTCACAGGGGATCATGGGAGCTGCCAAGTGCCCAGATGCTGCCCTAGTTCTTCTCCAGAGACTTCCCTGTGCTCTTAAGTAAGATCCTCTACACTAACAAATCCAAGACATACTGCAAGTTTATCTAGCTAAGCCTCGGGACTCTGGCTGCAAACAGGAAACCTGGCATGGTCATGGCATCAGGGTCCTTGGCAGATTTCACCATTCCTCAACCACCACAGCAGCCTCCCAGAATCCATTTTCACATTGAAATTACAGGAATGCACCACATGAACTTTTCTAACCCCCTTACCAGTCAACTGCACTCCCCTTGTCCTAGAGTGGCTTTATCAAAACAGGCCCTGATTAATTATTTTTAGTATCTCCCCCTCCCCAAGCGGAGCCCTGCGAGGCCTGCCAAGATTCCTTTCCTCTTTGGGGCGTGTGCAGGGGATAGCTTAATCCTGTTAGTATCTGCGACGCTTGTTGGGGCCGAAGTCGCCCCCTGGGTTTCCTCTGTTGAAGGCAGGTGGGTTGCCCCCCATGGCTCCAAGGCCTTCCATTGCGCTGCCCTGCCCAAAGCGATCTGCTGGCGGTGGAGGAGTCTTGCGGGGAGGAGAGAAGCAGGAGAGGCAAGGAGGGAAAATGAGAAGCAAAGGGCAGTTAAAAGCCAGTCCAGTTCACTGAAATCCCACCAGCATTCCACAATTTGAGCCGACCTTGCTACAAGCTTCCAACCCACCAAAAACATCCCCAAAGCCCCAAAACTGGACTGCCAGGACCACTGCAGGACCACAGGTATCTTTCAGCCAAGTATGCTGGAAGTGTTTGCACTGCCTCACAGCCTGCTGCCCTGATGTGGAGCATGTGAGCAATGCAGCCTGGGAAGGAGAACTTCCCGCTCCCACCACATTCCTCCAGCCAAACTGAAGGCAAAGGAGGAACAGTGCACTGTCAGCACAGCACTGCTGCACTCCAGCACACACTGCGCCAAACTCCAAGATCAGCCTGCAATGCTGGTCCTGTACCCTGATTGTATCCTGTTATTTCCATGCTTTTGACTCTCCTTCCTCCTAGCCAGGCATGAACCATGACACCTAGAGATGAAAAATTCATTATATTTTCCTGTAGGACACAGGAGGTGGGGAGATTGAGGCTGGAGGTGAGGAGGAAGTTCTTCCCCATGAGAGTGGTGAAGCCCTGGAATGGGTTGTCCAGGGAGGTGGTTGGGGCCCTGTCCCTGGAGGTGTTTAAGCCCAGGCTGGCTGAGGCTCTGGCCAGGCTGATCTAGTGTGGGGTGTCCCTGCCCATGGCAGTGGGGTTGGAACTAGATGATCCTTGTGGTCCCTTCCAACCCTGGCTGACACTATGATACTATGAAAGGGAACTGGAACCACTCCAAACATGCAACATATCTGTATAAGAAGCTGGAACACATGGGCCCAGTAGTTCCTAAACCCCCACCCATGGCCAGGATGGTTTCCAAAAGGACTGCCCATATTTCTGGCCATTACAGAAACAGAAGATTACTTTGTGGTCTAAATGGCATCATACTGCTCTGAACTCCTCTCCATTTCCATTCCTCCCTTCATCTTTCCCATTACTTTCCTTGTGCAGTACACACTCCCTTCACCTAAGCAGCTCCACTGTGCTTACCAATCAGGCACAAAAGCTTGTAGCCACATACAACCAAATCTGTGATGCAATAGCCACAAAAGACCAAGTGGGAGGAGAATTGTTTATTGGACCAGTTGCTCTGAACTGCTAAAGGACACACTTGACTATGACTGCTGCCACTTCTGCTGCTGACTACAAGTGCTGACACTGTGAGTGGATCAATCCTCTGAATGACAGAGGAATGACAGATACCACACAAGCCATGGCCTGCTGTAAAGCTCTACAGTGAAGTTTAAAACAAAATTAAATGTAAAGAATAGAATTAACCAGGTTGGAAAAGACCTTCAAGATCATCAAGTCCAACCTCTCACCCAACACCATCTAATCAACTAAACCATGGCACAAATTGCCTCATCCAGGCTCTTCCTAAACACCTTCAGGGATGGTGACCCCACCACCTCCCTGGGCAGCACATTCCCATGGCCAATCTCTCTTGCTGGGAAGAATTTCTTCCTAACCTCCAGCATAAACCTCCCCTGGCACAGCCTGAGACTGTGTCCTCTTGTTCTGGTGCTGCTTGCCTGGGAGAAGAGACCAACCCCCACCTGACTACAACCTCCCTTCAGGGAGTTGGAGAGAGCAAGAAGGTCTCCCCTGAGCCTCCTCTTCTCCAGGCTAAGCAACCCCAGCTCCCTCAGCCTCTCCTCACAGGGCTGTGCTCCAGACCCCTCCCCAGCTTTGTTGCCCTTCTCTGGACACCTTCCAGCAACTCAAAGAATTCAACTGATTCTTTGCTCTTCACCTCCAAAGCAAATCAGCTGAACTCAAGTTTTACCATACCATTGCCTTATTCCTTTTAAACTATTAGTAGAGAAGATAATCGGACTGAAAACCGGCGACAGAACACTCCTGAAAGCTGGCTTTATGCTTGCAAGACTCTACTCTCAAAACATTCCAATTCGAAGTGCTTCCCACAATGCCACTGCAAGGATGACCATCTATTTTCGCTAAGGTCTTTCTAACAAAAGGCTTTAGTGTAGCACTAGCTGTCTTGGAAGTGAAGCAGCTGGGTTCAAACACCTGGAAATGACCAGTTCCTATCAAGGCAAGAGCAACTTCTGAAGATTTCAGCAGGAGTTAAACAACAAGTCCAGGTGGACAAACACCACAGCACTTAACCAAAGCAACATCATCTGCATTTAAAAGGTGTGCACAAAGAGGGGGTGGAGATTCATTACCATTCCTATGGCTCCATCGGGTATCATGGCTCCAGGCCCAGTGGCAGGAGGTGCCGCAGCTGGGACGCTCGCAGCACCCATGGCTCCTCTATTGTTCATGCCGATGGTACCTGGAAAAGAAAACTGAAGAACAATCCTGGCAAGAGGCAGTGACTGGGATCTACTCAAGGCTCCAGAGCTACTCAAAGCTCCCTGCAGTTGTATCTAGGGTCAGAATAGCTTTGTGCCACTAGGACAATGCAAACTGCTTTCCAGTGTAGCCTGAAAGTACAGCAGGCTCTAACACCACCTTCATTACCCACTAAGCCCACAGTGCCTCTTCACGTGCCCTCCTGTGGTCTGATAGCCAGGATAGGGAAATGCAGGCAGGGGCTCAAAATCTAACACAACATGCCCTAGGGGTTTCTGCATCAGTACAAACTCCGTGGGACTGAGAGCAACCAGAGCTTCAATCTTCAGTCAAGCCTTCTGCTTACTGAACCAAAGGCTGCTTCCTACCCACACTCTGGTGTATTTCCAGTCACATGAACACTTCCTGTCACTCACGTGGGAGATTACTGACTCAGAAGCCAACAAAATAAGGCTTCTCAAAACACAGATTTTGTCAAGGAGGAGAGGAACATGCATAGGAAAAAAAGCCAGAGAGCACTCTTACCTCCCATACCCATCTGCCCCATCCGCATGTCTGGTGGCTCCCTCTGAAAAAGAGGCACTCACTTGAAAGAGGTCATCACACATCCTTTGAGTTCTGGGGGGTTACTGCTGAAAACTGGGCAGGAAACTAATTCTCAGAGTACACTTCCAAAGCTACCTTCACCCAGTAACTGCTGAACAAACAGGTCTTAAAAGTATCAGCTTGTCACAATCATGGTGGAGCATCCACGTGCAGGCCTGAGCAAACCGCAGCTTTGGTGCATGCCTGGAGGTTAAGATCTGCTGAGCAGCAGTCACACGTTAGACAGAATTTGTTTTGCCACTTCCCCTGCACAGCTAAGAAGCTTTTCCTATTGAAAGGAATGCAAGCACTGGGTCACTTGCATTGAGTGAGCTCTCTTTCTTTTATTAACTGAGCATGGGGGACACACCACGGACCCCTCCTTCACTTCAGGGAGGGTTCTACCTTTTCCACAGTGGGAACTGATGAGCAGCTTTCCTTTCACCTGTGGGCTCAGTGTTGCTATCACATTAAGGCAGTCCTGCTGGGAGAAGTGGGGAGCTGTGCTGTGCAAGGCAGTACCTACACATCTAGGCTGGTCACACTGTTTTGTCTCTCTTGCTTTGGCATGTATTCAGCTATTTCACTTAGGGCCAGGTTTTCACTAGGATATAGAAACACTTGCCACTCAGTCACATCAATGCCATTGCATCACCTTGACAGCACTACAGCTGCCTGCACAGTATCAAGTTGCTGAGACTGGAAATGAGTTGTAAGACAGCTCTTCAAGGAACTACAGATACTGCTGTTAGAAGACAGGTTACCACTATTTTACATTACAATAAAATACCTGGCCAGCTAACTTTCAAGTACAAGCAATTATCATGCCTGCAGCAGTGCCTCACCTTGGGAAAGGTTTATTTAAGTATGACTAAGACAAGACAGTAGGCTAGGGATACAGCTGGGTGTATCACCATAGCAGGGCTCTGCAGCAGTACTCCAGGTCAGCACACCTTTGGTACCGTGAGTATAAAATTAGTTGGGCTGCATTCCTCTGCACAGCAAGGCATCAGGGCTGGAGCACCTCTCCTGTGAGGACAGGCTGAAGGAGTTGGGGCTGTTCAGTCTGCAGAAGAGAAGGCTCCCAGGTGACCTCATTGTGGCCTTCCAGTATCTGAAGGGGGCTACAGGAAAGCTGGGGAGGGACTGCTCAGGATCTCAGGGAGTGATAGGACTAGGGGGAATGGAATGAAGCTGGAGGTGGGGAGATTCAGGCTGGAGGTGAGGAGGAAGTTCTTCCCCATGAGAGTGGTGAAGCCCTGGAATGGGTTGTCCAGGGAGGTGATTGGGGCCCCGTCCCTGGAGGTGTTTAAGCCCAGGCTGGATGAGGCTCTGGCCAGGCTGATCTGGTGTGGGGTGTCCCTGCCCATGGCAGGAGGGTTGGAACTGGATGATCCTTGTGGTCCCTTCCAACCCTGACTGATACTATGATACTAGTCCTACATGAACAGCACTGGGACAGTAATTGGGGTGTTTATATTTTCCAAACCCAATAGGAGTCGTCATCAATAATTTAGGGCAGAAGGCACTAACGATGTAGAGCCCCTCAGCCACCAAGTTAAGCATTCACAGAGAGCCCCAGGCTGTGAAAGGGCAACAGCCTCCTGTGAGTGTGCAAGGTGAGGCAGCAGCACTCGTACCGCGTCAGCAAAGTTCCCTTTGAAGCCTTCCTGCTGGCGCCTCATCATCTCCTCTTGCTGCCTCCTCATCTCCTCCTCGCGGCGCCTGCGCTCTTCCTCCTGCCTGCAAAAAAGGTCCAAGGAGGCTCAGCACAGAATCCAACCACCACCTGCATCACAGTGCTGCAGCGCTGCCTAATGGCGCTGCTTGGAAGCCTACAGCTTTAAGAAGATCACTTTGCTGGAGGCTGTGAAAGGTGAGGTACCTCCTGGTGCAAACAGGAACACTTACTGCACACAAAGACACTTCCAACAGTTTCACTTTTAAGGAGCTCACTATCAAACCCAACATGAGCATAACCATGGTTTTCTCTCACAAGGAGTGGCTGGCTGAGGGAGCTGGGGTTGTTCAGTCTGGAGAAGAAGAGGTTGAGCAGGGACCTTACCACTCTGCACCACTACCTGAAAGGAGGCTGTAAGGAAGTGGCAGTTTCTTTTCCCAACTAGTAAGAGACAGAACAAGAGGAAACAGCCTCAAGTTGTGCCAGAGGAGGTGTAGGCTGGATATTGAGAAAAATTTCTTCACTGGCATTATCAAGCACCCCAACAGGCTGTGCCAAGGGAAGTACTTCAGTCATCACCCCTGGAGGGATTTAAAAGTAGATGTGGTACTTAGCTATGTGGTTTAGTGGTGGCCTTGGCAGTGTTAGGTTTACCACTGGACTTGATGCTCTTCCAGGTCTTTTCCAATCTAAATTCTGCATGATTCTATGTACACAGCAGCTCCCACATGCATGTAATACAATGCACACAAGCCAGACAGGTCTCAAGTCCCTTCTATTAGAGGAGTAGTCTTGAGAACCTCCTGAAGCTTCTAAAAATGACCCTGGAGGGAAGAGCTGAAACGGAGAGGGAAGTTTCTGAGACTAAGTTACCACTCACATGAAAAGAGAGATGCTAGAATGGGGTCTCCCACCCTGCAGCACAGAAGCCACAGAATCACTGAAAATTCTGATTTTCCTATCTGCTTCAATCAAGGAGCTAAACTGAGACACCCAACTGTAAGAAACCCAGATACCATTCAGTGGAAGAAAACTCTTCACTCTGAAACCAACTGTATGGTCGATGAACAAAAAGGCCTACAACAACAGCCACACTTTAATTACTGCTTCAACTGTCACACTGAACAATGAGGTGCATGGAAGGACTGCCCCATTCCACAGCATTACACCTTCATGGCCTTTCAGAACCTGCCCCCCTTACCTGAGTTCCAACTGTTTGCGTTTCTGTACTTCCTGGTTATGCAACTCCTCCATTCTCCTGAGCTCCTCCTGGCGCCTCATCAAATCTGTGAAAGACAACAGTAACAAACCCAATGGAACGCCTCTCCCACATCAACTCTTGACAGTCCTCTTAGTAGAGCCACAGCACACCAGAGTGAGGTAAGAGAGTTGCCAGCAATGCCGCAACAACGTTTCCATTCCTCAGCCCCCACCGCGCCTGGTTACAGCTCAAGCAGCTACCCCACAGCCCACCCGCAGTGAGCCCCGGGCGGCCTGCTGAGCTCCCCAGGGCCACCTTCTGACACCCTGCCGGGGATGGGTGTGGCAATGCCAGCGCCGAGCAGTGTGAGCAATCTGGCAGTGCAGGCCTAGAGCCTGACATGGTGGCAGGCCATGCTCAGGATAAGTGCAGAGCCAGCTAGCAGTGTAGCAAAACAGTGCTGTGCCTGCAGCATGGAACTAAAACAAGGCACTGGTAGCTATAAACATGGACAGTTATCTTGGGACAACAGGACATGCATCAACAACCTCGTTGTGTCATTAGTAGCTGGACCAATAACCTGTAACAGTGCAATGTGTGGTCACTCCTAGGGAACCAATGGAGCTCTGCCAACAAGGCACTCCGAGTTTATATAACTTGTAGCAGTTCCCTTGCTACGCACTTCTGCCTTTCCTGTCGCTTCTTTTTCTACACTTTACTGTGCTATACCTGCACTACAGGCCTGCTCCATAGGCCTGCACCTCAGGCCTGCACCACCGGAACAATAAAGGAACAATACTCGATCACATTGGTCAGCCGTATTGATTCCCATCTCCGTCGCCGTTACCTTGCCGCATGAGCATCACTTGGTGCTCGTGGCGAGCTGCCTCCATTTCCATCTCCAGCTTCTCCCGAGCTTCCTTGATGTTGCGGTCCACTTGCTCCTGCTGCTGCTTCTCCATCTCGATGAGAGCCTTCCAGCGCATGGCGTACTCGTACTCGAAGCTGCCCGGCTGCGCAAACCGAGGGGGCTGCTCGCGCTCCCTGCCAGGCAAGGCACAGCTCATCACTGCCCCAGCAGAGCCAAGGACGACACACCTCTACATTAAACACCATGGCACATTCTCCTAACAGTCAGAAATGCAGTCTTAGTGCATCGAGCAAGGAACCGCCTTGTCCTCCGCTCTCTCACAAACTGCTGTGCTGAGATTCCAGTTTGCCTGCTCCTAAGGAACCACAAGGAACCTAAGGAACCCTCAGCAAGTTTGCTGATGACACCAAGCTGTGTGGTGCAGCAGACAGGCTGGAGGGAAGGGAGGCCATCCAGAGGGACCTGGACAGGCTGGAGAGGTGGGCACAAGCCAATCTCATGAAGTTCAATATGAGCAAGTGCAGGGTCCTGCAGCTGGGTCGAGGCAATCCCAGGCACAAATCCAGGCTGGGCAGTGACTGGCTGGAAAGCAGCCCTGAGGAGAGAGACTTGGGGGTGCTGGTAGACAAAAAGCTCAACATGAGCTCTCAGTGTGCACTTGCAGCCCACAAAGCCAATCAGATCCTGGGCTGCATCAGGAGAAGTGTGGCCAGCAGGGCAAGGGAGGTGATTCTCCCCCTCTGCTCAGCTCTGCTGAGACCCCACCTGGAGTACTGTGTCCAGTTCTGGAGCCCCTATTGCAAGAGGGATCTGGAGGTGCTGGAAGGTGTCCAGAGAAGGGCCACAAGGATGAGCAGAGGGCTGGAGCACCTCTCCTATGAGGACAGACTGAAGGAGTTGGGGCTGTTCAATCTGCAGAAGAGAAGGCTCCCAGGTGACCTCATTGTGGCCTTCCAGTATCTGAAGGGGGCCTACAGGAAGGCTGAGGAAGGACTTCTCAGGATCTCAGGTAGTGATAGGACTAGGGGGAATGGAATGAAGCTGGAGGTGGGGAGATTGAGGCTAGATGTGAGGAGGAAGTTCTTCACCATGAGAGTGGTGAGACCCTGGAATGGGTTGTCTGGGGAGGTGGTTGAGGCCCCATCCCTGGAGGTGTTTAAGCCCAGGCTGGCTGAGGCTGTGGCCAGGCTGATCTAGTGTGGGGTGTCCCTGCCCATGGCAGGGGGGTTGGAACTAGATGATCCTTGTGGTCCCTTCCAACCCTGAATGATACTGTGATACTATGATATGACTGGAAGGAGAAACCTGGGGAGGATCCTCCTGCAGCATTAATTGTACAGGGAAACTGCAGCACAACAAGCAATGACACTCCTGTTGAAGGACACCCAAAGATTCACTGAGAAATACATTTGAAAGAAACAAGTCTTTGCTCTGTTGCACATCTCCTAGACAGATCACCCCAGAAACCAACACTGGTCAAAAGTGCCTTGATTCACTCATCTCTGCTACACAGGATGATTGCTAATGCAGCCTCCCAGCTCCTGAAGCTCTCATCTTCCTGACTTGAAAAATCCCTGAGTTCACATGGTTTACCACTTCCCAGATCACATGATACCTACTGACTCTGGAAAGCCTCCAAAGACCATGGCCTTGCCCCTGGACAGCTCTACAATCTATTAATGCAATTCCAATCATTCCTTAAGCTTTCACTCTGCATTCAAATCCATTTCCTCTACACTCTCACAGAATGGTTTAGGTTGGAAGGGACCTTAAAGATCATCTAGTTCCAACCCCCCTGCCACAGAAGGGGACAGCTTCCACTAGAGCAGGCTGCTCACAGCCCCATCCAACCTGGCTTTAAACACTTCCAGGGAGGGGGCATCCACAACTTCTCTGGGAACCCCTCTACCTTTCCAGAGTCAGGTCACATTTACAGAAAAAGGATAATTTTTCTGCACTTTCAGAACACTGATTGTGCACCCTCCTAAGACCCAGGCACTAGTCCATGCTCCAGCCCACAGGCAGTCTTGTCTCCTATTGCATGGCAGGCACATACTTGTGATACTGCTGGTTTTTGATGACTAGTTTCTCTGGTAGTCCCTCTTCATCATCATACTGATCCATGGGTTCCACAGTGACAGGCCGAGGGAAGCTGCAAGGGAAAAATCAGACACTGCAAAGAGAATTCAACAAGAAGCAGAACATGTGCACTGTGCCTGAACTTACACTGCTTTTAGCACTTCTGAAGGAAATTCAGAGCAGTTGGGGTTATCTCAACCCAAGTGAAACCAGAAATGACTCTCAACACTTTTTTCCTTCTCTCTAGAACAGGAGCTGAACTGTTCATCACAATCTGTGTTGAATCCAAGCCAATATTGCACCGAGAGAATACTTGCAGTTGGTTGTTCAAATTAACAGCTTAACTAGAAGCTGACATTCTCCAGTAGCATCTACCCATCAAGATGGCTTGTAGTCTCTGGAGTCTGCTTTTTCTCCCTTTCCTTACTTGCCAACCATGGACTGCTCAAGTCCTCATGTGCCTTTTTATAGCTGCCTGAAGAGTAACTACACCACTCCTCACCAGAGGTTGCTGGCTGTACCACTCCACTCTATTCTCCTGGCAGGATCACCACATGCCATTATTGCCAAGCAGCAGTGCTCTCTTCAGAGCCTGTTGGGCTCTGAATGAATTTCTCCCTCCAAGAAATGCAGTGGTGCACTCCACAGCACAGACTATACCTCTGGGCTTCTATCCTCCTGCCCTCTGCAGACAGAGGAAACTATTTCACAGAAGTGCCCCCAGCACAGCACTGACAGTGCTCATGCTCAGCATCACAGCTTCTCATTAGCTCCTCAATCCCACATGCCACAGCCAGGGAAAGGGAAGATAAACCATCATACTAAGCCAAGCAACAGCTGGTGTCCAGCATTCTGAAGGAAGGAGAGGCTAAGATCTCTCTGCTCAGCTGAAGATCTACAATGTAGCTTCTCACTTTGACTCCATTATTAATACTCTTATTGTCCAATGTGAACCAACTCCAACCATTTAGGCTAGCTGTCACCAACTAGGACAAGTCAAAACCAAACTTAATAGAACTAAACCCTAACTAGCAATAAGGAGTACACAGGTTTGCTGTTCCCAGTTATCAGGCTCTAACACACTGTGATAGCTACAAGCCTGAATGTCACCCTCAGCTGCTCTCAGTTACACATTGGTAACCAGTAGCTGTACATGATGATGCTTGAAAATTCATGGGTCTTCAGGATATAGACTTCTGAATCAGCAAAAGCAATCCTCCCACAGAGCACTACCCACTGTGCTGGTCACAGTCTCAAAAAAAGCAGAGAAAACCCCCCAAATCCCCAAACAAACAAACAAGCCACAACCCCCCCACAAACTGCTTCTTGAAGCTGAAGGTGCTGTGCACAACTGTGCCATCTGCAGGCCTCCAAGAACAGGAAAGTGAGAAGAACAAAGCTTAGAACACTTTTTTAGAAGTTACCCAGACAGCCTCAATTTCAGGAAGTATTCTGTGAAAAAAAAATCTAGCTGCACAGATACAAGATATGCACTATTTTTTTATCTCCAAGAGTTCAAAATCAGCTCTCTTAAGAGAGCAACAAGACCTGCTCTGATCTGGACTCAGCCATTTACCTGGACAAATCCATGCAATGGTGCAAGAGGAGGCTTTGCTGCCTTATGCTGCTCAAGCACAGTTTATTATGGTGTAAAGCCCAAACAATGCAATCTGACTAGCTTCTCTGACAGATCTCATGCCCAGATCTCATGGATCAGCATCCCACCCAGCAGTGCATGCTGCTGCATGGAGTCTCACCCTGAGACTCCCTTCTGAAGTGACACAGTGCACAATGAACTACACTTGAGCTTCGTTCCCAACAAACTGCAGACGGTCTCTGCTTCTTCAAGGCTGCTTTAATTGCCCCAAGAAGGCATCCTCTCAGAAAGAGCTTATTGGGAAGTTTTATGCACTTACTTCTCCAGCAGCTTCCCAGAAAAATGTTTTCAGAGCCAAGTTTCAGCACAGATTCCCTCTTGTTGGAATCAAGCTAGGTAAAGTTCTCCCCGGGCAAATCATGCACCACCTCCTGCCCGGTGTCTTGCTCTGGTGTAAGAAATGTTGCTCACAAGCCAGTGCCACCCATCAACCTGCACACATGTCAGCAGAGCACTTCTTGCCCTCCACACTTACGTAGTTAGCAGGAAAGATCCATCACTACATCTATCCAGGGCCTTCCTAGCAGCAGGCTTCCCTGAGAACTCCACAATGCCTTTCCCAGAGGATCGTCCTCTGTCATCCACAATAACCACAGCCCTCTCCACCTGGCCAAACACTGAGAAGGCTTCCTCCAGCAGCTCATTGGACACAAACTGAGGCAGGTTCCTGACTGTCAGCGATGCGCTGTGGCACGCGAAACGCACTCTGAGCTGCTTCCCACGGAGCGGCATGTTGTCTAGTTCCACCTTTGCAATCTCTGCCAGAGTGCGAGTTTCCTGAAGACAAAGAAAGTCAGTGCAGTACAGAGTCAGCCAGTCACAGTCACAAGCCTATTTCCTCTACACAAGTACTTCACAGAGAACAAATAATCCTCCTGCAGCACGGTAAAGTGTCCCAGCAAACCATAGCTACTCGTTGTCATCAAGGACTCGAGATGAATGGGCAAGGACAGAGTTTGGGAGGGGAAAACAAATACATAAATAAAATCAACCAAGCTATTAGACATAAGACAATCCAACAGCCAGCATGAACTAGGCCAATAAATTACCATTGTCTACCAGTCAGTTTTATTAAGGCTACAAAACATGCCATAAACCCCCCAAAAACAAGGAATAAAAAAGTAAAACTCAGGATTGATCTATTAGCCAAGTCTGGTAACTGCAAAAGGAAACACTGAGGGTATGACAGTGCAAAGAAGACATCCTATGCCAGTTTCACACCTCTCCACTCCGTTTAAGTCACCACCAAGCACCCAGAGCTCAGTGTGGGAATCCTGTGCTCTCTCCACCCACCTCGGGGCTTCCAGAAATGCAGTAAATAGGCCAATAAACCTGAGAGCCACTCCTCTGTATTGGTTGCTTTAACATGATCACCTAGAGATCCCATTCACTGATCACTCCAGTAACACTACAGGAGAACCTATGCAGACAGGGATCCCTTTTTCACAGCCTCACAGAAAGTGGAAGTCTATCTCAGGTGTGACAGCACTGCCTTCAGGTTGTCTGTCAGCTGAATTCAGAATAGCTTCATCAGATGCTTCAGAAATCCTGCCACAAGCTGCCTGAACTCAAAACCCTTCTTACAACAAGCCCCAGACATACCACTTGTGGAAGCTGATCCCATATCCTACATTACTGAAATCAACAGTAGGCTTCATCAGCAAGATACCTGAGCATCTCCCACTTTCACCTGGCAATACTCCTCCAGTGCAAGCCACTGCCACAAAAACACCCCATGGGTAGCTTCACTCACCAGTCTGATGAAGCCAAAGCCTTTGTCCTTGTGTATGAAGACTTCACCTGCCTTGCCATACTTCTCAAACAACTTCCTCATCTCTTCCTCTGTAATATCTGGGGGCAGATTTCCCACAAACAGGCGGCTTCTCTGGGTGAAGGTCTTTTCGCCAGGCTTCCGGAAGTTCTTCAGGTCGATAGTCAGGCCTTCATCTGAGGGGAATAAGGTACACAGCTGCTCTACAGTTGGGGGGATAAATTCTATTAGGTTTCATCACAGTGAACACAAAGACATAGGACAATAATAGGTAACACCACCCATTCACTTGGGTCTCAACCCTCTCCAGCCATCTCTACAACAACAGGGGGATTTTGCTACCGAATGGGGCCACGTGGTTGAACCTCACTGCTCACTAGCACCAGGAAACACACTCCAGAGCAGGAGAAAAGAGCACTGCAGCTTTAAATAACTGCTGAGAGTTCACTCAGGTTTCAGAAACATGCTGAAGATGACTGGCCCACAACAGATCAGCTGTAGTCACAATAGAGTGTTTTGCTACCCCAATCTGAACAATTGCAGAGTTTGGCCAGCAACCAGACCTTCACTCAAAAAACACAACTATTATGTCAACAACTGGGAAGTTTGCCCAGACAGGTAGCATTTGAGATAACTGTCATTCTATGAAGCCAAATTTGGGTTCTAGAGTCTTGGGTTCCAGGCTGAAGCAAAGGGCTGGAATGGTAAAAATAGTGGAGGGGAAAAAAACAACCCAAACACACACCAAAAACCAAACACCCAAAGCCAACACCCCAAGACTCAGCCATGTAAGTGAGACCTCAGAAAAACTGCAAAGCTCATTACAAAAGTAAATATTGCCATATTAGCAGGACAGGTTGCAGGAACACTCTCAAATCTCCACAAGCATATAGCATCTTCTAGCCCTTCATTCATCTGTAAACTCTGCCCTAGGCCACACACAGGGCTGGCTTTATCATCACTTGCTGTGTCCCATTTTCTTTAAGGTACATGGAATTTCCCCACACAGGACTGCAAGCCATAGAAGGCAGCTCCTTTGTTTTGCAGAGGACTGTTTCATGTGTGGCCATGAGATGCACCTGAATGGCTTGATCCAGGCTACAAAGCATGGCACTAACCTGGAATGGCTATTCATGCAAAGAGAACAGATGCCATGCCAGGACAACTCTGTTACAAGCACACTTCCATGAGTAACAAACACAACCTCCCAAACTGTGGTTGTATCTACAGGAGGGATGCATAAGTGAAGTATTTTGTCTTGTGAACTTCTTCACAACGTTATCAGAAATACTTAGGGATTGAATGCAAGGCCTGTGAAAACCACAAAGAGGGACTCAGAGCACAGCTGTACCACTGTCACTGCTGTGCCCTTAGTTCCACTCAAAGCAATCTGAGGTAAGCTGATCTCTGTATGAGTACCACAGCACACTTGTGTTGTATTGATTCCCACCAGAATGGAAATGGACTGGTCTGCTATCCCTGTCTATTATGCACCATTAACTGATAAGCAGTCTGTTCAACAAGGTCATTTAACAACGATGGGCAAGGTATTTTTTACTTGCCTAGTGTATCTGCAGGTGTGTGTAGCAAAACCTACAACTTTGAGAGATAAACCACACAGAGGAGTTCTGCAAAGTGCACATGTGACTTCTACACACTTCTGTTTTGAACAACGTGCCCAGCCTTGGAAACAAACATTCCAATAGAACACTTAACACTTCTTCCCCTGAAAATGCTAACGGCAAAGCCTTGGTGCCGTGCTTCTAAACCAAGATGTTAGGTTAGTCAAGGCCCCACAAGTCATGAATGTGTGTTGTCTCAGCTCACAAGCATCCCTTCTGTACCCCTAGTACCAGCACTAAGGTGCACGCTGACCCAGAACACACCAGATTAGAGCAACAGCCACCATCGATGTCGGGTACTTAAATGCTGAAATATTAAGTGGGATTTCCTGCTCCCTCCCAGGTAAAACCTTAGTCTTAACTGATGACTATGGATTGCTGTAACAACGTTCTTAGTACACCTGCATCTTTACTCTGCAAATTCATTTCCCTAGTACTTCAGGAAGCCTGTGTTGAGAAGCCATCTGTGATGCCTGGGAAAAAGTGAAACGGAGCCAGTAGAAAACAGGCCGTCCTATTTGCAGGGTTTACAGAAACGGGGAGAAAGGTTTAGAGAACCCCAAACTCTTTAAGAGAGCATTTCTCGAGAACTCGAGTCAAAGAAAGAAATTCTGCATCACTGTCCAGGTTCGGGAACACAAGCAGCTTATAAACATATCCCCGTCAAACCTACGCGAACCGCACGCATCTTTCAGCACGCTGAACAAAAAATCATCCAAAAAGCTGCCCAGCCACCGTCTGCAACAATGAGAAATCTTTACTGCCGCTGGAGAACAGCAAAGGCCAAGCGGCAGTTTGCTTAAAGCTCTGAGTTTCCCTTATTTCAAGTTTAAAGAACGGGCTCTGCTTGTTTCCTGCAAGACCTGTTGCACCCGTACGAGCCGGCCGCTAGCCGGAGCATGAAGTTAGCCTCCGAGCGAGGGCAGGGCCGTCGCTCAGCGCCTACCCAAAACGGGGCCGGGCAGACCCCCGCGGCGGGCCCGGGACTCACTCTGGCTGTTGGCCTGCTGCCCGTTGGCGGGGATGGACGGCGGTGGGTGCTGCTGGTGCTGGTGCTGTTTCCGCGGAGTATGGTTCTGCTTCTCCATGTTGAAGCCCTTGTTGCCCTGCATCTTCCCTACCTAAAGGAAGACACGCCCGGTTGGTCGCGGCCCAGAGCTCGACCTCGGCTCCCGCCCGCGACCTCCAGCCCCAGAGCGGCTCCCAACGTCGCCAGCCTCGCCTCACTAGAGCCCTTCCGCCCACCCGAGCCGCCGCGTGCGGTGGCGGAGCGGGCCGCGCAGGCCGCAGCGGGCCTCGACAGGGCCCTAGTGGCAGTGGCCGCCCCGGAGCGCGCGCCCCGCGACGACACGGAGCGGAGCCGCGACACGGCCACTGTTGCGTCTTCACCTGGTGGCAAACACCGGCGCTGGAGCGAACCGTGGCCTCCTCACCCCGTAGCGGCCCGGACAGGAGCGCGCGCACGGCCGGAACTCGCGCAGCCTAACCAGGGGTTCGCTGCCCGCAGTCCCATTGGCCTCCCCTTCCCCAGCGCCGCACCGCCACTGGCCGTACTCACCGCCACTCACAACTCCGGCTCCGGCGGGGCGGGACTAGGCGCTCCGACGTGCCTTAGCGCGGAGCCGATTGGCTGCGCCTTGGCGGCAGCCAGCCGCGCGCACTGCAATCACTGCCGCGGGCATCGCGCTTGGGTGAGAGGCAAGAAAGGGACAAAGAAGCCCCGCGAGCAGCCGGAGCGCGCCGAGGAGGGCGCGCATGCGCAGTAGCCGCTCGCTGCCTTTAAAGAGCCCAGGGCGGAGTGAGCAGCGCCGCGCTCAGTTCGCCGTTGATGCTTACTCTGTGCTCCTCACTCCCTTCCTAGTTCGGCCCCATGAGACTCTCAGTTCTCCGGACGCTGATCGTGACTTCCCCCCAGCCCTTTCCGCCGAGGCGGTGCTGCCCCACTGCAGGAGTAGCAGCTCGGCTGGAGGAACCGTTGGCGCCGGAGTGTGGTCGTAACTGCCTCCGGCGGGCTTGCCTTTCAATAAAACCTCCCGTGTTCTGTCGTGCGTAACCGGGAGGAAAGCCGTGTGCCCGCAGCCCCGCACCCCGCGGGGGCCCCGCTGCAGTTTGCAGCCTGCTGGAAAAGGAGGCTGTCGGCAGCGCAGCCGGTTCTCCGCCATTCAACAGTCCGCTCCCGACGGCTGTTAGCCTGTCTTTGCTTCCTTGAAGCGCGGGAGGTCGCTTGGGCTTCCTCCCCGCCCCAGCACTGCGTACGCCGGTGTGCCCTCGGGGCCCAGCCCACGCTCAGCCCCTGCACCCTCAGTGGTCCCTAAGGGGAGGAAAACAAGAAGGCTGGAAGGGGAAGCGCCTCCAAGAAGCGGGACAGCCAAAGGGGGAATAGTGCGTCTCTGGGATGGAGGGGGACACGGGCCCTAACAGGCGTGGAGCTGCAGGGGTTCACGGCAGGTCTGGTTGAGGGGTCCTGCGTCGGAGGGCACGGCTGAGTCCACGCCTAGATGGATCTGGGAGAGGTGTCCCTTGGAAAGGTGTCGCAGACAGGGCTGCCGAGGATGGGGGAGGGCGGCTCGGGTTGGGGCTCTCGTGGCTGGGGGAGGGGAGCCTGGGATGCACGGAGGGAGACGGGGCTTGGGTGGGGGAGGGGAGCTCGGTTAGAGAGGTGTCGCGGTGGAGTTGGGGGGGGAGCACCCGGGGTTACTGGGGGCGGAGCGCGGGCAGCGGGCGGGGCAGCCCCTCCCGGAGGCGGTGTAGTGTCCCCGGCCCCCGCGGAAGCCCCGCCCGCCCGCGCTGTCACTCACCGCCCCGGGGAGACGCTCCAGCTCCAGGGAGGCAGCGGTGGCGCCTGGAGCCACACGGGCGGCTCCTTCCGCGGGCAGGTAGAGGCTGTGGCGGCGCGGCCGGGCCGGGCTCCCTGGAGCGGCAGTGAGCGGGTTAAGAGGGGGGAGGGGGAGAGGAGTGGGGTGGCAAGCCAGCTCCGCACGATCCGCTCCGCACTTTGCGAGTGGCCGCGCAGACATCGGCGAGGACTGGGGCGCCCTGTTCCTGCCCACGCCCCCCCAGCCACGCACGCCTCCCGCACCGCACCGCGCCCCGCTGGGATACGGTCCCTGCCCGCGCTGCGCTCCGCGCTGCTGCTCGCGCTGTCCCGCTCCGCCACGCTGATCCGTTACGGGTTTTCTGGCCACCCGACGGAGTGCGGGCTGCCGCGCCGATCCCGGGCTCGGGGCTCCGCTCCGCGTTTCCGAGGCTGCCGCCTGCAAGCGAGTCTCGCGAGCCCAGGCTCCGCCGCCACCAATGGGAAAGCGTCCCTCGCTCTGCACAGCCAATGGGGCACTCCCCCCGCCGCCCTTCGGGCTGCAGCGCGCTGAGGGCTCCGAGCGGCGCCTCCATTTAAAGGGGCCGCGACCCGAATCCGGTCTCTGAGTAGGGCGGGCGGCGCAGCGCCGGGGAGCCAGGTGCGAGCGGCGCCGGCCGCGGGCGCCTCCCTACGGCCGCTCGGGAGGCGCAGCCGTGGCGGCGACTCGGTGCGGACCGACCTCGTGCGGCCGCTAGTGGGGTGCCGGCGGTCGGTGCCGCGGGTGGGGGCGGGGAGGTGCCTGCGGCGCGGACCCGGGGCGGCGGTACCCTCCGGGAGGGGCGGGGCGGGGCGCGCGCCGGGCGGGAGGGGGCGGGGTCCGCCATTCTGCCAGGGGGCGGGGCGCGCGCGCCAGTCGCCCCCACTTCTGGTGGCCACCACTTGGGGGCGCCCTCCCACAGGGGGCGGGTTCCGAGGACCCCACCCAATGCGGCACGGACCCCTGGTCGGGGGTGGGTGAACGGGCCCCGCCCCTCGGGAGACCCTCGCCCCTGCCGGCAGGAGCAGCCCTCGGGTGCCCTCCAGATGGTGGAGAGGCAGCAGCTTGGCACTCGTTCCCCGGCACGAGTGAGAGTCAGAGCCCTGGGGGGTCCCGACTCTGGTGCTGGGGGCCGGCTGTGCCCCCTGCCATGGTGGTGCCTGGGCACAGGCTGGGCCCAGGGGTCACGGCTGGGGCAGGGAGGCCTGCCACAGTCCCCTCTGTACCTACCTCAGCAGAGCTTCTGTCTGCCAGGGCACTGAGCTGCAGGCTGGCAGCAAATGGCCCTGCTGGCACCCAGCTGCCCCACGGCTTGATGTGCACCCTGTGCTCTGCCCCAGCACCTTCCTCAGCTTGCCTCTGTCTACATTTTGGGCTGATGCTTTGAGGGTCGCAGCCTTTGTGCTGTTGTCACTGCACATAGTGATGAAGTTTGTGGAGCTTGCAAAACACGCAGCTGCTGGTCTGTGAACCGTGGATCGTGCTGTCCACCTTCCTCCCGCATGGCTGTGCAGGCTGGAGGGCCTGAGCTGGGGCAGGGCCTGGAGTGTGGTCTCGTCTCTGTGAAAACCATGTGCTGCACTCGGGGATCAGGCCCTGCCAGGGAAAGGTGCAGCCCCAGAAAGCCAAAGCTGCCTTGTGCCACTGAAGAAGGCAAAGCCTCAGTTTGGGCTGCGTGTGAGCAGCAAGGTTGGAGTACCTCCCGTGTTGTTTGCAGAGATGTGGGGGCAGGACTGACCCCAGAGGGGAGGGTGCACACTGGTGAGGTGGGAGCTGGCTGTGGCGTGGGAGCTGGCTGTGGCATATGCCTGGCACAGGAAAAGGCCCTGGCAGTTGGATGTGCTTGTGTAGGCAAGAGGTAGTGCTGAACGTGGTCTTTGTGAGGTGATGGAGGGGATGGATGCTCAGCTGAGTGCTGGGGAATGGCTCCTAGAGTCTTTGATGAGGATGAGAGCTGCTGCTTTTGTGCTTTTCCCTTCCCCTGCTGTGCTGCAGCTATGGTTTCTTGTTCTGGGCAGTACCTACTTTCCCTCTTGCTGCTGCTGCATTCCCCAGGAAAACTTCTGTGATCTGCATTTTCTTGCCTAACGGTGCCTATTCCAGGATCAAAGCTGGTGATAAGGGCATGGCTCTGCTGTGACTGCCAGTTCAGCTTTCCTAAAGGAATAACCACCACATAGAGAGCTGCTGCTGGCAATGGCCAACCTGCAGCTCCCAACCCCAGCACGCACAGTTGCACCACCTCGGTTTCTTCACAGGCTTGCTTACATCTCTTACTGCAGCTGCCCTTGCTTTGGAGGATGCTAGTAAGTCACAGTACATTCCTCTGCAGTTCTGACTGCAGGCTGAGCCCATGGCCTTACTTTGGGAGCAAAGCTCCTTGTGTTACTTCTTTTATAGACGTTTTATGGTCAGTGATGCTGGGATGTATGACCCTGATGGACACAGGTGTGCTAGCAGAAGCCTCTGGTGCAAAAGGGTTGTGGTGAAAGCAATCCAAGGGAAATATGGAACAGGCTACAGCTGTGGCAAC
Organism: Melanerpes formicivorus; assembly: GCF_026170545.1. Classification (NCBI taxonomy): domain Eukaryota; kingdom Metazoa; phylum Chordata; class Aves; order Piciformes; family Picidae; genus Melanerpes; species Melanerpes formicivorus. The sequence goes on along the minus strand of NW_027142425.1, from coordinate 1,952,186 downwards.
GATTTTGTTAGCTTAGGGAAGGCTGGGCTCACAAAATTTCACTGGAATTATGGTTTAATCTTGGTAGAGTGTTTAAGTGTTAACTTCCTCCTCTGCTGGCAGCACAGGTCAGAAAAGTGTAGTGCTTGAGAGCATCTTCACCAGTCCTGGTGGCCATGGACTCTAGTGGTGTCTTCTGGACACATCCCATAGCCTCCTCTGCTGGCTCAGTCCTTGAGAGTGTAAAGAGAAGGGAGTCAGACACAAGGCTGGGTGTGACACTGGTCTGCTCAGCCAGCGTTCGAACCTGGGGCCACTTTGTCCAGCTGCACCTGAGCTGAAGCAGCCCAGCGCTGAGATGCCTTCTCGAGGACCTGCCAGCAAGCACCTTGCACAGGCACCTGGGGCTGTCAGTGAGACTGAGGAAACATTTGACCTTGTGCTTCCTGTATTTTGGCTCTATAAGATCCCCTAAAGAAAATGGGATGTTTTGCCCTCAAGGATGTATCCTCTTAAGACTCTGCTCTGTTGCCTTCTCTCTCTTCCCTGGGTAGTAAGGTTTATTCAGAGAACCACAGAGAGATTGAGGTTGGAAGGACCCATGGAGGTCTCTAGTCTAACTGACCTCCTGCTTATATTAAGGCTGACTTGAGACTGTGTTGTCCAGGGCTTTGTCCAGTTGAGTTTTGAGGACCTCCAGTGGATCCATGGCCTCTTCCAAGGCTTTGGCGCTCTCCTTTGGAGAGTCACCTGCTGTGCCTGCAGCTTTCCTTTCCAGCTGGCTGTGTCTGCTACCAGGAGGTGTCCAAAACTTTGAGTTAGGTGGTTTGAGACCCTCTTGAAGCATTTGAGCAATAGGTAGAGGGCCTGAGGGCCATCTTTTTTTGACCACTTCCAGGTGTGCCATTTCTGTCTGAGTATCATTAGGGCACTTTCAACAGACATACTCCAGCATGCTGTGTACCTCCATACCTTTTTTTGTTGTGCTTCAGGTAGTACTCTCAAAGCTTTTTTGCCCTCCCACCCCTTGCCCCCGTGTATAGCACTCTTCTGACAGATGTCATGTGGCAAGTGGTGAGCCTTGAGAGAAATATTGCTTATTTATGCTATAGATACAAAGCTGTACAAGCAGCAGGAGACTTTTCTCTCTAAGGTGCTCTTCAGGTGGATTTGGTTCTTGGAGCTGAATTGCTCTCCAGACACCAGACAGTGCTGTGAGACATGCAGTTAAAGTAAGTTGTGTCAGAGTGTACCTACCTGGACTTGTTGCTCCTTTCTCTTTTGCAGGGCCTTGACACTTAGTACTTGGGGAGATCCTGGTCTTAGGAAAAGATGTGAGAGTATCCAAGCAGTTTCAAGCTGCTGCCAGGGTGTGTTCTGGATGGATGAGCATGTTCTGTGGTGCTCTCTTAGAGTTTACTGCAAGCACAGAGGTGTTGAGCTAGCAGCAGATAGTGCTGAGATCCAAAGGCTCTAGAGTACAGGGAAACCTTATTCCAGACAATTCTGCAGGAAGTTCTCTAAAGTTCATTCCTCCTCCTGAACCATTTTGAAGCTGAGATGAAATTGCTGTAATGAAGCTCTAAGTCTCATTTAGTTGCTCCTACCTTTGAGTGATCAACAGGCAACTCGTGGTGCTGTTCTGCAGCACCATCTCCTCAGTGCTGGAAGTTCAGATCTGGGTGCCTGCTGTACGAAGCTCAAGGGCTGCACTTTAAACTGGTGCTACTGCAGTAGAAAGCTCTGTGGGTGATCTTGGTACCTCCTAGGCCTTGGGACTGTTGGGAAACCATTGCTGGAGTCTTGAGGTTATTGATGTTGTTCTGGGAAGGCCCTTTCCCCCATCCACCAGTTCCTGTTGTGTAGACAGTTCCATTCACACAAAGACTGTCTGAAGGCAGCCTGGTGGTAGCTGCTGCTGTTTGCATGCTAATTGTGAGAACCAAGAATATGTATGGAGATTCATGGATTCACAGAATGGTTTGGGCTGGAAGGGACCTCAAAGATCACCCAGTTCCAGCTCTCCTGCCATGAGCAGGGACACCTCACACTAGAACAGGTTGCTCACAGCCACATCCAGCCTGGCCTTGAACACCTCCAGGCAGGAGGCAGCCACAGCCTCCCTGGGCAACCTGTGCCAGAGTCTCCCCACCCTCACTCTCAAAAATTTCTTCCTCATCTCCAGTCTCAGTCTCCACTCTTCCCTCCAGCTCAAAACCATTAACCCCTCATTCTGTCACTCCAAGCTCTTGTCAAATGTCCCTTCCAGGCTTTTATTGTAGGCCCCTTTCAGGTACTGGAAGGCTGCTCTAAGGTCTCCCTGGAGCCTTCTCCAAGCTGAATAGCTCCAACTCTCTCAGCCTGTTCCAATAGGGGAGGTGCTCCAGCCCTCTGATCAGCTTCCTGGCCTCCTCTGAACCAAGATGAGAAGAAACAACTGTTGGCTGAGCCCTGCCTGCAAAGCACAAGCTGAAGAGCCTGACCAGTGATCTCTGCAGTGGCTGTGGCTAAGTTGTAGAGAGTCACTGAAGGCTGCTGTAAAATCTCCAAGTCACAGAGGGTTTACTTGTCCCTGGGCCAGTTAAGTAACCATCTATAGCATTACTCTGGAAACAGCTGCTGCTGAGTTTGTCCAACTTTGCCTGCCAGCTGTTCAAGTCTTCCTGTGCATTTGTCTGTATGTCTGAGGAGTCCTCTGCTGGGGTGGTTGAGGCACCATCCCTGGAAACATTCAAGATCAGACTTGCTGTGGCCCTGGGCAGCTTGCTCTAATTGGAGCTGCTCTAATTGGAGCTGCTGCCTGTGGGTGGTCGTACAAGATGAGCTTTGAGGGCCCCTCCCAACACAATGCAATCTATGAGTCTGTAGATCATAGAATCATAGAATTGTTAGGGTTGGAAGGGACCTTAAGGATCATCCAGTTCCAACCCCTCTGCCATGGGCAGGGACACCACACACTACATCTGGTTGCTCACAGCCACATCCAGCCTGCCCTTCAACACCTCCAGGGGTGAGGCTTCCACCACCTCCCTGGGCAACCTGTGCCAGGCTCTCACCATCCTCATGGGGAAGAACTTCTTCCTCACATCCAATCTGAATCTACCCATTTCTGTATTTTTTTTTCCATCCCCCCCAGTCCTATCCCTCCCTGGCACCCTCAGAAGTCCCTCCCCAGCTTTCTTGTAGGCCCCCTTCAGATACTGGAAGGCCACAAGAAGGTCTCCTCAGAGCCTTCTCTTCTCCAGACTGAATAGATCTCTCAAGGAACAAAACCAGGTTTGTCAGTGAGAGGTGTTTCCTGAGCCATGGTTCATTCTTATAGCAGTGGCATTCCTGCACTACTGTCAGATATTTAGGGGGTTTTATTGTTTGAAACATCTCAGCTCTTCCAGTATCTGTCAGCAAATGTAAATGCTAGCCAAGAATGAGACACTAATGGTCTAACATGGTACTGTGGGCAAGCAGCAGTGTGCTAAATGTCACCAGTGGGCTTTGTGTCCATGGAAGACAGAGTTTGGACCTTTCCAAACCCACTGCTGAATAACAAGATCCTTTCTGCTTCCTTCTGGAGAATTTTGACTGGACTGAAACCTGGTGCTTAGCAGTGTGCTTCGTTTACTGCTGATCCTTCATAAATTCATTTAAGTGAGATCACAGAATCACAGAATGTTAGGGGTTGGAAGGGACTCAAAAGGTCATCCAGTCCAACCCCCTGCCAGAACAGGGTCACCCAGGGCAGGGCACTCAGAACACATCCAGGGGGGTTGGAAAGGCTCCAGAGCAGGAGACTCCACAACCTCTCTGGGCAGCCTGCTCCAGGGCTCAGCACCCTCACAGGGACAAAGTTTTCCCTCCTGTTCCCCTGGCACCTCCTCTGCTCCAGCTTGCCCCCAGTGCCCCTTGTGCTGTCCTTGGACATCCCTGAGCAGAGCCTGGCTCCAGCCCTGCACAGCTTTATCCCCAGCCATGAGGGCAGCCCTCAGATTCTTCTGCTCCCAGCTCCCAGCCCCAGCTGCCTCAGCCTGGCCTCACAGGGAGATGTTCCACTGCCTGCAGCAGCTCTGTGCCTCTGGTCTGGACTCTCTCAAGCAGTTCTCTGAGGCCCTTCCTGAATTGAGGGGCCCAGAACTGGACACAGTATTCTAGATGTGGCCTTACCAGGGCAGAGCAGAGGGGCAGGAGAACCTACTAACCACACTCCTTGTAATCCACCCCAGTTTGCCCTTGGCTTTCTTGGCCACAAGAGCACTTTGCTGGCACATGGGCATCCTTCTGCCCACCAGTACCCCTCAGGTCTCTCTCCTCTGCCCAGCTCTCCAGTCTGCAGTAAAGGTTTGCAGTGCTTGGATCTGGAAAGCTATCAGCTATTGAGAGAAACTGAGGTAAGTCACAGCAGTGGAGTTTAACTTTTGCCGTATGTGTCACTCAAGATACAACGTAGCTAATGAAAATCTGTCCCCTGAAACCATGCTTGGTAGGACATGGCATTATTTCATTGACAGAGCTGTGTATTGACCACTGCTGGTTCTGTCAAGTGCTAGGTTGGCTGTTACTGGTTACTCTAACATTTGGCAAAAAACCCAGGAGCTTCCCTTGGAGCTATCCTCAAGTCTTACAGAGCTCATAGGTAGGGATTAGCTGGAATGTTGATTTAAGCATCTTGATTTTCAGAGTTATTAGTTAATGCTAGGATAGGATAGGATAGGATAGGATAGAATAGAATAGAATAGAATAGAATAGAATAGAATAGAATAGAATAGAATAGAATAGAATAGAATAGAATAGAATTAACCAGGTTGGAGAAGACCTTTGAGATCATCAAGTCCAACCTCTCACCCAGCACCATCTGATCAACTAAACCATGGCACCAAGTGCCTCATCCAATCCCCTCTGGAACACCTCCAGGGATGGGGACTCCACCACCTCCCTGGGCAGCACATCCCAATGGCCAATCTCTCTTGATGGGAAGAACTTCTTTTTCTCTGCTGATGCTCTGATCTGGATTAGATACTATAGAGTCCTATGGATCCCTGTGGCACCCTATAGACCCCTTTGGAGTCGTATGGAGCTGTATGGAGCCTATAGAGCCCTACTGAGCCCTGTAGAGCCTCAAGAGCCTTAGAGGGACTTATGGATCCCTATAGAGCCTATGGAGCCCTGTGGAGTCTATAGAGCCCTATGGAACCTATAGAGCCCTTTGGGCCTCTAGTAGTGAAAAAGAGAAATCCTTCAGCCTTCAAATGTCTTTCATCCATACCCATGAACAAAGGTCTGGGGCAGGTACCCAAGCAGTTGCTGTTCCTCTGTAGGAGGAAAGCAGTAGCTGTGTGGCTGTGCTCTTTGGGCAGTGGAGACTCCTGAGGGATTCATCAGCATGAGGGAGTAACGGCAGTGTTGTTTATTACTACCTGCTGCTGATGAGCAGTTTCATGGCAGCTAGGTTGTGTATTCCTCTGCTAATAGGTACCTGAGGACACTGCAGTGTGGAAGATCTGTGCAGTTACAGAACCACTGATAAAGCTTGATAAAGTCCTTGGGTGTCCAAGCAGAGATGCCTTACCCTGAGCTTCCGTGTCTGAGCAGGAGTCCAGGTGCCTCCTCATGGACAGAAAGGGCAGGGCAGGTCTGCTAGCCACATGTGCTGGATTTGCATTCTCTGCAGGACCTTCTGCTGTCCCATCACTTCTCAGGGAGCATGCAGGGGTTTCCAAGGAGGCAGTCTGCATCAGACTGTTGTGCAGGGAACTTTGCTCTTTGAATGTGATCTTCCCAGAAATATCTGTTACTGAATACTCCAGAGGGGCTGGTGCTGAGTCCTAAGTCAGGAGTTTCCAAATGTCCACCAGAGCAGTTGTATCCTCTGTAGATGTGCAGAATTTCAGCACACTGCTTCCTCTTTGTTCAGCTGAGGCAGGTTCCAGCATACTCTCCTCACTCCCAGTTATGTGGCTGGAAAAGAGGAAGATTTCAAGCAGACCAGTGCCCAGACCCCAGGGACTGAATTGTGCAGTAGGTTGTCCTGGAATAAAGATGATGATGACTTGTGGTGGATCTTTCAGCATCTGCCAGGAACAAACTGTTTTTCTTCTGTTGGGAAAAGCAAGAAGAGACTTCACCAGAGGTAAAGGACTCATTCAGCTGGTGTCTTAACTCACTGTGAACCAAACTGCACTCAGCAGAAAGCCCTGATGAGTGCACATCTGGGACAAACCTAAGAAGAAGTATTTCTTCCAGCTGGGTAGCCCTAATTTCCTTAGGTTGAGTTTGACTTCAGAGCAACCTTCAAAGCATCTTTCCTGTTCTTAAGGCTATCCTCTTCAGCCTTCAGCTGGTGAAGGCTGAGGTTGGTAGTTGAAAGCTGACAGTTGAAAGTTGAAGTAAAGACTTCATTGTCAGGGAAACAGAACTGCAGCAATGGGCAGAGGCATTGCTTGCTTTCTCACTCAAACTGCTTGTCAGCATCACTTTCTTGGGGCCAGCTTCATCTCTAATTTCATCAGCTTGTCCAGATTCCTAGGAATGCATTAGAAGTCCTCACTCATCTGCTCTGTGTCACCTTGTCATGGGGCTCTGCTGCAGCAGCAGGGTTGAAACAAACACAAGGAATATACTTTTTAAAACAAAGTGTTTGGCTGCAGAATGGATTGCCACTGGCATTTTTGAAGGCTAAAGGTATAAACTGATTCAAAAGGGGGTTAGGCTTGTAGAGAATTTGCTCAGCATAAACTCCTAACAGTGACAGTCTCAGTGCAGCTCTTCAGCAGGTCTTCAGCAGCTGATTGCCACTCGATTGGAGGACAGGCTGAAGAGGAACGTCCTGTTGGTTATGTTTCTTACACAAGGAGTGCCATGGAACAGACAAGGGGTGATGGGGGCAAGTTACTTCTGGGGACATTCCCATTGGATTCCAGAAGAGAATTTTTCCCCATGAGCACAGTCAGACACTGGAATCATCTTCCAGGGGAAGCAGTGGAGTGCCCTGCACTGGGCAGTTTGAGACTCAGCTTGCCAGGGTGCTGAGCCAGCTCATGGCAACTGCACTGTCACCCAGAAAGGTTGGAGCAGAGGATCCTTGGGGTCCTTTCCATCCAGGCAGTCTGTGATATTCATTCTTGGTATAAACAGGAGCAGGACATTTGAATTCACAGTCCCTTTATTTGACAGACTGCAGCTCTCCTTAGCTTGGTTCTGGGTCATTCTCCTGAGCACCTGAGCTGTTCTGCTGGAGGGATTCAAAGGGAGCCAGTGAAAGTGGACAGAACTTGAACATACAGGGCAAGCACTGAGCTTCCAACCAGAACATGCAAGTGAGTGGTGTGACCACAGAAATAGACAGCAAAGAAAGTAATACAGAACACAGCTCCCTCCTCCGGACAGAGGAGGGTTCCCCCTCTGTACCCTCTCTCTCCCCCTACCTCCCTTTTCCCCAAAAAGGGCTAGAGAGAGAGAAAAGGTAATGAATAAGGATGAAATTTTGCTAGGCTTCAAAAGCACGTGCAGGGATTAGTTTTCTTATCTCAAGGTCAGCTCCAGCTAGTTGCTCAGAAGCAGACAGGCTGGAAAGGCAGAACACACTGGAACAGAGAAAGATTCCAACTGAACTAAAAGTTGCATTCTACCTACCTGCCAATGAAATTAGTTTGGAATATCTGAATGTTTTCATTCTACACCAAAACATGCAGCCAGAGTGTTCCAGCACTGTTCCTTTCTCAAAGGCACAGCCTAAAGTGGTCTTCACTGCATGCTTTTGGGTCTGCAGGAAGGTCTGCATGCCTGCCCCAACCATATCCTGGTAGTTGAGAGTGTACTCCATCTGCAGAGTACTTGTTCTATTGAAGGATTTGATGGGTGACCACTAGATGGATAAGGAACTGGCTTGATGGCTGCACCCAAAGAGTGGCTGTCAATGGCTCCATGTCCCAGTGGAGGCCAGGGAGAAGCAGAGTCCCTCAGGGATCAGTCCTGGGCCCAGGCTTGTTCAACATCTTTGTGGGTGCCATGGACAGTGGCATTGAGTGCACCCTCAGCAAGTTTGCTGATGACACCAAGCTGTGTGGTGCAGCAGACAGTTGGAGGGAAGGGAGGCCATCCAGAGGGACCTGGACAAGCTGGAGAGGTGGGCACAAGGCAACCTCAGGAGGTTCAACAAGAGCAAGTCCAGCAGCTGGGTGGAGGTAATCCCAGGCACAAATCCAGGCTGGGCAGGGACTGGCTGGAAAGCAGCCCTGAGGAGAGAGACTTGGGGGTGCTGGGGGAGGAGAAGCTCAACAGGAGCTCTCAGTGTGCACTTGCAGCGCAGAAAGCCAATCAGCTCCTGGGCTGCATCAGGAGAAGTGTGGCCAGCAGGGCAAGGGAGGTGATCCTCCCCCTCTGCTCAGCTCTGCTGAGACCCCACCTGGAGTACTGCCTCCAGTTCTGGAGCCCCTATTGTAAGAGGGATCTGGAGGTGCTGGAAGGTGTCCAGAGAAGGGCCAGGAGGATGAGCAGAGGGCTGGAGCTGCTCTGCTGTGAGGACAGACTGAAGGAGTTGGGGCTGTTCAGTCTGGAGAAGAGAAGGCTCCCAGGTGACCTCATTGTGGCCTTCCAGGATCTGAAGGGGGCTACAGGAAGGCTGGGGAGGGACTGCTCAGGCTCTCAGGTAGTGATAGGACTAGGGGGAATGGAATGAAGCTGGAGGTGGGGAGATTGAGGCTGGAGGTGAGGAGGAAGTTCTTCCCCATGAGAGTGGTGTAGCCCTGGAATGGGTTGTCCAGGGAGGTGGTTGAGGCCCTGTCCCTGGAGGTGTTTAAGGCCAGGCTGGATGAGGCTGTGGCCAGGCTGATCTAGTGTGGGGTGTCCCTGCCCATGGCAGGGGGGTTGGAACTAGCTGATCCTTGTGGTCCCTTCCAGCCCTGACTGATACTATGATACTATGAAGACAGTTCTGCAGGTCAGTGTTACCATCATGAAATTTGGCAGTCTCGTCTTGCATCGTAACGCTCATGCCCAGTGCTTGAGAGCAGTGTTCAGGAACACACTATGCAAACCTGTTGCTTTGGGCCTGTTTGTAAAGCAGGAGTAGCATGGCCTGTTTGTAGGCTGATTGTTTCTAGCACTCAGGGAATGCCCAAATGGATTTCTTAGCTCCCAGACTCTCTTTCTGCCAAGCAAAGACTAGGCCAGCTGGGAGTGGCAAACACTGTAGGAGTATCACCTCTGTGGTTCATTGCAGACGTGCAGAGTGTCTGAAGGTGAATTCGAGGAGTGTATTAGTCCTGGTCAGTAGAACTACAAATGAGCTTTCCTTACTCATCTGAGGCTTGACCTTTCTGCTGCATGTATAATCTGCTGTCTGTCTGGGAGTCTGGGTGGGGGATGTCTTTGAGAGGGAGGCATTGTTTGTATTTTGAGCAGCAGAACAAACATGTTTGTCATCTTGGTAGGATTCTCACTGCTTCAGATCTTTAGATCCTTTCAGATGTCTTTGTTTCACTTTGTTCTTCTTTCTGTCAGCCACTCTGAAACACATATTGGCTCCTGTGTTGCTTTGGAATTGGCTCATTCTTGAATGGAATCACCCAAGTCTTCAGTGGTGAAGCTTGCTGAGCATCTCTGAAGGTTACATCTGGTTTAGTTGCTGTCTGTGATTGTGTGAACTGTGCTGACCAGCCCCTGTGAAACACAAAATGTTGCTGTGTTGTTAGATAAAATAAGGGGCCAGTGACTTTGAGCTCCCATTGTAGGGTATGATTTTCCAAATTCCTGCTTACAGGAGCTTCAGAAGTTGAGTGAGTTACCTGTCCAGGTATGTCCTGTTTAGTTCTGAGTTCACCCTTTGTGAGTGACTCTTGGTTGTCTTCTCAGAAGGAAGGGTATAGTGAGACAATTAATCTGTCACTACCAGTGAAGTTATTCCAGGCTTCCTCCTTCACTGACATAGCTGAGTTATGCCCATAGTGAGCCTATGGCAGGGTAAATCTCCTGCTTCAGGGGTTAAAACAGTGTCAAATGTAGAATTAGGATTATTCTAATGAGATTTTGGTGCACATCTCCTGATTCTAGTGCCTTCCTTGTAGTGTCTGTTTACAGCCTGGTTTGGGGATGTGATGATACTTTGAGTCTTAATCTGCCTTTCCACTTGCAGACTCCTTCTCCCTTTCCCTCTTCATGTTTGTCAACCATTAGCTCTTTGAGGGAGTGTACTTCACTTTTAGCCAATGCTTACTTGCCTCATCTCAATCATGCGCTTTCTGTCTTGTGATAATGTTGACCATGAGGACCTGGGCTGTAACTTTGTCCCTCTGATGTTAGCAGTCAGCATCACATCTTCCTGTGCAAGTGTGCAAAGTCACACTGGTCTCTTTTCCTGACTCTACGTTGCAAGCTCATGTCTACTTTACTCCTTGTTCTTCCTCTTATGACTGCTTTTAACACTGTGGGCTTTAGTGCCTTTCTTTTGCTACAGCCTGGAGTTGTTCCTAGTTCTAACTTAAGCTTTTGCAGTTGTCCTGTGGCTGAATATTAGCCCACATACACATGGGGCTGTGCTGTAGCTGTAGTTAAACCATGACATGGTTTATATCTGTCCTCTGACAAAAATCATGCAGCCTGTCATCCCGTCTCTCGTTCAAGGCACAGGCTGCAGGGCTGTAAGGAGTTCTTTCTGCCTCTGTTTAAGACAAGAGGTATTACAGAGTGCTAGTTCCACTAGCACTGATCAGGAGAAAGGACAGACCACATTACTTGGGTCTGATGAGATAGAGAGGAAAGCAGGGAAAGGGCAGAAGAGCTGTGTGAAGTCTCCTGAGTTGGTACTAGAGTCCTTTCTGATACCCCACTGTGTCATTTGGCATAAGCAAGCCTGGTTGTTGTGCTGTGCTGAGGTGCATGGAGGCTGCAGAGTTCCCAGAGGTTTGCTGTCCTGAACTGCTGTGTCCTGCTGTAGCTTTGGCTTGAGAGTTGCAGCCTCATGAAGAGATGTGATTGACCTGCTGGGATCCTGGTTATGGCTAGTGGTGTTACTGGGCCTTGTTTCACTCCAACAGTGTTCAGAAGAATGAAAATTCATGTGCTGTGTTAGACTAATGTTCATTGACTTGGAAGTCTCTCTCTCATTTCTAGTTGCCATCTTCTAAATGGATTCCAGTGAATTTTCAGGAAGTTTGGACCCCCTGTCCTTGCCTGACAAACCACTTATTGGTGATCTCCCTGCTGACGTGGAGTTTGGGGAAGGTCTCCTGGGCTCCCAAACAGCTTCTACCCAGGAAGCTTCAGTTCTTCAGCCCTCTGACTGGAATCAATCCAAGCAGATGAGTGCAGATGGGGACTTGGACCTTCTAGTGAAAACAGACAGCCTGTCTGAACTAAACAAATCAAAGGACTTCATGCTAGATAAACCTAGTGTCCTGGAGGTGCTTGAGAAAGCTGATGTCTTAGATGACTTGGGTAAAACTGCTGACTTGATGGAGCTAGATAAATCAGAGGGTCAGGATGTGGAGGATGGACTGATGGACTCCTCTTCTCTCTCTAGAGAAGCCTTTGTTCCAGAAACATGGGAAGAAGGGGAAGATGCACCAAAAAATGATTCTGGGGGCCTAAAAGAAGATGGTGCTGCTGCTATTCCTGCACTGTCTCATGACAAAGCCCCTAAGTCACCCCAACAGCCTGTTCCTGACTCCAGGGACCTCCGTAGTGCCCCAGCCACAGAAGAAATTGCAGCACAATCTTCAAGTCCACCCATGCCCCCTTCCCAGCTCAGTCTTAAACAGACAAAGAAGACAAGGTTGAAGGCCACAAGGAAAAGCTCATCCATGCAGAGGGAGGGGATGACAGGGGAAGCAGAGGTGGAACTGAACCCAGACAACAGTGCTGCCACTTTGCCTTCTGAGTCCACAGAGGAAAACCAGGCAGAGGAAGGGGATGATGGTGGGAACAACTTGCTTAAAGGAAGTAGTGCACTGAAAGCACAGGAGGCCTCACTACCACCAGGTAGGTTGTTGTCTCTGCAGAACTGCACTTCATCTTGCTCTGGAGGTCAGCATACTGCACACTGCTCGAGCTGGAGTCTGTTCTGTGCTCCATCCTTCCCCAGCATCCACTGCTATGGAAACCATCAACACTGCTGTTGGGCCAGACTTGTGGAAAGCATCTTGCTTACAGGGAATAATACTCTGAAAGCTGCTCCCTTGGTGGTCACAAGCTCTTACTCTGTCTTTCCTGAGTTTAACTTTGGTTTTCATAGAATCCTGGAATCACTTAGGGTGGTTCAATTAACACTGCCAGGTTGCCACTGTGCTCCTCGGCATCACATCTATGCTGCTTTTAAATCCCTCCAGGGATGGTGGCTCCAGCCCTGCTCTGGGTTGCTCATTCAAGGGCTTGACAACCCTCTTGGGGAAGAAATTGTTCCTAATGTCCAAACAAGACCTTCCCTGATGCAACTTGAAGCCGTTTCTTTTCATCCTTGCTACCTGAGAGAAGAGACCAACCTCCACCTCACTCCTTTCAGGGAGTTGCAGAGAGTGAGAAGGCCTCCCCTTCTTTTCTCCAGGCAGAAATAATCATTCTCAATGGTTGTGTCAGTTAGGAACTTCCCTGATAAAGCCATAGAAGTGCATCAGCTTAGCTCATACTCTTCCTCACGGTAAGTGAGGGTCACCAGCAGGTGTTTCCAATGGACAAAGTCCCTTTGCTGAGGCTGGCCATCCTTAGGATGTGTCCAGTCTTGGTAAGAAGCAACTGGAATCATACCTGCCCCATGCAGGGAGGTGGTGGGTTTAGGAGCTTTCCTGTGTCTGATCACCAGCAGAACTGCTTGTTAGCCAGGACTGCCTGATGCTTCTTGTGCAGACTGACCTAAAGGGTGGCTGCATTTGAAGAACACTTGTCCTTTTCTGTTGGAGAAAAGCAGGATGCTAGATGCAAGCTTCTTCTGTGCTTCTATTCCAGGAGAAGGCCTGTCTGGGAAAGGAAGTGAACTACCTATTGAGAAGGTGAGGAGAATGCAGTCAAGTAGGTATGCTGCAGGACCAGAGAGGGTGGCTGGCTGTTGTCAAGCTCTGTGAGGGATACTGACTGTCTGGGAAGGAGTCTGTGTGTCTCCTGTGAGAGAGAGATGCCTGTGCACTGCCACTGTTGCTCCAGTGTATCTGTGCTACCCCCATCCGGAATGTCTTTCTCATAAGCCTGTTTTCCCTCTCCCTCATCCTGCCAGCTCTGGTCAGGTATCCATGGGTGATACCCATTTTTAGCCTGATTATTGGGAAAGCAAATCCCAGAAGCTGGAACTGCATCATTAGCTGGAATATTTATCCATGATTGTCCCAGCAGATGGTTAGCCTAAGTATTTCCTGAATGTCTTCTAGGAGCAGAAAAGAAGTGAGCGAGCCAGAAGATCAGAAGCTGCCAGGCCTGAAACTGTGAACTCCTCTGAGAGCAGTGAGTAACTGGGGCTGGCCAGGGCCTGCTGGGGGCAGGTGGCTCACGGTGCAAGTGTGAGGGGAACTCTGGAGCTTCTGTGCAGGCTTTCCTCTTACACAGGCCAGGTACCTTCACCCTGTGAATCTGCACTCTGGGGTGCTTGCCTTGCTTTCTGAGGGCACTTAGGTTGAAGGGTGGGCTGTGGTATTTTTGCAGTGGTGTGTAGACGCCATGCACCAAATAATAGGATGAGATCTGGGGGTTGGCCAGGTTCCCCTGGATGAGACTTGGGGGTTTCCCAAAGGAAATCCATCTTCCATCTCCTCAGCCAGAAGCTTTTTGCCTTTGTCTCTATGGCAGCAGGCTGTCTGAAGGAAGGTTGCATTTGGGAGCTTTTCCTGCAGAAGTCTCTGTTGTTTGAGATGTTGAGTGTCACCCTGCCATCCCCTAGTATCTCTGTGGGGCTCTGTCATTGCCTGCCTGTGCAGCCTGTGCTGGGGGCCGTTGATCCAACTTGTTCCCTTTAAGGTCTCCTGGTTTGAGGAAGATTGTCTGCACACTTAAGGCTTCTGCTCAACTTTGGCAATCATGGCTTCCTGGAGAGGAGCTGCTCTTAAGCTCAGCTTAGATCAAAGCTTTCTGGCTCCTCTCCAGTTCCAGCAGAATGTCTTTTAAGGTTCCTTTGTCGTTCCACCCAGACAGGTACAGAGCAGGTGCCCCAGAAAGCCCAGGCAGGTGTCTCACGGCAGAGATTTCTCTCTCAGCTCCTCACGAGGTGTTTCTGTGCATCTCTCTGTGCTGCCCTGCAGTTCCTGTCTCCGACGAGGACTCTGACGCCATGGTGGATGACCCCAACGACGAGGACTTCGTTCCCTTCCGCACGCGGCGCTCCACCCGCATGTCCCTGCGCTCGCAGGTGGCGCAGCGAGCCGCCCGCGCCACCCTCACCAAGATGACCTGCGCCAACTGCCGCGCCCCGCTGCAGAAGGGCCAGACCGCCTACCAGCGTAAGGGGCTCCCGCAGCTCTTCTGCTCCAGCTCCTGTCTCACCACCTTCTCAAAGAAACCACCTGGCAAGAAGCTCTGCACCTTCTGTAAAAAGTGGGTGTCCGTTCCCCTGCCCTCCGTGCTCCTCTGCTTCCAACCCAGTTTGCCTTCCTCGCAGGCCTGCTCCTCCTGGCAGTGGCCAGCCCTCTGTGTGTCACGTTTTCAGTTCCTCCACATCACTCCTGCCAGCTGCTGCCCTTTGGCTTCCTTCGCACACTGCGCATCCCCCGCTCCCTACACCCCCTTTCCCCGCCTGTGCCAAAGCTCAGTGCCCTATATCCCAGCTCCCCCTCTAAACAGCCTCCCACATGCTCTGTCTTCAGTCACATCACCTCTGGGCTGGGACAGAAGCTGCTCCTTCCAGCCTTTGGGAACACAGAGTGCCTTGTGCATTGCAGCATGCCATCCTGTCTCTCTGTGGCAGAACTGGTGTGTCCCTGCACTGACACATGCTTCTCCTGATTCCTAGGGAGATCTGGAACACCAAGGACTCTGTCGTCGCCCAGATCGGTTCAGGGGGCTCTTTCCACGAGTTCTGCACCTCTGTCTGCCTCTCCCTCTATGAGGCCCAGCAGCACAGACCAACACCTCAGTCTGCAGATGCCTTGGACACCAACCGCTGCAGTGTCTGCCACAAACCTGGCGAGGTGAACAAATCCTTGGTGCTTCCCATGTCCTGGATTAGGTGCTTGTGACCTGTAGCACTAGGCCCTGCCTGGGGCCATCACAAGGTGTTTGCCAGGCTTTCCCATAGCATGAGGCCTCAGCCCCTGAGCTGGCTTGGGCTCACTCCCAGGGCCGTCCCTTGTTACCGTGAACCAGCTCTTACCCCCGCAGAAGAAATAAAGCTTCTGCTCCTCCCCTCCCTGAAGCTCCTTGCTTCCTGCCACTTTGCTTTCCTCATTGCTCTGCTGACTTCTGGCGAGGGAGGCCAGCCTGAGTCCACACCAGCTTCCAGTGTGGCGCTTGCTTGCGGTCTGGGTTTAATACCTGTGCCCATGGCCATGCACGTTAGGAGGCACGTGGTGATGTGGAGGAGTGACAGTAATGATGTCACTGCAGATCCAACATGAAGTCAGCAATGGGAATGTGGTTCACCGCATCTGCAGCGATGCCTGCTTCACCAAGTTCCGGGCCACCAAGGGGCTGAAAACCAATTGCTGTGACAACTGTGGACTTTATATCTACAACAAGGGCTTTCCCCTGGAGTACCTCTTTCACGAGGGCCAGCAAAAACGCTTCTGCAACTCTGCCTGTCTCAACAGTTACAAGAAGGTGTGTGGAGTCAGCTGCCTAGGGTGGGGGGCCTCTGTGGGCACAGAGCTCCTTTGCTCAATGTGGAATAGGGCAGGTGACTTGAATCATCTTGAGTTTTGTTGGTGGCAACACTTTTAAGGATTGCTGTGGAGAAACTTTGGAGCAGGCAAAGAGATATTATGTATTCCATGTGGGGCCCATCTCAAACACAAGCATGGGTCAGGCAGTCAATAAGCTGGACTGTGCAGTGGCTCTGGAGTGTGCAGTTAGCATGGGTTGGCTTCTTATGGGTGGCTACATGTTTCTCTGTGGCCTGAGCAGGCTTCACTTAAGGGTCCTGATGGGATTTCCAAGCTCTGTGTTCCTGCTAGTGTACCCTTGAAAGGAGAAGGTGAGGTACTGAAGGTAGCCTTTCTTTGCTACCACCACCTGAACCTGCAGATTATGAGCCTGGCTCTGGCGCCAGGTGTTCGCTGCCTTGCAGTGGGTACAGTAGTGGGGTGGGATATGAGGATCAGAGCTCAGTGGCTGTGATGATCTCCCTGGCAGCTCTCTTCTGCTCTGTGTTTGCAGAAGAACACTCGGGTTTACCCCTGTGTGTGGTGCAAGACGCTGTGCAAGAACTTTGACATGCTGCCCAACGTGGATCGAAGTGGCAAGATGGGCCTCTTCTGCTCCATTTGCTGCACTACCTCCCACAAAGTGAAGCAGTCAGGCTTGGTTGGTAAGAGCACCTATCTGCAGGGGATCTGTCACCTCTCCACTCTCCTTTCTAGGTACTAATTATTGCTTGTGGATGAGGCTGGAAAGAAGGCATGTCTGGGGAATTGCTTGTCTGGGGAGCAGTCCAGTGAGATGTGGAAGGTTTGGAGAGGGAGGAGCCCCTGCAGCACACAGACATCGTGATGCTGAAGGGTAGTGTCCCTTGCTACTCTGGAGAGTGCAGGAAGCAGTTGTAGTGCTGTGCTGGCATTGCCCTTTCCAATGCACAGAGTACCAAGGTGTCCAGGAATGAGCATGGGCTCTGGTGCAAGTACTGCAGCCTGTTTGGACAAATTCCTGTAGAGCCAGGGCCACTTCCTTGAACCACTCTGCTCTCCATCCATGTTTAACACTTCTGTCCTAGCAGAATCTGGTGCTTCTAGTTTCCTGGTGTTCCTGTCCTTTGCTTTTTGATAGTAGCTTGACAGAGTGAGGATGAGTGAGTAGCTTGCATTCCATCCTCAGAATCCAGTTGCACATCCTGTGCTGCTGCCTTCACCAGTTCCTATTTGTTTCTTCAGGTCCCCCTAGACCCTGCAGCTTCTGCAGAAAGAGTTTATCTGAACCCTGCTATTACAACAAGACAGACCGGGTTGTCTACCAGTTCTGCAGCCCCAGCTGCTGGACCAAATTCCAGGTACTGAAACACCCTTCATGCTGGGGTGGGCAATAGAGCTCCTGCTTCCCTTCACAGTCAGCAGAGGCTCCATCTTCCTCAAGCTCCTCAGTGAGGGGCCATAAGAAAGTCTTTGCTGGAGCACAGGAGCTGCAGTGAGTGTACTTGCCAAGAACTCAGTCTTCGCCCTGTCTCCTCTGTCTCTGTTGGGATAAGGTGGGCTACAGTTCACTCCTGCCTATCAGGTTGTGCCCAGCAGGAGTGCAGTGCAGAGCTGTGCTGCATGAGTGGTTTGGGATGTAGTGGCCTTGCATGAGGGCACAAGCGGAAGCGTGTAAGCTAGCACAGTAGGCACCTGCTAGTGGACCTGAAGCAGGTGTCACTGAGAAACATAACCCATCTGGGATGCATTGTCTGAAAACTTACAACCAGCAGGCCTGGATACCTCTTGTATAATGATCCTCAGAGGCTTGGCTTGTGGTTTTTATCTTCTGACGTTAGATTTCAGCAATACTTGTGCTAGTCAACAGCAACCAGAAGAACATTAGTGCTGTGCAGCTGTCCAAGAGCAAAGCCATAGCCAGGAGGAGCTGAGAAGCTTAGGCCATGGCATGCCTTGGCCAGCTGGGAAAACAGAGAGAACCTAGAGGTAGAGTTAGTTACTGGCAGCTGCAGCATGTTGTCTGGGGGCTGTTTTTCTCTTGTGGCTTTGGTGCTGGTTTGTGGGGTTCTGGTTTTGGTTTGGTTTGGCTTGTGGGGTTCTGGTTTTGGTTTGGTTTGTGGGGTTCTGGTTTTGGTTTGGTTTGGCTTGTGGGGTTCTGGGTTTGGTTTGGTTTGTGGGGTTCTGGGTTTGGTTTGGTTTGGCTTGTGGGGTTCTGGTTTTGGTTTGGTTTGTGGGGTTCTGGGTTTGGTTTGGTTTGTGGGGTTCTGGTTTTGGTTTGGTTTGTGGGGTTCTGGTTTTGGTTTGGTTTGTGGGGTTCTGGGTTTGGTTTGGGTATTTTTTGGTGGGGGTTTTCTGTGTGTGGGGGTTTTGGTGGGGTTTTTTTTGGGTATTTTTGGTGAGGTTTTTGAGTGGGTTGACTTTTTCCCTTTTTCTTTTATTTTTTTCCTCAGTAAATCCTTGGGCTTACAAATGATCCTGAGGTGACAGATGGTGTTGGGAGGGTAACTGTAGGGTTTTTACAGTTGTAGACTTTGTAAGACTTGATTCATAGAATTGTAGAACGGTTTGGGTTGGAAGGGACCTCTAAAGGTCATCTAGTCCAAGCCCCCTGCAATGAGCAGGCACATTCTCAACTCCACCATATTGCTCAGAGCCCCATTCAACCTGGCCTTGAATATTGCCAGGCATGGGGCATCTACCACCTCTCTGGGCAACCTGCTCCAGTGCACCACCACCCTCATTATCAAAATGTCTTCCTTATCTAGTCTAAATCTGCCCTTCTTCAGTTGAAAACCATCACCCCTTGTCCTGTCACAACAGGCCCTACTAAAAAGTCTACCCTCAGCTTTCTTACAAGCCCCTCAAGATGCAGCTCTAAGGTCTTCCTGGAGCCTTGTCTTCTCCAGGCTGCACAACCCCAACTCTCTCAGCCTTTTTTCAGAGGAGATCTGTTCCATCCCTCATATCATTTTATGGTCCTCCTCTGGACCAGCTCTTACAGGTTCATGTCTTTCTTGTGCTGAAGACTTCAAAGCTGGACACAGTATTCCAGGTGAGGTCTCACCAGAGTGGAGCAGAGGAGGAGAATCACCTCCCTTGACCTGCTGGCCACATTTCTTTTGGTGCAGCCCAGGACATGGTTGGTCCCATGGGCTGTGAGCATACCTGCAGGCTCCTGTCCAGCTTTTCTTCCACTAGTGCTCCTAAGTCCTTCTCCACAGGGCTGCTCTCAATCCCTTCATCCCCCAGCCTGAACTGATACTGGGAGTTGCAAGGTGGAGGACCTTGCACTTGGTCTTGTGGAGCCTCATGAGGTTTAGAGGGGTCTGCATCTTGAGCTTGTCCAGGTCCCACTGGATGACAGCCATCCATCAGGTATGTCAGATGCACCACTCAGCTTGATGTCATCTGCACACCTGCAGAGGGTGCACTTAATCCTACTGTCTATAGTATTGATGAGGACATGAAACAGCACTGGTCCCAGGGCAGACTGCTGCAGGACACCACTTTTCACAGATCTCCATCTGGACAATGACCTGATGAGCACCACCCTCTGGATGTGATCATCCAATCAATTCCTTATCCACCAAACAGGTCATCTATCAAATCCACATCTTTCCAATTTAGAGAGAAGGATGTTGTGGGGGATGTGGCCTTACAGAAGTCCAGAGAGGTGATATCCATAGCTCTTCCCTTGGTCACTGGTGTACTCACTGCACCACAGAAGGCCACCAGGTTGGTGAGGCCCTTGGTGAAGCCATGCTGGCTGTCTGAAATCATTTCCCAGTCTTGCTTGTCCCTTAGCAGAACTTCTAGGAGCATTTGTTCTGTGATCTTCTCAGGCACAGAGGTGAGACTGACAGGTTGGAAGTTCCCAAAATCCTCCTTTCTACTGTTATTAAAAATGGATGCAGTGCTTCCAAGGAGCTTCACCTAACTCAGATCACTTGAGTCATTCCCATGTAAAATCAGTATGAGCAAAGCCCTGCATAACCTGGATTAGGAACTGTCTTGCTGGCAGATCTCAGAACACACTTGTCAAAGAGAAAAGTCTGAAGAGAGGGTTTCAAGATGTCTTCTTGAGGATCAGTGTTAAACCCAAGGACTTCAACACCTTCATCAGGCACCTGGTGATAAAATCAGAGTGAGACTGATAAAACTCGGCAGATGAAACAAAAACTGGTCAGGTGGGGTGGCTCCTGTGACTGCCATCACCTCAGCAGAAAGCAAAGCAATTGGATTGCTTGCCAAGATTGGTTCCTCTTACTGTGTGCTCACACAGATGCTGTCAGCCTCAGTCAGGAGGTGTGGGGGCACCTGGGAAAGGGAGGGGTTTGAAAAGGCTCTGGGATTACAGCAGATAAACCGTTCAGTGTGAGCCTCACAGTTTGCTGCCACAGGGGGGAGGAATCAGTGAGTTACTGCAAGTACAAGCAGAGAGTCATAGAGTCATTGAGATTGGTAAAAGGCCTCTGAGATCATCCAGTCCAGCCATCAACTCAACACCATCATGCCTACTGAACCATGACTTGAAGTGCCATGTTTCCACATTTCTTGAGCCCCTGCAGGCATGGGGACTCCACCACCTCCCTGGGCAGCCTGTGCCAATCCCTGACCACTCTTGCACCAAAGACATTTTTCCTCATCTCCAACCTATCCCTTCCATGGCACAATCTCAGGCCATTTCCTCTCCTTCTATCACCCGAGACTAAGGAGCAGAGCCCAACCCCCACCTCACTGCAGCTTCCTTTCAGGCAGCTGTAGAGAGCAATGAGGTCTCCCTCATCCTCGTCTTCTCCACACTAAACACTCCCAGTTCCCTTAGCTGCTCCTCTCCAGCCCTGCTCTTCAGATCCTTCCCCAGCTTTGTTGTCCTTCTCTGGACCCTCTCCAGCTCCTCAATGTCCTTCTTGGAGTGAGCACCCCAAAACTGAACCCATGATTTGAGGTGTGGCCTCACCAGTGCCCACAAGGGCATGATCCCTGCCCTTCTCCTGCTGGCCATACCATTGCTGACCCAGGCCAAGACCTTCTTGGCTGTCTGAGCACACCTGAGTGTGGGGAAGTTAAAAATAGGGAGCAGAAGAGCTACCTAGAATGTGGCACTGGTAGGAAGGATGTTCATCCAGTGTCTTTATCATGAGCATTGAAGAAAAATTGTAAGCATGCTGAAAAAAGCCCCGAAAAGTGACACTGGGGCTTGGACAATGCAAGTACTGAGGCACCCACAGAGCTCCTCCTCTGACATGATCAGAGAGCAAACCAGGAAGGTGACTTTACTAATGAATATTTCCTTATGGACAATGGCAGAGGAAGGTGGGATCATGATGGCTGCTCGAACTCTCTGAGTTGCTTTACCCTGAAAATAAAAACCAAGCACCCATGGCTCGAGATCTTCCAGAGAAATTCTCAAGAGATAGTGGAGCTCCCATCTCTGAATGTTTTCAAATCCAGAAGGGTAGCAGCTTGAAAGCTTGTGCCCCGAGAAGAGCTGGACCCAATGCACTGGAAGTGAAGCAAAATTCCTGGAGAGCAGATTCTTGAGGAGCTTGAGACATGACCTGATACAGTGACTGTGAGCCATTGACAGTGGCAGCAAGTGCAGGTCCGAGCAGGGGCAGATGGGCTGATGTGAGCAGTGGAGCATGCAGGAGGTGGTGGCAGTGTGCAGTGGGTGCTCACTGCCCTCTGTGTGCCTGTCCCCCATCAGCTGTGTCTGTCTCCTGCAGCGCACCAGCCCGGAAGGTGGAATCCATCTCAACTGCCATTACTGCCACAACCTGTTCAGTGGGAAGCCGGAGATCCTAGATTGGCAGGTGAGGACTTTCCCCAGGAGGATGTTGAGGCCAGCCCCAGTGAGAACTGCAGGGCTCCTTCATCTGCCTTCTCAAAGTAGATCTCCTCCTGCACCACTGCTCTGAATGCCTTAACTGCTGTGATGTGCCTGGAGACAGTGCTCTGAGTGCTGTGCTCCTGATGTTTAGCAGGATGTGAGAAGGGCAGGAGGAGATGGCTTCTGCCAAACCCTGTGCCCCGAGCTGGGGAGCTGGCTGAGCCCTGCAGTGTTGCTCTTGCTTCCCTGACAAGTGTGGGGAGCTCCTGGCAGGCTGGCTGACCAGCGGCGGTGTCTTTGGCAGGACAAGGTGTATCAGTTCTGCTGCAAGGACTGCTGCGAGGACTTCAAGCGGCTGCGTGGGGTGGTGTCTCAGTGCGAGCACTGCAAGCAGGAGAAGCTGCTGCACGAGAAGATCCGCTTCTCTGGAGTGGAGAAGAACTTCTGCAGTGAAGGTACATGAGGAAGGCATGGGAAAGGCAGAGCCCCCATGCCAGCCCATGCTGGGGGAGGAGAAGAGAGCATGGAGAGGAACAGAGGGGAGACTGACTTAGCCAGGCCCTGGGGCGAGAGCCTTGCCATGCAGTGAAGGGAGGACAGTTGTGGGGATGGCTTGCTGTCCAGCCAGGCCCTAGGGCAAGATCTTTACCGTTCATTGTGTCCTTGGGGAGGGCTTTCTCACAGCTTTTCTCTCTCTGGGGGCTGGGGAGACAGCAGATGGCAGCTCCGCTCCTCCTGTCATCATGCACTTCTACGCTCTTGCGTCTGGGCTGGCCTGACCTGGCCTTGCCCTGCCTGCTGGGTTCCTGCACACAGGAGGTTGGAGTCAGACTCTTCCTAGAAGCATGGAGGTGAGAGATGGCAAGTCCCCATGAGGTCCCATCTTATCCCAGCCCCAGGGGCCAGTGCTGGATTGTTCCCTGCAGTGTGTTGCGTGTGCTCTGTTGTCTCCGCAAACCTGGATTCTGGTCGTGTTTGGGTCAGGGAGGCCCCCAGTGCATCCTGGGAAGGTTTCACTCCTATTGTTTCTCCGCAGGGTGTGTGCTTCTTTACAAACAGGATTTCACCAAGAACCTGGGCCTGTGCTGCATCACCTGCACCTACTGTTCTCAGACCTGCCAGCGGGCGGTCACCGAGCAGCTGGAGGGCAGCACCTGGGACTTCTGTAGTGAAGACTGCAAAAGCAAATACTTGCTCTGGTACTTCAAGGTCAGTATTGGCACCGGCAGCTTGTGCTAAGTGCTGTGGTGGGCACGGCACCCAGATAAGTGGGCATTGCACTGAGGAAGTTCACACTGCTGGAGTCTGGCTGGCACTGCTGCGGAGAACCTGGCACTGCTGGAGCCCTGCCTGGCAATGACGGGACACTGCTTCGGGGAAGCTCATGTAGCTGGAGTCCCCAGCTGATCCTGCCAGAGCACTGCCATGAGGAAGCTCACAGTGCTGGATCCGCGGCTAGTGCTGCTGTGAGAAGTTCGCACCGCTGGAGTCCCCGGCTGGCACTGGCAGGGCACTGCTGCGGGGAAGCTCACAGCACCTTGCTCTGTGCACCCTTCACTGGAGAGTTGTGTTGCACTCGGAGGGGGTGTGGTTAGTTACTCGTTGTTTCTCTCCTGCTGATGCGGGCTTTAGGCAGCTCGGTGCCATGCCTGCAAGCGTCAGGGGAAGCTGCTGGAAACCATCCACTGGCGGGGGCAAATCAAACACTTCTGCAACCAGCAGTGTCTGCTGCGATTTTACAACCAACAGAACCAGCCCAACCTGGACACACAGAAGGGGCCCGAGAGCCTGCTGAACAGTGAGTAGGAGGGAGGGAGGGGACCTGCCTAGCTCAGTCTGAGAGACACAGGGAAGACTGAACAGCGAGGGGTGGAAGCTTCCTGCCTGGGACTGGATGAGATGCTAGGGAACAATCCTGCACTGGCCCTTGGGGGGAAAGGACGGAGTGGGACCTCACGGGGCTTCTCCATCTCTAACGTCTATGGTTCTATGACACACAGGGCCCAGACGGGAGGAGCCGGTGCCAGCCTGCTGCCTGTAGCTCACACTCTTAGTGAGGATACTCAGGGATTTAACAGCCTCATGTTGCCCGCGGAGAGCTCGATTGGCAGGGTTAGGGGACAGCGTGGTTTGGCATGATAATCCACCTGCAGCCCCACACCACCTCTGAGCTGTGACCTTCTCAGATCTCATAAGCTAATCGGGATTGGGCCAGGTCAGTGCTTGGATAGGAATCATGCGAGGAAAATGCAGAGTGCTGCAGGAAGTGGTGCTGGTGATGCTGTAGGTGGGCTCTCCTCAGCCAGAACTGAACCTAGAACAACCCTGGAGGCACTCTGCCTTGTGATGTTAGATTGAAGTCCTGCCACTTACACAAGATTGCTGCAGCTGTGAGGAGCTGTGAGCCCCCCCTGTCCTGGATAACCCCATTCTGCATCTGTGGAATTCCAGCTGGAGAGGAGATTTTCACTGCCTGTTGCCCCATTTCCTGTCATTAACTTGAGCCAGTTGCTTATGGAAGATTGCAAAGTGCTTTGGGGTCCCTCAGGATGGAAGATGCTCGTACTGACAGTGACAAGACATTGCTTGGCCCTCAGACACTTCCATAGTCTCGTTCTGGTTGGTCTTTCATAAGCCATGATCTTCTAGGTGATCTGTGTGGGACTTGCTCCGGTGCATCCAGCCTCAACAGATACCTGCACTGTAAGCTCAGGGCTTTGCTGCTCTCCCTGGAGTTTCATGAGTTGTAAAACCCTGACTAGGGTGTGCCAAGGAGGGGAAACAAAGACAAGGGTCTTCCTGTGAGACACCTCATCCTCTGTCTCCAGACTCTTCCTGGTTTCTCTCCTGACAGCAGTGGGCTGATTGCAAGACAGTGGAAGCCCTGGATGTCCATGCTGCTAAGGCAGCAAAGCAGAGCTGCTCTGCCAGAAGCAGCAGATTTTCCCCAGCCAGGGGCATCCCATCTTGCCCTCCAAGAGCCATACTCCGTAAAAAGCCATGTGAGGCAATGGCTCAAGTGGCAGCACACTGGAATGATCTGGATAAGGAACTGTTGATTTCTGCTGGCACAGGAGTGCCCAGGAGGAGTCTGCTTGATGGGGCACACTGTTCTGCTGGCCAGGGGATGAAAAGGTGTTAAACTTGATGGTTCCTGTAGCTCATTACGTGGTTCCACAGCCCTGGCCATGTTGTTCCATCTGTCTTAACACTTTCAAGGCATCTCACTTGTGACAAGTAACACTGGTTTTGGGACACGGGCACAGTGAGCAAGCTCTGCCTGCAGAGGGATGCATCTTCCACACTATTTGGCCATTGTCTCCTTGAAGCCATGGACCACAAGACTGAGAAGTACCTTCTCCACCACCACCAACCGCATGAGTCTGAGCCCACCCTCCACCATGTCTCTGGAGGCTCCCAAGAACTTTACTGTTTGGCATACAGGGCATCGCCTTTCACTATGCCTCTGTTTGCCCTTCAAGGCAGAGGACTCTTGAGGGTGGCCAAGGAAAAGCCCATCCATCAGCAGTGGTGAGTTCTCAGCTGAGCACAAGCTCCAGGCTGCCCCAGCAGCTTGGTGAACACCGCGGGTGCCACTGGATCCCCTGTGTGTTCTGGCACACACAGTTGTGGCCCTGCCAGTTGTGGAATAGTGGTGGACATCCTTGTTCCAGGACTGTGGCATGCTGCTCAGCTTGCAAAGGAAGGGTACTGGAGTCAGGACCTGCTGTTTGTTTATACAGAGAGCTTTCCAGCACAGAACGCTGTGCTGGGATTTTGAGAGAAGCTGATTGAGGAACACCTTCTGCCTGCTCTGACCAGGGTCTCCTGGAGACCTGGCAGCAGTGTTGCCAGCTCACAAGAGACAACCTGGATTTCGGGCCTCTCATGGGCAGAGCTGCTACCTGCTTCTTTTGCAGCCATGGCTGACTAAAACCATTTGTTCCTTTGACCTCTGGCTGCTGCCAAGCTGGTGATGCTGAAAATGCTGGCTAATGATAAAAGTGGACATGCCTTTGCTGGGAACAGTCTGTGCAATGTGGAATTGAGAAGCTTCTGCCACAGAACTGTGCCCAAAGACTTCCATGACTCTCTGCAGGGCCATGCAGCTGGAGCCTATAGAGGACCAGAAGTCATGGTTTGTGTGGGCAATATCTTGACATCTCCTTGGTGGTACTGGGATGAGCAGAAAAAGCAAGGCAGAGCTTTCCTGGAAGCTTGGGCATGTAGGGCATTGTGACAGGAGGATCTTGTCTCTCTTAGTCCTCATTCATTTTCCTGTGAGGCAATGAACTTTGCTTTTGATTCTGCTGCAGCAGAAACTCTGCTTATACTTCATAGCTTGCCTTTTCTCGTTCAAGCCATTGATGTCTCCCACCTAGACCTGCTGCCCATCTACTTTGGCCTGGTCAGGGGGAGTTCTTGGACCCATTGAGACCATTGCAGATCCTATGGCTGAATGCTCAGCAGCTGCAGGCTAGGGAGCTTCCTCCAGCTGGAACTTACCCATTCCCCTGCAGTGGTCAGCAAGTGGACCCTGCTGGGCCTCCAGTTGTTCAAGAGCTGTCCTGTGTTTCCTTGGGACAGGGGAAATCAGTGCAGTGCCAATGCCCCTGTGTTGGACCTCTGGGAGTCTGGGTCTGTCCTGGAGCCCATCTGTGTGCAGGAGGTGCAAACAGACTCACCACTCCCGCTGTGTGCTGAGGCCTGCTGCCTGCCTTGCAGGTATCTCATTCATGCTTGGCCCAAGGTTAGTCAGTGCTGTGGAAGGCAGTTGTGTTTCCCAGGACACTTGGATGAAGGTACTCTTGTAGCACACGAGCCTTTGAGATGGATGCTGGTTCTCTGCAGAGCAAATCATCCAAGCCAGGATGATACTGTCACAACCTGAGACCAGTACCTTCCACACATGCCTCTTCCTGCAGGTGATCTTCTCTTTCCTTAGGGGAATGACTGCATCCCTAGGGCTGGGGCAAAGCTGTCTCTGCTTTCTGGGGTATCTTGTAGCACTTCTTCTGGCTCTGTCACCTTCCTAGGGATCTTGGAACACTTTGCCAAGATAATTGCAGCAGAGAGATGGGGGCATGGGGAGGGTCATGGCTCGGTACAGCAAGCCAGTAGGCAGAGCTGGGAATAGAGGCCTGGGTTCCTCTCTCTACAAGAGGCTGGAATTTCTCCTGACCTGCTGTGATGGGAAGGGGGTGGACTGCAAGGGAGAACAAAGCTACATGGGAATTAGTTGATTTGGAGCTGTAGTGTCTTCTGAGCTGCTAGGTATAAGGATTGTGAAAACATTAACTGTTCCTGGAGAGGCCAGGAGCTGTTTCTGGGGAGCCTGCCCTTGTCCTCTTGTTGCTGCCACCTCCAGTCCCAGCAGTGGGACCTGTTGGCCCGGGGGCTTTTGAACTTAGAATCCTTGCTTTCTCTTACAGGTCAGACTTCAGAGCCAAAATTACCTGCCCCTTCCCAACAGAAGGCAGAGACTAACATGGTAAGGTCCATTGGAGGTAGGAGTTTGCAAGAAAACACACAGGGAAGACAGATCTGCCATTGCATTCTTCTACATTTCATTCTTCCACAACCAATACGTTTTAAGATCTCTGGGTAGTGGAAGCTGATAAGAGCTGCTGGAAGGGCAGCATTAGCATGTCTCATGCAAGGGGGAGGGATGGATTCCCCAGGAATTGATGATGGCCTCCACTGTTGCAGTGTCCCCATTTGCATGGCGCTCTCCTGTCTCTGGGTGCAGTTGTTATCCCACTGGGGCAGCAGCAACTACTGCCAGACTCCCTGCTGGCTCCTGCAGAGACGCTGCACAGGCTTTTTGCCTGCCAGCAGCAGCTTGGCAGCCCTTTGGCTGGGTTTGACCGAGGGAGAGTGTGTGTGCTGGGGACTGGTACTGCCTTAGGTGGACACCACCCCCCTGCTTTCTGCGTTTCCTCAGCTGTCAACAAAGACCTCCTCAGCCCAGATGTCTCTGGCTGCGCCGCCTCCCCTGCCGCCTGCGGTCCCAGCCACCCCTCGGAAGAACAAAGCTGCCATGTGTAAGCCACTGATGCAGAACCGGGGCATTTCCTGCAAGATAGAAGTGAAGTCCAAAGGATGTCAGACAGGTAGGAAAGCACGACAGAACTGCAGGATTGCAGGGGCATTTGGGAAAGGCAAGTGGCACGTCCCTGCTCCAGACTACATGTGAATCCAGACTGTAACGCTGTGCAGAGCAGCTGGGTGTTTGGCACTGTGGTGAGGAGTCCCAGGGCAGTGCAGTGTCCACACTGGAGGGCTGAAGGTAGGGAGCCCGTTTCCATCAGCAGCAAAGGGAGAGACGCAGAGAGCACTGCAGCATGAGCCTACCTCTTATGGGACAGTTCTTTTCCTCTGGAGATCAACAGCTTGTCTGAGGGGCTGCCTGCTGGGCAGATTTCTGTTGGGCATGTGTGTGTGGTCTCCAGCGTGTGCAAGGCAACTAGACCTCAGCAGGGCTGTGCAAGAGCAGAGCTTGCATCTGTGGCTAAGGCAAGCCTCTCGCTGCAGGGCTGTTTGGCTTGTTGCTGCTTCAGCTTTGCCTGTGGGTCACAGGAGCTGGTGGCTGGAAGGAGCGCGGTGCTGGATAGCCGGGGGCATGGCAGCACGTGGCAGGGCTGGGTGGAGGATCTGGGAGCATGCTCACTGATGTACTTCTGCTTTTGTCAGAGGCTGACTGGAAGCCCCAGGTGATTGTGTTGCCAATCCCCGTCCCGATCTTCGTGCCCGTGCCTATGCATATGTACTGCCAGAAAGTACCTGTGCCTTTCTCCATGCCTGTCCCGGTAAGCCACACGCCCCCCTCGCCTCTCTCCTCTCCCTGTCTTGAGCCTGCCTTCTGCAGCCTCCCTGCTCATCCTCTTCTGTCCCTGCCTTTAAGTCAGTTAGCTGAGTGTCAGTGTTCTGCCTGCTCTACCTCTGTCGACAGGTGCCTGTGCCAATGTTCCTGCCCACCACGCTGGAGAGCACAGACAAGATTGTGGAGACCATTGAGGAGCTGAAGGTGAAGATTCCCTCCAATCCCCTGGAGGCTGACATCCTGGCCATGGCTGAGATGATTGCAGAGGCTGAGGAACTGGACAAGGCCTCCTCAGACTTGTGTGGTAGGTTTACCACAGCAGCTGGGATCCTATGGGCTTTGCCAGCTCTTGGAGCTAGAGCACCTGGCTGTATCACAGCTCAGAATCACAGAATAGATCTGGTTGGAGGAGACCTCCAAGCTCATCCAGTCCAACCCTCAACCTGGCACTGAAGGGTCAACACTAAGCAGTGTCCCTAAGCACCAGGCCCACAGCTGCTTGAACACCCCCAGGGAGGGTGACTCCAGCACTGCCCTTGGCAGCCTGTTCCAATGTCTGAGATCCCTTCCAGTGCAGAAATATTTCCTGAGATCCAGCCTGAAGCTCCCCTAGTGCAGCTTGGAACCATTTCCTCTATCCCTGTTGCTTGACACCAAGGAGGAGAGGCTGTTCTCCCAAAGCCTTTGAAAAGGGAACAGGGAAGAGCAAGTCCTCAACTTCTGCAGAGGAGGTACCAGGAGGGAAGAGATGCAGCAGGGAGCAGTGTCTGCCACTGTGCCTTTCAGGGGTGCTGGTCTTGTGACACACGTGCAGCAGTCAGTTTATTCAGGCTCTGCAGCTCCCCAGCCAGAAGCCAAGCAGTCCTGACCTCACAGGCTCTACTGACTTGAGGGCTGCATTCCTCAAGCCCCAGTGACTAGAGTTGTGGCTGGGGAGGGGACAAACATGCAGTGTCTTGCTGTCCAGGGAAAGCTGGGCAGGGCAGGTGTCCTGGGGCTGCTCTGAGCTGTGCTGTAAGGAGCCTGATTTCCAGCCATTAACAGGGAAAACAGACAGAAGACTTTCTTGGTCTGCTTTATGATCTGCTTTTGCATTGCAGACCTGGTGAGTAACCAGAGTGCAGAGGGTCTCCTGGAGGACTGTGATCTCTTTGGCCCGGCGCGGGACGATGTGTTGGCTATGGCTGTCAAGATGGCAAACGTCCTCGATGAGCCAGGCCAGGACCTGGAGGCTGACTTCCCTAAGAGTAAGAGCTGGGTGCAGCAGGCATGCAGGGCTGCTCCTGCTGCAGCAGGGTCCTCCCACTGCCCTCAGCTGACCATTGCCAGCAGCCTTAAGACCTGTGTGAACTTCCCCATGCCCTTTGACTGACTGGGTTTGAGGCCAGGAGCTGAGAGTTGTGCAAATGACTGCTGTCAGCAGGGGTGAGGAGACCATCACTTGTGCAGGAGTGTGTGTTTGGCTGGACTGAGCTGCTGTGAGCACAGCAGACGAGGTGGAAGAAGCAGCTGATTGTAACAGCACAAAGAGCAGGGACAGCAGCAGGGATTCCAGGGACCCATCAAGGTGAGAGACAGAGCTGGAAAGGGTATGGCATCCTGGGAGAAGGCAGAATCACTGAGTGTCCATTGGCAGGCAGGAGGTGGAAGAAGAGGATCGCAGCAGTGCTGAGGCAGGTTGCTAGCAGCAAAGAACAGAGAATTGGAGTGCCTGTGCCAGGCTGTCCCCTGTGCTGGCCCAGCACAAATGGGTGAGGAATGTTCCTCAGGTTTAGAAAGCAGACAAACAAAAAACTGTCAGAGGGGAGATTCTGGAGCTCTGGTTAGTCTGAGACAGCTTAGCTGTGTTTGCTGGGCTGTGGCTAATAGTTCATGCCAGGCAGTGGTGGAGGGTGTGAAGTGCTGGGCTGTGTTTCCTCTTACTCTTCTTGTAAAAAACAGGCCAGCACAGGGGACAGGATGAGAATTCTCATCTGAGGCCTTCTGCCTGTGTTTCCTTTCAGACCCTCTAGACATCAACCCCAGTGTGGACTTCCTTTTTGACTGTGGGCTGGTGGGACCAGATGATGTGTCCACAGAGCAAGATCTGCCTCGTGCTGTCCGGAAGGTGAGCTCCCTGTGGGTGCTGCCTGCCTGCCGCTCTTGGGGCTTGAAGTGGGAGCTGCCATCAGGGATGTATGAGTTCACAGAATGCAGCAGGTTGGAAGGGAGCCTCCAAGGGCATCTTGCCCTACCCCTGCAGGCAGCAGGGACAGCTCCAGCTAGAGCAGGCTGCACAGGGACACAGCCAGGCTGAGCTTGAATGGCTCCAGGGATGGAGCCTCAAGCACCTCCCTGGGCAGCCTGTGCCAGTGTCTCACCACCCTCCCTGTGCAGAGCTTCCTCCTGATGGCCAATCTACCTCTGCCCTGCTCTGCTTTCAAACTATTGTCCCTTGTCCTATCCTCACAGCCCCTTCTGAACAGTCCCTCCCCAGCTGCCTGCAGCTCCCCTGCAGATATTGAAATGCAGCTCTGAGGTCTCCCTGGAGCCTTCTCTTCTGCAGGCTGAACAGCCACAACTCTCCCAGCCTGTCCCCATAGCAGAGGATCTCCAGCCCTCTGATCATCTTGGTGGCCTGCTCTGGACCCTCTCCATCAGCTCCATGTCTTTCTTGTGCTGGGGGCTCCATATGTGGACCCAGCACTGCAGGTGAAATGTCCCTAAAGCAAAGCAGAGGGGCAGGATCCTCTCTCCATCTCTGGCCATGCTGCTTTGGACGCAGCCCAGGCTGCCCTTGGCCTTCTGTGCGGCCAGTGCCCAGTGCTGGCTCCTGTCCAGCTTCTCCCCCACCAGCACCCCCAAGGCCTTCTCTGCAGGGCTGTTCTCAATCTCATCATCCCCCAGCCTGGACTGATGTCAAGGGTTGCCCTGACCCAGGTGCAGGACCTTGCACTTTGCCTCATTGAACCTCCTGAGGTTCTCCTCAGCCACCTCTGCAGCCTGTCCAGGTGCCCCTGGATGGCTCCCATCCCATCCTTCACTCTTGTCAACAGCACCACTCAGTTTGGTGTCATCTGCAAGCTTGCTGAGGGTGCCTCAGTCTCTGTCTGTATCATTGGTGAGGATACTGCCCAGGTCTGGTGCCAGTGCAGAGGTCTCCACTTGTCAGCAGCTCCATCTGGATATGGAGCTGTTGACCTTTCAGATGCAACCATGCAGCCAATTCTATAGCCACTTAACAGTCCACCCATCAAATCCACACCTCTCCAGCCTAGAGAGAAGGATGTTGTGGGGGACTCTGCCAAAGGCCTTGCAGAAGTTCAGAGAGATGACATCCATGGCCCTTCCCTTGTCCACTGATGCAGTCGCTTCAGTGTAGAAAGCCACCAGGTTGGTCAGGCAGGACTTGCCCTTGGTGAAGCCATGCTGGCTGTCTTGCATCACATTCCTGTCCTCCGTGGGCCTTATCAGAGCTTCTAGGAGGATCTGTTTCATGATCTTCCCAGGCACAGAGGTGAGGCAGACAGGTTGGTAGTTCCCAGGCTGCTCTTTTTTACCCTTTTTAAACATGGCCACCTTTGCCTTCTCCCAGTCTCCAGGGACTTCACCTGCCAGGACTTTTCAGATACCATGGAGAATGGCTTTGCAGCTGCACCAGCCACTTCATTCAGAACTTTGGGATGCATCTCATCAGGTCCCTTGGACTTGTTCAGGTGCCATAGGTGGTCCTGAATTTGATCTTCCCATAGAGTAGGAGGGACTTTACCTAGTGGTCTGTCAACTCAGGTGAAACATGCCAGAGGCTTCGTTGTGCTGGAGAGGTTCTGCTCTCTCCCTTCAGGGCATGCCTGGCCTGTGGACTCCTCTGTGAAGGAAAGTACTTGCCTATCACTTCAGAGGAGCCTGGAATGCCACAGATCTTGTGAGAGCTGGCCTGTTGCCTGTCTGTGAGCCTCAAACCTAATGGGCCACGTTGGCTTGCCAGCAGAAGGATGCTTGCTAGCATGGGCAGAGGCATACTGGGAGGGAGCTGGCAGTCAGTAGGTCAGTGTGGCCAGGGCTCTGGCAGCTGCTGCAGGAGGTGCCCAGTCTCACAGGAATGCCTCTCTGCAGGGGCAGAAGCGCCTGGTGCTCTCGGAGAGCTGCTCCCGGGACTCGATGAGCAGCCAGCCCAGCTGCACGGTGCTCAACTACTCGTACGGTGTGAACGCCTGGAAGGCCTGGGTGCAAGCCAAGTATGCAGCAGGAGAGACCAGCAAGGGAGAGGAGCTGCGCTTTGGCCGTGAGTGCCCTGGCTGCGTGGGGTGCGACGGCACAAACCTCCCAGAAGCTGGGTCCTGGGGTGCTGAGTTCCGCCTGCCCTTGCAGGCTGTTGTCTGACACTGCTGTGCTTGACTCCACAGCCAAGCCCATGAGAATCAAGGAAGACATCTTGGCCTGCACTGCAGCTGAGCTCAACTACGGCCTGGCCCAGTTTGTCAAGGAGATAACACGGCCCAATGGGGAGCGCTACGAACCGGACAGCATCTATTACCTCTGCCTGGGCATCCAGCAGGTGAGGGAGGGCTTGCTGCCCTGAGGTTCTGTATAGCCAGACCTGGGGGTCATATCTGTTGAGAGGAGCTTGTACCCTTTAATCTGCTTTCTGAGGACCCACAGAGGCTCACTGGGCTCTCCTTCAGTGCCTTACCCCAGGGCAGCAGTGCACCCAGTTTGGTCTTTGTTTGCAAGCCCAATGGGGAGAGTGGCAGCTATTCCCCAGCCTTGCCACCCTTCTAGGGCATCCTTGAGGAGGGCTGGAAGATGTCCCCAAATTTACTCCCTTCTTGAGCACAAAGTTTAACTTTGTCATGCCTCAGGGTTTTCCTCACAGTTCCCCAAAGCAGCTGGTTTTAGGAGGCTGCCCTGCAGCTCTGGTTGTGCAAGGAGGTGTGTGCTGCATGTGTACCCTGGGCTCTCTAGGAAGGGTTTGCACTGCAGGTGCTGCTGTGTCTCTCCTAACCGTGTGTTCTGTCCTCTCTAGTACCTGCTGGAGAACAATCGCATGGTGAATATATTCACAGACCTTTACTACCTGACCTTCGTGCAGGAGCTGAACAAGTCCCTGAGCGGCTGGCAACCCACAATCCTACCAAACAGTATGTGTCTCCAGGACCTTCAGTCACCACATGTTCCTTCTAGCCTCAGATTCTTCCCAAGTCTGTGCTCCTCCAACCTCAACTATTTTGCTTGGCATAGGCAGCACAATCTCGGGGTCATGCTGACCCATACTGACAGTGGAGCCAGCCTGGTTTATGCCTCAGCAGCTGTTGCCCAGAGTCAGGGTGGCTGGGAGCCAAGCACAGTGGCTTTACACCTTGGGACAGCTTGAATCTTTGCAGGGCTTCACAGTGATGTCTTCACCCTTTGGCAAAGAAGACACCAAGCCAGGAGACTGGCCCATGCCTTTGTGTGCCCTGTGCACTGAGCAAAGTGTTGGCCAGGGCTGCTGTGCTGCTGCTGCTTTATGAGCAGACTAATGCAGAGCTCTGCAGAGGCTTTTTGTGATGCTGTGATCCCCTGCTGTGCCTTGCCTGGGGTTAGTTCACAGATCCAGTCTCACCTCTGCACAGTGCCTGTCCCAGGCAGAGGTCTTTGGCTCCAGACCTGTCTATCTAGCCCGGAGCTGGCCATGTCTGTCCTGCCTGCTGTTTTTCCTTCATCTCATGCTGAGTGTGGTGGAGCACTGACCTGGAGTTCACTTTGTGGCCATCTGTAGGACTGAGCACTGAGGACTGATTTGGGTTAGGGCCTGTGGTTTGGCGGTGCTCTGGGATAGCTCATGGCTGGGCAGAGTCAGCACCTAGCTGTTTTGATGGCTCTGCAGAAGTAACCTGATGGGAAGGGGGATGTTCTGAAGCATCAGACTTCTGTAGTGAGCTTGCCTCAGGTGGGTGAAGGGATTGCCACAAGGCCACCATTGACGTGACCTTGTTCTTGCTCTGTGTGCTGCAGACACAGTTTTCTCACGCGTCGAAGAGGAGCACCTCTGGGAGTGCAAGCAGCTGGGTGTTTACTCACCCTTTGTACTCCTCAACACACTCATGTTCTTCAACACCAAGTTCTTTGGGCTGCAGACAGCGGAGGAGCACATGCAGCTTTCCTTCACCAACGTGGTGCGGCAGTCCCGCAAGTGCAGCACGGCCCGCGGCGTGACCAAGGTGGTCAGCATCCGCTACTACGCTCCTGCCAAGCAGAAGAAAGGTCGAGGTAGGGTCTGACAGAGCATTGCCCTGCCCTTCCCCTGCCTCCCCCACTGGGTCCCAGCCACGATCCTGCTCTCTTCCCCTCTGCAGATGGTGGCTCTGGGAAGCGGAAGCGT
This sequence comes from Melanerpes formicivorus, assembly GCF_026170545.1. NCBI lineage: Eukaryota > Metazoa > Chordata > Aves > Piciformes > Picidae > Melanerpes > Melanerpes formicivorus. Next base: position 1,917,465 of record NW_027142425.1, on the reverse strand, counting down.
GAGGAGGAGGTTCCAGTGCTGGAGCAGCGGGAGAACAGGATGAACCCCCTGCGGTGTCCAGTCAAGTTCTACGAGTTCTATCTCTCCAAATGGTGAGAAGGGACGTGTGCTGTCTTTTGGTGGCACCCTGTGGAGTGGCTGCTGCTCTCCAAACATTTGTACTTGAGTGTGAAGCCTTGCCCAGGGTCTGCACTGCTTGTGCAGATCATGGTTGATCGTGCTTCTCCCTGGCCGCTTCCACTGCTTGCCTCTCTGCAGACAGGCAGGAGAGTGTAGTGTGAGCACTGGCTGGTTAGCAAGTTTGCTCCTGAGTGAGGAGCTGCAGCCTCAGTTTGTCCTCATCCTGCCAAAGAAGGAGAGGTTGTGACAAGCCTTGAGCCCTCCATAGCCATGAGGGCAAGCCAGACTTCCTGAGCCCCTGGAGCTGATCTTGGGCTCTCCTTCCTCTCTCATTACAGTCCCCAGAGCCTGCGGAACCGCAACGACGTTTTCTACCTGCAGCCCGAGCGGTCGTGCATCGCCGAGTCCCCGCTGTGGTACTCGGTGATCCCGATGGACCGCGGCACGCTGGAGAGCATGCTGAACCGCATCCTGGCTGTCAGGGAGATCTACGAGGAGCACAGCCGGCTGGGCGGCCTGGAGGAGGACATGGACTGAGAGCGGGCTGCTGCGGGCTGCCTGCGCCCCAGCCCTGCGCTCCTCGTCACCCTGCTGCTGCTGCAGGGCGAGGGCCATGCAGCGTGGGAGGGGCGGTGCTGCGGCAGTGCTGTCCCTTCATCCTTACTGGACTTGGACATCCCATCCAGCTCCTTACAGGCCTCTCCTGCATACATGGCCCCTGTGCTTAGCCCTGCCTCCTGTCCCAGCTGCTGGGTGAGACATCTCTGGGGCTAGTCCTCAGAACACAGGGTTGGCAGAGCCCCCAGGGCAACTCCTGTTGCCCAGCTCTGTCCCCTCCCACCCCCAGCCCTTACACCACTCCCCTCACCCCTGCCTCAGTGGGGCAGAGCACCATCTGGGACCAGCAGCCCCAAGGCTTTCAATTTCCCCTTCCTCTGGCATCCCCTCTGGAGGCTGTGGGTGGCAGGATAGCTCTGCTGCTGCTGGCAGGATGGTGTTTTCGAGCCAGTGAGGAAGGGCCACTGGCAGCCTGGGACCTGCTGGGTCAGGGGAAAGCCTTGTTCCTAGGAATGGGAGAGGTTTGGGCTGGCTCTGGGAAGCTGAGCAAGCCAGCACTGGAATGCAAGGGCAGCGACCCAGCCTTGGTGTGAGGACAGCTTCCTGTCCAGGGGCTGGGCTGGCTCCCTCAACTCTGTCAATGTTTTCTGAGTCAGCAGAAAACCGATGGCGATGGGTGTGTACCAGCACTGCCCCTCTCTCCCCACTGTCCCATGTCCTGGTGTAACCCCCATCCCCAGTGCAAGGTGCCATCAGTGAGCCCCTCCACTCTGGCCAGGGCCTTAGGCAGCTTTTAGCAGAAGCAAGTTGCTCTACCTGGCCTCTCCCTCCCTTCCAAAGCAGCTGGCTGCCAGCAGCCTGCCCAGGGGGAGCCTGGCTCCGGTTGTGCCACTCCTGCGGCCTCCTGCCCCTCCTCGTGTTTTGACTGGTTTTCTTGAGCTGTACATGGGTCTCCTGTTGAGCCTGTATATATTGTTCTGGCCCGGCCTGGGGCCATCTGTTCTCTGTGTCCATGTGGAGAGTGAGCTGCTCACCAGTCTTGTTGTAGTGATGCCAGGGCAGTAGGACTAACCCCTTGTCTCTGGAAACTGTTCATTTCAAATAAAGATGCGGAAAACTTTTGGCAGCCCCTGCCTTCCCCCCAGGTGGGCACTGCAGGAGAGCAGGGCCAGTGACCTACTGCTGTCATGCACCTTGCACTTGTCCATTCCTGCCTGTCTGTGCTGCCTGCTCTTCCTCCCTTGTCTGGCCCCTGGTGCTCTGCCAGATCTGGCAGGCTTGGGTGACCCCAGACCCCATGCCTGGTGGTGTCAGCCTGTCCCCTGCAGTTCTTCTCCTTGTCCACCCCTTGCCCACAGGTCTGCAGCCCAACCCAGTGCTGGCCCTGCCTTGGCCACTCAGTGTTTTCACAGGATGGCTCAGTTGGAGAGCAGTGCCGCAGTGTCCGTGGGCAGAGCAGGAGTCGAGTGAGGTGCACCAGGTGTTTATTTGCTCCCCCAGGGCTGACAGGCCCCTGCCCCAGCCTGGCCCTACTCTCAGCCCATTGCTCTCAGGAGCACAGTGAGCAGCTGGGCTGTGTCCCTGGGGCCATGCCCATCTCTTGCATTGGTCTTGAGATCCATCCTATGTGCCTGAGAGGGCCCAGAGGCAGAATCACAGCCGTGGCCACCTGTGCATCATGCACCTCTGAGCGTCTCAGCGTCACGTTCACACTGCCAGGTCTGCTGCTCGCACCTTCCCATGGGACCCATTGGCTGCTCCCAGGCGGGCACCTGCCTTCCCCAGGGGTGCCAGGCTGTAAGAGGGTTTGCCAGCGGCCGCAGGGCTGCTACTGCCAGGCAGGGTGACAAGGGCACGGGGCCCCACAGGACCACCAGCACTGGGCAGGATGCAAGACTTGGACCCTGGCCCTTGCCAGCACTTGGTAAGACCTAGGTAGTAGATCTCTACTAGGTTGAGCAGCAGGGACACACAGGCCACTCCCAGCATGAAGAGGATGAAGATGGTCTTCTCAGTGGGCCTGGAGATGTAGCAGTTGACTGTGTTGGGGCAGGGCCAGCGGCTGCAGGTGTAAAGGGGCTTCAGCTGGAACCCATACAAGATGTACTGGCCCACAATGAAGCCCACTTCAAAGAGAGCCTTGAAGACGACGTTGCAGACATAGGTCCTCAGGATTACCCCCCGCATGCAGACCTGTCTCTGCAGGCCTGCTGCAGGCAGATGGGGCTGCCTGGGGCGCACCCGCCTGGCCCTGCTGCTGCTCCATGCTGCCGCTTGCTGCTGCGCCTTCTCCTCCAGATGCACCAGGTGCAGGATGTGGCCCAGGTACATGAGGCTGGGGGTAGAGACAAAGATGATCTGCAGGACCCAGAAGCGGAGATGGGAGATGGGGAAGGTGCTGTCATAGCAGGCGTGCTGGCAGCCGGGCTGCTGCGTGTCGCAGGAGAAGCCAGACAGCTCATCGGCCCACACCCGCTCCGCCGCTGCCCCCAGCACCAGGATGCGGAAGACGAAGAGGACGGTGAGCCAGACCTTCCCCACCACTGTGGAGTGCTCCTGGGCATGCTCCAGCAGCCGCCCCAGCAGGCTCCAGTCCCCCATGGCCCGCGCCGCAGTGCTCTGCAAGACAGCCACCCTCCAGCCATCGCCGCCCCGTGACCTGCTGCAAACCAACCCCATCCCCTGACCGGGCGGGCATGCAGCAACGCAGCCTGGGACTCTCCCTGGAGCGTGCCCACCCTGCGTCCCATGGGATCCCCCAAGCTGTCACGGTAATGGGAGCAAAGACCTCCATCAGAGAGCAGCCCTGCCACGCTGGGAGCAACATGGGCAACAGCACAGTGTGAGCCAGGATTGGGGACCCCCTCACCGTTGGTGTGTGCGTGGGGGCAGAGCCCAGTGCGTCCACGCTGTCAGGTCCCCTCGTCAGGGCTGTGTGGGATGCTGTGGGGCCCCTTCTCAGCTGGTCCCTGTCTCTTCCATGGAGTCTGCACCAGCTGTGTGTGTCTGTCTACCTGATGGTGGGCACTGAGGTTATTAGGGTATGAGGCAGCTGTGTGCCCCATTGGCTTTCACTGTGACTGGCAGATGAAACAACCATTGGGGAACCTTTTTCCCTCTATTTTTGGTCTGGGCACCTTTCTAATTATATTCAGGGCTGCAGGGGCTGGTGCTGGGGAAGCGTGAGCCCTTGGACTCTGCTCAATGTCACCCAAGGGTCACTGCTCCTGCATTGCCAGTTGCTGGGCATTGTGGCCACAGTCCCAACCCAGCCTGGGCATTGTAGTCCCCACAGCCCATGGCAGCACCCACCTGGACTAGGGTGAGGGAGTGGGCACCCCACACTGCCATCTGAGCCCCTGGCACATCCTGGTCAGAGCAAAAGGAGGGAGGCAGCACCTGAGAATGGATATTTAATGGCCCAAGATGCTCTCCCGACCATCTGGCAGGGCCAGACTGGCGCCCGAGGGATGCGATCCATGAGACAGGGACAGGACAGGGCTGTGGGGCAGCAGCAAGGGCAGAGCCCCACTATGGTGCTGGCCCTAGCAGGCAGAGCAGCGGTCACCCTTCTCCTGCAGCACGGGGTTGCGGCGCAGCATGTCCTTGAGGGAGCCATCCTGCTCTGTCAGCAGCTGGTTGATCTCGTTCTGCTTGTACTCAGAGGAGAGCTTGTGCCCATAGAATGAGCCCTTCCCTGAGGAGGGGTTGGAGTTGTGCTGGCCTCGGCGGGCACAGGCCCGCACCACCAGGTAGACCAGCTCGGCCATGTTGAGGACGATGCAGATGCTGGAGGTGACCAGCATGAACACGGTGAAGATGGTCTTCTCGGTGGGCCGCGAGATGAAGCAGTCGACGGTGTTGGGGCAGGGGTAGGCCTCGCATTTGACCAGCCGCACCATCTGGTAGCCTGGGTAGAGCATGTAGAAGATGTACATGAACACAGCCTCGAAGAGCAGCCTGAAGACCACGCTGCAGACGTACGTCCACCACAGCGACCCCGAGATGCGCATCTTGTGCTTCTTCACCTCCTCCATGTGCTTGGGATCCGCGTGCCCCGTCAGCACCAGCAGCTTCTTCTCCTGGTGCTGCTGGTAAGCCACATGCATGGCCACAAGGAGGGCAGGCGTGGTGACAAGGATGAGCTGCAGGGCCCACAGACGAATGTGAGAGATAGGGAAGAAGTGGTCATAGCAGACGCTGTTGCAGCCAGGCTGCTGGGTGTTGCAGGTGAAGGCGGACTTCTCGTCCCCCCAGACGCTCTCAGCTGCCACCACCAGCACCATTATCCGGAAGATGAAGATGACAGAGAGCCAGATGCGCCCGATGGAAGTGGAGTGGCGGTTCACCCCACTCAGCACCGTGTAGAGGCCGGCCCAGTTCATTGTTCCTCCTGCAGGAGGGAGCAGCAGCAGACAGTGGTGTTAGGAGTGGGAAGAGGTCCATAGCTGAAACCCACCATGTCCCAGCTCCCAGAGTGCCTGACTGCCACAGCCCTGGTAGGCTGGAGACGCAGAAGGATGGCTGCGTGGCTCCCACTCCTGAGGCAGCTCAAGGCAGCATTTTGGCCAGAGCAGGAAGACCAGTTGGCCCTGCAGTTCCAGCTGCTCTTGCCCTGCCACCCCACACATGCACAAGACATCCTGGCCCATGGCTGCTGCAGAGGGTGCAGATGAAGCTCCCACACCTCCATAGGGACCTCAAATTTGCACCCAGAGCTGAGCTTTCTTAGCAATGGATGGACCCGAGCTGCTCCATGGGCTCTTCTGCACCAGCACCTCCCTGCCCTTGTCCCCCCATTCCCTTCAGGAGTGGAGCTGGGGAGCCCCCATTGTGCAACCATGTCCTTACCTGTGGACCAATATCAAAGCTCTCCTTCACATGGAGTGACTCTGCACCCCAAGCACAGGATCCCACCCCACTGGGACCACCTGCTAGCACTGAGCAGCATTGGGAGCTGCTTCCCACCCTGAGCACAATGCCAGGGGAGTGGGGGAGTGGGTGGGACATGCCCTCCAGCATTCCCCTGGTAAGGAGAGTCCCTGAGGCGATTACCTGCCGGTGAGGAAGGGTCCTGGTGAGCTGCCCCCAGTGTTCCCTCTTAAGGTATCATATCCCACAGAAGAGTCCTGCTCTGTCTGTCCTCGTCTCCCTCTGCCACTGCCCTGCACTGGCAGTCATATGCTGCTTTATAAACTATTTGCATACAATGGGGCCTTTATCGGGCCCTGCACAACACACTTGGGCATTGAGATCCAACGCCCTGACTTCCGCCTACCCCAGCCAAACAAAGTGCCTGTGTGCTGCATTCCCACTGCCAGCCCCACACCCACTCCCACCTCACCCATGGCTCTGCCCCACCCCGACCACCAACCACGGGGTGCTTGTTGCTCTGCCCAGCGGAACCCATACTGGCACTGCACACATCACCCAGCTGGACAGACCCAGGGTGCCTGCAGATCCCCTCCCCAGGATGCGCAGCAGAGCCTGGCTGCTTGCCCATCCCGCATGGGTGGCATGAAGTGCTGCGCCTGGAGCTAGGATCTGGATGAAGGATCTGAGAAGACTGTGGTGCTGGGTGTGCTGGGTATAGCCCCTCTGCATTCCCACCATCAGCCTGAGGCTCTGCTGCCAGGAAGCTGGTGCCATAAGCAACATCTACGAGGGCACTGGAGCTCCCTTGCACGCGCCCCATCCCATTGGAGCCATGAGAGAGAGTCCACCAGGCTGACGCTGACTGTACGATAGCAGAGGCTGCCCTGACAGCTGGGAGCTGCAGGAGCTGCGTGCTGCAGTTGCTGGGAGCTGCAGGAGCTGGGAGCTGCAGGAGCTGCATGCCTTTCCCAAGGTGGGGAGCCACTGATGCTGTCCCACTGCTCAGACACACTGGTGGGGGCAACAGCCTCTGCACTTGTAGATACCCCATGCCTGTGTCCCTCGGGGCTGGTGTCCCAGACACACTGTTGCGCTGTGCCCGGTCTCTGCAAGCATGGAGCTGTTAGGCTCAGCACATTCAATAAAACCCTACCAGCTGGGAGCCCCCAGAGTGGTGAGGCAACATTACCATCGCAAATGCCACTGCCACCCTTCAGCCCAAAGTGCCTGGAGCTGAATAAATGGTGGTGGGCAAACAATCTCCAGCGAAGCTGCAAGGGAGGGCAATCAGTGCCACGGAGCAGGCTCCTTGCCCTGCTCCCCCCATTTATGTTAGCAATCCCAGTTCTGCCCTCCCTGGCCCACAATCAAGCTCTTCTGAGCCCCAACCCTTGACCCCCCAGTGTACCCCAGCTGGGGGATGTGTGGCCATCCCCACAGCAGTGTCATGCTCACCAGGCTCTCAAGTCAAGACCGGGACAAAGCTCTTGAGGAGTGCTGTAGCCTCTCATCTGCGAGCACAGCACCCTGGACTTTATACTGCCCTCCAGCACGTCACCCACCTCCTCCCAAACAGCCTTGCTCTCTCCTTTCAGGGACTTGCTCCCAAGTAAACACCGCAGGTGTGTCCAGCCTGTGCACACACTGCCGCGCCACTTCCAGGGCAGAACAGCCCCTAGGGCCAGCCCAGGGACCACCGCACCACCGAGGCAGGGCCAGCCCCCCCAGGATGGCCCCTCTGGGAGCTCTGTGTTGGCCCTGGTCGTGCGCTCTTGCTGTGAACACCCTCCTTGACTAATCCTCTGCAAACCAGGCGGATGCAGCATGGCAGGGTTCTGCACTCCATCCTGGAAGATGGCTCTGGGCACCCCCAGCAGCCAGCGCACCTCGATCTGCTGCAGCAGGCTGCTGCCTGGGTCCTCGGGAGTCACGATACCCAGATTTGATGTGTGAAAGTGCAGCCGGGGAAGGCAAACAATTTGTCAACCATTAACCCATCTATCGGCCCGTTCCAAGGTCTCTTCGCTAAGCTGCAGCGCGCCAGGACATGCTGACCCAGCCCGGCGTTTTGGGGCCCCCGGTGTGGGCTGCGGGACACCCTCCTCCTCTCCCTCCACCCCCCCCCCCCTCCCCCTCATGTGCTGCAGGAGGATGGGAACAGTACTGCCGTCCCCTCATGAGGCTGGCAGGGTGGCACTACGAGGCGCCGAGGGACTGCGGAGGGTCTCCTCGCAGCGTGGTGGGAGCGGTGGGCAGCGCGGGGCCAGGGATCACCAGTGGCGTGGGGCGGGTGGGGCTGGCCGGGGCCACAGCAGTCGGCCCATGATAAGCAGCTGGCTGAGTCAGCAGCGCCTGGCGCGGAGCGGCAGCGGCTGCAGCCGCCGGCACCGCCCCGACCGGGCACCCGGGGCCCGGGGGTGTCCTGCCCGGAGTAGAGGGAGGGGTGGTGCAACTGGTGGCTTCCAGGAGGGGGCAAACTGGTGGGGTTTGCTGGCTGGGCTAAGTATGGTGAAGTACTGGGGGCGGTGCAGCAGCCTGGACGGGCACTGGGGGCCGCTGGGGCTCTAGGAGGCAGCCCGCAGGCAGTGGGGCTGTGCTGGGGGGTGGTCGGCGCCCGTCATGCGGCCGCGGCAGCAGGGGGCGCTGCGGAGCTGGGCCGGGGGCAGCGCTCAGGGAGGATTAGAGCGTGGGGGGGTTCGGAGCAGGGGGCTCAGAGGGGAATGGGCTCAGCACGGGGGAGACTCAGAGCGGGGTTGGGGCTCAAAGCAAGGAGCTCCGAGTGTAGGGGGCTTCAGCACTTGGGGGGGGGGGGGTCCAACAATGGAGAGAAACCACAGGGCGGAGGAAGGAGGCACACAGGGCTCTGTTGGTCAGCCAGTGCCTGCCCGGTGTCCTCAGTGGGAGGTGATGGGAGGACCCCGTGTGCCCGGGGCTGATGCTGACCTCTGGGCCCGGCCGGCAGGCGAACCTTGTGACAAGGACGGACTGTACTAAGTGGACGTGCCTGCCGCTGCCTCCAGTGAGCAGAAAATTGCCCCATCCATAACCACGTGAACGAGAAACGGACTCTTTCTTAATAACGTCAATTATGAGGTTAATTTGGTGTCTGAAGTTGCACCAAAGAGCTCGAGGACGTCGGCGTATGAAACGCAGACAAGCTAATGAGATGGGCAGGGCTCAGCCAACACCCGGATGGTGAGGTGGGGGGGATGCAGTTGCTGGGGTCAGAGATCTCACAGCCGAGCAGTCTGCATCAGTGCGACGGAAGAAATGAAGCTCCAGCCATCGCCGAAACACATCCGTTGCCAGGAGGAAAAGCGTGCTGCAAAGCAGACGCTCAGAGACCCCTTTTCCCTGGCATCCTTCCCCAGGCAGGGGTGGCTCCATGTCCGGCCCATGGCTCAGCCTCGCCACTAGTCTGGGTGGCCGCTGCAGTGCAGGGGCTGCCATGCTTCGAGTCTCAGGCTGATGGCAGCACAGGTGTCCCTGGCTGCAGGCTTCTGCCCGCAGAGAGCCAAAGCCCTCCGGTTTCAGTCAACTCTGCTGGAAAGGGTACTGGCGGTGGGTGGGCACAGAAAACCTTTGTGCTGCTGCAGCACGGGGTAGTGCATGGTGTAACAACTTCTGTTCCCCTCCTGCAGGTCTGCTGTCCTGTGTTCTGGACACATCAGAGGTGCAGGGACCAAGATCAGGACACTGTCGTGGTGATGCTGCTGTGCAAATCAGTATCCCTGCTCTCCTGCTAGCTCCTGGGGTAGGCAGCATCCAGGCATAAGTCCCTCAGCCCCCCGCCATGCCAGGGGCACCTTTGCTGTTAATTTCACAGAACTGCAGAATCACAGAATGGTAGAGGTTGGAAGGGACCTTGAAAGATCATCCAGTAAAAACCCCTGCCACAGCGGGGTCACTCAGGGCAAGCCCACACATCCAGGTGGGTTTGGAAAGTCTTCAGAGAAAGAGACTCCACAACCTCTCTGGGCAGCCTGCTCCAGGGCTCCAGCACCCTCACAGGGACAAAGTTTTCCCTTCTGTACCCTTGGCACCTCCTCTGCTCCAGCCTGCCCCCAGTGCCCCTTGAAATGGACACAACGTTCCAGATGTGGTCTCACCAGGGCAGTGCAAAGGGAGAGGAGAACCTCTCTCAGCCTATTCATCATTCCCCCTCCTAATCCACCCCAGAATGCCCTTGGCTTTCTTGGCCACAAGGGCACATTGCTGGCTCATGGGCATCCTTCTGTCCACCAGGACCCCCAGGGCCTGCTCCTCTGCACTGCTCTCCAACAGGTCAGCCCCCAAGCTATACTGGTCCATGGGGTTCTTTCCCATACAATCCTCTTTGCCAGCAGCCCTAAACTTGTCTTCTGAAGCTGAGGATGTCCCACAGTAGTTACACAGATGTTAACTGCATGTGCTATCCAGGACACAAGAGTCCCCTGGGCTTTGCCAGGTCTCCACTGCTGATGGTCAAGGCATGCTGGACAGCTGGCAGGCTCTGGAGTCTTGCAAAGGCAGCAGCATAGTAGCAACAAGTTGTTACCAGCCTGCCCAGGTAGTCGTAACTGGGGTGGCCAAGCTAGCATAAAGGGACAGCTGACAGTTTGAGCTATGGAAGGGTCAGAAGGGGAGAAGGGCAGTGCAAGCCCCTGTTCTGGGGCAGAAAAGGCATCTTCCCTTCAAGAGGGCATTAGGCACTGCAGTGCGGGCAGCTGGTGGTTATGCCCATGTCAGTGGGATGGGCCACTGGCCGTCAAGCAGGGCTGTCCCTGCTGCTCACACCGCAGCAAAGCACCATCATTGCCATGGAAACTAGGCCCCTGTGGCCTGATGAGGGTTTTTCATCTTGGTTCTTCCAAAACAAGGGCACCTGTCAGCTGCAGGGGCTCACCCTAGGACCACAGTCCTAGACTGGACCAGAGGGGCCAGAGGTTGGAGTAGTGCTGGATGGGCTGCAGGTCCGGGTTCAAGGTGGGCAGCAGTCTCTCCCATCCAGAAAGCTACGCCTGCAGGGAGCAGTTCTTCCTATCATCATGGAGAAGTCCTGAGGAAGACAGCCTTGTGCCCTAAGCAAGAGTACCATCAACTCATCAGAGTCCTGCCTGTGGCTTGGCTCTGCTGCTCACTGTCCTAGGTGCTCCCTGCCTTTGGCAGCACTGCAGTGCACACTGCCTGCCCCCGGCACCTTCTCTACCCTCTCCCTCTGCCCCATGGAAACGGCTAGCCACAATCCCAGCCACAAACCCCGGGCTATGCCCATGCTGCCTGCCGTGTACTGCAGCTCCAGGACACAAGGCACAGGCTGGCAGAGGCTTCCCCTCTGGGCAGCACCGGGGGGCATGGTGGGGTCCAGCAAAGGGGCTGCAGCAAAGTGCTGAACAGGGTGACTTGTGCTCGTGGCACTGCAGCTGCGAGGGGCCCCGGGAGAGCTGGTCAGGGCTCCCCACGCAGCCCCCTGCGCAGCCTGTCCTGTCCCCCACCCACCCCCCGGCCTCGGCCCTGCCTCTGCCGCCTGCGCTGCCTGCAGGCGGTTCAGAACCCATGCCTGGTTTCTATGGCAACCCCAGCTGAAATTACGTTAAAAAGAAACGAAACCAGCAGCTTTTCTGGTTGGCAAGAAGCAGGAGGGGAAATGAGCTGGGAAAGGCGAGGTGGGAGAGCTCGGTGGAAGGGGCCGTGGGGTAGACGAGGTCTCTGATAGTGTCCCGGTGCTGGGGAGATGGGGGGGTGGGGACAGCAGGGCTGGGAACGAGGCGGGAAAACCCCGACCGTGGCACCCGGTGTTGACAATCCTGCATCGCATGGTGCTGGCCTGTATGTGCACTATGCTGGGGTCCATCACCTCCATCTGCTGGGTGATACCGGGGCTCTCCTGCTGCCTCTGCAGAGCAGGTACCGGGAACATGCAGGCACAGCCACGGCTTCGGTGGCTCTGAGCCAGCGCTGGCCACCTCACTCCGCCCTGGGAGTCCCCAGACCCGGCACGCTCCAAGAAGAGGCAAGACACACTGCTATTAAAAATATCACTTCTGTTTTATTTGGAACTGGTTACTCTGCGCGGGTGACAGGGTATAAATACATTCTCCAAGGAGCATCCTCACTCAGCACTGCCTGGGCGGGGGCCGGGGGCCGGGGGCAGGGCGCAGGGCTGGGATTGCGCTCGGCACCGGTGCGTCACGGCCGCCAGTGCAGGCAGCGTCTGCCGGCCGGCCGCCTTGCACAGGGACGAGGTGTGGTGTTCCTGCAAGGACTCATCCCTTACTCCTGCAGCCCCAGGGCCCGAATGCCAGTGCCCACCATGGGGGGCTGAGACCGGGATGCTCTGTGTGGGTTTCTGGGCAGCTCCTTCTGCACACCTGGCTGCACCAAAGCCTCTTGCCTTGCTGCTCATGGTTCTGTGGCCACCACCAGCCCTGCAGGTACCCCAGATCTGGTGTGGGTGCTTTCAGCCCCAGGCAGGCTGCATCATTCCCAGCAGCTCCACTCCAGCAGCCTCTGCCCAGGCATCTATGCCAACCACACATCCCAGGTGCTAGAGCTGGGATCGCCCCACAGAAGGGTAAAGGCCACAGTGAGAGCAAGGTGGAAGGCAGAGCTGCTGTCGATGCATGGCTCGCTCTGCTCCTGCCAGCCCCTCAGCGTTGCCCAGCCTTGCACACAGGCTGCAAACTGCTGGATCTGCTTTCGTGCAGTGGCACAGGCAGGAAGGGCACGGCCTGACTCTGGGGCAATGGAGAAGGGATGTGGGGTACTCCCAGGGCAGCGGGGCAGCGTGCAGAGCACCGGGGCATGGCGCCAGGGGGCCGCCCCGTGTTGATGGGAGTGGGGAGACGGTGCTCACAGCCGGTGATGCCCACGCAGGGCGGTGGGTGGCACTGGCCAGCGGTGGCAGTGAGGTGGGCTGGGGCAGGGGGGTGTTCACGGGTGGGCCGTTGGGGAGGCTGTTTGGCTGGGACACGTGGGCACGGGCAACAGAGGAGGGAAAATATAAAAAAATACAAAAGAGCGCAGCCCTGCAGTGCAGTGCAGGGGGCAGTGTCCCGTCCGGCGCCCGCCCGCGGCAGGCGGGAGGCGCGGGGGGCCGGCACCGCGCGCACACGCTGGCTTCTAACTGGCTTTTTATTTTATATCAAGAACACTTGGTTTTAAAATTTTTACAAAGGACAAAACGCGGCGACTCTTGTTAGTGTGTAAAGAACTAAAGATCTGCTTAAAAAACGTCTCTGCAAAGAGAAACGACTGACACAAAAGAGATTCTCTGCAGCGCAAAGAGGGACAGAGGTGCCAAGTTTCCAGCCCGGGGCCCTGCTCCAGGGGTCTCTGAGCCGTGGCAGCGGCCCCAGCACCCACACCCAGCATGAGACAGAGTCCCCGGACCCCGCCTGCTCCCTCTGCCTATAGCACCATGGCCCAGGGACACTTCTCAACACAGTGAGGGAGCCTTCTCCAGGGCACTCGGGATGCCGTCCACCTAGGGATGCCCAGGCACCAGGTGAGAGGAATGCCCGGCCCTGCTCCTCATCAGTCCTGGAGCGCTCAGTGGGTGGAGCGCTGGGGATGCGATCATCCAGTAGGGAGGCACAGCCCCAGTCTGGGGAGCCCTGTGGCTGCTGCCAGCGGGTTTCTCCTTGCCCACCTGCACTGGTGTGCTGGCACAGGGGACACACAGTGTTCCCCCTGCACCCCACTGGTGCCCCAGGAGCCAGAAGAGTCAAAGCACTTCTCAAAAGTTAGATAGGAATGAAAGAAAAACTGCTGGGGAGAGTGGGGCAGCTGGTTGTGCCAGGACCATGCAGGTCTCGAGGCTTGGTGCTACACCGTCCGTGGGCGCTGCCCCTCCGTCTGGGTGCTCCGCTGGCCCCGCTGGTCCCTCTGCCAGTGTCTGCTGCTTGCGTGTGCGTGCGTGCATGCGTGTGTGCCGGCAGCGGGCAGCTATACCCTGGTGGTGGAGTGTGAGTGCGGGAGCCCCGTGCTGTTGAAGCCGGCAGTGAAGGTGTTGTAAGGGTGCAGGGTCTGCAGCCCCACCAGCGAGTTGGGTATCATGGTGATGGTGTTGGGGGTCATGAGTGGGATGTCATCCGGAGAGCGGCGCAAGGTGAGGGTGTAGTCGGGCAGCGCGGCCAGGCGAAGGGCATCGTGGGGCGGCACGGCCTCGCACTCGTGGTGCCCCTGGCTCACCTGCAAGGAGGGCATCTCCTCGTCGGGTGCGTGGGCAATGTCGTTGGTGGCACCGTGCTGGGGGCTGGGCTGCTGGTGCGTGTCCTGCCGGCGCTTGTCCTTGCGATAGTAGAGGGCGGCGAAGGCCAGCACGTTGAGGAAGAGGAGGGAAGCACCCACGGCGATGGTGACACTCAGCTCGGTGGAATAGTCGCGGGGGCTCTCCAGCAGGGTGCCCGCCTCCTGCTCTGGGCTCCACTTCTCCTTCCCATTGTCGCTGTTGTAGGCAGGGGAGATGGCAGGGCGCTTGGTGGTCCAGAGCTTGCCGTTTGGCCGGCGCGTGATGTGGGAGTTCTGCGTGGTGTCGGGCGGCGGCACTTTGGTGGTGGTGGAGGTGTAGTGGAACATATCGTGCAGGTTGTACAGGTGGGGGACCAGGTGCTTCCAGAAAGCCACCTTGGTGGCACGGTAGTGGTCACGCACCCGTGGCTTCAGCCCGATGTGCAGGTACAGCTGGTCACGGGGGTTGTACTTGGACCAGGCCACCTCCTCGAACCGGTTGGCCTTTGTGTGGATGAACTTTGTGTCCTGGGGGACAGGCTTGTTGGGGTCCCTGGAAAAACACAGGCAAAACAGAGCTAGCACTGGGAAAAGCTGTAGGAGCAAGGGGGGAGAGCTGAACACAGAGATGGACGCTGGGGGGACCTTTACCAGGGTGGCCTGGCAAAAGGTCTTGCATGGCTCAGCAGCACCCCAACTCTGGGGCAACTGTCACCCATGGCCAACCAACCTCCCACCCCCACATTTGTCTGAGTCATGTCCTAAGGGATGGCTGTGCTCTCAGCCTCTCGTGTGGCTGATGCCCTGACCCCAATGAAGCCTCAGCACATGGACCCACAGGCATGTGTCTCATACCAGGCACGACACCCCCCGCCCCCATCACTACTCCAAATGGTGCAGCTGCAGTGAATGTGGACTCCCCAGACACAGCTCCCCTCACCACTCACCCTGTCTTGGCAAAGTTGGTCCAGTAGGTCATCACCACAGCACTGAGCATGACATCATTCTTGGAGAAGTTGCAGGGAAAGAGGTCTGTGGGGCCAATCATGGGGATCCCAAACACATAAGGCACCTCATCCCCATGGGCTGCGTCGGACCACGCAGGCTTCATCAGGCTCTGGCAGTGGTGGTAGAAGGCGTAGAAGTAAGTGGGGGAGCCATAGCGGGCGTGAAGGTCAGCTGTCACCACCGATGGCTCTACCCACTGGTGGTCGGTGAAGAGAGCCACCAGAGTCTTGCGACGCGTCTCGGGGTTGTCCCTGTCAGCCCAGTCGGTGTACATGAACTTGATGGTTTCCCTCAAGGTGTCCTTGCCCTCAGGGTAGCCGTACAGGTTGTCTACAAAGTTGGAGACCGAGTAGTCAAAGTCACTGCCCGAGACGCCGTCCTCAGGGTCCACCACGCCCTCCACGAACTTCAGCCCCTCACCCTGATTGACCCCCAGCATGATATCATAATTGAGGAACTCGCCCTGCTCCATCAGGATCTCTGGGTCATCTGGGATCACATCCCCATCAATGACAGGCCCAAAGGCCACGTGGTAACGAGCTGGCTGGATGTCCTGCTCCACCAGCTCCTTGGCGCTCTTCTGACGCAGGCAGTCCACCATGTCCACTGTGTCCAGCACGTTGCAGCCCACCTTGTCGGCCAGCATGCTGGTGTACTTCACAGGCTGGTAGTTCACTGCCCAGCTGGAGAGTGCAGAACCGCTCTGGATGATGGCCCTCTGGAACAGACCTGCAAGACAGGCAAGGAACGGAGGAAGCTTGCAGTGGGGTGAGTGTGGTTCCAGCACCCTGATGTTGCAATGAGGGATGCAGTGTGGAGAAAGCATTGATGCCCTTGGACCCCTGCAAGGAGAGAGTGCTCCAGTCTGCACTGCCCACTGAGGTGGGCTTGCACAGGGGGCTCAGCTCAGGGCCACCACAGGGGTGGTAAAGCGACATCTGGGCATGCAGTGTGTGCCCCTGGCAGCAGCCAAGGGCAGCTGAGCTCTCTGAGGATCCCATTGCAGGGGATGGCCCAGCATCCCTCTGTCCCAGTGTGGGAAGGAGAGGGGCCACGGCTGCATCACAGCCTGGCTTTGCTGTGCAGCCTGTGCTGTTCCAGCTGCCCCAAGAACATGTTGCCTGAGCCTCCAAGGGGCATACGGTGCCCCCAGCTCAGTGCCATGCTCCAGCTGAGGGTGGCATTTGCTTCACCGAGCAGGCAGGATGCAGGCTGGCAGCAGCGGCAGGGTTAACGCCTGCTCAGGGACACTTAACCCTGCGTGTCCCACCCCACCGCTTTGTCAGGGTCCCCCTCACCCCCTCCCTGCCGCTTCCTGCCCAGCTGGGCCTGCTTGGTGCCAATCCGGCCCCACAGGAGCATGCTGCCAAATGCACAAAGAGGGCCTTTTTGCCACCGGGAACACAGAGGGAGTGGACTTTCGCCCTGGAAAACGGGGCCACAAAGGCCCTGGCCCAGGCGGAGGAATGCGTGGCTGCGCTCCAGCCCCATGTCAATGGTGCTTGTGCTTAGAATACAAAGGGCAACGAGGAAGCAAAGCCTCCGTGGCAGTGAAAGGCAGCTGGTCTCAGGGTGCACCCTGGGATCCCTGCTCGCTGGCCAGACCTTTCCTGCACCCCAAATGCTGCCTGCACCCTCACGAGACCCCCGCACTTGGTCACCACGAGGCAAGCAATGGTGCTGCTGCAGCCACGTGTGGAGCGCCTGCATGAGACTCGCTCAGCAGCCAGGGCTGTGCCACCCCGCAGGGGAGCAGGCACCTTCCCGAGCACAAGTACCAGAGGCTCCTGACTCCCAGCCACCATGTCCACGGCTCTTGCCCGCACGCACTGTCCTCACTCTGCCAAGTACCTGATGTACAAGTCCCAAGCAGTGGGACAAAGAGAAGTCACAAGCTCTAGTCACCTCCCAGTGCCCCAGAAAGCTGTAGCCAGCCTACGGGCTGGAGTCTAGCCACAGGCTTGCCTGCTCTGCGCCATCACCCACATGCCAAAGAGCTGGGGTGAGGGTTCCTTGGCTCACAGGAGATGCCATCCCAGAAGCAGCTATTGCTCCCTGCCAGCAGTATCACTTCCCAGACAGATCCACTGGGATGGGCTCTGCCCCTGCCTGGGGAAGCTCAGGCAGCTGGGGTCACCAACAGCTGGCCACTTTCCTGATGGAGCCCATTGCTGTGGCACAGCTATACCCTGACCCAGGGGAGCCAGGACTCTGCACATTGTCCCGCTCCATGCCAGCACTTAGGTGAAGCCCACAAGCACCCCAGGGAGCCATCACCACCTTGCAGCTCAGCCAGGCCCTTCAGCCTGCTGGGGCCTAGACAGGAAGATGTGGTTCTGCCTTCCCTGCTTGTTCCCCACTGAAGGAAGAGTCCTGTCCTGCAGAGCCAGCTGCCATGGCACAGCAGGTGCTGAGTGGCATGAGGGCTCTAGAGCAGGATGCCCACTGCTGCAGGCTGTTGCCAGCTCCTGATTTGCACGGCACCTGAGGCTGGAAACGCCTCTGGGGTTATCTGGGCCAAGGCCTGCTCAAAGCAGGGTGCCATGTCCAGCTGAGGTATGAGCATCCTCAAAGCTGGCAGAGAAGGGAAGCAGCCCTCATGGAGCAGGAGATGGGGTAGAGGAAGCAAGAGGTCTGCCCAGCAGTGACCACTCCTGCCCTGCCCTGGTTGGCTGGGGAGAGAAGCATCACTTTGGTCCTTGGCAAGGAATCCACCCACCTAGGAGGACTGAGGCTGGCAGGGAAGCTGCAGGTCTCCCTGGCAGACAGACACAGCATACACTGCACCAGCCTGCAGTGTCTGCCTCTCACAGCGCCTGGCAGAGCAGGCACAAATTAGCAGCTTCACTAATAGCTCTTGATCATGATGAGCTTTATTTTGGTGAAATAAAAACAAACCCGCCTGGGCCGCAGGCTGCATCTTAGTGCAGCTCCTTTGCCGTGCTCCAGAGCCAGCTGCCCCATGCCTGGGCAGAGGGCTGCTCCAGCCAATGGTGCACATAATGCCATAACCCCCACGGGGGGGAGGTGAGGTGGAGTGGGTGCAACACTGGCTGCAGGACCAAGTACTCCCCTCTCACCTCAATGGCACCTACAGCCAACAGCATCTTCCCTGCCACAGCAGTGAAGGTGCAGGGCACCCAGCACCACTGCAATGCAGCAGGGACCACACCACAGGCATTGGGGCTGGATGTAGCAGCAAAGGGCATGGCAGGCAGGTGCAGGGTTTAGTGGCAGAAAGCCTGGTGCCACCTGAAAAGTGCTATAGTGGCCCAGCAGTAATTTGCATGTCTGGGAAGTCAGGGAGCAGACCCTCCAGCCTCTCTCCATCACAGGCCTGTACAAGTGGTTGGGGTCACCTGGGTAACCAAGCTTCCAAAGAGGTGACACCTCTGCTTTTGGCCTGTAAAGGGTTTCCCAGCTCTTTGCCCACACTCCCCAGGGTGCCTGCACAAGGACAGGAGGCCATAGGGAGCCTCAGGTATCCACAGAGGGACATGGTGCAGCCACATGCAGGCCCCCACAGCCACGGAGAATCCCCTGCCATGCCCACTGCTCGGAAATGAGCCTGCAAAGAGCTGGCTGTGTTTCTCTCAATTTACCATCTAACACAATTGCTAACAAAAGCATCTCCTCCTCCAGGCCAGAGAGCTGCTGCCTGCTCTGCATGGCTCTGGGTAGCTGGGAATGCTACTCCAAGAGCTCTGGAAGCAGTGAGGGCAGCCCTGATCCTGCCCTGCTCTGGTATTGCAGTGGCTCTGAAGGTGTAACTCACATTTTCCATGCTCTTGAGCTTACTGTACTCCAACACCTGTTAATATTTGTCCAAGTCACCATGCAACAGCCCCAAGAGCATCTGACTCAGGAGCTGGCAGAGTGGGAGCAGGACGACAGAGAGGCTGATTTCAGACACCAGGCACTCAGGCAGGAGCACTGCAGGATCACAAGTATCCTGAGCACCCTGGGGTGGCAGGGAAGGGCACATCCTGAGCACCCTGGGGTGGCAGGGAAGGGCATATCCTGAGCACCCTGAGGTGGCAGGGAAGAGCATATCCTGAGTACCCTGGGGTGCCACATCTGTTACCCAGAACAGATACATCCTGGGCAGGCAACAACAGCTCCATACACACTGTCAGGGCTGGATCACTCCAGCTTTTGTTTGTTTCCCTCTGCTTTATTCCAACAGGGCAGGGCACCAGCAGCAGTGCCAGCAGTGCCAGCAGGCTGTGGGGCAGTCATGGAAGACCAGGGACCACCATGGACTTAATGTGGGAGTGCCCAAGATACCAACTTTTTGGAAGCAGCTGCCCACCAGGTCTAGACACATCTTAGTTGTTTGGTCTGTGGGGCAGAGCATTCCCCAGAACTCTGGTCTGAAGGGGCACCAAGGGGAGCCCAGTGGCAGAAGCAGCAGGAGCACTCTGCACAGGGTGCATTGGTGCTGGCTGTGGCACAGGCTTCAGCACAGAGGGAGCATGGGGCACTGGTGGGCTCCAGAGCCACCTTGAGATAGCACATTGTTAGGAGGCTCTGGAGCTCTTCTGCATACTTAATCCCACAGGCCACAGTAGCAGGTCTCAGCCTGCTGCTTTAGATGGCTGGCTCATCCAAGGAGAAGCTGGCAGCCAGCTGCCAACGCTGGGCACCCTAGCAGGCAGCAGGGATGGGTGTGGAGGCACAGGCAGTGCCACTCCTGTCCCTGAGAAAGCACCATCAGTGTCCAGCAGAGTCCAGCAGGTCAGGGAGGCTGCATGGGGGTAAGTTCATCACAGAGCAAGCCTTCTGCCAGAATCAGGCAAGTTTAACCAAAGGGCAGCTGGAGAAATCTGGGAGAAGACAGCTGGATTGGGCTTGCCTTCAACTCCTCAGGGAACTGCCAGCCTGGTACTGTATCAGCTCTGGGCTCAGCAGGGCATCACCCCTCACTACCCACCATGAGCAGACTCTGCCACCTCTCACTGCAGCCAGCACCAGCCTCGTGCTGCCCATTGCCCTGCAAACCTCCAAGCAGCCCCGCAGCCGGGCGGGCTGGGGCACCGTGGTGTAGCCACTTCTGCAGCAGGCTGAGATCATTCCTGCCTTCAGCTTCGGGGCAGTCACATCTATTGACAGCTCTCGGGGCTAGAGGGAGGCTGCCCAGCGTTGCCAGCAGCCTGGCTAGTGCCAGTCTCGTCCCATACACCCTCTGCCATGTCATCAGCCTGCTGACGTTCTGCAGGTCTCCTTTATTCCTGTGTGGTTCCCAGGCCGTAGAGCAGGACTGCAGCTCTTTGCAACGGCTTCAAGTGCAATTTTGTGTCTCTGAGGTGCAGGCACACACATGTCCACTGCCTCTATGCATTCCTTTCTCTGCACCACGCTTGAGGACACAGCACTGCAAGAGGGCTGCACCCTCACCCCTGTGACTGGCAGGCTGGTCCTCTGGACTCCATCCAGCTCAGGCTTTGCTCCTACGGTTTCCTTCAGCAGGCTCACCCAGAACACCTCTGCTCCCATGGTTATTTCCCCCCTCCAATGCTCAATGTCTTTGCAAATAGTTCATACACATTTGCACTTAGGCCAACAAAATCTTTTAAAGTAAATAGTTCTGTTCTTTATCTAGAGTAAACACTTTGCTATGTTTACAGATATCAGTCATATCACTTCCACCTGTGTTTTGTTAGTAGCAACACTTCTGTCTCTCCCAGTCTTACTAGATGGGGCCCTCCATCCCTCCCCAGGGTCAGGTCTGGCTTCCTTTCTATTCCAGTAGGAATGCCTTTCCCAGCACCAAGATTTTGTGCTTCTGGTGCCCTGCATGGGCACCTACATCACAGAATCACAGGATTTCAGGGGCTGGAAGGGACCTCAAAGACTCATCCAGTCCAACCCCCCTGCCAGAGCAGGGTCACCTAGAGCACATCACACAGGAACACATCCAGGTGGGTTTTTAATATCTCCAGAGAGGGAGACTCCACAACCCCTCTGGGCAGCCTGCTCCAGGGCTCTGTCACCCTCACAGGGGAAAAATTTGTCCTCATATTTACATGAAACTTCTATGCCTCAGCTTCCACCACTGCCCCTTGTGCTGGCATTGGGCACCACCCAGCAGAGCCTGGCTCCAGCCTCTGGGCACTCCCCCTGCACATCTTTATCAACATTGATGAGGTCACCTCTCAGGCTCCTCTTCTCTAAGCTCCAGAGCCCTCAGCTCCCTCAGGCCCTCCTCCTATGGAGGATGTTCCACTCCCTTCATCACCCTCGTGGCTCTGTGCTGCACTCTCTCAAGCAGCTCACTGCCTGTCTTGAACTGAGTGGCCCAGAACTGGACACAATATTCCAGATGCAGCCTCACCAGTGCAGAATAGAGGGGGAGGAGAACCTCTCAACCTACTCCTCACACCCCTTCTAATCCACCCCAGAATGCCATTGGCATTCCTAGCCACCAGAGCACATTGCTGACTCATGGTCATCCTTCCATCCACCTGGACCCCCAGGGCCCTTTCCCCTTCACTGCTCTCCAGCAGGTCCATCCCCAACCTGTCCTGGTGCATGGAGTTGTTCCTTCCCAAGTGCAAGACTCTACATCACCTCCACACCTGTACATGGATAAGTCTGGGTGCCCAGGCAGGGAGGTCTCCAGCTCTCCCCATGCCCAGGTGCTGGTCCCAGGCTGCGGCCCTGCACACTGGCAGCATTGCCTCCATCCCTGGCTCCCATGTGCTCTGAAGCTGCCTTCTCCCTGTGCACAATCAGAAGGTTTTGCTTCCCAGCCCTGGCTCTAGGTCTCATCACTGCCTAATCAAAAAGCTGCCCTGACTTTGCCAGGGCAACAAGGAGCTCTCTTCCCTGGGTTAGCATCAGCAAGGTACTTGCTTGCAGCTGCAGCATCCTCAGGGATAGCTGGCACCTACCTTCAGAGTGGTGGGAGAGGGTGAGCAGGCTGACACAGGAGGCACCGATGCCAGAGCCGAAGACAGTGATCCGCAGGGGATCTCCTCCAAAGAAGGCAATGTTCTCACTGACCCAGCGCAGGGCCTGGATCTGGTCCAGCAGCCCATAATTGCCCTTGGCAGCCTGGTCTCCTGTGCTCAGGAACCCTGCAAGCCAAGGGGAGCCTGGTTAGGGATGGGGAAGCAGGGGCTGTTCTCTCCTCTCCAACCCCTGGCACCCCTCCAGGCATAGGGGAGATTCTATGGGACTCTGTCCCACCACAACAGGAGACCCTGCTACCACCAGAGTCCTGTGAGCAGGAAGCTGGAGCTGGGACACCACCAAGTTCCAGGCACTTTCTGCAGAGCACAGAGGGGTGAAAGCCTGCAAGGACAGCTGCAAGCCCCAAGGAGCCTCTCCAGTCAGTTGTAAGCAGTGACAGAGTATCAGGCACAAAGCCCTGTCCTCCCCACAGCACCACCTGTGCTAACAGCTCCAGAGGTCTCACACATGCCCCAAGGAAAGCCAAGAAAGCACCAGGAGATGCAGGCAGGCTGAGCACATCCACAGCCAGTGCTTCCCATGGACCAGTGTGGCCCAGAGGAGGCTCCACAAACCTAAGGAGGTCAGCTGGGCAGAGGGGAACTGGCTGCAGCTTAAAATGCAAAGGCTTTCAGTGAGGAAGATGCTGAGAAATAGGTTCAAGAGTAAAGGGAACACCCAAGATAAGCTATCAGTGTTTGGTTTGCTTTGACTCAAAGCAGGAAGCCACAACCATGCTCCTGAAGGAAAATGCAGGCAGGTAACCCCAGCAGGCAGGAGCTGCTCTGGCACTGGAGGAGCTCTGGCCAGGCACGGTGCCCATGCTGATGGCCTCATTCACATCCTGTCTCCTGTTGTAACTTCTGCCTCTGAGATGTGCATCAACTCCTCCTAAAGGCCTGACTTTTAATCCTGAAAGGTCCAGAAGAGGCTTGGTTCCTACTGAACCACTTCCACCACTTAACTTCCATCTTCCCCATGGCTCTGCAGGGGCAGAGGGATGTGCTGCCCCAGGTACTGGCCCAGGGCCCAGCTGGCTAGAGACAGTGCTATGCCAGGCTGGACAGCTGGGAACAGAGCTGGCCCTGCCAGTAGCTTGGCTGGGAAGGAACTCTCCTCAAAGCTCTGCACTCCTTGTTATCCCTGCTGCTAATGGAGGCAGCAGTGATGCTCCAGGCAAACCTGTGTCCCAGCCCCTGGGGGTTTCTGCAGCAGAGGCAGGGGCTCACACTGCCTTTTGACCCTGTGTCCCCATTCTGCTGCTGTAGGTCACCATTGCTTATGAAAAAGGTACTGCCACCCTCCTCTATACAGCACCTGCCAGCCTTTGGTGATCCTGTCTGCAGATGGCCAGGCCATGGTCAGTGTCTGTGGGAGTCCTGGCAACTCAAACAGCAGGAGGGCAGTGTGTGCCTGGGGAGGGAGAGCTGCCAGATCCACAGGGGCAGGCAGGCAGTGCCTGCTGGCAGCTCATGGCTCTAAGCCCTGTCAGGAGGTGCTGGATAAACACATTTATTAAACTGCAAACCAATATTTGCTTTCAGTTGAGCCAGGTGGTGTCAGTGAGCCTGGGGTGGGCAACTGCCTGCTGGGGGTACTGCCATGTGGCACTCTGCTTGGTAGCCAGGCTGAAGGGCAGGGGCAGTGCCTGCAGTACAGCCCCCATCCTACTGGGTCCCTCACCCCCTGCCCCCTTCCCCGCCGGCTGACGCCCAGGTGCCCAGGGGTGGCTCCTGAGGGGCGGCTGGCAGCCCTACCCAGCACTCCAACGCGGTAGTTGAGGGTGATGACGATGACGTTCCCGTAGCTGGCCAGGACGCTGCCGTCGATCATGTTCCCGGTGCCCTCCATGTAGGAGCCCCCGTGGATGTACACCATCACTGGCTTGGCCCCGCTGTCCCGAATGTCTGGAAGGAGAGGTAGTTAAACACAGGACCACACCAACAGCCACAGCACCCTGCCCAACAGGCAGACCAAGGACAAGGGCAATGCCAGCTGCCAGGAATTCCCCAGGGCTTAGAGGGCTCGGAAGCCAAACCCAGCACTCTCCTGGGAGCCACAGCATAGACCTCCAAAGCCAACCCCTAGTGAACCAGCCCTGTCAGCCCCTCTCTGGGTGGTAGCAGCCACTGTGCCATCCCCACACTGCTGTCCCCTTGGGGGTTTCAGCACATGCAGGAGAGATGCTGGCTGGACTTGGCTGCTCTTCCCCAAAGCTGGGCTCTGGCCACATGCGGGAGCCAGGCCGGTGGCATCTCTGTTGCGGGTGGGAGTTTCAGAGTCCAGCCCTGGGATACAGGACCATGTCCCATCTTTGGCTGGACCCGAGCCCTTGGCTCTGGGAGTCCCAGAAGCTGGCATTGTAGGGGGGCAGGAATGGGGGTGTGCAGGACCTGGAAGGCAAGGGGGTACTGGTGGGTGCGCCAATGTCTGACTCTCCCACCCCCATCTCCTGGGAAGGCAGAAACCTGTCGGCTGCCTGGGTGCGAACTCTGGCACCCCAGTGCCCAGACACAGCCATGGTGATGAGGCAGACAGTGTGTGCACGTGTGCATGACAGGGGTGAGCACGGCATATGAATGGGGACAGGGCATGAGACATGGAGTGAGGATGGCAAATGGAACCCTGTGAAGGACTGCAGGACCCTAGGGGACAGGAAGCCACCACGCTTCCTCTCTTGACTGGCCCTGTCCAGGGGACACCCTACCTCTTCTGCCCCACTGGCCTGGGATCCCTCATGGAGCTGAGCCCACGTGCCAAGGAAAAATGCCCATGCTCAGCTCCTGACACATTCTGCCTATGTTAGAGGGAGGAAGCAGCTGCACCTGTCGTGGTGCACATGCCTGTAGTGCCCAGCCCTCTCCTGGGCTGCCAGGCCAGCACTGATGGACTTTGTTCCCCTTCATGCTCCCCCACATCCAGTGCCTTCCTCAGGTGTGCTGGCATCACCTGCCTCCCTCCCAGCTGCACTGTGCAGTCCCAGCAGCCAGTCCCTGCCACAGCCCCTGCCAGGCTGTGACTCACAGGGCACAGCCACACCAGCTCAGCAGAGGTGCTGGTCAGAGTGGACATGCTCCCTCACACCCATCTAACCCCTGCCCATGTCAACTCCTCATGACTTGCCAGTCACAGGGGGCTGTTGGGTACCTCTGGTCATCCTCACCTCCAGCTGCAGGCCACAGCATGGCTAAGGGTGGCCTTCTTTCTGTGTAGAAAACCTCTTCCCTCCAGGAGGATGAAGATATGGCAAATCTGTGCCAGCTCCTTCCCTATTGCCAATATGCAGCTAGGCAAACGTCCAGACCTGGGGAGCAGCAAGCACCTGCAGCTCCACCAGGACAGATCATGCCCACGGAGCAGAGCTATGGCAGGACAACTCTTCCCAGGGCAACCTCCCTGACATGCAAAGAGCAGGGACACGGGTGCCCGTGTCCTCCCTGCCACACGCTCCCAGCGACACACAAAGGGACTTCCTTGCAGGAGAAGGGCAGCAATGTGCAAAGAGGTACCAGGGAATAAATGGCTCCTAATCACTGCAGCTCATTTAGTGTGTGGAGGTTTAGCACAGTCAAGACACTCAGGCTGAGTGCCAGTTTACGCCCTGGTACACAAGATCCTGGAGCACAGGTCAGTGGGAGTAAACAACAGGGGGTTGGTACTGCCAAGGAAAACACTTTTCATCTGTTTCCCAGATCCTAAACACCATCTGCTGGGCCATGCTCAAGCTGCCCTGGGACTCCTGTACACCACGAGGTTCCCCCATCCTCAGCACGTCAGGGCTGCACCCTGGCTGATCCCTTCTCCTCCATGCAGCCAAACACACAGACTCCATAACCTGCAGATGAACAACCCCACGCTACTAGGAACGGCACATTCTGAAGCTTGCTGAGGTCTGGTGCACATCTAGAGTCACATCTTCTCAGAAGCCCACTGGATCTGCCTTGGCTGGTGCTGATGGTCTGGTTGCAGGCAAGACATTGCTCATGTCAGGTGAAGGAAAAAGTTAACAGAAACCGTGTCTGAGTGGACCTCAGGTGTCCTGGGCACAGCCAGGCGCCCTGTGGGTGCCAAGCTGCTGGCATGGCCACCCTGTGGTGGCGCCCACAGCGGTGGCTGAGTTGCTAGCTCCCAGATGCATGTCATTGACTCCAGAGGGATGAGGCTGGAGGTGGGATGTGATCAGGCTCAAGGTGAAATGGGCCCAGGTGCTTGAGGGCTCCTCTCCTCCCAAGCTGCCATGCTTCCTCCCTGCCCTTGCTCAAGTGGTGCAGGGGCAAACTTCTTCCAAAGCAAAAAGAAAAACCACCGCCTCTTGAGCTTCCCTCCCCACCCCAGTCCTGAGGAGGGGAAGGGCCTGGGCGCCCTGCACAGCCAGCCAGCCTGCCCCCCGTCCCGCGCAGCTGCCCGGCACGGCAGCGGACACACAGAGGGCTCCCTGGGGATGGCGGCGGGTGGCGGGCACACCGAGGTGCTTTGCGTGACATGCAGTGGCAGCCTGGAGCACAGAAATACCTTCATCTTCATCACCGTCATTATCCGCTAAGTCCTCGCCCTGTTTCTTAGCGCTGGCTCCTAGGGACCAAACACGAGGAGACAGAACAAAAAGGAAAACAAAAGGAAACAAACAAAAAATAAAAGAACAAAACAAAACAAAAAACAAAAGAGAATTCAAAAATAGCATGACAGCAGAGAGGGTGGGGCCAGGCCTGCGCCCCACGGGCGCCGCTGCCTGCTCACACTGCACCTCTCCCAGAGCCAGGCCACGGGCACCGCCGCCTGGGAGCTGTGCCAGGACGCTGCTTCACCTGGACCCCTTCCCATACTCTCCCTGGGGAGTGCTGGAGTGGTGAGGAGGAGGAGGGGGAGTGGGCCTGGGGCAGCATCAGCACTGGCAGCAGGTCAGCCTCTCAAAGCATTGCCGATCCTCCTGCCTCCTGGCCTTGGCCCCCATCTGCTCATGTGCCCTTGGCTCCCTACGTGCGTGAGCTACCAGGGACAACCATCCCCTGCCACCAGCAGAGCCCTCTTGAAGGGTTGCCCTGGATGTCCACTGACCACCAGCCAGGGCCTTGCCCATCATGCCCACGTTCCCTTGTGCCCAGCCCCGCTGTGCTGCAAACCACTGCTGCCTCAGCAGGAGACCAGCAGAGCACGCTGCAGGGAGCCTCTGGGATGGGAGCTTCCCTGCGCTGCTCGGCTCTGTCCTGTACCAACTCCCAAAGCCACTGCTGATAAGCTGGCCCTGACCGAGGCAGAACCTGAAGATATAGGTTTCTGTAATGTTCTGAATGCCTTCCAGACCAGAAATGGTCCTTAGCAAATCCACAACGCCAGGGCATGGTGCAGTGCACGCTGGGGGATGTCACTGCAGACTGTGCTCCGAGTGCAGCACTTGCAAGCTGCATGCAGCCAGCAGCAGCCAGGAGAGGTGGCTGGTGGGGAGCAGACACAGTGCAGAGGCCCCACGGCTGCAAAGGGCTGCACACCCTTGTAGGCACAAAACCAAGTGGTGCCATCCCTGTGGCATACAGCCCCAAATTTCAGGAAGAGGCTGTGCTCTCCTTATATCCCCTTAAAGCTGCAGAGCAGTGCCTGTAGTCCTCTGCTCCCTAATGCATGCACCAAAACTGTTTCCTGGGTGATGGTTACCTCAGGGGTGACAGGAGGGTTTTCCCAGGCAGAACTGCCTGTGCTGTACCTGTATTGCTCAGGAGCCTCCCCCTGACATGCAGGGATCTAAGGTCCCACCAGGCACCCAGTTGATCCTGGGGTCCTGATGCTATCACCAACTGCCCCCCACCACAGTAGCAGGGGTTTTACACAGCCTCCAGTACCGCTCCTGAAGTGAGGAGCAGCCCTATGGCTGAGTGAAACTGCTCTGAGATGAGCACTAAACTGTCTGGGAAACTAAATCAGTGAGTCATCCTCACTGCCACTCTGGGAGTGGGATCCTGCAGTAGTGGATAACAAAGATGGCAGTATGGAAGGGCAGGATTTGAATTTCAGAGGAATTTGTGAGAGGTCTGAAAAGGCTCTGAGGGAGCTCCATTGGAGCAAGAGGCTTGCAGAAGGCCTTAGGCAGCCATGAGCTGCTGGAGAAAGTCCAGAGGAACAATGATCAGAAGTCTAGAAAAATCCAGCAGGCAAGAAAAGTTTGCAGGAGGCTGGGCCATGCAAATCCCAGGAGCAGAGGGCTGATGGGAGCTTCAGCATCCCAACACATGGAAGGCCACTGCCAGGCAATGAGGTAGAAGACCAACTTCCTCTCTGCCACAGAGCGCAGGCAGCCCTGGAACTACATGAGGCAGGTTGTAGCTGAACAAGAAGAAAACCTTTCTGGCAGAATGGACAGGAAAGCACTGGAAGAGGTGACCTGGGGAGGTGTTTAAGACCAGGCAAGACATCCTGTCAGGAAGAGGTGAGGTAGAGCTACTCCTGCTTGGGTCTGTCCCCAGAGCTGCTCCTGCTTGGCTGTCTCCAGAGCTGTTCTGATGTTCTCCAACTCAGAGTTCACCTGCTGGCCTACTATCTTCATGCCCCAGCCCTGCCTCTCCACCTCCTGTTTTGCCACCCACTCACCCCCTGAGCTCCTCACACATTCTCTTGTTTTCACCCAACACCACTTCTCATTTCAGCACCCTGGCCCTAGCAACCCCCCTTCCTGCAGTGTCCTTCCCATGCACTCCCTCCCCAGCACACCTGGCCAGGCTTATGCAAAGCCTGACCAGACCTACTGCATCTCCATCAGGGAGCTGCAAGCCCACAAAACACTTCAATGATGAAGTCCTTGTGCAGTATTTGTTAACTGGTGTTATGTGCCAGCCTGCTTGGTACTGCTCATGGATGGGGATAAAGGCAGCAAGCCTTCATAGGCAATGTGCTTCAGAGCTGGGAAGATGATCACAGGCAGCTGGAGATCCTTTCCCTCTGCTGGGGGCCCTGTTGCTGGTAAAGCCCCAGGACTGGCCAGGCTGCAGCCCTCCAGTCTGCTTTGCTTCAGGGGACAAAGTTCTCCATGCAGACACTGACAGAGGAACCAGCTCTGAGGAACAGACAACAGCCCTGTGAGCTGATTAACTGGCTGAGCATGGAGGGATCCTGCTGGAGATCCACTACCACCCCAGAGCTTAACAATGGCTGGGACAAACCTGAAGCAACCTGAGCTTCACGCACCATGGAAGAGATGGTAGAAAGTAGTGCTGGGAAGCTAAGCAAAGCAGGAGCACAGTAATGCAGGCTGGGGAAGGGGAAGCGCAGCAGCACGTGTGCTTGGCAGATGCAGAGCATGAGCCTTCCCTGTCAGCAGGAAGGGGGCAGGGTAGAGGGGTTACAAGGAGCACAGCCTGCTGCACCACAAGGAGACAGCCTGCTGCACCATCCAGGCTTTTTGCTTCTTGCTACCTTGTTCACCTCCACAGCAACCTAGGGATGCCCCCCAGCTCATGAGAGCAATTACAGCTTCACTCTCCTCAGCTATCCCTTGCACTTTGCTCCATTAGCTCCCTCCACCAGTTATTGCCATATTCAAGGACATCCATCCCAGGAAATCTTCCTCCACACTGGCAAAGGCCACCAGGCAGAGCCCCACAGTGCCTGCTCTCACAGGGATGCATTTAAGATTGTGGATTCACAGCTGGAAAACTCAAAAGGCCTTGCAGTTCCTACTCTCCTTTTATCCATCAAAACCTGCCTCCACTAACCCACTGTAAGCTGACTGTGAGTGGCACTGCTCAGGCCAACAGGAAGGCTGCATATGCTCTTAGCTGAAGGTTCAAGGAAGATTTAAGATCAAGTTCAGTGAAAAATAAAACCACGCTCCCTGAAAGAGGAGCATCCACACTGGATTCATGCTGGCTTAGGCAAACCATGCCAAGAGCACTGACACCAGCACAGAGACAAAGGAGGGTGTGGAGCCTTAGCCCTTGGGGTCTTTGAACTCAGCATGGTGTAGACAAGAGAAAGCCTCAGCTGCCATCTTTCCAGACCCAAATATCTTCTCAAGGTGGCCACGACACCCCTTCCTCAGTGAAAGCTCCCCAGGGCACCTGCTCCCACACAGCAACTGTGACCCTGCAGGGAGCAGGAGTCCACAGCAGCACTGCCACGTTTGATGGCCACATGCACCTACAGGCACCATGCTGGTGGCCACGCTGGCTCAGGTGCTTCTCTGGGAGCAACAAAGAATGGCACAAGGACTGATGATGACTGCTGAACCTGCTACTGCTTAACTCCATGGGCAGGGGTACTTTTTCAGGGACCTTTGTCAGGTAGCCCCACCAGCCATCAGCCCTTGCTCCAGGACTGCAGTGCACCTTGCTGCTGCCTGGCCATCTCCCTATCCCTAGGTGATGCAGAGGAGTTATTTCCATCCTTGAGCAAATGCCGTAAGAGCACTGCATTTTCTCAAGCTTGGCTGCCTCCACCAGCACAAACACCCACCCTCACCTTTGCAAATCACTCCTTGAACTGGAAGTGGAGCACCAGGGCAGTGCTCTGCTCCCAGCCAGCTCTGCAAAGGAGCAGGCTTTCGCAGGAGGCTGGCGAGAAGCTTTCCAGCAGGAGAGCACTGCAAAAGCTGCAGGGAAGCCACAGCCGGTGCTTGGACAAGTTTGCTCCTTGGAGAGCAGCAGAGAAACCACAGTGCTTTTCCCACAGAGCAGCCAAAGCACTTCCCAAGCCCAGGAGCTGCTGGGAGCTCCAGCCAGCCTTGGCACAGCACTGGGCTGACACGTTTCTCTCTGCAGTCTCACAGACTCTGCACAGTCCCAGCCAGGGAGATTGGGCAAGTCGCTAGGAAAAAGCACGGAGGGCTGCAATGTGCAGGGCAGCCACACTCTTCCCCTTAAAAATGACATCCACCTCCTCATGCCCTGCAGCAAGGACTGCCCAGGGCACCCACCACAGCCAAGCACAAGCTGGAGGAGTTGGCAGCACAAAGCAGAGGGCAGGGCTGTGTTCTGCACGTAAGTACTGCACTCTGTGTGTGTACATGCTCTTGGGTGGGCAGTGCTATTTTCACAGCAAAACCTGAGCCTCTGCTGAGCCTCAGTGCTGGCAGCTCCCCCAGCACTGTGCATGGCTAATTATTGTCTAAGCGCTGCTGCCCTGCCATTCTCCCAGGGAAGGGACCAATGTGCATGGAGGAGACTGGTACACAGGAAATTTCCATATAGGAAATGCCTGTGGGCAGCTGGGCAGGGAAACAGGGATGTTCTGCTGAGCCAGGGATACACTCTGATAAATTCTCCGTTCTTTGGCTGCTATCAAATACTTTGAGGTGGCAGAAGCAAGGAAAACACCAGTGAGGTGGGAGCTGAGGTGTTTTGAAATACCTCAATACTGCACAGCTGCCTGCCCTGTGAGCTCATTCACTGCTCAGAGGTGGCCTTAGAAATAATGAAGGGTACTGCAGAATGAGCTGATGTTCAAATAACACACGGCCCAAGGGAACCAGCACTGTGGGCATATTATCCTCACCCCAAGCATTACTAACCCAGAATACATGATGGGGGTGGGGGAGCCCCCATATCTCATCACAAGTGACTCAATTCATCTGAGCCAATAGCCACCAAAGCTGTGGTTGGAGCTGAAGGGCAGTGTCTGGGTACTTTAATTCCCACTGTGTCACACCTGGATTCCCATATGGCCAGCACTGGGAGTCAGTGGAGCCTAGCAAGGGCAGAGACCACATCCCCCAAAAGCTCCCCAGGACAAGCAGCAGCTGTAGATGGGCTGCAAAGAAATCCTGCCTGTGTGCAGAGTGGGTGGGGAGGGGAAAGCCAGAACATGAGCGCACCCAAGGTGTTCCACCGTGCCTTAGGTTGTCCCCCTTCTACAGACATAGCCCAGCCCCTCTTGCCTGGCCCTGGCTGCAGGGGTGGGGGCAGCGGGGGTCTGCCAGCCGCAGCAGCCGGTGGGAGGGCTGGGAGAGGAAGCGCTTTGAAGTGGCTGGGGATCGCTGGCACCGCCGGCTCCGGAGGCGGCGTGCAGAGACTCCCTAATGCAGCAGCCCTTTCAGGGGACAGCCTTGGCACTCAGAGAGATGGCGTGTGAATAGCCAGGACAGCAACAGGAAAAGCAAAGCAAAGAAACTCAATGACAGAACTGAGGGAAATGGCTGGAAGGAAAGAGCTCTCCAAGCCTTCGAGCCCAGCTGCAGCAGACCCGCCAGCCTTGGGGTGCAGGGAGGTGGAGGCTGGGATGCAGGGAGCACGCTGCTGCAGGGTGCCCAGGATGGCAGCCCCTTGCCTGCCAGATACCCCCTCCCTGCACTGAGCCTTTCACAAGAGCTTGGCTGCCCAACCACCCACGCATCCAACTTTGGGATGCACTGAGCAGCCTGTGCTCACCCTGCCTGCAAAGAGGCTGTGTGGTGGGACGGGCAAAGCTTTGTGCCCAACAAGGGACAGAGCCAGATCGCATTTGCACATCTCCACTCTCTGGTTGGGAACACAGGATCAGGAGCACTCTGGGGCACGGTGGTGGTGCTTCCTGCCTTTCCCCAAAGTGCAAAAGGATGAGTCCCGCCCAGACCTGGGGCTGGAGGCAAGGCAAAGCAGAGATGTGGCTGAACTGGAGGTGCTCAGCTGCCCGCATGGCAGCTGGCGCTCAGGGAGGATGCTGTGCTGGGCAGTGGAGAGCAGCTCCTCACTGGCAGGGCTGGCAGAGGAGTGGGGGTGTGAGCAGCATGGAGCAGCCTTTGCAGGACCCCGGTCTGGGGCTGAATACAGCAGCATTTGCACGGCCAGGAGAGGTTTTAAGCTTTTAACCTTTGGATGCCAAATGACCAAGGATGCAACAGGGGAAGAGCTCAGCCCAGGACGGGCTGGAGTCCCCTATTACGTGAGCGGGTTCATGCACCCCAGCAGGGACACAGCCCTACAGGATGGCTGCCCTTAAGTGCTACCTGCCATCAGAGGCTCCCCCTCACACACAGGGCCTGGGAGCTTGCCCATGCCAGCAGGATGAGGGCAGGAGCATTGGGCCAAGCCCAGGAGAAGCTGTTCTGAAAGGTCTGGAGCAATGTGTACATCCTCCTCTGACCTGATCCCAGCCCTGTGCTCCCAGACAGCACTCGTCCTAACAGCTCAAGCTGGGGAGTGGAGGTAGCCGGAGCCTGCGTGGTGCTCCTCTGAGCGGGAAGTGGGGAGCAGCGAGGTAGGCTGCTGGCAGGGCCGTGGTCTGGGTGGCGGCACAGAGAGGTGCCAGAGGAGCATGTCATGGGCCAGGGGCCAGCCAGGCACCCTCTCACTCTCTCACTCTCTCTCTCTTTCCTCTCTGTGCCTCTCTGCCGGTCGGCTTGCTACATACCTCCTTTCCTACATATTTTCTTGTTGGGCTTTCGGGTGCATTCCTTGGAAATCCGTTTTACTGTAAAATGAATAAAAGACTACAAAATAACAGGAGGCTCCACTGGCAGGAGTGGGCATGCAATCACAACCACGCTGCTGCCCTCCCACCACCCCCAGGGCCGCGGGAGGTGGGGAGGGAGCGTCGTCGTGGGAGGAAAACTCTGGGCCAGCCGTGCTGGGCGGGAAGGAAGGCACAATGCATCTCACGGCCAAGGGCCCCAGGGACAGAGAAGTGGAGCCAGATGGCCTGGGAGAAGCCACCAGGCTGCTCTGCTGCACACGGCAGACCCACTGAGCATCCCTTCCAGCCCAGTCCAGGGGCTCCCATTGCGGTGAGGCTGGGGCAGGCACTGCCTCCTCTGCCGTCTACTTACAGTTCAGGTGGGATCCCCTACAAAGGAAAACGTTAGAGAAGGAGGCACCCAGCACTGCTCATCCTCACCCCAATGGGATCACGCCCCATGGGTCCCTGGCACCCCAGGCTCATCGCTCCACCACCGTCCCGCCAGCAGGCAGGGGGCAGCTAAGCGACGTGTCCCCAACCTCTCGGCTGTACCAGGGCCGGAAAAGGGCTCTGTGGTCCCTTCCTTGCCAGAGCACCTCCCCAGGGAGAGGCAGAGTGTTCCTCCCAGCTGCTGTGGCAGCCCACGCCCACAACTAGCGCATGGACCTGGGGAGGGTGGGAAGGGGGAAGGAAGGACAAACCCGAACCAACTCAAGACAGAACCTGGCACTCGGCGCCTCAGGAGCACAAACCAGCTTGTTGCTCTGTGGATCTGCGGTCAGAGAGTCGGATTCAGATTTAGCAACACAAGAGAGGAACCCGTGACAATGCCATGGAGGTGGAGCAGGGGGACGGAGAGGCGTGGAAGAGCAGGAGCACGCGAGACAGATATGGCAGCTGAGGGCAGGGGGAAGCTGCGTGGCCAGAGAAAGCTTTCCACGAACAGAGAGCATGCTGCAGGGTCCACAACCACATGCGCCAAACACGACACCCAGGTGAGACCAACCACCGCTGGGGAGGGGCGGAGCACCCCCCCCAGCACCTCCTGCGGGCACCCCGGTGGGGACTCACCATCCTCTGTGGGGATGTAGATGTTGAGGTACAGACAGTCCTCGTTGGGGTCCTGGATGTACGTGGCCACGATATCCAAATTGGAGGTAAACCAGATGGGCAGCATGATCTCAGGAACAGCGTTGTGGATGTTCTGGGGGCAGACTGGCGAGAAGTGGGTAGCGTTCCTGATGCCTGACCAGGACGGTGGTGGCTCAGGGGGCATGAACCTCTTCTCCCCGATGGGGGGGGGCGGCATAAGGCACCCCTAGGTACTGGTCCACAGGCCCCAGGATCTCGCTGGGCAGCGGCACACGCACTCCCCGTAACTTCCCATAGTGCGTGTTGACGGTCGGTGAGTAGACCTGGCCCTGCATCTGCACAACCGCCGAGGCGAAGCTCAGGACCCAGAGGGCAAAACGCAGATCCCAGCCGGCCACCAGCTCAGGCACTTGGAGAACACGGGGCAAGAAAGGGCTTCTCCAGAGTATCAGCCACATCGTCCGGGAGGAGCAGCACCAACATCCAGGCCTGAAGCTCCTGGGGTGACAGTTCAGGGCATCCCCATCACACCGAGCCTCTGCTTTGCCCACCGGGAACAGAAGGAACAGGAAAGTCAGGAGTCAGGAGCACGCAGCCCAGCCGCACCTTCTGCTGAGAGAGTCGGGAGCACGGACCCAGGGAGATGTGCCACCACGCCTCACAGCCTGCCAGCCTGCTGCTGCCTACCTGCCAAAGGCCTGGCCCGGAGGGGACTGCTGATACTGTGGAGAGATGGAGGGAATTAACAGCAGACTTGCTCTGGGAAGAGTCAAAGAACTTCATCATAGAAGGAGCCAGGATCCCTGGCCAGACCCTCCCACCCATGGGTGCTCATTGGCTCTGCCACTGCCCAGGCAGGCAGCTCTAGGAGTAGGCAAGCACAGGAAGCACAAGTGGAGCACATGCAGAGACTGTCTGCAGTGCTCAGGGGCCAGCCCCTGCCTCTGCCTTGCCTGGGTGAGCCTTGCAGCTGCCCTGCATGGCACCACAATGCCCTTGCCCCATGCTGCAGGAGGGTATCAGCAGCAGACTGTGGACACCGAGAAAAGCAGGATAGTGCCACTTCCCTGGCACCATCACTCCCCTTAAAAAACCTGTTTGGCATCACAACTGCCCTGCATGGCCCCTGCCCAAGTGCCCACCGGCACCTACCCCTCTCTGCCTGAGCGGGAGCCACCTGTGCTCCTCACTGTGACTCCATCCCAGCATCACTCCTCTGTCAGGATGCCATACCCCACCTCACCCATGTCCTACCTAGGGACCCACCTCACCTGCCCACATGCTCTCTAGCCAGTTTTTTTCCTCCACATGCCGCTGGCCTAAGCAGCAAGATCTCAGGCACAGCCCAGGAGCTGGGCAAACAAAATGGGAACAGCCAGAGTGCTTCTGGGCAGTGTTCCCCTGTGCCAGCTCAGCAGTCTCTCTGCCACCCCCTCCCTGCCCCAGCTGCCTCCCAGCCACCTGAGCAAGCCCCAGGGAGGCCGAGCTCTGTTCCCACGTTCCCACGCAGGGCTGTTGGTGAGGGTGGGAGCAGACGTGGCAGCCAGCCCCAGGGTCTGCGGGGCAGGGAGCTGCGGGCAGGGCAGGCAGCAGCTGCAGACAGGGACCTGCGGGTGCTGTGCCAGCAAGCAGAGCTCCAGCGCCAGGGAGCCCTTGCTGGAGGCTGTGTGGATTTTCAGTGCTCTGCCCTTCACCTCCCCGCGCCGCCTGCCGCATTCAGGGCTTATGTAAGTGCCCCCCCCAGCCAGCGCCGCTCCCGGGGGATCTGGGCAAGGGCAGCT
Source organism: Melanerpes formicivorus (assembly GCF_026170545.1). Classification (NCBI taxonomy): domain Eukaryota; kingdom Metazoa; phylum Chordata; class Aves; order Piciformes; family Picidae; genus Melanerpes; species Melanerpes formicivorus. Next base: position 1,881,511 of record NW_027142425.1, on the reverse strand, counting down.
GTGGAGGCTGTGCTCACCCACCGCTCCCCCTCACCCCTGCAAGAGCGGCAGCAGCTGCACGCCGGCTCTGCACCTCGTCGGGTGCCTTTGCAGCCTGGCTCCTTCTAAACGGCTCTGCTTGCTGGCGGGTCAGAGGATGCTCAGCCTGTTCCAGCCACACGTCCTTACCCGGGCAGAGATGGCAGTGGTGGGGGGGCACCTCCATTTTACCCCAGAGCATCCTTACATGGCCACCCAGTAAATCTCTCCCAAGCTGAAAGAGGAGCAGAGTTGCCTTGGAATTACTGGAGCACAAAAAAAGGGCTGTATGCAGATGGGAGGTGGATGGCTTAGGTGTAGGCTCAGCTGGGCAGGGACTCCACAAGTGGAGAGCATCTCATCCAGCGAGGAAAATCCACAGGAGAAAATAACACAACAAAAAGCCATGAGGATGGCTCAAATCTGTGCTGCACATGTGCAGGCAAGTCAGTGCTGGTCATTAAGGAAATGGGCCCAGGGAGCACAGCAGGCTCAGCAATCAGGACCTGACAGGCATGACAAGGAACACGCAGCCCAGGAAATCACATTACTGCATCCAGCCTGCCCCAGCAGTGAGGCCTCACAGGGCTGGGCGTGCAGGCACCTTTCCAGGGACTGCCACTAATGCCAGATGAGGAGGGTGGTACAAATGATGGGGAGAAGCAGTCATACCACTGTCCCATCTGTGGCACAGGGATGACCTGAGCGCTATCACAGCTAGAGCTGATCCTGCTCTACATCTGACCCTCATCACCTCTGCCTATCATTGCCCTCCACCTCCTCCTGTCCTATCAGGCCACAGCAGAAACACAGAATCATAGAATTGTCAGGGTTGGAAGGGACCTCAAAGATCATCCAGTCCTGGATGCCATGGGCAGGGACACCTCACACTACAGCAGGTTGCCCAGAGCCACATCCAGCCTGGCCTTAAAAACTTCCCGAGATGAGGCTTCTCCCACCTCCCTGGGCAACCTGTGCCAGTGTCTCAGCAAAGGAGTACGACCCTGCTGTTATCCCTCAACCAGCTGCCAAACAGCTGAGGGACAGAAATACAGGTGAGGCACTCAGAGATCTCAGGCTCTGGTCTGCTCCGCTCCACCACCACTGGAGCTGCCTCTGCAGCTCAGTGCCACGGCTGCCCCACTCTGCCTCCAGCTCTGGGAAAAAAAGCATCATTCATTTAAAATATTCCTCACAACAATGCTTCTCCTTCAGCAGAAAACTGACCTTTGCCTAACAGCAGCATCCCAGGATGCAGTGACGGCTCGGGATCCCCCAAAGCCACATTCCCAAGCGGGATCTCAAACACGCTTCAGACTTGCTCTGCCTGACATTGCTCAAGGCAAACCACCCAGTGCAAATCTTCTGCTCAGGTTCCTTTGGGTACTATGGGTTAAGAGAAAGCCAAATTATTAATGACTGTCATATCTCATTTGTATGACTGGAAGCTACAGCCAGCTTCCAGTCTTTATGGTAGTGCCCACAAGTCTCCGCAGGGAGACCTGTCACTGTTTTCCCTCTGTGGGAGCACCACAGCCCTGCCAGCAGTGGCTCACCAGCTGATTTCACCAGTCAAGGGCTTCCATGGGGCTGCAGCCACACGCTGCCCTGAGCACTGCTGCTCCACTGACTCCTCCAGCCAAGCAATTCCACAGCACCAGGCAGGGCAGCTCCACAGCCTGCAGCTGCCCAGCTGGGCTGTGCACACAAGCCCCTGCCAAACTGAGGCTGAACTCACCACCCACCCTGCATCCTTGGAGTCGCCACACACCCACTGTAGCCACCCTGTCCTGGCACCCTGAGGACTCCTGTTTTACCAAACACAGCTAAAAATGAGCTTCTTGCTGCAGTTCCTCAGAATGACAGTTATGATGCTGCTCCTCTGGGGTTTTGTTTAACCCTCATCCATCGTTCTTTTAATAGCTTTTAAAAGCCATGAACATCTAAAGAAGAAAACACATAAGCTAAAATCGAATTAAAGTTCCAAGTACACATCCTCCACTTCAATAAAACATGCACCTGTCTCCAGCTCTGAGTTTCAGGACACAGAGGCTACCAGGTGGCTACCAGGAGGATGGAGACTCCCTTTGTACAAGCAGTGCCATGGAAAGGACAAGGAGCGGTGGGGATGAATTGATGCTGGGGACATTCCCATCGCACTCCAGGAGAAAATGTTTGCCATGAGCAAAGTCAGAGCCTGGAATCATCTCCCAAGGGCAGCAGTGGAGTGCCCTGCACTGGGCAGTTTGAGACTCAGCTTGCCAGGGTGCTGAGCCAGCTCATGGCAACTGCACAGTCACCTGGAGAGGCTGGAATCTCAGGGTCCCTTCCATCCCGGCAGTCTGTGAGGCTGTGTTTGACGGAGCAGCAGTGAGTTAGGTGAGCTATGGGCAAGCACAGCCAGGTATGGAGACACACAGCCAGGGGCCAGCAGCCCTCATAACCCTGGAAAGCCTTAACCCTCCAATCCAGAGGAGTACACTTGAATGTTTGTCATTCCACCTTTGTTCTGTCCATTTCCAAAGAACTTTGCCTTCCCTCTGCCCATGCCCCTGCAGCACAGAATAAAGGCACCCAACCAATGCCAGCACCTTGCTCCTAAGCTGTCTCACGCTTGGGTTGTTTTTCAATTACAAACACAAACCCCAATGCAAACCTGAAACCTCAAATTCCCTGGCTTTCAAGTGCCTCATTTGGGATGATTACAACAGCTCCATAACACATCTTGCTCCCTCCTGTTGCTGTTCCACGCTCTGTGCTTGCTGCTGTAACTTCACGTTAACACTCGGGATGGGAATTTAGCCTTCATTTAATCCTGACTGCCATGAGAACCCCAGCTCGGCCCTCCTCGCGTGGGGGGCTGCTGCATGTGCCTTGAATCACTGCCTGCTGCCTCAACAGCTCTTAAGATTCCCCTAGGTCTTTCAAAGCATGCAAAATAAGCAGGAGACCCGAGACAGGGCATCCCCAGTTTTGCTGCCTTCCCTGCAGCAGCAAAGCCAAATGCATCCCACAGCGAAGATGGCTGCTGCCTCCCTGCAGCCCTGCAGCAGGAGGAGCTGTGCCTGCCAGCTGGAAGGGAAACCAGGCTGGACCAGGCAGATAGAGCCGAACTGGGGATGCTCAGACAAGCGAGGAGCTGGGAGGACAAAGACACTGCAGGCATCCCAGGTTGCTCTGCCAGACCACTGGTGGGGTGAGTGGAGGAAGTGATGCTGCTAGCTGCGAGGGAGGTCATTCATGTGCTCTGGCAAACAAACGCTCTATCAGTATTTCCCTGGCCGTGCTGCCTTCCAGACGGCTCCCTCCTCAACAAGGAGACACTCTCCATGGAAACCTGGAAGGGTGGGATCCTCTGGAAGCCTCCCTCGTAGATGCACAGTCGGGCGCCTCAGCAGCAGCCAGACGAGCCAGGTCCACACCTCCCCTGGAAGGCAGCCCAGGAGCAGCAAGCAGGCAGCCTGCCCTTGTAGAGGACTCTTCTCTGAGGTCCAGCCTCCTGCCCCATAGCACTTATGCTGACCCAGCCCCAAGCTCATCTCACTGATGCTGCAGCTCTATGTCCCCAGAGCCAGGAGAGACAGGGCCTCCAACTGCCCAGGTAGCACAGATGGGCGATCTGAGAGCAAGCAGCTGGGGTGTCCCACTGCACCCTCTGGCCACCCTGCCTTCTGCAGCTCTGCTCACTGCCTGACCCTGTTGCTTCGTGGTGTAGCTATGGCAGGTTGCAGGGGAGCAGTCCCCATGTCCCATCACAGGCATGAGCAAGCAGCATGAGAAATTTCTGCCTCCCCTGCCCCAGGGCAAGTGAGCTCCAAACCTTTCCACCAGCCTGTGCTCCAGAAACTCAGGCTGATGTTCAGAGCCCAGGTAGCACTGCTTGCCAGATGTGCTCCCCATCCTGCCAGCTGCTCTCCTTTGTGGGCAGCAACCCTGGCTCTCACCAACCCCTGGCCTCATCCTAGCTGGCCTGTGATGCTGCAGAAACCCCATAGGAGACCCTGGGTCCAGCGCTATTTGACACCTTCATCAGCAGCCTGCATGAGGGGACAGAGTGGACCCTCAGCAAGTCTGCAGATGACACAAAACTGAGAGCAGTGGCTGACACCCCTCAGGCTGTGCTGCCATCCAGTGAGACCTGGGCAGGCTGGAGAGTTGGGCAGAGGGGAACCTCATGAAGTTCAGCAAGGGCAAGTCCTGCCCCTGGGGATGAACAACCTCCTGCACCAGTACAGGTGAGGGGAGACCTGCTGGAGAGCAGCTCTGTGGAAAAAGATCTGGGAGTGCTGGTGGACAACAGGATGACCATGAGCCAGAGATGTGCCCTTGTGGCCAAGGACAATGGCATCATGAAGAATGTGTCCAGCAGGTCAAGAGAGGTTCTCCTCCTCTACTCTGCCCTGGTGAGGCCTCGTCTGGAGTACTGTGCCCAGTTCAGGGCTCCCCAGTGCATGAGGGACAGGAAGCTGCTATGAAGATGATTAGGGGACCAGAAGAGCTCTCTTATGAGGCAAGGCTGAGGGACCTGGGGCTCTTTAGCCTAGAGAAGACTGAAAGGGGATCTCAATGCTTACTAATACTTCAAGGGTCGGTGTCAGAAGGCTGGGTCCAGTCTTTTTTTCAGTGGTACCAGTGACAGGACAAAGGGTAATGGGCACAAACTTGAATAGAGGAAGCTCCATCTAAACATGAGGAGGAACTTCTTGACTTTGAGGGTGGTAGAGCACTGGAACAGGCTACCCAGAGTCTCCATCTCTGAAGTCATTAAAACCCTGCCTGGACCCCATCCTCTGCAACCTGCTCTAGGTGAACCTGCTCTGGCACAGGGTGGGTTGCACTAGATGATCTCCAGAGGTGCCTTCCAGCCCCATCACTCTGATTCTGAGGAGGCACAGAAGCTGCAGCATGTCTGAACTGATGTGCTCATGCTCATGTGTTCCCACACCTCCTGAAGAGCAGCCCTCTGCCAGCAGGTCTCAGCTTGCACTCCCTGATGCTTGTGGCCTGGGGACAATACTACAGAGCAATGTTGGTGGTTACATGGCATGACCTGTGTCCAGCTGGTCCTCCTGACCCACCCCAGGGTACCCACCCATGGCACAGGCAGGTGTTTCCTGCTCTCACAGCACTGCAGGAGCAATTCTCAGTTCTTGGGCCCAGCACAGAGCTGGTGCACAGTAATGGATGGTCACCAGTGGCTCAAAGTTACACTGAAAACAGACAAGTAAGGGTTCAGCAAGGTTTTCCCTGCTGCTGCTGCCCTGCTTTGCTGTGCATGACCTATGGGACACAAGAGAGCATGTTCTTAGATCTGCATGTGACACCCAGCTCGCTGGAGGCCAGCTCAGGAACTGACACGCTCCAACAGCGTGGGGAAAGGGCTGCAAGATGATGGGCAGCACTGCAAGTGATTTGGAGGTGAAAAACTGCACAAACAGATAATGGAAGAAAAGACAGCAGTGTTTCTGCCAGAAGGGTCAGCAGGGCTATAGGAGAGTACAAACTGAACGTGAGCCAGCGTGTCACTGCCACACAAAAAGGCAAGTACAGTGGGATGTGTGAAAGGCCAGCTTATGAAGATACATCAAGTAATTACTCTGCTCTCCTTTCAGCTCATAAAGGCACATTAAGTAATTATACAGGTCTCCAGAGAAGCAGCTCATTCCCCAAAAGATTTAGACCAGCCCAGAGAGACCACAGGAGACCAGCAAGACCACCAAAAGACCTTGGGCTAAAGCCTGGAAGAATGGGGCTAGCCTAGACAGGACAAGTCAGAGGATGCAGGTTTAGGACATGCAAAGGCCACTCCAAAGACAGGTCAGGGCAGTCTGCCACTGAACGTTGTGCCAGGTAGGAGACACATTCACTTTGAAACAGGAGTCAGGAGGAGACACATTCACTTTGAAACAGGAGTCAGGTGCACACCAGGGAACGTTCAAGTGCTCCATGCATATCTGCAGAAGGTGCTGCACAGCAGATCAATGGTTCAAGTGACCCCCTGGCATCCTCAGCCTCTCACACTTCTCATCAGCCCTGGCTGGCAGTTCTATTCCTGTCCTCATTTGTTCAGCATCTGCCACCATCTGGGCAAACTATAACCACCCTGGCCACAAAGCCTGCAGTATTTAGGAGACTCTGGCAGGAGAGAACACTCAGGAGGCTTCCCAGCACCACGGGGCCCATCATATCTGCTCTCCACTCTGCAGAAGCCTCCCCCCAGACTCTGGTGTCCCCCATCTCACACAGTATCACAGAATCACAGGATCACTAAGGTTGGAAGAGACCTCAAGGATCATCGAGTCCAACCTGTCACCACAGACCTCATGATCTCCTCTTGAGCACTTCCAGGGATGGGGACTCCACCACCTCCCTGGGCAGCACATTCCAATGACCAATGACTCTCGGTGAAGAACTTTCTCCTCACCTCCAGCCTAAACTTCCCCTGGCACAGCTTGAGACTGTGTCCTCTTGTTCTGGTGCTGGTTGCTAGAGAGAAGAGACCAACCCCTTCCTGGCTACAACCACCCTTCAGGTAGTTGTAGAGGGCAATGAGGTCACCCCTGAGCCCTCTTCTCCAGGCTAAACAATCCCAGCTCCCATCTCACTCTCCTCCTAGAGATATCTCTGCAGTAGCTCCCATATCTAGGGCCCACAGTCACTCTGATGGGACAAAAGGAAAACCAGTCACAACCCCTCACCCTCGTTTGCTCCAGGTACAAGAGGCATCCCTGTAACTTGCCTTTCCTAACCTCTGCCCACCAATATTTAAAGCAAGCTGAACATCAGAAGTCTCTGAGACACTCCACTGCACATTCTTTGCCCTAGGGAGAGGATGAGAGACCATGTGAGAAGTGGCAGTTAAGTTCCTCACTACTGCAGGAACATATGTGGGACAGAAGCTCTTTGACAAGTCTCAGATGTGTGCCAAGATCCGAAGAGCTCCCGTTCAGAGGAATGGTGCCTAAAATACCTAGAAACAGACAATTCCAAGTGCCACTTCTGCTGTGGTGCTGCAGTATGGCCTGTCTGCTTTTGCCACATGGCCTTCAGCAAGCCCATGAAGGACCCAAGCCTGCCTTGGCAAGGGCACCAGGGACAAAGCAGAACTTGCCCTTGACCTTGGCCACACTTCAGCCTTTCTAGACAGTCCTGGTGTTAAATGCCAGCACAGTGTTCGATGTCTGGCTGCAGAAGGCACACCACCCAGCAGGTGAGGTGGTCTGGCTCATTTCCAACTCGAGTTTAGCATCAAAAGCTCCAAAAAGGCAGTGTCACTGAGCTGAGACTGGCAACACTGCTGAAGGACAGCCAGTGAGCACTGCAGCACAGACATTGCTGGCATCGATGCAAACAGAGAGGGTAGCCTCCATGAAGGACCTGAGGACAACTTTGCTTCCAAGACTGGGCTACATGCTCCCCTTGAGCTGCTCTAGATCTTGACCAGCCCTTCCACTCACTGCCTCCCAGAATCCTGATGGAAGACTGAGGCAGGGCCGTGTGTCAAAGCCAGCAGCTGCTGTGTGAGCAAGAGGACAGATCCCTGGCTGTGAGGAGGGCAGCAGGAGCAGCAGCAGCCTCCCCCACGGTGGGCTGCTGGGTTTCCATGTGGCTCAGCAATAGCTGCTGGAAGCAGGCCATTCAGTGCCACCTTTTGGGTAGGAATAATCTGGATTATCTCATGTTACAGCTTCCTGATGCCAGCATGAAGAAATGGGGGCAGCTTTTTTCTCCCTCACCTTGCTGCTTGCACAGTTTCCATGTACCAATGCCTCCCTGCAGGGGCAGAGGTTAATGAGAACCACTGTCTATAAACAGCAAACACAGTGTCCAGGCCTTGGCACGGATGTACACACACTTGCTCCCCAGCCAGAACAACTGGCAGAAAACAAAGAGAATCTGACCCCGTCTGGAAGATCAAGGAGCCCCGGAGGAGACTCCAGAAGCCCCTGCGATGTGGTCCACACCTCCCCTCCCCCCCTGCAACAGCTGGATGTGGCATTGCTCGATCCCAGCCTGAACCTGCCCAGTCCGGCCTGGCAGGAACGACCACCATGGGGTGGTGCTTGGTGCCGTTCCCTGAAGATGGTGTGAGGGGCTCCAGAGTGCTCGGTGCCCCCCGGCCCTGCCAGCACCGCGCCCGCTGCGAGCCCGGGCAGCGGCGGGGAAGGGGCCGGGAGCTGTCCCTTCAGCACCGCCCGCAGCGCTGAGGCCGGGCCCCGGCAGCGGGGAGCTGCCGCTGCAACACAGCCCTGCATGGCCTTGCCACAGGGGCCTGCACAGCCCTGCAACAGCGTCCTGTACGGCCCGGCACTGCCCTGAAAGGCCCTGCAGCCCTGCTCTGCCCAGCCCTGAAGACCAGCCCTGCAATGCAGCTCTGCAACACAGCCCTGCAGCACCACCCTGCAATGCAGCTCTGCAACACAGCCCCGCAGCACCACCCTGCAATGCAGCTCTGCAACACAGCCCTGCAGCACCACCCCGCAATGCAGCTCTGCAACACAGCCCCGCAGCACCACCCTGCAATGCAGCTCTGCAACACAGCCCTGCAGCACCACCCTGCAATGCACCTCTGCAACACAGCCCTGCAGCACCACCCTGCAATGCACCTCTGCAACACAGCCCTGCAGCACCACCCTGCAATGCAGGTCTGCAACACAGCCCCGCAGCACCACCCTGCAATGCAGCTCTGCAACACAGCCCCGCAGCACCACCCTGCAATGCACCTCTGCAACACAGCCCTGCAGCACCACCCTGCAATGCAGCTCTGCAACACAGCCCTGCAGCACCACCCTGCAATGCAGCTCTGCAACACAGCCCCGCAGCACCACCCTGCAATGCAGCTCTGCAACACAGCCCTGCAGCACCACCCTGCAATGCAGCTCTGCAACACAGCCCTGCAGCACAGCTCTGCAGCACAGCCCTGCAGCATAGCACCGCCCTGCAGCACCACCCTGCAAAAAGTCAGGGAGCACCTGCAGCAGCCTGGGTGTTCCCCAAGCTGCAGTAAGCTGTTTGGCTGGCAGCTGAGGAAAGGTGGCATGAGCAGGGACATGGGCTGAGCAACCTCTGCATCACCTGAAGGTGCCCTCACTGTTCTCTACAGCTTCCTGAGGAGATGAAGTGGAGAGGGAGGTGCTGAGCATTTCTTCCTGACTTCCAGTGAGAGGAGACATGGGACCAGTTTAAAACTGTGACAAGGGGGGGGGGGGGGGGTTTAGACTGGACACTAAGAGGCATTTCTTTATCAAGAGGGTGGTCAAACAGTGGCACAGGCTTCCTGGAGAGGTGGTTGATGCCCCACATCTGTCAGTGTTTAAGAGACATTTGAACAATGCCCTTAACAGCATGCTTTGACTGTTGGTCAGCCCTGACCTGGTCAGGCAGTTGGACTAAATCATCAGTACAGGTCCTTTCAACTGAAATAGTCTATTCTGTTCTGTTCTATTCTATTCTGTTCTGTTCTATTCTATTCTATTCTATTCTATTCTATTCTATTCTATTCTATTCTATTCCATTCCATTCCATTTCATTCCATTCTATCCCATTCCATTATATCCCATTCCATTCCATTCTATCCCATTCCATTCCATTCTATCCTATTCCATTCTATTCCATTCTATTCCATTCCATTCCATTCCATTCCATTCCATTCTATTCTATTCTATTCTATTCTATTCTATTCTATTCTATTCTATTCTATTCTATCCTATTCCATTCCATTCCACTCTATTCCATTTCATTCCATTATATCCCATCCCATTCCATTCTATCCTATTCCATTCCATTTCACTCCATTATATCCCATTCTATTCTATTCTATGCCATTCCATTCCATTCTATTCCATTCCATTCCATTCCAATTCTAGTCTAATTCTAGTCTACTCTATTCCACTTTATTCCATTCCTGTAGGAGACAGTGATCACAAAGCAAAGGCAGACTTACTTCAGTGCTCACTTTGTGCAGGCAGGTGACTGACAATGCAAAAGTGCATCTGCAGAATCCTGGAACTTGCAGACATCTGTTCAGGAGTAATCTGGCAGACAATCTGCTTTTGGTTAAGTCCTTGGCACCAGCATAAAGTTCATGCCAAGACAACTGGCTCGCTCTCCAACACATCACAAATGAGCACCAGGCACCTGCTTTAAGGCAATCCAAGCTCACTCAGAAACCTGAGATCAACACTCTGCAGGGAGCAACTGGAGCACAAATCCCATACAGCAAAGAGAGAGCTGTCTGCACCAGCAGCATTCCCCTCACTTCCTTCTCCAGCTTCAGTGACATTATCCCAGCTGCTCATTACCATCCCCCTCACATCTGCCAGAGTAATGGACCCTATGTCCTCTCCCACGAACACCACCTTGGGAACTAGAAGCAAGGGCCCCAGTTTCTCAGCTGGCATGGATCCTTGTGACCGAACCACGTTAGGGGGCAAATTCTCAAGCACAGAGCAACAAGGTTCTGAAACTCTAAGTCCAAACATGCCCATCTGTTTTACCTTAGCAAGAGCCGGTGTGAAACTGAATAAAGGAAGGAGATTTCAGTGACCCAAAGAGGGTGGCGTGATGCAATGACACCCTCCTTTCTGAAAGGCCCCAGACTAAGCAGTAAGTATGAAACCCAGCTGCTGCAGGAATGTCCTTCCTCAAAGCTCTCACACCCCAGTCTCTCAAGCTCCTTTCTAGAACCCAACCATGAAAGGACATAGACTCCTCCAACCAGATGAGCCATGGGCACTTTGCACAAAGCCCTGTCCTCCCCACAGCACCACCTGTGCTAACAGCTCCAGAAGTCTCACACATGCCCCAAGGAAAGCCAAGAAAGCACCAGGAGATGCAGGCAGGCTGAGCACGTCCACAGCCAGTGCTTCCCATGGACCAGTGTGGCCCAGAGGAGGCTCCACAAACCTAAGGAGGTCAGCTGGGCAGAGGGGAACTGGCTGCAGCTTAAAATGCAAAGGCTTTCAGTGAGGAAGATGCTGAGAAATAGGTTCAAGAGTAAAGGGAACACCCAAGATAAGCTATCAGTGTTTGGTTTGCTTTGACTCAAAGCAGGAAGCCAAAACCATGCTCCTGAAGGAAAATGCAGGCAGGTAACCCCAGCAGGCAGGAGCTGCTCTGGCACTGGAGGCGCTCTGGCCAGGCATGGTGCCCATGCTGATGGCCTCATTCACATCCTGTCTCCTGTTGTAACTTCTGCCTCTGAGATGTGCATCAACTCCTCCTAAAGGCCTGACTTTTAATCCTGAAAGGTCCAGAAGAGCAAAAGACTTCCTGCAGATGCAAGTGGAGAAGGTGGACAACAAGCCCCAGGAGTGCTCTGAATGCAAAGTTACATCCACAATAAGGTGCTAGTGTTTCATTTTTCCTGGCTCAAAGCAGGAAGACAAAACCCACTTCAGCACAGGCTGCAATCCAGCTCGTGGCTGTAAGAGCCCCTGGTGTCAGTGGCAGAGCTGATGAAGGACTGTCTCCTTTACTGACATCAATTTCTGCCTGATATCACCACCCACCACTCTATGACAGCTGAGCACAGATTTGCAGGGCAGAATTGCAAACCAGGCCATGGAGATGGTTCCCACTAAAGGTAATGCAAGCCAGGGCAAGAATAAAGGTGAGGAAAATAGAGACAAGCAGGAACTAACTTTTGTATGGAAGCTGAAACACAACATAAGGAATTAGCTCTCCCCTGCAGAGATAAGGTTACAAACTGTCCAGCAGTCACCAAGCACTTCCAGCACTGCCTATTGGCACTGTCTTGTACCAAGGGACACCAACCTAGCCACCAAGTGCATGGAGCAAGGTGACTCCACAGGGACAGCAAATCCCTGTGCAGGGGCAGGTACAGAGCCACCCCTCCAGGGTCACAACGCAGGCAGCAGAGCCCTGCTCCCTCACAGTGCCAGAAAGCTCAAGCTTTGCAGTCCAGCACTGAATTGTTTACTCACTACAAGGTCCTTGGTGGCAATGCTGAGGAAAGCTGTCCCAAGAGAGATTTGAGCTAGCATCACCTTCACTGCCCACATCAGCTCCACCTTGTTACAGCAGTCCCTGCTTCCAGCTGAAACACCAGACAGGCTCAGTGCAGACTCCTGCACCCAGGCACTAGGATTCAAGGCTGTGCCACCCCTTGTCCCCTGGCTTCTCATAGCTAGGAGACTCCTGGGTCCCATCCTGCACCAGGGCGATGAACCCCAGCCCATCATCCTGCTGGGAGCGGTGAGTGCCCAGCTCATCCCACTGACACCAGCTGCTGAGTTGTGTGCTAGTGCTCTGACCAAAGACCAGACATGAGGGGAGGCAAGCAGTGCTTTCTCTGGCCAGCCAGGAGCACCAACAGATTGATCATCCTGGCATCACCATGCTGGTGCTCCCTTCCTGATGGCATCAGCAGTGACCACTCCGTGACACTTGCCTGGGGTCACAGCCAGCCCCAGCAGCCACCACCAAGGAGCAGGGCACTGCTCAGCCCCCAGCTCTGCCGTGGCTGCCCTGGTGACCATGTGCCTCTCACAATACTGATCTCTTTGTCTGCAACCAAGGGCTGCCCTCTGCAAAGCACCCTAGAGGTGGGAGATGCAGAAAGGTCTGGATGGGGCCAGAAGAAGGAGAGTTGTGACCACTGGTAACAACACACAGAGAGGACAGAGCGTGGGCCAGTGTGAGCTGTGTTTGCTGGCACTGTAGTGCCTGTTCCCCCTGCTCCCACCAGCGAGGGGGACTTACTGGAAACTCAGAGGAAGGGAAGGTCTGAAGGTGGAGATGGGAAAAGTGCATTGCTGTTGGGAGTGCCACGGATTCCCCTGTCCAGAGATCTCCCTGCTGCCCAGCTTGGAAGCTGCTGATGGCAGAAAGCACCAGCTCCCTCTCTCCACCAGCTGTGCCATGCCCCTTGCCCCCACAGGGCAGTGGAGACCAGCCCCAGGGTAGCAGCCCTGAGCAGGGCTCCTGCTGGCAGCTGGGGCGCACAGCCAGAGCCAGCATGACGCAGCGTCAGGCAGCCAGGTCCTGCAGCAGCCACTGCTCCCGAGGTGACGTCAGCCTCCGCAAGAGCTGGCAGGCAGGACATGCTGTGCATGCTGCTCCCAGACACTGCCTGGCTCCAGCAGCTGCTGTGGCCTCTGCCCCTCACCACTCTGCCCTATCAACAAATTGGATTTCACACTTGCACGCTCTAGAATAAGACACAGGTGCTGCAGAAGCCACCCTCCCCCTCCACATCTGTCTTTCCCCTTGCTCCACCCCAGAGTCGATTGCTGGAACTGAGGATAATGGCTGGCAGCTGTGGAGGAGCTCCTGGGCAAAGCTACCAACCCTGCCCAGGCAGCTTCAGCTCGTGGCAGAGCTGCCACGGTACTGGCAGTGCCTCCCACAGCTGGGGGCAGTGCAAGGGCGAGGGGACCCCCGGTGCCCCTAGCACAGTGACTACCCACACAGGCTGCTGGCGCAGCACAGCATCCAAAGCCACCCATCTGCAGCTGAGTGTGATCAAAGCTAATCCCAGAGTTGCTGGTTTCCCCAGAAACCCTACAGGCTTTCCCAGGAATTCTGGAAATGCACAGATCTGCTACGTGCTCCAGTGAGCAACCTCAGCAGTCGCACTGCCCGAGAGCACACCATGGTCACAGCTCACAGCCACAGCTGGCAGCCTGGACAGATACAGTGTTAGTCACCTTGGAAGGAGCTCAGGCAGCTAGATGGCCCAGCCAAAGCTCACAGCAGCCTCTACTCAACCAAGACAAGCAGCTTCCTGAAGCAAGGAGGCCTGCCCTCACTGGAGGAAAGCTGGCAGAAGACCATGGAAACCCCCTGAGCTGGAGGTCAGCTCCACCAAGTCTGACTCTCGCTCACACAACCAGGGCTTACTAAAGACTGGAGGCCAGGCAAGCCAGCAGCTAGGAAGGAAGCCTGTTCAAATTTAATCCAAAATGTATTTTCTGTTCTCCCTTGCAGCTTTTTCCTCATGTATTTCCTATCTTCAAGCACAAAAAAAGCAGAAAGACCACAACCTCTGGCAGAACAACCATTAGTGGTTCAACTCCTTAAGAAACAAGCTCAGGCAGAGCAAATCAGGCAGCCTGGAGATGCTCTGCCTCTCCAGAGGGAGCTGGCTGGGATAAAGCAGGACACACAGGCAGGCTGTGAGTACCAGCACTGCCAAGGAAAGCCAATCCCCAGTGCCAAGAAGGCTCCCAGGCTCCCTGCTGCTTCTCGGAGGTCCCTGAGCACAGCTCTGCCTCAGCAGATGCCCGCTGCGAAGGACTGCTCCCAGCAGACTCGGGAGCAGGTTTTGGTTAGAGAAAGCAGGTAAGCACTTCAGGTCATGAGCATCAGAGTACAGCAGCTCCCAGGTCTGCAACCTCACATCCTCAACCAAGAAAGCCCAGCAGCAACAGTGACCAAAATGGCAACTAGAGAGAAACAAGAGACCATTTCTGCCCTGGAGCACAGGATCTGTCCCCCTACAGCTGCCAGCCAAGGCCAGATTCAGTTCTGTGGTAGCAAGGATGCCATTGTGCTGGCTGGATACTTCCCTCAGCCCTCCTGGACAGGAAGTCATGGAGATGCAAAATAGCATCCTCTTCATGACCTCCAACCTTGCTTAGCCTTATCCTGCTGCCCACCACCTAAAGCCCACTGGAGACCACTAGATCCCCAGGTCATCCTTGCATCCTCCTCCCTGAGTCTGCTTCTCCCACTAGAGGCAAATTTCTCACAAGCTGAGCCTCACATCTCCCTGCTGTCCCTGTATGGCTCTGGATTGCTTGAGAAGCTGAGGGACATCCCCTCTGGCATCCTGTGTATGCCAAGGTAAAGCTGAACTGGGCCACCACTGGCAGCAGAGTCTTTCCTCATCTGAGCATGAAACCAGGAACAGAACTGGGGCTGATGTTTTCTGATGTGCACAGCAACAGGCAGGGCCAGGGGACTGGAGGGAGGAGGTGGAGATCAGGCTCAGATGCTCGGTGATCCCACAGTACCTACCACCTGCAGCAAGTACCAGGGACCTGGGACAACACTGGAGATGAGAATCCAGCTCTGCTGCCAGCATGCTGGATGCTGTGCCCACGGAACCAGAGGAAGCTGAAGTGCCAGGTAACACAGGAGGGAAGGGATATTGCCACCCATTTTCAAACCAACCAAGCCAGCAATTGTGCAGCAGACCTCCAGCAAAGGGTCCTGTGATGCCAAGGATCAGTGCTCAGCACAGATCCCACCTCTCCCACCAGCTGCAGCTCCATCCTGTGCAGCTCCACCCTCTGCTCTCAGCGAGGAAGTGAGATTGAGCAGGCATCTGTCATCCTGGGCCAGGCAAAGTAACACACAGCTTCCTGACTGCCGCCCAGCAAGTGACCCAGAGCCCCTGCCTGGCATCACCCTCTCTTGTAGGCACAGCTCAGACCAAGGGTCCACCTTGCCCTCTACTTTCTTCCCAGTAGCAATTTGCAGCTCAGCAGCTGCCCAGGTCCGAGGTGGAGCTCGGTGTGTTTATTGGCTCAGAGGGAACCTCTTGTCCCTCTTGAACCCATCCTGTCACCTGGAACCAGTGTAAGGTTTCCCCACTTGTGATGCCTTGTTCTGAGGACTTGTGCAGTTTGACTGCATGTCTGTGAGAGGCAATGCCCCTCCTCCTGTGTGGCACCTCCTGCTACCTTCTTTCTGATGTGACCTTGTAGTTGCATGGAAAGAGAGTGACAGTTAACCTCTGTCCCTTCCTTGCTGGCACCCTGCAGATGCATCTTACCCATCTGTGTCATTTCTTTTCCAGTCTGAACAGCCCTGCCTTCTTTAGACAATTTTTGCAGGAAGGCCATCAGACCTCTGGACATTCCTGCTGCAACTTCCAGGCATTTGACTCCACAATCTCAACACACACATCTCTCCTGAGTTCCCCAGGCAGCTTCAGAGACAGAGACACAGAGAGAGATCAGTCTCTGCCTCCTTTTCCTACTTCCCTGTCCCACAAGTCCTCTAGTTGCTCACCGGTGCCTGGAGTCATGCAAGAGCAGAGACAGGTGTGGAACAGAGTCTGGCAGACTCACCTCCACAGCTCTTGCAGCACTGGGTGCTGGCCACAGGAGGTGGACATGGCCACCTTCACACTACATGGCATGCAGACGCTTGTGCCGTGCTGCAGACCTGGGCTTCTCCTCCAGCTCCTTTAGAGCAGCAGCTAATGAATGCCTGATGAAGGCAAAGTCCCTGTGGCTCCTGATCTCCTCACCAAAAGGTGTTCCCTGCAGTCTCCTCTGCAAGCCCATCTCAGAAGCCTGCCTGACCAGCCTCTAGGAAACATCCTTACCCTCACCTCAGAGAGCCCCAGCAGCCCAGGCCCAGACCCAAACAAGACTTGTGCACAGTGCAAGCCCTGTAACACATTCTCTCTGCAACCTCTCCCAGACATTGCCACCTGCTCTGCTGGCATGGTCAGAGCATCTGGCCACCAGGCAAAGCTTCAGCTCCGCTTGCCAGGCACCTCGTAGGATATGCTCACACTGAGATGCAGTTTGAAAATAACAGATGTTACGCTGCTGTTCTGCATTTTGCAGTGTCAGGAACAAGGCTTTTATACCAACAATCCCCTGAGCTCCTTGCCAAGGCAGCCTCAGCCCAAACAGCACTCTCGGGCACAAAGGCTTGCTCACAGACGTCCCCGTCCCGCGTCACGTGCCTGCCCTGCTGCCGGACAGACAACGTGGCAAAAGGAGCGGAGTGCAAGGGCAGAATTTCCACAGCCAGCTGCAAGACTAAGCAGGACCACAGGCTTCACCATGAACTGCAACACCACATTGCCACTGAGCCCAGACAAGCCTCCAAGCAAACAGCAAGTATCCTGCTGAACAGGGGAACTTCCAGGAGCCGTGCACACCGGGCAGGACCTGGCAGCTGCAGTCAGAAGCCCCCAGGTCTTTCCACTGCTTCTGCTTCATCCCTGTTTCCCCTCAGCCAGGTTCACTCCAGGGTGTGAATGATGTGGGTTCAAACTGCCAGCTCTGGCCACTGCAGGCCCTTTTATTCATTCCCCTCACACCCATTCCAGAATCCTGCTGAGGCCAGCAGCACACAGCACTGGTCACAGCTTGCTCCCTGTCCCCAGCTCTGGGGAGCATCACATCAGGAGACCATCAGAGCATTTAGTCCACCATGCAGCACCACTCAGCCCTGCCATAGCTCTCAAATCCAGTCTTCCTTGAGCACATTGCTGCTAGGTTCCACCCTGCCTCCTGCTGATGAGGGGCACATCAGGCAGCTGCCCTCACCTCTCCTGCATGGCAGCCCCAGCTGTGGCTGCAGGTACAAATGCCAGACCCTGATCAAGCATCTTCTGAAATGCTCTGTCAGTGGCAGGCAACAACCAGAGACCATCAGGGCAGGAATCTCTGTCTGGGATCCCATGTGGACCAAATAACTATCCCACCCCACTGGCACTGAAAGCTGCCCTACACCTCTGCCCTTAGTGCATTGCCCCAGGACAGCAAGATACTGAGCACCTCCATGCTCTCTGGTCAGATTTCACAGCTTCCTTTGTGGGTCCCCCCCAGCTCATGCCCACACACATGCTCCATGTCCTCCTCCCCACCACTTCCCCACCACAACAACCCCAGGCAGTGCTACAGGCTGGGGGCAGAGTGGCTGAGAGCAGCCAGGCAGAGAGGAACCTGGGGGTACTGGTGGTCAGCAGCTGAACATGAGCCAGCAATGTGCCCAGGGGGCCAAGAAATACAATGGCATCCTGGCCTGCATCAGCAACAGTGTGGCCAGCAGGAGCAGGGAGGTCATTGTGCCCTGTGCTCAGCACTGGTTGGGCCACAACTTGAGTCCTGTGTCCAGTTCTGGACTCCTCAGGTTAGGAAAGATGTTGAGATGCTGGAAGGTGTCCAGAGAAGGGCAACAAAGCTGGGGAGGGGTCTGGAGCACAGCCCTGTGAGGAGAGGCTGAGGGAGCTGGGGTTGCTTAGCCTGGAGAAGAGGAGGCTCAGGGGAGACCTTCTTGCTCTCTCCAACTCCCTGAAGGGAGGTTGTAGCCAGGTGGGGGTTGGTCTCTTCTGCCAGGCACCCAGAACCAGAACAAGAGGACACAGTCTCAAGCTGTGCCAGAGGAGGTTTAGGCTGCAGGTTAGGAAGAAGTTCTTCCCAGCAAGAGAGAATGGCCATGGGAATGTGCTGCCCAGGGAGGTGGTGGAGTCACCATCCCTGGAAGTGTTTAAAATAAGATTGGATGAGGCACTTGGTGCCATGGTTTAGCTGATCAGATGGTGCTGGGTGATAGGTTGGACTCGGTGATCTCAAAGGCCTTTCCCAGCCTGGTTGATTCTGTATTCTGTATCCTTGCATTCTCTTCCTCTTATTGGGCTCCTCCAGCTGCCACTTGCATAGCATAGACACCTCACACTGCTCTGTCCAAGGCCACAGTTGCTCCTGGATAGCCAAGAAGAGTTAGTTCCCTTCTCCTTCAACTGGTGTGCAGAACTAGCTCCTAGCAGGAAGGACACAGGAAGATGAAAGCAAACTGCTCAAGAGGCAGCAGAGCTGTGGTGGCTGGGGAGGTTTAGAATCACAGAATGTATTGGGTTGGAAGGAAGCCTTAAAGGTCATCTTGTCCAACCCCCTGCAGGCAGCAGGGACACCTCCAGCTAGAGCAGGCTGCACAGAACCACAGCCAGGCTGAGCTTGGATGGCTCCAGGGATGGAGCCTCAAGCATCTCCCTGGGCAGCCTGTGCCAGTGTCTCACCACCCTCCCTGTGCAGAGCTTCCTCCTGATGTCCAACCTACCTCTGCCCTGCTCCACTGTCAAACCCTTGTCCCTTGTCCTATCCCCACAGCCCCTTCTGAACAGTCCCTCCCCAGCTGCCTGCAGCTCCTCTGCAGATATTGAAATGCAGCTCTGAGGTCTCCCTGGAACCTTCTCTTCTCCAGGCTGAACAGCCCCAACTCACTCAGCCTGTCCCCACAGCAGAGGTTCTCCAGCCCTCTGATCATCTCGGTGCCTCCTCTGGACCCTCTCCACCATGTCCATGCCCCTCTTGTGTTGAGGCTCTCTATGTGGACCCAGCCCTGCAGGTGAGGTCTCCCCAGAGCAGAGCAGAGGGGCAGGATCCTCTCTCCAGCTCTGGCCACACTGCTGTGGATGCAGCCCAGGCTGCCCTTGGGCTTCTGTGCTGGCAGTGCCCATTGCTGACTCCTGCCCAGCTTCTCCCCCACCAGCACCCCCAAGTCCTTCTCTGCAGGGCTGCTCTCAATCTCATCACCCCCAGCCTGGATTGATATTCAGGGCTGCCTATACCCAGGTGCAGGACCTTGCACTTGGCCTTATTGAGCCCCATGAGGAGCTGGGTAAGCTGGTGCTGCTTAGGAATGAGTCAGAGCTTAAGAGACTCAATGACCTCAAGGTCCCTTCTACGCCTAAAAGTCCTCCTCCCTTGACTCAAAGACAAGGCTGATGTGGACGTGACAGAGGATTTTGATAGTCACTGTCTCCTTACACTTGCTTGTGGACTCAGTGTGATTCTGCTCAAAAAGGCACCTGGTCTGTGTTAGACCTGAACACTCAGAGCAGACCTCAGAGAGAGCCAGGACAGATGCAGCCACCACAGCTGAAGCTGAGCACCACAATGCTCTGCCAGTTCCCACACTGCCTTCTGAAGCCTTGGCAGGCCCCTGCCCACAGGTGAGGCCCTGCCAGCCTGCATAGCAGCTCCTCTTGTCACTCTGAGGTTCTACCTACCCTCACCACCCTGCTCTCAAGCACCTTCCTGCCAGCCTTTTGGGAGAAGTGCTTCTGCATGGGCTCTGGGAAAGAGATTCAGATGTGAGGTGCTGGGCAACATCCCTAGCACGGGCACAACTCTTCCCTCCAACAGCACTGCCCTAGGTGCACCTTGTGTGTTGAACATGGACAGCTGTAGGCTGTGCAAGGCAGCAGCACACAGACCTTGCCAAGATGGGCACTGTAACTCCATTTCCTCAGCAGATCACTGCACAGGGCCCACATGCCCAGGTCCAAGGGCTGCCCTGCATCTTGACAGCTTTCACTTGTACCCTGGTGCTCCAGAGGTTGAGAGCTGCATGTTTGCAGGTGTCCAACCAAACTCCACATCTTGACTGCACATGTAACCATGGCAACTGCACATGCAAGTGACAAAGCCTTGAGCTGGGCTAACTGCAAATGCAAATAAAGCAAACACATGCACAATGCTGGAAGTGTGACCTCTGAATGTCAGCCTTCGACCATTGTGCAGACACCATCTCTGGTGGCCACCTGCAGTGCCTGGACCAGGAGGAGGTCTGCTCCAACAGGGACCTCAGGGCACCCAGCCCTGCACCAGAGGTTGGCATGGGTGCTCTGCTGCAGAGCAGGGAGCAAAGACAACACACATGTTCCCAGAGTGACCCTTTCCTTAGGAACATGCAGCTCCCTTCCTAAGGACACCTCCACCCTTTACCCAGCTGGCAGATTCCACATAGCACCTTGGTCTCCAGGGGAAGGATGGTTCCACCAGGCTGACATGAAGCATGGCAGCATAGGAGCTCATGGAAGCTGGCTGCTACATCTCCCACGGAACCCACATGTGCCCAATCATGAGGGCACCTCCAGTCCCCGTGCCACTGCCTGGGGTGAAGTTGGCAGCAGCACTGGACTAGACAGACTCAAAGGATGCAGGGAACATCCCAGCTTCACCAGGACTTCATGACAGAGCCACCTCCCCAAGGGAGGTCCATGGCTTTGGGAACGGCTGCCAAGCGAAGGCACCAGAGATGTCACCACTTGGAGGACCTTGGTCCAGAAAGGGCTGGCTGGCAAAAAGCCTCATGTGGGTCACTATTTCCCCTTTCTCTCACTGCTGCCAGCATATGGACAGCCCTTAGCCACTGACCATCACTCACCACACCACTCCTGCTCTGTGGCTTCGAGAGTGACTGAGCCAAGCTCAGGGAATAATGCCAGCTCCAGCCACAGCGTGCATTGGTGGAGCCACAGCAACCCCTGTACCATGCACCTGACCCACAGCTCTGCCCAGGAACAGCCAGTGCCAGACAGCTCCTGCTGGACAGCAGGCCGGGGATGGCCCTTTAGCTACGGGCACCTCCCGGCTAACGCCATCCCAGGCTATGCCAGGAGCACGGAGCCGAGGGCATCTCCCGCCTGCCCTTCACCCGGGGATGCCCAAACTAGCAGCACGGCGCTGGGCGGCACCGGCCACATCCCTCCGCTCCAAGTGACCGGCGCCATCTGCACCCCTAGCACCCCGACTCGGGCCGGGCCCCAGCGTGTGGGGCGGGAGCATCGGAGCCGGCGCAAGACCCGCTGCCCGCGCCGGGCTCGGCGGGCCGGGCCGGGCGGTACCGGGCGGTACCGGGCGGTACCGGGGCGGGCCGGGCGGGCGCAGGCCGGGGGCCGCGCAGCTGGGGCGGGCGCACAATCCCCCTTTCAGCGCGTCGCCATGGCAACCCGCCGGCTCGCCGCGGCCGCTCATCCGGCCCCGTTAACCCTCCCCGCTACCCACCGCGCTCGGTCCTGCCCGCCAGCCCCGCCGCCCGGCCCCGGCCGCGCCGACCCCGGGATCGGGCCCAGAAGCGGCGGCGAGACCGGCCCCGCCGCCCACCCTCTCCCCCGGGGCCCCGTCGCGGCCGAGGCGTCCCCAGCCCCGCGCCGTGCTGCCGGGCCGGGCCGGTCCCGCCCCGGCCGCCCTCCCCAGCGAGAGCCGTGGCGGGGCCGGGCGGGGCCGGGCGGGGCGCACTCACCGTCGGGGGCGGCGGCGCGGCTGGGCCATGCCGGAGGCGGCAGCGGCTGCTCCGCGCCCCGCTCGGTCCGGCCCGACCCCGCACCGAGAGCGCGCGGCGCGTGCACGGCGGGGGCGGGCGAGGGAGGGGCCGTGCCGCAGCACCCCTTCGCTGCCGCCGCCGGTTCTGGTACGTGTACGGCGCGGATGGGCCACCCCACGGCTGCGCCGGCCGGCCCCGGTACCGCGCGTCCCGGCACCGCCCTGTGTAGTGCACCGAGCGGGTGTCACAGCCGCCGGGCATCGCGCAGTCCGGTACCGCGCTGGGTACCCGCACTGACCGCACGTGCACCCCCGCTATCCCCCACGGCCCCTAGAACCCTGCCCTACGCACGGCACCGGCGCTACCCTGGGCACCTCTCACCGTCCCAGTAAACGACCCTGCCTGAGGGGGCATCCCTGCACCGCCCCAAGCATCCTCTTCTACCCTGGCCATCTTGCATCACCGCGGGCAGCCCTGCGATGCCCTGGGCATCCTGCACAGTCCTGGACATCCAGAACCCTTCCCCACTCTCCCCCGTACCTCCCCCAGCTGCTCCACACAGGTGCCCTCCACCCCACCACATAGCCCTGGGCTGTGCTGCCCTGGCACATCAACAGCAGCTGGAGCACCCCCATGTCCTCCAGCCCTGGCCTCTTTCCCTATGGCCAGGGGAGCATCCTCTGCCTCTCCCACCGCTCCACAGTGCCCAGCTGCTCCGGTATGGAATGCCCTATCCCAGCCTCAGCCCTAAGGCCAGACACAGCCCCCTGCCATGCCCTGGAGCCCCAGAGGCCCCAGCAGCACCATATAGCAAGGCCCAGCACCTGCCATTCCCCTTTCCTCTTGGCATGACCCTTCTCGGTGTAGGGGAGCCTTCCCCTTCCACACATGGGCTCCTTGCAAGAAGCCACTTCTCCTTCAGCCTGCTGCTTCTCCTGGTGAGGCTACCTCCCTGTTGCAGTCCTGCCTGATGAGATTACAGAAATCATTTGAAACAGGACATAAATTTGGGTCCTCCTGGATGTGTCTGGTCTCCTCATTGCTCTGCCATAGCCAGGGCAGTGGCAGCTGTGATGCCTGACCAAAGAGGGGGACGTGCATCTGCAGACACTTCCATGCTTTCTGATCCCGACGAAGGGAGCTGGGCTTCGCCTCCTTTGCGCTGCCAGAGCTGCAGCACAGCCCCTAGCCGGGCTCTGCAGAACAGCTGGCCCCTTCAGGATGCTTGTGTGGCAGCATGTGAAGGGCAGGCATTTATTTCTGCTCCCCTGCATGCCACTGCCACGTGCACTGAATTGGTGAACGAGCAGCTGCAGGGACACCCACCCATCCTGGCACAATTTGGGCTTCACCTGCCCCCCTGCCTCTGGCTGACACTGCAGAGCAGGTCAGAGTTTTCCTGTCCTTCCTGCACCACTCTCTTTCCCCCAGCAGCTGCCTGCTGGTGGCTGCAAGCCTGACCAGTTTTGTTGCTGGCCCATGATATGCAGGGTGCTATGCACACTGCCACCTTGTATGCCCTTGAGCAGATGGCTCAAGGTCCAGCATCCTGGGGGATGGATGCACAACCCTGCCCTGCGCCCACCAGCGCTCATCAGCCCTGAGAAGCATCTTGTAAAGGCCATGGGACCAGCTGCAGGTAGGGCTCCAGGCAGGGCTCCCTCGGTCCTGCTGCTCAGCAAAACCAGCCCAGGCTGGCCGGCGTGGGGAGCATTGAGCACTCACGGAGCTGCTCCACTCCCAGCTTCAGCTGCTTGAGGGGGCAGCAGCTGATCCCCCTGAACAGCAGCTCTGATGGTGCCTGAGGAGCCACCCTTGGCCAGGGCATGGCTCATGAGGAGAGCCTGTGCCAGGCTGCTGGGTGTGAATGAAAGTCAACAAGGACCAGAGTAAAGTCTTGTACCTGGGCAAGAGTAACTCCCTGCAGCAGTAGAGGTGAGGATTAACCTGCTGGAAAACAGCTCTGTGGAGAAAGACCTTGGAGGCCTGGCCGTGAGAAAACAATGTGCCCTTGTGGCCAAGGCCAAGAGGATCTTGGGGTGCATTAAGAACAGTGTGCAAAGGAGTTCCTTCTGCCCCTCTACTCTGCCCTAGTGAGCCCTCATCTAGAGTATTGTGGGGTCCCCACCTCAAGAGAGTCAGGGAGCTGCTGGAGGGAGTCCAAAGGAGGCTACAAGGATGACGAAGGGAATAGAAAAATCTCTCTTATGAGGAAAGACGAAGAGCCCTGGGGCAGTTTAGCCTGGAGATGACCTGATCAATGGCTACCAATATCTGAAGGGTGGGTGTCAAGCAGAAGGGGCCAGGCTCTTTTGAGTGATTGGATGAGGGGCAAGGGATACAAGCTGGAACCAAGGAGGTTCCACCTCAACATGAGGAAAGGCTTCTTTGGTGTGAGGGTGCTGGAGGCCTGGAGCAGGCTGCCCAGAGAGGTTGTGGAGTCTCCTCTGCAGACTTTCCAAACCCACCTGGCTGTGTTCCTGTCTGACCTGCCCTGGGTGACCCTGCTCTGGCAGGGGGTTGGACTTGACTTTCTGAGGTCCCTTCCAACCCCTAATGTTCTGTGACAGCATAGGACCCACTTCTGCCCACCAGAACTCAGGCTTCTCCTCATGTGCTGGGCACACACAGTACAGCATCAACTGCTCACACCTCCTGTGGACACTGCCCAGACACCACTTGGGGCTGTCTCTCAGCCCCACAGAGTTCAGCATCAAACACCCCCACACGCTCTCCCCTGGGCTGCTGGCCACAGCAGGACAGCTGCATGGGTTACTCAGTGGCCAGCATGTCACAGAGGCCCCCAGGCTGCCTCTGGCTCTGTCACAAGCAGGGTTTAGCCACAACTTGGAGAAGGAGCAGAAGGGCTGGAAGCTGTCAGAGCTGCTTAAACCTGCTGCAGCTTAGTGCCAAGAGGCAGCACAGCAGCAGTGGCTGCATGGCATGAAACCAGGACGAGCAGAGCACAGGTCCCTAAATGCACCCTGACCAGGTATTGCCCCAGGTCCCTACAACCCCTGCAGCCTGCTGCAAACCTCTGGACAGTGGGTGGGTCCTGGAGGGTCTTGGATGCTGGCAACCCTGGGTGTGCCACCATGATGGAGCTCTGGAATCCTGCTCATCCCATGCAGACCTGGAGTGACAAGCAGCTGGCACAGCTGGCACAGCTGGGACCCTCTGGCAGGAGCAGCCCCTACGCTGGGCCATGCAAGAAAGCAGGGACCCTGGGCAGCAGGAATCTTCCCCTTTTCTCTAGGGAGGCAGAGTGGTCCCTGGGGGTGCTCTCACCAGATCACTGGGGCCTGGAATGGCACAAAGCAGGAGGTCACCACATGGCTCAGTGCTCTTCTGTGGCAGCAACCTCAGCCCTGCCCCAGCAGCCCACTGCAGTCCTGCCCAAACCCACCCATGCTCATGCTGCTTTCTGGTGCCAGAGATCCACCCTCCTCTCATCTCCTGCAAGCTACCAAGGCACCTAGATTAAGATCAAAGGAGCTGTTCCAAGAGTCCTCGTGAAAGTCACCCTATCCCATATGGACAGGACAAAAGAAAGACATTGGCCAAGAAAAGCTGTGAGAGGGACCACAAGTCAAGCAAATTGCTGGGGAAGAGCCAAAGTGCTGGTGATGGAGGGATCCAGAATCACTACACAGCAGGAATGAAGAGTACCAAGTCAAAGCAGGCTGCTACAGGGATGAGACTGGATGAGGCAGGTGAAGAGCTGAGCATGCAGCACACCCAGCCAGAGAAAGCACTGGGGCTTGGCAAGACACAGTCAGCAGAGGAGCCTTGGTACTTAGCAGCAAAATCAGGGCTGGGAGGGCACTTGGCCTGCAGCTCCTCCTAGACTGCAGAGGCAGCAGCTTGAGCAGCTGGGGGGCTGCTGGGGCTCAGAACTACCCTGCAGGGTAACTCCCTCTGCTCTGTACCTCTGTCCTGCTGCAACACGTCACAGAGCGCTGGCAGAGCTCTGAACATACAGATGCCACCAGGCTCATACAAACAGCAGCTCGTGGGCCAAACAGGGAAGGGTCCTTCCCAAACCAAACTGTTTAGCCACTCACAAAAGCTACTGAGAAACAGAGGAGGACCAGGTGTAGAGGTGGTGCCGGGCTGAGCACTGCAGCGGCAAGGCAGGCTCGGAACACACACTGCTTTTGCAAAGTAAGCTCTCTGTATTCATCCAAGAATGTGCAGCACAGGGTTCATCTGGTATAAATAAAGTACAAAATTTTACAATGTCTTAATCATTATTTTAACAAAAATACTAAAAACTGAGTAAAAACTGAAACCAAAGTGGGAGGAGAGACTGTCAGCCACGAGGGATCTCCAGAAACGTCGGTAGAAATCGGGTAGTAAAAACACTTTGTCTGTACAATAAAAACCATCCTCCTGGCATCTCCCTGTGAGATGGGCAGCAGCAGCAGCACTGGGGGCACAGGCTCAAGGGCAGAGGCTGGGGGCAGTCCCAGTTTGGGGGTCAGGCTGAGGAGGCTGCATCCGGTCAACGGCGATGTCTCCCTCACGGATCAGGCCGAAGACCGCAGGTCAGTAGCGTCCAAAGGGGTTGTTGTTCTGCTGGGTCTGTGTGTCTGTTGAGCCAAGACAGAGTTAGACAGTCACAAAGTCTGCTTCAGAAAGGAGATCTCTCTCCCCACCATCACCAGCACAGCAAGAGGAGTGTGCCACAGGCTGCAAGGAGAAAAATGCAACCTTTATGGCACTCTCTGCTCCACACATTTGCCTGAGCCTGGAGGCAGCAGCACAGCCAGGACCCCACATGCTCCAAGGCGGAGACAGCTATGTGCCAGTCCCCATCCTGCAGCTCCAGAGGAGATCACTTCAGCCCTTGTGGTGGAAGTGGTGCACTGAAACAAAGCCCTGAAAGGTGGCAGCTGGCTGGCAGGATGACTTTATGATTTTGAAAGGGGGAAACACCAAAAATCATCTCTGTAAGCCTGCACAACTGCAGCCACAGGCCTGCCACAGCCAGCACCCAGCAGCACACCCCCAGCAAACACTGCTGGCAAGGTTTCACAGACAGCTCTCCTGGCTCCCTGCTGCTATCTTGGTACAGATGGAAGATGTGCCCAAAGGACTCCTGTATGGCACCCAAGGGGCAGGGAATATGAGAGAGTTAAGAAGGTCATGAACCTCCAAAGCCCTGGGACTGATGTTTGGTGCTGCACAGAGCCCACAGCAGACCTGGCTACTGACCACTTTATAAACTGCTGCAGTTTCTTTTCTGAAACCCCAGCAGCAGGTTTGACCCTAAGTCAGACTAAGGAAAGGGAGCCCAGCATAACCCAGTGAGCCTGCTCTCCTCCTGAGCTCTGGTGGACAGTGACATACCCAGGGACATTGGGGAGCCTCCTAACACAGCCTGTCCCAGGTCCAAAGCATGCTTGTCCTCCCCACAGGCTGCTCTTGCTTTATGTCCTTCTTTCCACTCCCCCCCAGGCTCTACAAATAAGAGCTCCAGATGGTTCCTGGTGGAACTGATGCAAACCCAAGGAGGGAGCATGGAAGCTGCATGCTGCCACATGGCTGCATTGGACCCACGCATGTGTTCTATATAGGCCAGCTCCATGTGCTGTGCAGACAGGATACAGAAGTGTGGCTATTCTGCTATATTCAGATCCTCACAGGAGGTCTTCCTGTGCCTGAGTGTCCTGGCTGGCATCCTGGCACAGACTCCTGGTTTGGGAATCAAGCTAGTGGGAAACTTAGAACATTAAATATTCTGGTCTGGGGAGGTGCTTTTTTGGGCACCAGGATTGAGAATTATCCATCAGGGAACAAGTATAAGCAACCCCTCCAAGTCCACCTAGCACAGCCTCACCCTGTGCAGTGCCATGTCTGGGCACTCCCCTAGCATGTCTGCCACTCTTCTGACAGGAAATCCAGGGAGGTTCCAGTGGGACAGCAGCCAGTCAGAAGGGAGCAGCACAGACACTGGGCTCTGTTTCCAGATCCCCAGCTCATACTGGAACCCTGAGCACCACCTATACCCCAGCTCTGAGAGCAGCCATGGAAGCTCACAGCACTGCAAACACAGCAAGTGTGCAGCAACACCTCCCAGGGTGCTCTCCCTAACTCCAAGAAGTTTTGTCCTGATTACAACACAAATACTCCACTAAGTGAGTGCCCCAGGACTACAGCCCCCCTGTGCCACTCAGAGGTCATCTGCAGCAGAGGAACCATCTCTGAATACTTCAGAGCTGCTTCAGGAAGGCTGCAAGGCAGCCTCCACAGTGCCTCAGCTCCCTTGTCCCTCTGCAGGCAGCAGAAGGAAGGTCTGGAAGCTCACGAGCTGGCAAGCAGTGTCTGCCCTGCTGCTGTGTCCCCTTGGGCCAGGAGTTTTGTGTCCTGATGCCAGCTCCCTGCCAGCATCCTCTGTGGCCTCAGAACAAGTCTGGCTTGGCTTTGCTTCTCTACACCAGGGTACCTGCAACAGAAAACAGCGAGGAGACAACTAGGGACAGGATGAAGAACAGGAAGGCTTACTGGAAAGCTGCTGCTGAAGCTGTCGAACCAGAGCAGCTGTTTGCTGCTGCTGCTGCGTCTGCTGAAGGCCTTGGCGCTGGAACTGCGGAGAGAGAAACAGAGTCACAGCTGCAGCTGCCAGCCTCAGCACTCACAGGGGGCCTGGGCAGTGCAGGGCAGGAAGAAAGGGGAGCTGCAGGGGGAGCACTGCTGGGGTACACTCACGATGGGCTGCTGGGGCGGCAGGGGCTGCATCCCCAGCCCCGGGGGCTGGCCCTGCGCCTGCGGCTGAGGCACTGTGGAGACCTGGGGCTGCTGCTGCGGCTGCGGTGGCTGCGGCTGGGGCTGCTGCTGCTGCTGCTGCTGTTGTTGCTGCTGCTGCTGCTGCCAAGACAGAAGAGAAGGGGACGTGAGGGAAGTGTCTGGGCAATGCACACAGTGAGAGGGCACGGACAGGGCAGTAATGTGCCCCCTAACTGCCCTCCCAGCTCCCCCAGGACACTGCCCTGGGCTGAGAAATGAGAAGAAACACAGGGACAGTAACAAAGCTCTTCTGCAAGATGAGCTATCAACAGGTGGCAGGGAGAGACCCAGGAATCTGTCAGCTGAGGAGTGATTAGGAGCAAATAAGATCCAAGGAGAGATACCAACTGAGCATTCCCTTCAGGGGCTGGCTGGTTCATCTCTTGCCTTCTGCTCGAGGGCACAAATGATGACTTCTCTGGGGATCTGTCTGACCTGCTCTCAGAAATTTTCCAGAGGTACCAGCAGAGCTCCTGTAACTTCCCTATGAAGTCCACTGCAGGCCACAATGACCCCTACCACTGGAGTTTTCCCTAGTCTCTACCTTGAGTTAAGGCCATCTCTTGTCCTGCAGCCAAGGGCCAAGAACAGAGAAGGGTTTTTTGTTTGGAAGACAAAAACCTTGGGACACTTCTCTCTCCTCCTGTCTCTGTCTAACTTGGTGTCCAGCTATTTCAGCCTTACCAGTCACATTAGCCAGCTCCTGCTGCTCTTGGCTTAGGGCAGAGTGGCTGCAAAGCTGACTGGCAGGAACAGGCCTGAGGTGTTGGTTGACAGGTGGTTGAACATGAGCCAGTGTGTGCCCAGGCGGCCAAGAAGGCCACTAGCACCCTGGCCTGGATCAGCAATGGTGTGGCCAGCAGGAGGGAAGTGAGGCCACACCTTGAGTACTGGGTTCAGTTTTGGGGCCCTCAAACCAAGACACATAATTGGAGGCTGGAGCAGGTCCAACAAAAGGGCAAGGAAGCTGGGCAAGGGTCTGGAGAAGAGGTTGGGTTGGTGGTTGGACTCTGGAACAGGCTGCCCAGGGAGACTCTGGATGCCTCCTCCCTGAAGGTGTTCAAGACTAGGCCAGACCTGGCCAAGCAAGTGTAGTTGAGAGGTGTCCCTGCCCATGGCAGGAGGTTGGAGCAGATGATCTCTAAGGTCCCTTCCAGCCTGAGTCATTCTGTGATTCTGTGACACTGCAGCTCTCTCAGGAGCCACTGCCTTGCTCAGGGCCCTCTCAGAACAAAGCCTCACTGCTCCATGCTGTGTAGAGCCTCCAGATGTTCTACAGGCTTTCTAGGCCTTGTTGTCTAGTCAGCAACTCACCAAGACAACCAAATTACTTGTGTGTTCCCCTGTCCATTCAGTACTTCTGCAAGCATGCAGTCCTCCCTGCACAGAAGCCTTTACTACTCTTATGACCATGATGCAAACCCACGGAGTACTCCTGCCTGCTGACGCCCCCCGGGCTTCCAGGGCCTTGGGTCTAACAGCTCCCTTTGGAGCAGTTTTCACCAGCTGCTGTTAGGTGAGGAGTACATGGGACTGCTCACACCACACTTCCTGCCCCTGCAAACTGCAAGCCCTCGTTCTGATCTCGTGGAGGTGCAGCTATGCTCCTGAAGCTCTGCCTGCTCTTGGGTGAGCACGAGGTGCTTTGCCCTTGTTTTGGCTCCTGCGAGACAGGGAGCTTTCTGCACACCCTTCTGGGCTCAGCTGGAGCAGGAGGAGGTGGGATACAGGCTACAGAGGACTAAACAGACTGTTCTGCTCCTAACTTCCTTCCAGCTCCTGCTGTGTGACTGGCAAGAGGCAGTGCAGCAGGTGTCTCCATCAGGAGTGGCTGTGAGGAGGGGAGGGTCCCCTCAGGGAACGATACGGAGCTGGTGCTCTCCCTGGCACAGATGGGGCAGATCAGAGTGTTGCTGGCACAGAGGCAAACAGTGCTGGGCAAGCTTCCTGCAGCTCCAGCAGCCTTCCTCCTGTCAGCAGCCACTCACCCTCAGCATCTGCTGCTGCTGCCTCAGATACTGCTGCTGCTGCTGGTCAGGTAGTATCTGGCTGGGTCGAATTCCTGAGGAGACTCCTTGTGGACCCAAATGGTTCATCCCACTCATCATGGGTGCCTGCTGTATGGACTGGTGAGGAAACCTGCAGGAGGAAAGGAGGAGGAAAGCTCTTGGAGTAGGAGATTCTCAGGCAGCCAGCTTCTTTAACCCAAATCCTACTTCTTCTATCAACCAGCCATATAACCCAAGAAACTCCTTGCAATCCATGATGCCTCTCTTCAGAAGGGTGGGGGGCACCAGGGCCTCTCAAAGCCTTCAGTGACAGTCCTCAGCCCACTGCTCTGCAGGATTTCTCCACTGGGTTTATGCTCTTTGACAGGGATCTTGTGGTTAGAAATAAAACCAGAGCTGTGGGTCCTCCCTCATACTCTGGCTGGTGACACTGCCTCCTGCCTGCAGCTAGCTCCTCTGAATTTCATCCTCTCTGGTCTTTCCCAGGACTGAAAGCTGGATAACAAAGTTCTGCACAATGAGGCTGGTGGAACACTGCAACAGGTTGCCCAGGGAGATAGTTGAGGCCCCACCCCTGGAGATATTCAAGGTCAGGCTTGATGGGGCTCTGATCAACCTGCTGTGCTGGAGATGTCCCTGCTGACTACAGGGGGGTCAGACTGGATGAGCTTTGGAGGTCCCTTCTAACCCAAACCATTCTGTGACTCCGATGTTTCTGTGACAGCACAAGGACTCAGCACAGGCAGCAGGCACTTCACAGACTGCTGCCAGGCCTGTCCAGGAGCACAGCTGGGCAGCCTTTGCTGAAACACAATCTTCTGCCAGCCAGGAGGGTGGAAGTACCTCTGTGTGCTGCCCAGGGTGTGCCCATAGCCCGGGGCCTGCTGGTGTACGTAGCCGCTGGGCCTCTGCTGCATCTGCCGAACAGGATCCACCATGGCAGGGTTGGAGCTGGGGTGGGAGTTCTGGTAGGGCTGGCCAGAGTAGGTGGGAGGTACAATGGTGCTGGACTGGGAGGGATGCTGCTGAATGCCTATGTGGGAGACATAAGGTGTGTAGCCCTGGAAGGAAACAAGAGAGGCATTGGTCACAGGCTAAGGACAAAGCACAGGGAACACAGCACAGCACCCCCTGGGCACCCTCACAGAGCTCCTCTGCCCTCACACCACTAACCACTGCTGATCCCACAGGGCACTGAGGAAGGAACAGCAAGTCCAAGGGCAACAAAGAGAGACTTCAGGGCCTTGGGATGACTGGTTAAGGGATCTGGAGCACAAGCAGTGCTCTTCTCTATGCCCCCAGCTGCAGGGTGTGATCAGGGAATGAACAGGAGCAGGCAGCAGGTCAAGGCCTGGCCCCAAGCTTGGTGCCTGCAGCAGGACTTTGGGTCCTTTCATCCTGGGTTCATTTACAGGACACCAGGTCTGCTGGCAAAGATGGGACACACCCAAGAGAGCAGGACATGCTTCTACTGAAGTCTTGGCAACAGGAGGAGACCTTTGCTGGGGGCAGTGGCCAAGGGTGAGGAAAAGGCTGAGGGACTCCACACCTCCTCTGCCTCAGGCTTCAGCAGTCAGACCAGGTAGCTGGCTGCTGGCTACCCAGCCCCCTGAGCTGGAAGAAGGGCAGCAGAACAAAGCCCTCACAGTCCCAGAGGAGAGGCTCAGGGGCCTGCTGCACCACCTAGACACACACAAGCCAGGGGCTGGATGGCAAACACCTCAGGCTGCTGCAGGAGCTGCCAGAGCTCTTCACCAAGCCACTTCCCATCATGTCCCAGCAGCCCTAGAGGTGCCAGCTCACTGCAGCCTGGCAAAGGGGACACCCATCTACAAGAAGGGCTGCAAGGAGGACCCGGGGAACTACAGACCTGCCAGCCTGGCCTCAGTGCCAGGGAAGCTCAGGGAGCAAATCCTCTGGAGTGCCACCATGCAGCACCTGCAGGGCAGCCAGGGGAGCAGGCCCAGCCAGCAGGGCTTCATGAAGGGCAGCTCCTGCTTGATCAACCTTCTCCCACCACCTCTCCTACTCAGTGGATGGGGACAGCCTGGGGGTGGCCTTTACCTGGCCTCCAGTGAAGCCTTTGCCACTGCCTCCCACAGCATCCTCCTGGAGAAACTGGCAGCTCATGGCTTGGAGGGCTGGAGGCTTCCCTGGCTTACAAACTGGCTGCTGGCCAGGCCCAAAGGCTGCTGGGCAATGGAGTTAAGCTCAGCTGCTGGCCAGTCAGGCACCAGTGGTGCTCCCCAGGGCTCAGTGCTGGGGCCACTTCTCTTTACTGCCTTTAGCAATGGTCTGCATTGAGGGCACTCAGGCACCCTCAGGGACTCTGCAGATGGCACCAAGCTGGCTGGCTGTCTTCAGCTGCTGGAGGGCAGGAAGGCTCTGCACAGGCTGCACCCAGGGGCTGAGGCCAGGGGGAGCAGGTTCAACAGGGCCAAGGGCTGGGTCCTGCTCTTGGGTCACAACAACCCCAGGAAGGCTCCAGGCTGGGGGCAGAGTGGTTGCAAACTGGCCAGCAGAGAAAGCCCTTGGGGTGCTGGCTGACAGCAGCTGAAGATCAGCCAGGGGGTGCCCAGGTGGGCAAGAAGGCCACCAGCAGCCTGGCCTGGAGCAGGAAATGGAGACAGCAGGACCAGGGCCATGATCCCCTGCTCAGGCCACACCTTGAGTCCTGGGTTCAGTTTTGGGTCCCTCACTCCCAGAAGGTCTGAGGGCTGCAGCAGGTCCAGAGAAGGGCAAGAGAGCTGGGGAAGGGGCTGGGGAGGAGCAGCTGAGGGACCTGGGGGTGTTCAGCCTGGAGAAGAGGAGGCTGAGGGGAGACTCTCTGGCTCTCTACAGCTCTCTGAAAGGAGGCTGGAGCCAGGTGGGGATTGTGCTCTTCTCCCTAGTAACAAGTGATAGGATGAGAGGAAATGCCTCAAGTTGCCCCAGGTGAGGTTTAGGTTGGAGATGAGAAAAAGTTTCTTCTCTGCAAGAGTGGTCAGGGATTGGAACAGGCTGCCCAGGGAGGTGGTGGAGTCAGCACCCCTGGAGGTGTGAAAAAAATGTGTAGAGATGGCACCTGGGGAGATGGTTTAGCAGCCATGGTGGTGCTAGGCTGAGAGTTGGACTCAGTGACCTTAGAGGGCTTTGCCAACCAACAGAATCCTATGATTCTATCCCTGGGATTCAGATTCACACTTCCCAGTAAGTGAGGAATAAGGAGAAGCAGCAGACTGCAGGATTCAGCAGCAGAAGGGAGGATGCTGCCCTGTGCCTAGTCAGACTCCACTCTTACCTGGGGTCACTGCCATTTACCTGGGAGGGCTGCAGTGCTCCATAGGATGGGGTTGGAGCCATCTGGCGCACAGGCTGCTGTCCCATGATGCCTTGGCCCTGCTGGAAGGCAGCACAGAAACTTTTTGCACCCTCTGCAAAGGGCAGGATGCTGCTGTTCCCAGCAGCTCCCACCAGAGCAGGTAAGTCACTTCACTGCTACACCTACAAGACTGCTGCACAGCAATGCAGGTGCTAAAGACTTCTGCCTTTCCCTGGCTTAGGCCACCAATGTCCCCACCACCCCTCAAGCAGGATGCCTCCCTCACTGCCCCACAGCCACAGGGCTCTCAGAACATCTCACTGAGAGGCTCCACCAGCTGTTAGTGATGAAGGCCCACAAAGCAGGGGGCAAACAGTGCTGCACCACAGGAACAGACATAAGAGGCATCTTTCCAGGGCAGAAAGGCACAGGGGTGGAGAGTTCTGGCTAGAAGGGACAGCCTCAGGAAACATCCTGGGCTTGCTGTACTATGGGGTCCAGCTCTGACTTACCAACTTTGCTTGGAGCTGCTGCCTCAGAATCTGTCCCTGGGACACTGGAGGCTGCTGTCTGTACACTGCTGGCTTGTAGGAGGGATCAATGCCCATCATGCTGCCCATCCCTGGGGGCAGCACCCCACTGTAGGGCGGCCGGCTCTGAACCAGTTTGCTCAGGGGCATGCGTACAGGTCTGTAGGATGTGTCCAGGCGAGGGCCCCCTGCAAGAGGCAGAGATGTGCCAACTGGAGCCATGCTGCTGCTGAGCCTGGCAGCTCCAGGACTGCTCAGCACTGTCTACAGGCATGACAGGCAAGAGGGGAAAGTGTCAGGGCTGTGTAAGACCATCTCCCAGGAGGGGTTCTTACAGGAGGTTCCACAGAGGTGCAATATGCTCACCTCTCCTGTGCACCTACCAGCTGGAAGAGGCTGATTCTGGGCATAGATACTGGTGACTGGAGACTGCCCATAGGCCAGCCTGGACATAGTGCTTCCTGACTGGTGGTGCAGGAGATCTGTAGGCATGCCAACTCCATAGGAGACGCCTCGGCTGGGGCCCAGCACGAAGTCCTGCAAAGAAGGAGCCAGAAAGATCAATGTGCACTGAGAACTCAGGAATGGATGCAGAGCATGAAGGGTTGCAAAGCCCAGAGAAAGAAGCCTGGCCTGCTACCTGAGCTGAGCAGCCTCCTTCCCTCCCATCAGGGATTAAGAAAAGGTTTACCCTGCCCCAGCCTAGAGAGCAGCACAGAGCTCAACACTCCCAGCTGGGAGAACATACATCCCATCTTCACCATTACACCACTGGCAGGCTGCTCAGGAAGAGTCAAGGGGT
Organism: Melanerpes formicivorus; assembly: GCF_026170545.1. Lineage (NCBI taxonomy): Eukaryota > Metazoa > Chordata > Aves > Piciformes > Picidae > Melanerpes > Melanerpes formicivorus. The sequence continues at coordinate 1,846,300 of NW_027142425.1, read as the reverse complement.
GAGGAGGAGGGGTGGGCACAGAGGCACAGCTGCTGGGCAGCCCTCACCTCAGTTTTGCTGGCAGACTGGTTGCGCTTCTTGGTTTTGCTCTGTTTCTTCTTGCGCTCTTCAGTAGAGGTGGCAGGATTGGAGCTGGTCTTATCAGCCTTGGCTGGCTCTGCAGCTTTCTTCTCTGGCTCTAAAGTCACAGGTGTAGGAGGCTCTTCCTCTTCAGGGGGCAGAGGCAATGGCTCCAGGTAGTAACTGCGGGGCTTGGGCTTCAGGTGTGTGTGGTACAGAAGCAGCCTCTGCTGCTCCTCAAACCTGGACACCTTGCGATCCACCCGGACCGTGCCGAACCAGCCCCAGGAGAGAGGGGCTGAGTGCTTTAAGCCCTCAAACAGGTCCCAGGGGGAAATCTTCTGCTTTGTAGAGACTTGCAAACCCTTTAAAAACAAAAGGGATAAGAACCTCCAAGATCTTTTCCTATGAGGGTACAGGAAACTCTTTGCTTTCTTCAGGCCCTGCTCCACATGTCCCAGTAAACAGCCTGAACCCTTACAAGTGATGCCTCCTCCTCCTCCACGTGGTGAAGCAGTCATCTCTAAAGGCCTTCATCAGCAACTGCCAGACACCTTCACCCCTTCTCTGCTAGTATTCAGCTCACTGGCAGACCATGGGTTTCTCTTTATGTTCTATATAGCCATAAGTACAAACCCAAAGTTTCAATAACTCCTCGAGCTGCAGCAGCAGGAGGTATGGCTGAGAATTACCACCCAGCTCTGCCCTATCTGGAGACAGCTATGTGCCAGCTTGTCCCTGTGCAGCCAGTCATGCCAAGCTCAGCAGGCAACAAGGTGCTGCAACTAGATGCTTCCCAAGCTGCACAGACTCAAGGCATCAGAGGCCAAGGTGACACCTGCATTCAAGAGACAAATAAAAGCTTCCCCTACCTCCTTCTTGAAGATGGAGTCAAATCCAGCTATTTTATTGCCTTTGGTGTCAATGAGGGATCCCTGAGGTTCACAGGTGATGACGTCTCTGGTCTGTTTAGGGAGCGGCAGGAGCTGTCGCACCTTCTCCAGGCTGTCGGACTGCCGGTCCCCCAGCTCCTTCTGCACGGGTGGAATAGAGAGCACTTGAAGGGAAAAATCACCCAAAGCCCATCTCTGCCTCTTTGTTTCAGAATAAACACCTTTATTTTTAGAATAAACCAAACCAGGTTGGAAGAGACCTTCAAGATCATCGTGTCCAATCCATCAACCAATCCAACCCACCCAAACAGCTAACCCATGGCACCAAGCACCCCATCAAGTCTCCTCCTGAACACCTCCAATGACGGCGACTCCACCACCTCCCTGGGCAGCCCATTCCAGTGGCAGCCCATTCTTCTGGTTACAAGCTCCATCCCTGCATTACCTCTCACCTTTACACCCTTCAGCCCTACAGAGCTACTGGGGCCACCCTCCCTGCTTCATCTGAACAGCAGCACAGGACAAGCTCTATTCACGAGGCACAGGTAAATGTGCACAGCTGGACAGCCATGGCACAGAGGACACTGCTCCCCACACAGGGCCCGCTGTCCCTCACCCTGAGTTTCTTGACAAGGTTCATGTAGGCTCGCTTGTTCTCCTCCATGCTGCCCTGAGAAATGCTGGACATGTCAGCAGCCAGGGTGCCGTTGATGAGGACGCTCAGCATGTCCAACACGGTGGTGAAGAGCTCACTGTTGGGCAGAGCAGAAAGGTCAGAGCCACCCGAGGAGACCTGTAAAGCCTCTGCCATCTGAGGAACACCGAGCATTGTTAGACTGCCAGGAGTACTGCCTGCAGCCAGGAGGGCTCTCCAGAATAAGCTCCCACACTAATCCTCCTCTGCTTACACACCATGGGGCATTCACACTTGAGCCCAGTGCAGTACAGATTGAGACTGGCCCTGTCTATCCATTCAGCTTCTCCAAAAAGCAGGTCCAGACCCAGCTCTGCCCTGCATCTGGAAAGCCAGGTTTGCTCTGGATACATCAGAGTGCATTTGGATACTAGCACCTAGGCTGTTGGCTGCTATTACTCTGAAGTCTCTTTTGGCTGTCACAGTACTTCTGACAGCTGCTCTAGAGACAGCTAATTCACATGAGAAAAGGGCCCACGCTACTGACTGCCTCCTTTGGGAGGGGCATGGATCAGAAAGTCAGCCAGGAAGTTACTTGTTTGACTGCATGTCCACGGTGCCACTGCTGATGATGTCCAGGAGGAGCACAGCCCATTCCGTCGTCTGCTGCGTACTGCGCTGGACCGTGTCGAACATTCCCCCCACCTGGCAGAGAAAAGCAGCTCAGCCACAAGGACACCAGGAACAAACACCGAGAAGTGAGCAAAGGGAACAAAGCCAGAGCAACTTCTGTGCTCCAGTCGAGAGCTGAAGGAGACTGCAGGACAAACCCCGGACACAGGCAGCACTGCTATGCACTGCAAGGGCATTGAAATGAGAGACCGCAGCTGTGGATTTCATCCTGTGAAATGCAGCAGGGGCATCTCCCCATGCATGCTATCCCACTCAGGGCTCAAGACCTGGAAGGAGCACAAATGCCTCTCCTTTCCTTGCCTCAGGACACACAGAGCCCCTCCCGTGTGTGTGTGGTTCAGCTCTCCACACCCACTCACCAAATTCAGCCGCAGTTTCAGGGCCTCGTGCATCAGCTGCTTGGCTTTGCAGTCGTCTTGGTACTGATCTTCCCGCCAGTTGGTAACGATCTAAGGCATCGGAAGAGGACAGTCCTCATGAGCTGCATGCTGCAGTTCACAGAAGGGCTGCTGCTGCCCACTGCCCAGAAATGGTCAGCTCAAGCCCCCTGTGCCAAGCAGGGTGAGATCTTTGCCTTACAGCATGCAACCAGACTGCACCCTGGAAGGCATGCCCAACAGCCTGCCCGCTGAAGGAACAAACCCTGCAAGAAAGGGAGGGGAGAAGCAAGACACCTACCTGCTGGACCTGACTGTACAGAGAGGTCAGGAGGCCTTCCCGCTGCTCGTCCTGTCCTTTCAAGCATGTTAGCACCAGTGACAGAAATGGCTGCTGGCTCAGGAGGGACATGCTGCAGGGAGAAGAGCGAGGGAGTTGCGCTGCCAGGCTGGGGGCAGCCAGCAGGCGCGGCCCGTCCCCAGCACTCACCTCTTCTGCTTCTGCCGGTCCCGCTCCTTGCGGGACGATGACCCCAGGTGCTGTCCTTTCTCCAGCTCCTCTCCGGCGGCTTTCAGCACATGGCCCTGCACTGATGTTGGAAGTTTGGCAATCAGAGGAGCCACCAGCCACACTCCTGACCTCTCCAGGGAGCTGCGACAACACAGGAGAAAAAAGCAGTTTGGAACCCAGCCTGTGATTCAGACCTGTCCCACAGGCAGCTGCGTGCTGGGACTGCACCCACCTGAGGATGGGCTTGGATTTGTTGCTGGCAGGTGTAGCACTCGCTGAGCTACTGATGTTGTTGACTCCATTGCCGGCTGAGCTAGCAGAGCTGGTCTCTGCTGACTGCTGGAATACCTCAATGGTGGCCTTGGCTATGTTTTCTAACAAGGAGTTCATCTCCTGGAAAGAGGGAGGAAAAGATAGCCAAATCATCCTGAGAGAGCACCCACTGACAGAGCCTGCAGGCTTCAGCACAACCCTCTGCAAACTCAGTCTGCCACCTGCCCTGTGGCTGCTGCTCTTCGGCTCTCAGGCTCGAAGCATCTTTCTCAGGCTTGGCTTTCACAGACCCGAGTCTTTGTTTATTTTCTCCCTACTCCCACTTCTTCCAGGCCACCTCCTCACTGCCTCAGAAGCAGCCACTGCACCACAGGCAGTACCCATCCCTGCTGGGTGTCTCTGAGCAGAAACTCACGTTGCTTGCCGTCTGCTTAATCATGAGCTGCAGCTCCAGCGAGGACTGCCTCATAGTCCACTGGTCCAGATTCTACAACACACACATGCACACTTCATGAGTCCTTTTCTCAAACCACATCCACCCACGTGCTCAGCTCCCAGGATAATGAGCTTCAGGCCCCTCAGAGGGCTGCATTTTGGATAACCCCACTCCAGTGCTGCATTGGGCAGTTCCTGGGGTGCCCAGCTGCTGCCAGGAGCTCGCACCTGTAAGATCCGCTTGATCCTCTGCCGCTGAGGATTTTCTCCTTCCTCGTTGTCCAGCAGCCGGTGTGGGTAACAAATCAGCTGCATCAGCCTCTGGGCCTGGGTGCTGCTCAGCACAGGGTCCTGCAGGTCATTGCTGTCTTCACAGAGGGACTTCAGACATCGCTCACCTACCCACTCCTGCGAGACAAAGGCAGAGTCAAACCGATGTCCGACCCCAAGCCAGCAGCCCTGCTGCCAGCCTCAGAGAGATGCAGGGCACACATCCAACTCCTAAGATCCTTATCAACAGGCAGTTATGCCTGATAACCACTTGTCTTCTCGAGCTATACTCTCCTGACTCAGGAAGTGCCAGGCACAGCAATCACAACAGAGGGAAGATCAGCTCTGGCAAGGCAGCAGTGGTGAAACCTGGTAGCTGCTGCGTCTCTGCGTGAAGTGCTGGGATGATTTACAGGACACAGCCATGCCAGGTCCAGGCTCCATCAACACTGCTGCTTTGGCTTCAAAGATCAGAAGGGATCACTTAAAATAATTTCATCTGTTTCCTGCAGAACAAAGCCTTGGAGCTGTCCTAAATCAAATCATCCAGGGCTGGAGCAAAGGCTGAGCTAGACCATGTCTTCAGGAAAAGCATGGCTTTTGCTTCTCAGTGATGGAAAACATACTGCTGTCCTCCCTGAAAGCCAATGACTTGACTTCCCAAAGCCTGCAAAGAGACACAACTGACCAAGACAGGTGATTCTGCCCCTCTGCTCAGCTCTGCTGACACCTCACTTGCAAGAGACATGGACCTGATGGAGAGGATCAAAAGGAAGCCACAAGGACGATCAGAGGTCTGGAGAGCCTCTGCTATGGGTACAGGCTGGGAGAGTTGGGGCTGTTCAGCCTGGAGAAGAGAAGGCTCCAGGGAGACCTCAGAGCTGCATTTCAATACCTGCAGGGGACCTACATGAAGGCTGGGACTGTGGGGATAGGACAAGGGTTTGAAAGTGGAGCAGGGCAGAGGTAGGTTGGACATCAGGAGGAAGCTCTGCACAGGGAGGGTGGTGAGACACTGGCACAGGCTGCCCAGGGAGGTGCTTGAGGCTCCATCCCTGGAGCCATCCAAGCTCAGCCTGGCTGTGTCCCTGTGCAGCCTGCTCTGGATGGAGGTGTCCCTGCTGCCTGCAGAGGCATTGGACAAGATGACTTTTGAGGGTCCCTTCCAACCCATTGCAATCTGTGACTGGACACAAGGCATTCATGAAGTCACAAATCATGAAGGGAAGACAGACAGAAGTACAGCTGTCAGCCTCTCGGTTCCAGGCGGTGGTCCCTACGTGTATGACAGTAACAGCAGCACTTTCCAAAGCTAACATGAGGCAGGTTCTCCTTCACACCATTTGTAAAGGTTCACCTGCAGGATTTTTTCCAATTGAAAATCAAATCAGGCCAATTCCTGAAATTCAGAGCTACAGAGGACTTCTAGACCAGCACTTCTGCAACTGCAGAGCACTCCTGACTGTGGAATTATTCTGCTGAGAAGCGGCAAGCAGAGGAGCTGAGGACGCAGCTCAGGAAGCAGCAGACAGCACTCCAGGCACTGACTGCTGCACAAAGACCAGAAGGCTGAATCTGGTTTGAAACCCTTGGGAAACCACAGCCTCCATCTTCATCCCAGATGAAGCTCCTGCTCTGCCAGTACACGTGACCTGGTAGCTTCTCCCATGCCTGTGGTAATTCTCCCCTTCAGCACTACCATGATCTCCTGGAGCTTCATGCATATCCTTGGGAAGACTCTTTCTAAAGTCACTTGCCCAGCTTCCTACATGAATTCAAACTCTACTTCTCACCCGCTTCATTGGTATGATCTCACAAGTAAGTATCAAGTCGACTGCAGTCTTCACCCTTGAGGGACTTCTAGTCTCTCTCTGATGCAGATGACACCAAGCTGAGGGCAGGAGTTGATCTGTCAGAGGGTAGGAAAGCTCTGCAGAGGGAGCTGGACAGGCTGGGCAGATGGGCAGAGTCCAAGGGCATGAGACTGAACACATCCAAGTGCCAGGTTCTACACATTGGCCACAACAACCCCAGGCAGTGCTACAGGCTGGGGTCAGAGTGGCTGAGAGCAGCCAGGCAGAGAGGGACCTGGGGGTGCTGGTTGATGGTAGGCTGAACATGAGCCAGCAGTGTGCCCAGACAGCCAAGAGGGCCAATGACATCCTGGCCTGCATCAGGAACAGTGTGGCCAGCAGGAGCAGGGAGGTCATTCTGCCCCTGTACACTGCACTGGTTAGGCCACACCTTGAGTCCTGTGTCCAGTTCTGGGCTCCTCAGGTTAGGAAAGATGTTGAGATGCTGGAAGGTGTCCAGAGAAGGGCAACAAAGCTGGGGAGGGGTCTGGAGCACAGCCCTGTGAGGAGAGGCTGAGGGAGCTGGGGTTGCTTAGCCTGGAAAATAGAAGGCTCAAGGGAGACCTTACTGCTGTCTGCAACTCCCTGAAGGGAGGCTGTAGCCAGGTGGGGGTTGGTCTCTTCTCCCAGGCAACCAGCACCAGAACAAGAGGACACAGTCTCAAGCTGTGCCAGAGAAGGTTTAGGCTGGATGTTAGGAAGAAATTCTTCCCAACAAGAGCGACTGGCCACTGGGATGTGCTGCCCAGGGAGGTGGTGGAGTCCCCATCCCTGGAGGTGTTTAGGAAGAGCCTGGATGAGGCACTTGGTGCCATGGTTTAGTTGATCAGATGGTGTTGGGTGATACGTTGGACTTGATGAGCTCTGAGGTCTTTTTCAACCTGGTTTATTCTATTCTATTCTCTTCTCTCTGCAGTGTTTCTTTACAAAACAGCCACCTCCCCAGGATTCATGTTACCCAACCAGAGCTCCTCCCCTGCCTCCTTACATGACTGCATTGCAAATGCCTTGTGGAGGCCTCTTCCATTCCCATCACCAGATTCAGGCAAGTACCTTTGACTCAAGCCTCTGTCTTGCTTCCCACAGCTCTGTGCAGTCAGCCTTTCCAAAAGGCCAGTCACCATTACATTAATTTAATCAGACTAATGCAAGGGCAGACCAGCAACTATCTTCCCCTTACAAATCTTTATCTTAATTCCACAATCTGCTCCTTTTCCCCACCCCCCCCCATGAAGTCTGTTATAAAATATATCCTGGATATGCAACACAGAACTTTGAGTTGGAGAAATCACCACCTGTAGTTGAAGACACCCTGCAGACACTTCAGAACTGCCAGTGAGAGTTCTGCAGTGAGCATCCACTGCTTACACTGGAGGTGCTAATACTAAACACATCACTTTATAAGCCCTTAACAGCTGCAGTAAGCCTGCAGGAGCAGTGGCCCAGTGTTGGTGCTACTCACTGGTGTGTACTGGAATGCTCACTCCTGCCTAAGCAGCGCTGCCACAAACTGCTCCTCCCTCTACACAGACCTTCTACCTGCTGTGAGTCCTTCCTGAACAGACAGGGACCAGCAAGGGAATCTCTGCTTCTGTTACTGCCACAGCCTGCTTTCAGTAACACCAGGGATGCTGAATTGATGCTCACCAGCAGGTGCCTCCAGTTGTTTGCTGGGCTGGTACCCTGCTGCCTCCCTGGGCAGCTGATTGACAGCGCAAGGAAGCATGAGCACAACACAGAGCTAAGGGCTTGTCCTCAGATTTCAAATGGCAACTCTGCATCTCTCCTCTGGACAGCATAAACTTGCAACCAAGGCCAAGGACACCCTCCAACACCCATTTTCATTCAGGAGTGGTAAGAGCCACTCCATTCAGCAGCTAGATACCTTTTGAGCCAGGTTTCAATTCCTCAACTGCCACTATTCCACAAAGGAACTGTCAGCTGTCAGCTCAGGCTAAGCCAAGGGGCTTTGTTGTCGTTGCTTTAATTGACTGTACAGGATGCTGCAAAGCTCAGGGATACATTACCAGCCTAGCTGCAAGCTGCATTCTGAAAGGTACCATTTAGCACTTCAACAAGCTGTCTTTTTCATGCTTATCTTCTTAGCCTCCAGCACACATCTTGGCAGACAACTTCCAGCACTCCCCTCCTTGGACAGGAGGCCTATGCTGCTGCCAGAACAAAGGGGAGGTACAGCCCCTGCCCCTTGGATCACCTAGTTCTGGACAATTGTTTGTCCGTTTTTTGCTGATGGAGAACAACCCTCAGCACCATCACAGGTTCCTGATGAACCTTTCAAAGAAATGCCTGCCAAAGCCAACCTGCAGAAAGTCTCACAAGGGGTAAGGGCTAACCTACAGATGGGACAGACTCACCTGCTGACATATGCTCCTCAGTACATACTTGGCATAGATATCCAAGCTAGCTGTCTCCACGGTTACGACCCGACCACCAGCCTTCCTGGTGCCCAGCTCATCATCCATGAGATCATCCACACCTCCAGGGTGGGAAAAGCCAGAGCCCTTCAGTTCTGCATCTCCTGTAAGGAAAGCACAAACATCACTTAATTATCAATGCTAAACCCAAAGCCTGGCCCACCAAACACCCTGAGTTTTTGTCAACCCAGTGATCTCCTGCAGCCAAGAGATACAAATCACTCTGACAGCTCAGCCCAAGGCCTTCAGACAAGCCACACATCCACCAAAGCAGATTTCCTCTGGTCTTCTGTCCAGGCAACATATACCACTCAGGGTCTTTCTGCCAGGCCCACAGCACACATTCTTGCAGCTTCAGGCTAAGAGAGGTGCCTACCTAGAACAAAGACAGCCTTCAGCACTGCAAAGACTGCCCCATCCACAATGCGGTTCTGGGACGCTGCCAGCAAGTGCCGGTCACAGGAGGAGCGGATTCCCACCGTGGGCTTGTCTGCAGGGAGGACAGTGGGGAAGAGCAGTGCTCAGCAAGAGAGAGAGATGAGAACTCCAAAGCTGCCTAACTCCTGTGCCAGCCCTTGCTGTGGAATCCAGCACAGGGCACCCTGAGGCCAGGCCTTCTCCCAGCTGTAACACAGGGTCAATGCAATGAAGTTGTGCGAGGCACGGCGCAGAGCGCACCGCGACAGCTGAACCGTGAAATCCAAGTGCTGAGCACAGACTCTGCCACCAGCCCTGTGCTCCAGCAGAACCCTCACCTAGAACACAGGCTGGGTTGAGAGATCTGAGCTATCAGGATACTGATGAGGAGCCAAGAACAGCACTTCCTGGACTGCTTCCATCATCAGGCAAAAAAAGAGAGTGCTGTAAAATAGCAGCTTCTGGCATCAAGTTAAGAGGCTATACAAAGCTCAAGACGCAAAAAAAGGAGTGATCGTTACTCTAATGGCTTAGTGACAGCAAGGCCACCTCTGCTGGCTGGTTTCCTGCCTCTGAAGGCCTCCTTCCCAACATGCCTAGCTGCCATGGAGTGACATAAATGAAAGGATATTGTCCTTTGTCCTCTGCAGAAAGCTGTTATTCACAAGCAGCAGGTCATGATCTCTAAACATAGGGTCCAGCATCTCTTTCTTGAGGTTCATGAGCCTCAGTACTTCCACAACAAAGAAAAGCTCTACTTTCATTCACTTACTGCCATCTTGCTGGCATGGGTTCAGCTGTGGAGTCTTAAACAGATGGAGCAAAATCCGGCAGGTCAGACGTGCTCCTGGTTCAGAGTCCTGCTCACTACAGGCTGTGTAAAGAGAACAGTCAGCTGAGAGGTCTTAAGCACTGGGACAGCTGACTCAGTCCAACAGCTATTCACAGTGCACTGCCCCAGAGCAGCCCAGTGGAGAAGCTGCAGCAGCCTAGTTCTGTTTACAAATGTGGTGCATGTGCAGCAATTAACAGGCAAGTGAGCAAACCCATCAGTACCATCCCCAGTGACATGAACTGCATTCTGCTGCTCCACCTTTCCAGTTTCACCCTGTCAGGGGCTGGATGCTGCAGCCCCCAAAGCAAAGCTAGGAAGGCTGATGGCAGAGTCAAGGCAGAGTGAGCCTGGTGCTGGAGGCCCAATTGGTCAGTTGGCAAAATGCTTAGCTGAAGCATATGAGCAGTCAAGAGGTGTACTGCTGCAGGTCAGAGCTGACTGCACAGGTCAGAGCTGACTGCACTGGTCAGACAGCATGGCTGGTAACATCTTTCAGTGCTAATTTCAGCTTGCACACAAAGTGCCGAGAGCAGAACATTGACAAACCTTAGCACAAGCAGTTTTTACTGCAAGCCAAAAGGCCAGAAACTCTCCAAAGCAAAGTGCTGAATTCCTCAGTGCCACACTACAAAAGAAGCATTGCAGGCACATTTCACAGGGACAAGGTTCACAAGGTGTCTGGGCAGCACAGGCCTTTGGGCCAGAACCCAGCCCCAAGGCCAGCTTGCTGCAGAGATGCACTTACCAGCGTTGAGGAGGGAGGGGATAGCAGCGCAGCGGATCAGGTCCTCCAGCAGCAGGCACTGCCGGGCTATCAGAATGGCAACAAAGGTGGCCAGGGAGTCATGGAAAGATAAGTCACTGACCTGGAAGAGAGGAGATCAGCCAGTGAACACAACAGCCTCATTTCCCCTGTCAGCAATTTGTCAGCTTGCCCAGGAGGTGGGGGTAGAAGGGCCCATAACCCCAGGTCAGTGTCCACGATCAGCCCAGGCTGTGACAAACACCAAAATGCAGCCTCAGCGCTCAGAGCCTTTCCCGTCCTTAGAAGCCAAAGCTTCCGCCCCTTCGTCATTCCTGCCTTCTCCCACTCCTGCTTCAATTCATTTTCCCCTTCTGAACGTTTGCACTTGCATCAACATTGCAGAGCAGGTCGTTGAAGCCACAGGTGCCGTTGTTGGAGGAGCAGCAGAGGGCTTTGAGCACTCCCAGCCACTCGGCGCTCAGGGACTTGCAGTAGCCGGTGAGCTCGGCGCACAGGATAGCGATGTCGTTCACCCTGCCAGACAAACCAGGGACACAGCACAGGGTCAGCTTGGAGACTCCTGCATGCTGTCAGGTCAGAGACACTCTAAGGGACCCTAGCCTGGGCTCCTTCCTCACACCCAAGGACAGTCAAAGAATGGTTACTGGCTTTCACACAGCCACAGAATGCTGGGGGTTGGAAGAGACCTCTGGATGTCGAGTCCAACCCCACTGCCAGAGCAGGGTCACCTAGGGGCAGGTCACACAGGAATGTGTCCAGGTGGGTTTTCAAAGTCTCCAGAGACTTCTTACCCTCACCTAAAGATTTGGGTAGAAATGGGTAGATTCAGATTGGATGTTATGAAGAAATCAGTTAGGAGCTCAGGGAGGACAGAAGCCTCCTGTGAAGCAGAAGGGTAAAAGCTCATTTGATCTTCATTCTGTGAAATTCTTCCCCATGAGAGTGGTGAGAGCCTGGCACAGGTTGCCCAGGGAGGTGGTGGAAGCCTCATCCCTGGAGGATTTTAAGGCCAGGCTGGATGTGGCTGTGAGCAACCTGCTGTAGTGTGAGGTGTCCCTGCCCATGGCAGGGGACTGGAACTGGATGATCCTTGAGGTTCCTTCCAGCCCTAACAATTCCATGACTTTACTATCTCAGCACAGCCATGCAAGCTCTGTCTCTCACCTGTCTGGGTCATGGTGTCCCACACACACGTGCATAAGTGCATTACAGACAAAACTGTAGCGGTTGGCTGGGTTCTCATTGAGGCTCTTGCCCAGGTTGGTGTAGGTGAAGTTATGTGCAGATGGATTTTCAATAGTGTCAATCATGAACTCTGGTTCCCATAGCATGTTGGAGTCAGATGGCTCAACATTGCAGTAGATGGTGTTCTTCACCTTGGAGCAGAAGTCACTTAACAGGAAAGCAAAGAGAGAGCAGGAACACAGAAGTAAGCTTGTGCTGGACTCTGAGCAAAGCAGCCCTGTGCCAGGCAGGCCCTTCCTGGGCAAGCCTGCGTGGAAAGTGCCAGCCAAGACTCTCCTGAAAGAGTGAAGCTGATTCTTTGTTGTGGAAGCACCAGGACGTTTCCACAGGTTTAGTGGCCATAGCATAGGAATGGCTACTCCAGGGCGACAGGGAAACACCTGACCCAGCCCTCGGTGTCACAACAGCTGACACCCAAAGGGACTTTGAGATCAAGGTAATGCTGCTTCAGCACCACTCTCTGCCCTGCTGCAACTCAGGGCTCACAGATGCTCAGAGATAAAGAAAATGACCTCCTCAACACTTTCAAATCCTGCATTTGCCCACCTGCTTTTGGAATCCAGTGCTTTCTGGACCTTCACAGCATGGAGTGAGTTCCATGTTGATCGTGAAAATGATGAGGTTTGCTCTTTTGTTCTGAGCTTACCTCTTGCCATTTCCTGCTCATTCCCTTTTGTCCCTGCCTTGTGAGACACTGAACACTCACTTTATTTTCCATACCAACCAGAACCTTACAAACTTCTATCATTCCTTCTCAGCCCTCCTCTTCTGTGGGGAGGAGATTCAGTTCCTCAGAAGTCATTTCCAAGCTCTGGTCTCATCAATCCCCTCATCCTCCTTTGGGGCCAACTCCTTGAGAGGCTTTTTGAAGTCCAGGTCCCCAAACAGGGAAGCACAATTGCACCATGGCTTAAACAGTGGCCTAGAGATGCTCCCTGATCTGTTTTCCATTTTTCCCCAAACATCTCTAACATTGGTTTGCTTTTTGACTAGTCCTGACCACTGTGATGACATTTTCAGTCACAGATCTGTATTTCAATTACAGAGCTCCAAGATCCTTTACCCAACTGGTAGCAGACATCCATCCCTGCATGGAGTTCAGAAGGGAACAAAGACAATCCCACCTGCACCACTCAGTGTTTAACAGCACTGAACTTCACCTGCCAGCTTATCACCTGCTCACCATCACTGCATCCTCCTGCAACAAACTGCAGCTGACTTCTACTAATACACCAGAGAGTCACAATGGCAGGGGTTGGAATGGACCTCCAGAGATCATCAGATCATCACCATCCTGCCAAACCAGGGTCACCTAGGAACACAGAGTTTTGCTACCATCACTCATGACTTCCCACGAGTAGAACAGCACAACCACCAGCAGAGCCCCCTGGGATGCCTCAGGGAGTGATCACCCTCAAAATACTCTTTCCCACTCCCCAGTTGGAGGCCTCTAACCTCTTCATAGAATCACAGAATGGCTCAGGTTGGAGGGAACCTTAGTGATCACCTACTCCAACCCTCCTGCCATGGGCAGGGACACCTCTCAACTACACTTGGTTGCCCAAGGCCTCATCCAGCCTGGCCTTGAACACCTCCAGGGAAGAGGCAGCCACAACCTCCCTGGGCAGCCTGTTCCAGACCTCATACTGAAGAACTTCTTCCTCAGCTCCACTCTAACCCTGCTCTGCCTCGGCTTCAAACCATTCCCCCTTGCCCTGTCCCTAGACACCCTCAGGAAAAGTCTCTCTGCAGCCTTCCTGCAGGATCCCTTCAGGTCCTGGCAGGCAGCTCTGAGGTCCCCCTGGAGCCTTCTCTTCTCCAGGCTGAACACTCCCAGCTCCCTCAGCCTGTGCTCACAGCAGAGATGCTGCAGCCCTTGGATCACCTTTGTGGCCTCCTCTGGCCTCACTCCAGCAGCTCTGTGTCCTCCTTCTGCTGGGGACACCAGAACTGGAGGCAGGATTGGAGGTGAGGTCTGGGCAAAGCAGAGCCCAGGGGCAGAATCCCCTCTGCTGCCCTGCTGCCCACCCTGCTCTGGCTGCAGCCCAGCACACAGCTGCCTGCTGGGCAGCAGGAGGGCACTGCTGGCTCCTGGGGAGCTGCTCAGCACCCAACACCCCCAAGGCTTTTTCTGCAGGGCTGCTCTCAACCACTCTTCACCCAGCCTGGATTGGTGCCTGGGGTTGGCCCAGCTGCAGGACCTTACCCTGTGACTTGCTGAACCTCATGCAGCTGGCACTCATTTGTCTCATAGAGGACACTCTCTTTCCTCTGAACAAATTCCAGGGGCTGCTATTCAACAGCCTAGTAACAGGTCTCTCCTTGCCGTGTGTGATGACACCTTCAAACAACCCAATGCTCTCCTGACCCTCTGCCTCTCCATTCAGTCCAGAGAGAGATTTTAAAGGCTCTCAGCAGCCAGGAGCCCATCCCCTAGCCCCTGATATGAAGGCACAAGCCACTCACAGTGCCTCACGGGGAGGTGACACCATGGGTTAGACATCCCTATGGCACACCTGCCCTAGGAACACCAGCAGGGAGCAGGGACTGCAGGAGAGGACAAAGTGAAGCAGTGCACAGGACCACAGGGTTGTCAGGAGAATTACCCCTTAACAGGATGGGGTAAGCAAAAACCATGGAGATCTGTGGCCTCCCCAGATCTAGGCTGCTCAGGGAGGAGCTTCACAGCGATCTGATGGGGGAGCAGCTTCCAAGAGAAGCAAAGGGCAGAAAGCCACAATGTAAGCCCACACAACAGAGCCTTGGGGCAACATCACCAGAGCAGAACCTTAAGAGTCAACAGGGGCAGAGCAAGGATAAGGAGTGCAAAACAGAACAGGAACAAACCCAGAACCCAGCAAAGCAGGTTCAGAAGCAGGCCACAGATATTAGGGAGCTGAACAGAAGCAGACAACAACCTTTAGAATGAACTGCTCAGTCATCACAGATTGGTAAAACCAGACCTCCCTACTTCTGTCCTGCAAGGGCAGTGTAAGAACAGAGCTGTGGAGGTGTAGAGGACCACTGGAAGAAGCTTACCAAACCCAACATCATAATGATGATGATGAGTCAAGGTGATGCACTGGGCCGTTTCTGCCTGTAAACAGGCACTACTCCCAAGACTTCAGCTCCCCGTTGAGAGGAACAATAGCATCAATCAAGATCACAAGCAAAGCTCAAGCCAAGCTCAGCACCCACAGCATCCCACCTGCCTCAGACTCACCTAAAGAGCTCCCCAAATTTACTTTTAAGGTGACTGCAGGAGGTGTAGAGGTCGTAGAGATAGGCCAGGATACAGCGCTCTGCTGAGGAGCCATCTGAGCGGTTCATGCCATGTTTCACCACCCCACACAGGCTGTATAGAGACAAAAACTGCTGCAGCAACACAAAAACTGAAGGAATAGCCTTATTACACAGAAATGTCCCTGAGCTCACAGCAGCAGTGCTCACTGGGCAACGTATCCCATCCCCCTCAAACTCTCTGAGCTGAAGCCTCGGGCACAAGCTTGCTGACTTTTAGGTAGGACACACACCCAGCCCTCACAACCCCCCAGAAGATACACTGCTGCCTTCCACACAGCGAGGGGAAGAGTCCCTTACCCTTCAAAGACCTGAGCCATCTGGTCCTGGTTCAAGATAAGGCAGGAGTGGTAGTGCCGCAGCACAGCCACGATGCACAGGCACAAGCTGGTGGTGTAGCTGCCAACAAGGTCGGAGGATTTCAGCAGCAGTTCTGCCTCCACCACGCTCAGTTCATTCAGCAACTGCACCCAATGACAGAAAAACCCTTCAACAGCCACAGGGGTAAGGAATGGTCAGAAATGGAGCAGGCACACCACAGCCATGGCCTATAGGACGTGCTAGCAAAGGGACTGGTAGGCACTTTTGACCTAGAGATGTACCCCTGGAAGAGTTGGGGCCTCATACTTAGGCACAATTTCTCCCTCAGGCAGCATAAGGGTCTGTCAGTGCTTGGGATATGGCCACAGATAGCAGCAGACAGCTTGCTTGGCAGATCCTGTCCTGCATAAAGCTCACTCAGCTCCCTTTTTAAGGCTAACAGCCTCAATTCTGTCAGCAGCCACAGCAAAACTTCCAGAGAAACCTGGCACAGGCTGCAGAAACAGCAAGAGGATTTTAGCAGGATCCAGAAGGCAGCCTGTGCAGCTATGTGCCAAGGATCCTTCCAGGGGAGCAAGGTGGGAGAGCTGCCAGAGACATATGATCCCCTCCTCACTCAGAACAAGGCCTCGCTGCAGCCAGGGACAGAGATGCGACGGAAATCCTTGGGAGATGCCCTGAAGCCTCTGGAAGCACAACCCTCAGAACGCAAGACTACCACAACCAGCCTGCTCCTAACAGCTGCAGCGCAGGAGCACTGCAAGGGCAACCTCATCTGACCCCCTCCACGGCCAGAGGGCGATCCCTGCCAGGGCAGCACAGATCTGCCGCCCCTCAGGCCGAGGAAGGCAGGCCTGCACAGGAAGCGATGGAGCTGGCGGCACTCACCTGGATGGCGAAGTCGATCAGGCCGCTGATGTTGAGGGAGTACTCCATCAGGTCAAATATGAACTGCACGTGCTGCACCAGAGGCAGGTGGTAGGACATGCCCAAGGCAAAGCTGGTTATCTGCTCCAAGACGTTGCGAGATACCTGCAAGCACCAGAGGCTGCCAGCTGCCCCCGCACAGGGCCCTCGGCGGCGCCCCGCGCCGGGAAGCTGCTCTCAGTAACACAAAGGGACGGTCTGGGCCCAAGAAGTCTTGCAAGTGCCATACCTGAGATGTGACTTGGTGCTGATCAAAGTGAGAAAGGTGCTGGAACTTTGCAAAGATATCTTCAGCTGTTGGGAACGCTTCTGGCTTGCTCTTTTTTCTCTTCTGGCCTTCCTCTCCACCTACCAAAGGTGGATCAGAAAACAGCATTAGGCTGCCTCCCTCATCAGAGGAGGATTAGACACCAGCCAGCAACACCTGCCAGGCCCTCAGCAAGATCAGCTCCTCCTAAGCAGCACAGCAAAAAAGCCTGAGCCCCAGACCCTAAAGTGATGATGACCACACTGAATCCACACCAACCAGCTGTGGAGGAAGGACTGACAGGAGGGTTAACACCTTGCTCAGCCCAAGTGAAGGTGCTCCTTGGAAAGACACCTCCTCAATTTAGATCTTATTGATTGTCTGAGAAGAGATGTTCTAGGTTGGAGATGTTTGGCCTCCACATTTCTTTGTCATTGAACCTGATCTTTGAAAGAATCCTCCCTCTGCCACATTTCAGTAGGACAGAATAAGACCTGTAGCCAAATTCAGAGTCAGTGGAGGTCAGATTTGGACACAACCACCCAAATTCCTTATCCCTTGCAGCGAGCAGTGCCCCAAGCACAACAGCAACCTACATTTAATCGAAAGCTTTGCCAAACAGGCAGAGGCACAGTTCCTCTATTTCTTCTGCAAGGATCTCAGTGCAAGAAGTAAAGAAAATTACATCTGAAAAACCAAAGCTTTGGCTGGGCTCTCGCTCTGAACCGGATGTGAGTCAATCCTCTTCTGCAGAGCTGTTCAGTGAAACAGATAGTGCTGGCAGGAGACCAGCCCTGTCACTTGCTGGTTGCTGTGGCTGGGAATAGAGCACCACTGCAGACTCCCAGCGAGTGACACAACTCACTCCAGGTCCTGTGAAATTCCCCCACTGCCAGACTCCAGACAAAGGGCTCAGCCAACTGCAAAGGGGTTCCTCCTTTGGAAAGGAGTGGCTCAAGGCCTCCTCACCTGTTTCTGCAGTGCTCTTTCTGTTCAAGACTTTCAGAATGTCTTTGGTTATTTTCTTGATGGTGTGGCGAGCGTCGTCCCGCTGCTTCCCCACCCCAAAGAGAACCACCAGCCGCTGGTTGCACTCGTGACTGCAGGACTCCTCCTAGGGCACCAAGAGACAACGCTATTGCTCCTTCAGGTGGGCACTGCTGAAGGAACAACAAGCCCAAAGGCGACAAAGAGAGACTTCAGGGCTTTGGGATGGCTGGTTAAGGGGTCTGGAGCACAAGCAGTGCTCTCCTCTACCCTCCCACAAGCTGAGGGCTGTGACGAGGGAATGAACAGGAAGAGCCAACAGATCAATGCCTGGCACCAGGCTTGGTGTCACCAACAGGGAGGTTCTGCAGAAGGATCTGGACAAGCTGGACTGATGGGCTGAGGTAAATGGGATGAGGTTTAACGAGACCAAGTGCTGGGCCCTGCACTTAGGTCACAACCACCCTATGAATGCTCCAGGCCGGGGGCAGAGTGGCTGCAAAGCTGCCTGACAGAAAAGCCCTGGGGTGCTGGTTGACAGCAGCTGAGCATGAGCCAGGGTGTGCCCAGGTGGCCAGGAAGGCCACCAGTATCCTGGCCTGGATCAGCAATGGTGTGGCCAGCAGGAGGGAAGAGATCAGGCCCCTTGGGCACTGGTGAGGCCACACCTTGAGTAATGCATTCAGTTTTGGGGCACTCACTCCAAAAAGGACATTGAATGGCTGAAGCAGATCTAAAAGAAGGGCAACAAAGCTGAGGAAGGGTCTGGAGAGGAGCAGCTGAGGGAACTGGGGTCATTTAGTCTGCAGAAGGAGGCTGAGGGGAGGTTGGAGCAGGATGGGCATTGGTCTCTCCTCCCAAGGAGAGGGATAGGACGAGAAGGGATAGGATGAGAACAAATGGCCTCATGGAGCCCCAGGGGAGGTTTAGGTTGGACATTAGGGAAATTTTCTTCACTGCAAGAGTGGTCAGGGATTGGAACAAGCTGCCCTGGGAAGTGGTAGAGTCACCATCCCTGGTGGTGTTCAAGGAATGTGTGGCTGAGGGACTTGGGAACATGATTTAATGGCCATGGTGGTGGTGGGTTGATGGTTGGACTCTTAAGAAGCCTTTCCCAACCCAAACACAGGTGTTTCAGCACCCATGAGACTGAATGCTTTAGCCCTGTTACACAGATGAGCCCCTTAAAACAAAAAAAGGCAAGCTCATCTCAGCAGTTGCTGTGGGAAAGGAGGCCCCTTAAAGTAGATCAGCTCCTGCACCAGTGCAGGAAATCATGACTGCTCCTTACCCACCCACAGCAGTACCACAGGGTACTGCCCTCACGCAGCAGCCTCATGGCCAGAGCACCAGGCAGCCACAGGGCAGCAGCTGGGAGCAGGTCTCATACCTGGGGAATGGGAAAGTGTGTGGCATACTGAATGTGTCGAGGCTGGTCGTACAGGGATGCCAGCATTCCTTCCACAGACTTGTCCTTCAGCAGGGGCTTGGCTTCCTTCTCAGGGTCTGTTTTTTCAGGGGAAGGGCTGGCTTTAGATTCACAGTGCATTGGAGGAGAAAACATCTAGGGAGGAGTTAAGAACAAGGCAAGGCAGTTAGGGAACACAGTCACACAACAGTGCAGATTGCTGAAGGCCTAAAAGGAGCAGGAAGAGCTGCAGAAACATCCAGCTCTTAGTGCAGTCCCCAATGCAATGTGCTAAGCCACTGTTCCCATTTGTGCTCCCAATTCATGTGGTACATTGAGTTAAAAACAATAGGAAATACATACTAAGTAAAATAAGACTCAGGATTTCAGAGACAACCACCAGGGAACAAGTGAGGATGCTGGGGAAGCCATGGGAAAGCCACATAGCTCTCCACAGGACACCTGGCTTAGCACACACCCGGAGGCCAACAGTGGCTCCAGGAACAGAGGGACTGAGGGATTTTCAACCACAAGCTCTTTCTACTGCTCAGTGCCTCAGAGCAGCCTGCAGCCATGAGCTATGCACACAGACATTCTGAGAACTCTACCAGCTGATCAAGTACAGGAGGTCATGCAGCATGATGATAGCAGACCTGCACTTCTCCAAGGTGACCAAGGAAACCCTGCTAACTGCAACTAGTCGCTCCCAGTCTTCTGTTGCTATCAGGGTCATCCATTTCCCACGCTGCCCACTTCCTACCCTGCCCAAACATTGGACTGGCTGTGGCCAGAGCATGAAAGATCTCCACATCTACAGGTATCTGCAGGGTGGCTGCCAGGAGGATGCAGCCAGGCTATTTTCAGTGACACCCAGTGATAGGATGAGGGGCAATGGACAAACTCAATCACAGGAAATTCCACCTCAACATGAGGAGAAACTTCTTTGGTGTGAGGGTGCTGAAGCCCTGGAGCAGGCTGCCCAGAGAGGTTGTGGAGTCTCCTCTGCAGGCTTTTAAAACCCACCTGGATGCGCTCCTGTGTGTCCTGCCCTGGGTGACCCTGCTCTGGCAAGGGGATTGGACTGGATAATCCCCAGAGGTTCCTTCCAACCCCTAGCATTCTGTGATTCTATGACTGTCTGGGACTTGCTCTACTCTGATGGACCCTGACCTCCATAAACAGATTAGATGGACCTTTTTACAGGGTCCTTTACAGGCTGCTTCACAACCCAGCCACTTCCAGTGTAGTAATTCCAGAGCAGAGAGGAAGTACTCAGACAGAAGTAAGTCCCTGGTCCCACTACAACTCCCTGACCTACTCACAAGCAGCAGGTAGAAAATGCAGGAACGTACCGAAAAGTCTGTCTTCTCCATGTCATCAAAAAGCATGCTGGAGTTGTGGTCAATGTCCATGGGCTCAGAAAGACCTGTGTCCTGGAAACAGACAGGGCAGCTCTACATCTCACTGATGCACCAGGGAACAGAGAGTGTTAGTTTACTGTAGCACTCCGTGCTGGAACGTGACAGCAACAGCACAGCCACAGTCCCTGGCAAGCTGAAGCCTGACACACTGTAAGCACCAGTATCACAGTATCACTAAGGTTGGAAGAGACCTCAAAGATCATCGAGTCCAACCTGTCACCACAGACCTCATGACTAGACCATGGCACCAAGTGCCACATCCAATCCCCTCTTGAACACCTCCAGGGACGGGGACTCCACCACCTCCCCGGGCAACCCATTCCAATGACGAATGTGAGACCAGGGGCAGGCCTCACACAGTACCTCCCAATATGCTGCTCTGAGCAGGGCAAGATTTTCCTGCCTACCCTTTCCACTCTGAAGGCCCTTTTCAGCCACTTGGAACACAGCCTTCTACTCCTGAAACCAAAATACTCAGGAAATAGGTCAGGGAAGGTACAAGGCTCTGGTACAGCCTCCAGCAGGGACAGCAAGGAAGCTGCAAAGCTGCTAAACAGCACAGCACAGGGACGTGCACGGGGGGGGCACGGTGCCTGCGCTCTCACCTCTAGCTTGATGCCACTGCTCCCCTCTGCCTCCTTCCTGTCGTGCTCCTCAGCAGGGTCATCGAAGGGGGAGGGCGGGCGCGGGCCGTGGGCGTCCAGGGCCAGGTCCCCGCGGGAGATGAGCGTGCACATGTAGATGTTGTGAGAGAAGACGTCGTGGCGGATCAGCTCGCAGAACAGCAGCACCAGGTTGAAGAACTCCACCTTCTCGTTCTCCTTCCCAGGATCAGCTGAAAGGGCAGCAGGGACAGGCAGGGCTGTCAGAGCTCTGCTGCAACACGCTGAACAACTCCAGCCCACCAGGACTGGAGGAGGTGTTCCCAGGCATCCCCAGGCAGTGAGTGACTGATACACAGTTTGGAGATGGCAGCACAGCAGCCCAGCTTCAGGTGTCAGTTAAGCAAGTCAAAAGGTCTCCAGTTAGTCTCACAGACCAGAGATACAGGATTTTAGCCTGCAAGTGCCATTCCTGGGTGCACAAAAAGTTGCCTGCATTATTCAGAGCTCTATCCTGTCCCCCTTAAGCTGTTTGCAGTATTTCTACTGAGACTACTCCAGAGCTTTGTCACTTACTAGTAAGAAACCTGCTGCTAGTTCTCAGCCAGATTCATTCCCCATTAAGCTGCACTCATCTATTCTTGGCCAACACCCTGTTAAGGGAAGTGTTTTGCATTATCTTTCTGCCATCTGCCCCTCGGGGCTGCTTTCAAGGTACGATCTGGATTGCAAGGAATCTAGAGAGAGAAGTGAGGCACAACCAAGCCCTTCACACAAGGGAACAGCACAGGAGAGGGAAGGCCGGACCTGGGAGGCCACAGGTTCTTATTACATACTTAGCATAGGAGCTTGAGTGTCAAGGAACTGCATAAGGACATCCTGAAAGACAGGAGCACTGGCTGCTGAGAGAGAGCCTGAAGAGATGGAGCCCTTCTCATCCACGACTTCAGAGTCCCCACATCTCTGCAAAAAGAAAGTTACCAACTGCTGTCACAGAGCAGAAACCCACGGCCCATAAACACCACAAAAGGAGCCTTCAGGAGACTTTCCCTATCTTGCACTTACAGGAAAGTCATCACATAGCTTCCTGCAAGCCACTTCAGTGTCTCCCAAGTATACCAGTACTTCCATACTGCAACCACCTGTCTTCAGCCATGCACACAGGATAGAGACCATCCCACAGGCTCACCAAGGACCTCCTTGGGGTCAGATGGAGCAGGTGCCATAATGACCTGCTGCTGAGAGGCACCGTGCTGATCAGCCTCTGCCTTTTGGTGCAGCAGTTAGACAATCCCAGTCAGGCAGCCCCTCCTCCCCTGCACTGCTGCCAGCCTTCCAGGAATAAGGAGTTACCTCAGCCTCTATCTCTGCTTGACGCTTCTCCAGGAGTTTGGCCACCACCATAGCCCTGTGGCGCCCAGAACGTTTGTAGCTGACTGCCCACTCGCACAGCAGGGCCACAACCGCGTCGTCATCTGGGGAGATCTGTTGAGACAGGAGCACTACAGTGAGAGCCTGAGACAAGCATGAGTGTGCAGTCTGAAGGCCTCAGGCTGGACAGAACAGTCTCTAGCAGTGACAGCCTCCTACATTCCCCTCAGCCTAACATGGAGGGCAGGTGTCAAGCGAGAGCCCTCCTGCTTTAGCTCTGCATTGACTCCACTTTGCCACACAAGCTGATCCACAGCCCTGGATAAATCTCCAGGATGGTTTTTGCTTCAGTAGATCATCTCTCCTCCAGCAGCATATCTATGGAGTGTTAATCTTAGTGCAGGTGAAACACAGCTGCTCAACAGCACTACACATAGTATGCACACTACCAGTCCTGCAGCTCGCTTCCAGGAACCAAGGCAGCATTGGCTGCATTATGGTCTGAATAAAAGTCACCTCCCGTGCTGAGAGGAACCTGAACTGTGAGCTCCCAGACTCTCAGGAAGCAGCTGCCAGCCCAGGATTTGACAAGGCTAGGATTTGCTTCTCTCAGCCATATGACTTGTCTCTACTATCCACCTGCTGTCGAGACTGATGCACTGCACTGGGAGACTCCCCGCAGCGAGGGCTGGATTCTCTCAAGCACACATGGATTGGTCAGTGGAGGCTTTCTACAGCACAGACCTCCCCATTCTCACTTTAGTACCTCCCTAACTTAAGGCTACACAAAATCCTTCTCAATGCAGACCACATCCCTTGGGCAAAGGCCACTACCCAGTTATCTTTACAGGCAAAGGACAGCAACCATGGGATAGAAAAGAACAGAGCCATGTCCAAGATCAGGGCCCAGTAGCAAAGTCCCAAGGCACCTCATGACTGTCTTTGGTTGGGCCCAGCCCAAAAATCCTGTTATACAAGGAATCCAAAGAGTTGCTGAAGTCAGATCTTTCAAAGCTGTGACTGTCCAGAACTTCTAGAGTGTGCAAGACACGGCCAATAGTGAAACCTAGAAGAGAACAGAGAAGAGAAATGTGTTGTGTGACAGCTGGTACAACAGATTCCAGAGCCAAAGGAGAGAATAGAATAGACCAGACCAGACCTTTGATATCATCAAGTCCAACCTATAGCCCAACACCATCTGATCAACTAAACCATGGCACCAAGGGCCTCATCCAGGCTCTTCCTAAACACTTCCAGTGATGGGGACTCCACCACCTCCCTGGGCAGCACATTCCAACGGCCAATCTCTCTTGCTGGGAACAATTTCTTCCTAACCTCCAGCCTGAACCTCCCCTGGCACAGCTTGAGACTGTGTCCTCTTGTTCTGGTGCTGGGTGCCTGGCAGAAGAGACCAACCCCCACCTGGCTACAACCTCCCTTCAGGGAGTTGGAGAGGGCAATGAGGTCTCCCTGAGCCTCCTCTTCTCCAGGCTAAGCAACCCCAGCTCCCTCAGCTTCTCCTCACAGGGCTGTGCTCCAGACCCCTCCCCAGCTTTGTTGCCCTTCTCTGGACACCTTCCAGCATCTCAACATCTTTCCTGAACTGAGGGGCCCAGATCTGGACACAGGACTCAAGGTGTGGCCTAAGCAGTGCCAAGCACAGGGGCAGAATGATTACTATAGCAGTCAGGGTCCACCTAGATTAGTCCCCTGACTCTTAAGAGTGGCCAGCAGCAGATGCTAGGGAAAGCATCAGAACATGGCACACAAGAGCAGAGCTGCCTGTTACACATTTTCAGCTCCCACTAAGAGAACTCCCCCTTCACCTGGGGAAATGGACCCATGCCAGACCTTGCACTGGAAAGAAAAAGAGCCACCTGGGATTTTAATGCTGTTGACAGTAAACACCAATGGCAGCAAGCAGGAAAAACAATCCCAAAACAGCCAGGCAGAAAGTCTCTCAGAGTAATACTTGGAACAGAGGGAGAGAAAATGTAACTGGCAGCAAGTTACCTGCTGTGGTTTCCTGGCACTTGTCAAAGGACCAGCGAACCTCCACGGCCTGCCCCCGCTCCTTTATCTGCTGCTCAATCTCACGCAGCTTTGCCCGAACCTGAAAGCAAGGCACTTGTGTAAACAAACAAAGAGATGCCTCAGGAGTCCTGTGGACAAAACCACCAGAAAACAAAGAGCATGGCAGTAACTGTACTCAAGGGTCGATGCTGCTTTGTCTCCCAAGGACACGGCTTAGAGCAGAATGGAGCAGTTAACTGCTCTGGAGCCAGGAGTACCTCCAGCTCTGCTTATCACACAACATGAGAAGAAAGTCCTGACAGAGCTCACACACAGCTATTATCCTGGACCAGGAGAGATTCCTTTTCTGAAGGCTGCTCACCTGCTGTGTAAAGGCTGAGTTCCCTCCTGGCATGGGCAGGTTGGATGGGGCTATAGGCAGGTGGTCCAGCGGAGAGCCGGTCTTTATCCTGCTGTCTGTCAGTGAGTAATGCCAGACAAGGGCACTTGGGCAACACAAAATTATACTCTGCAACACACAGAAGAGTCAGTTAGCATCCAGCAAACCAGCCCCAAACCATTTAGTCAGCTTACTTTCTAGACAAATAACCACTCCTTTGTCCTCCTGCCCAGGCACTCATCAGCCTGTGTGCATATTTATCATCAGAGGGTTTTTTTGCTCTAAGCCCTGAAAGAGTCTTAAGACCATGCCAGAACAGAAACTTTTGCTGCACTGAGCTACTTGCCCTGGGTATGCTTAGGCAGTCACAACCAGAGGCTCCACGTTACCCAAAAGCAGCATCATGCTACTGCAGGGCTCCCTGCTGCTTCTAACCAGAGCTTATTCTCTACAGCTCACACCACCAGCACACAACCCAGCCCTGGTGGTCCAGGAGCAGCATTTCCATCAGACATCAAGGGGAGTGTGAGAAGAAACAGGAGTCAGAGTCAAATTCATTCTGCTCTCATGTAATAACTACAACCATGATTGCAGTCATGATTAAAGCAATACATTAGATGTGCATTGGCTTATGATCTTGTGCAGACACCCACACAAACTTCACTGAATGACTCCTAGGATGCACCCCCTCTGCTTCTGGCTCACAAGCAGCCAGACAGGAGGGTGGGCAAGCAAGGCTGTTGTGAACACTCAAATCAAAGAACCCATCGTGTCTCAAGGACACCTGAGCAAAGCTTAGCTCTGTACACTGTTAGAAATGCAGCTTTCTGCAGCCTGGCTTCACCCACCTCCAACCCCAAGCTCTGCCCCTGCCTTAGCTGTATCTACCCTCTGCAGGTCAGGTTTGTGGATCTTCTACCAGAACTCTCCCTCTTTCTCCCAAAAAGGACCAGATGATCATTAACCAGAGGGAACTTTTGGAGCAGGCTGTGGTCAAACCCCAGCTCAGACAAATCTTTTGAGCTGTAGATGCATGTCTGTTCCCTCACACAGGAATTCTGTATTTCAAAACACATGCTTTGTGACACAGAAACTAGAAGGGGAAAAACCCCCAACCCTAACTGAGAGTGACCAAGAAATACCCAGCAGGAATACAAAGGTCTGGTTTATAACCCCATATTGCACTCTAGCCCTTGCAGACAGACAGACAGCCACATTCTGGGAATTTTCTTTTCACCCTGTTTGAGAGCTGCCTTGCTGCTTCTTGATCCTCTCAGGGCTCCCTGAGCACAAGTTTCTCTGCTGAGCTGCAGGTTCTCAAGCTATGTTAAAGCCTTCTCCACCCCCTGCTCTATCCTGCATTCTCTGGGGTCTGCCTTAACATGCTCCTTTCTTCTCCTGTAAGGGGCAGTCTCCACTCCTTCAGCAGGGACTCACCTGACCCAGTCACTCTCCACTTGAAGGAGAAAACCACAGCCATGAACACACACCCACACCCACTGAACCTAACTCACCTCCCTCCCTCCAACCCAAGGACAGCATGGACTGAATCCCACAGTGACACAACACTTGCCCTTCAAACACCTATCCATAAGACTCCAGGAACTTCGCTCTTTTATCACCAGTAAGGTTTAATCCATTTCAGGTCTAAGGATTATGAGTGTAGAGTCATTCCTCTTCATGGCCTCCTGCCACTCCTGGGGGAGTGCTGTGCTTCAGCCAGCAGTTCTTCCCTCAGGAAGGTGGGGTGGGTGTGCTGGCTGTGTGATCTGGCTGTTGGGCTTTCTGTCCTGTGGGGGTGGGGTTTTCATGGCTTGCTTACATTGCAAAGCACCCTTTCATTGCTGGCATTATTGCCTTTCCTAGGTGACAACCTGCTACTGACCTCCACAGGATGGAACAACCCCTTCTTTCCCATCCCCTCTTCTGCAAAGCTTTCCCAGCCACCTGAGGAACCTGTGACTAGAGCAAATGGCTGCAGTCCAATCTATTTTTCTCATGCAAGTCAGTCAAGGGCACTGTGACAGCACTGATGCTCTGTAACACATCAGCAAAGCCCTACCCTGTGACAGCCCTGGTTTGAGATTTCTGTACTCAGGAAGCTGCTGACTCAGACTGGAATGGTTTTGCTGTGATGGCACAGCACACAGACTGTCCCTGTTGACCTCACTATCACCAACCACTACCCACACTTACCTGAAGGATGCAGCTGAGCCCATACACCACAGGACGGTGCTGGGGGCACAGCAGTAAGTCACTGAAAGGGCTGGGAGGAGGATTGACTGCAGCTGGCTGAGGGGTGGGAGTTGAAGGAAGAGCATTCCCTGCCTGGGCAGAGAGGATGTGGGGTGGGTGCCCACCAGCACCATCCAGCTGCATGGCAAGCCTGCGGGTGCAGAAGTAGGCCAGACGCCTGGACAGGTATGCAGACTGCACGAACTCTCCAGAGTACTGCAGGGAAGAGGCAGGAGGAAAACATCAGTGTGAGCAGCACAAGACAGCCTGGACCATCCCCCAGCAGGACACCGTGTGGCACTGCCTTGCAGACACAGGCCCTTTGGATGCAGCCCCTGAGCATCACTCATCACCCACTGGCTACCAGGCATCAGAAAACCCTTAGCATGCTCCATGGCAACCACCTGAGGAACAAAAGGAACCCACACCAAGGCTGGCCCAGCATCTGCTGCAACAGAAACCACAGCAGCTCCCACGGGGGGGGTGCACAGTGAGAGCAACTACCACAGCTATGACATGGGCAGGGATTAGAAGTTGATGATGGTGACATTAGGGCTGAGTGTCTGTGGGTAAGGACAGGAGGTGAAGGCCAAGAAGGCAGATGTCCTGCTGGGAGTCTGTTCTGGAGCACCCAGCCAGGATGAAGAGACAGAGAAAATACTCTTGAGGCACGTGGCAGAAGCCCCTGGATTGCTGGCCCTTGCTCTTGTGGGGGACATCAGTTTCCATGACACCTGCTGGAAAGGAAACACAGCACAGAGGGAGCAGTGCTGGAGGCTCCTGGGTGTGTGCAGGAGAACTGCCTGGCACAGCTGCCAGGAGGGAAGGTGCCTGCTGGACCTGCTGCTTGTGACCAGAGAAGCACTGGTGGGGACTGGAATGGCTGGGGGATGTCTGGGGCACAGCCACCACCAAATGCAGAGTGCTCAGGTGTAGCAGAACTGAAGAAGGGATCTGGCAGGCACTGCCAGAGGGCAGACACTGACCTGCTCTGGACACTGGTGGGCAGAGGCCCTTGGAAGGCAGCCCTGGAGAGCCAAGGAGCCCAGCAAGGCTGGCACTGCTCAGAGGGAAGCCTCAAAGGCACAGAAACAGGCCAGCCCCACAGGACCAAAGCTCAGCCTGGCTGAGAAGAGGTTAGGGAGCTGCCTGGGGACAAAAGGGGTCGGCTGTGAGGTTGTCACAACGCTGTGCAGGGGGAAATGAGAAGGGCCAAAGCCCAGTTGAAAATAGATTTGCCTTCAGCTGTCCAAGAGAGCAGGACATGCTTCTACTGAAGTCTTGGCAACAGGAGGAGGCCTTTGCTGGGGGCAGTGGCCAAGGGTGAGGAAAAGGCTGAGGGACTCCACACCTCCTCTGCCTCAGGCTTCAGCACTCAGACCAGGTAGCTGGCTGCTGGGCACCCAGCCCCCTGAGCTGGAAGAAGGGCAGCAGAACAAAGCCCTCACAGTCCCAGAGGAGAGGCTCAGGGGCCTGCTGCACCACCTAGACACACACAAGCCAGGGGCTGGATGGCAAACACCTCAGGCTGCTGCAGGAGCTGCCAGAGCTCTTCACCAAGCCACTTCCCATCATGTCCCAGCAGCCCTGGAGGTGCCAGCTCACTGCAGCCTGGCAAAGGGGACACCCATCTACAAGAAGGGCTGCAAGGAGGACCCAGGGAACTACAGACCTGCCAGCCTGGCCTCAGTGCCAGGGAAGCTCAGGGAGCAAATCCTCTGGAGTGCCACCATGCAGCACCTGCAGGGCAGCCAGGGGAGCAGGCCCAGCCAGCAGGGCTTCATGAAGGGCAGCTCCTGCTTGATCAACCTTTTCCCACCACCTCTCCTACTCAGGGGTGGGGACAGGCTGGGGGTGGCCTTTACCTGGCCTCCAGTGAAGCTTTTGCCACTGCCTCCCACAGCATCCTCCTGGAGAAACTGGCAGCTCATGGCTTGGAGGGCTGGAGGCTTCCCTGGCTTACAAACTGGCTGCTGGCCAGGCCCAAAGGCTGCTGGGCAATGGAGTTAAGCTCAGCTGCTGGCCAGTCAGGCACCAGTGGTGCTCCCCAGGGCTCAGTGCTGGGGCCACTTCTCTTTACTGCCTTTAGCAATGGTCTGCATTGAGGGCACTCAGGCACCTTCAGGGAGTCTGCAGATGGCACCAAGCTGGCTGGCTGTCTTCAGCTGCTGGAGGGCAGGAAGGCTCTGCACAGGCTGCACCCAGGGGCTGAGGCCAGGGGGAGGAGGTTCAACAGGGCCAAGGGCTGGGTCCTGCTCTTGGGTCACAACAACCCCAGGAAGGCTCCAGGCTGGGGGCAGAGTGGTTGCAAACTGCCCAGCAGAGAAAGCCCTTGGGGTGCTGGCTGACAGCAGCTGAAGATGAGCCAGGGGGTGCCCACGTGGGCAAGAAGGCCACCAGCAGCCTGGCCTGGAGCAGGAAATGGAGACAGCAGGACCAGGGCCAGGATCCCCTGCTCAGGCCACACCTTGAGTCCTGGGTTCAGTTTTGGGTCCCTCACTCCCAGAAGGTCTGAGGGCTGCAGCAGGTCCAGAGAAGGGCAAGAGAGCTGGGGAAGGGGCTGGGGAGGAGCAGCTGAGGGACCTGGGGGTGTTCAGCCTGGAGAAGAGGAGGCTGAGGGGAGACTCTCTGGCTCTCTACAGCTCTCTGAAAGGAGGTTGGAGCCAGATGGGGATTGTGCTCTTCTCCCTAGTAACAAGTGATAGGATGAGAGGAAATGCCTCAAGTTGCCCCAGGGGAGGTTTAGGTTGGACATCAGAAGAAACTTCTCCACTGGAAGGGTTCTGAAAGCCTGGCACAGGCTGCCCAGAGAGGTGGCTAAATCCCCATCCCTGTAGGTGTTCCAAAGATGATGAGGGCCATGGTTTAGCACCAGCCTTGGTACAATTAAGGAATGGTTGGACTGGATAATCTGGAAGGTGCCTTCCAACTAAAATGACTCTGTGATCACCACATTCAGAGCAGGGAAACAGGTAAAAGAGAAAGAAACAGCAGAGAGCAGGACTAAAGCTATGAGCTAAGAAGGTTGCTCAGAGGGACACTCCCTAGTGGTGTCAGTACAAAACAACTCATCATGCCTTAGGTGACAGGAAGGGGACTGTCAGTGCTCCTGACTAAGCCAGCAGCCATTTCTCACCCTCAGCAGCAGGGGTAAGAGCATTTTCAGGAACTCATCCTCTCCTGACCGTATCTTCTCAAAGCACTCCAGGACCCAGGTCAGGAACTCGTGCCGGTCCAGCATGCCATCCTGCACACAGGTGAGGGCAGAGCAAATGGACAAAACCTGAGGCAACATCCACCAAGCAATGCTCACTGCTGGCTTTCTAACAGAGAAAATAACTCTGGGATGCTGCAGAGTTCTGTACTACTACTCTGAGCTCCAAACTGCATCCAGGCCTAGCAGTCCATTCACAGGAAAATAAATCCACTTGCATCCGTTTCCCTCAGCCCTCCTCTGCTACACACCCAGCCAGCAGCCCCCTCCAGGCCCTCACCTGGAACATGAACATAGCTAGCTTCTCGTTGTAGTCCCACTGCTTCAGAGCTTGTTCCACCTCTTGGGGCATTGGCCCAGAGGGTGACCCACAGCCTTGCCCTGGGAGCTGCCTGTAGAACTCGGCAATCTTCTGCAGCTGCTCCGAGAGGTACTTGGTGATGATCTGCGTCCACTCTGGGGAAGAGCAAACAGGGCAGCAGCCAGTGCAGTGGCAAACACAAGCAGGAAAGAACCACACTGGTGCACTGCTGTAAACTCAGAAAAGTTCCTGTCCTTTGAGAAGGACAGGAAGACAAAGAAGAAAAAGTAAGTGCCACAATATTAGCTGTGCTTATGGCCTGGGGGTGGGAGGGAGAGAGAGGCAGCCACAGAAACGGGGAACAAGGGGAGAAACTTCAGTGCCTGGGGGCAGAGCTACCTTGTACAAGAGAAGCAGGAAAGAGAAGCTTCCTCAATTGTACTTATTGAGAATCAGCAAGTGGAGAGAAGAGGCTCTGGAGTGGGGTGCAGGGCTGGGCCAGCTTGGTTCAGCATCCTCAGTAATCTGAGAGCAGAAATACTGCAAACACTTCAGCTCTGAACTCATTCCTAAGCTCTCTCAGGTATCACTGTAGAGCCATCAGCAGCACTTTGAAAATCATTGATTTCAATAAATCCTAACTGCACAGGAGACAAACTCAACACACACAATAATAGCATGATTGCAGTCCTCTGGGGCAATGTCAAGGCAAAATAGAAAGCAGGTGAAAACACACACTTAGAAGGGCAGCAGTAGGACAAGCATCCAAAGGCACAGGAAATGGAAGAAATGCATCTAACAAATGCATCAACCTCCAGAAAGAGAGCTAAGAAGCCTGTGCAATGTTCACACCAAAGATAAATGAGAAGGAACAAATTAAACCCCCAACACTTCCAGGGGCTTCAGCTGTTAATGCTGCTTCTCAAAGCAGTATGGTCAGGTCCTGCAGTCCTAGTCATACAATGAAGCCAGGGGAGCTCTCCCAGACCACAGTAATCTGGAGAGGCCAGGATGCAGAGGCTGTTAGAAATGGGATCCAGGAATTGAAAACACAGAGAGCAGCATACTGGAATTCTCTGGAAAATGTGCTTACTCACTCCAGGAGCAGCTAATCAGTCACTGCTAAATTGTAACACTTACAGTCTTTGGAGGGGAAGGAAAAACAAGTTCTGCAGCAGAGGAGCAGCACAGAGCTTCACAGGGAGAAGCAGAGGAAGGCTCTCAGGAAGGGTTTGTGGCTGCTAACGGTTATTTTCCAGCAGTGTGCTCACAGGTGGGCCCTGCTGTCTCAGACAGTTATGCACATCAAAGCACCAGGATTTATAAGCAGGCTTTCCTGGGTAGCTCTTGCTGTTCAAGAGCAGGCTGAGAAGGAAACATCTGCCAGAGGCAGCAGCAGTGCTCCACACAGAGGCTTACCAATGAAGGGGTCGATGACGTGACGCTTTTTCACCTTGGTCTCCGTGATGGCAGCGTAATAGGCACAGGTCATTTTGATGAGCCAGGCTGCTCTCATCACTGGAACAGTGTATTTAGCCAAATAACCAAAGACCTCTTCCTTCTTGCTAAAGATGGGCACCTGTAGCAGAATTGAGAGGGAGAGCTGGAACCAAGGGGTTTAGATGGGAACTCCTCCAAAGCAACCTCACACGCTGCAGGCACCGCAAGCTGTGCAAGTCAAAAGGGACTCTGTTGCTCTGCCTCTCAGAACACCTGCTGCAAGAATTCACCTCTGGGCAGAAAACAGCAGTACCAGAGCTGCATTTCAGTACAAACAGAAACAAAACAAACTGACAGGAGACACAAAGGCATCACTGCCTTTCCATGCCCTGAATTCTGCAAACAGCTTTGAGGACAGCCCCCAGGGAGGACATAAACAACTACAGAAGATACAGCCTAAAGATGGAGTCAGAGTATCCACTGCACAGGCTGCAGACCAGGCTCTTCCTTTTGGAAACAAACCCCAGTGTTACAAAAGTCCTGACTTCTGTGGGAAAGCAGGAAGCAGGACACAGCACGTGAGCAGCACAGCCGTGGGGCTCCTTTCCACAGAATGCTACAGTGAGCAGAATGCTGCCCGTGCTCACACAGGAACGGCACCAGCTCAGAGCACAGCTCCATCCAGCAGGCATCTCAAAGTCCCTGACCTACCAACAGTCAACTGCTCACTCTGGATGTTTCTGAACATTCTTCCCAACTATTCCTCAGTGCCTCGAAGACACAGGCTCCTCGCCTACCAACAGCAGCTGCTCTCATGTCTCAGCTCAGGAAAGCTGATGGGACTCATTGGCAGGAAACTGGGGGAAGGCCTCAAGAGGTTCAAGCTCTCACAAGGACCTCAGGAAAGTGACAGCCAACACACAAAGAAGGACACAAGGACCAAGTTTGTAAAGAGGCAGGAAAATGGGATTACTTCTCCCCCAGGAGTGACTCAGAACACCAAGGACCAGCCTCTGAACTAGATGCTCCACTACCGTTCCACAACTAGCAGCTGTGCGCTGGAGCGCAGAGTTCCTCACCCAAACAGTTGGCTCCTCCTGCCCCAGTCAAATGGCAGAGCAAGACTCCTCTGTCACACTCCACAGTGCTACCAGGGAAATCTCCAGCCCTAGAGCCCAGACTGGCTGAGATGAAGCTATAGCACACATACTCTTCTCAGTTCAAAATGAGAAGTGTGGCACTGCAACAGCAGCCTGGGAAGTGTCTCAGCTCATTATTGCCAGTAATTCTCACTATGACTTTGGAGAACTTGAGACATTCTCCCCAACAGGAATGGTCCTAATCTCAATAGCCCAAAGGCAGCAGTGACAGCTCTTGGAAAAACTCCTGAACCTTACACATCAGTCTGTGGTATCTCACTGCCAAAAGGCAACGGCAGACACAACCTCCAAACAGCAGACAAGAGACCAGTTCTTTGAGCAGGGGCAACCACAGTCAGTGCACTACAGCACCAGGATGTGCTCTTCAAGCTCAAAGCTTCCAAAGACAGAGAGAAAAAAAAAACAAACCACAGCTCCTCCAAACAGTAAAAACCTTCTACTGCATAAATACTTCAGAAAGCAGCAAAGGCTGAACGCTCTGCCCCGACAGGCAGCCTCTCCTGCAACACACCTTCTTAGCAAGATGAGTGAGGGGCTTAGTTCCAGCCAGATCTGTGAACCAGTTGTTTATGGCACTCTGGGAACGTGCTGTCACCAGCCAGAAGTTGTCCTTCTGGTTGACCTGAGGTTTCCGCCTCCCCGTGTCGGGCAGCGTGTTGCACCGCAGCTTCTCCGCGATGATACTGCTGAAATTGGAACTGATCTGCAACACAGAACAAAAAGGATGAGTGACAAGGCAGGGATCTACTCTGTGTGCTCAAAAACTCATCTCTCATTCCTACCAGGAGTCTCAACAGCATCGACTTCTGAATGAGAAAACAACCCCTGCCAACAATTCCCTCCGCTACACTTGCAAAAGGGAAGCTTCCAGACAACTCGCCCAGTAACTGAGCAGGGGCTGGAGCTGAGACCAACACCACTCTCCATAAGTGCTTGTCAAACCAGGAAGAAGGCTTCTTGGACAGACATCAGCCAAGCAAAACAAATGTACTGTGTTAACTGATCACCTTCCATCCCAGGTCCTCTTATCAGGGAGGCCAGGAAGCTAACACCTGGATTTTACAGGCTGGAGAAGCAGAGGTGAACCCTGTTATATAATGTCCCTGTTTTAAATGCCAGATGTTTCAAGGAGTCTTCCCTCTCTTCCACTGGGGCCAGTATGTAACCACATCAACAAGAAGAAGATTCCCACTTCTGGCATGCTAGTCTTGTGCTTTATTTGCAGGACATAAGGAGTTCTAGACACTGGATTAACAGATACAGCAGACACAGCCCTGCCCTTAAGACAGGTGGGACACAATTCCAAACCAACGTAGAACCTTGATTCTATCAGGACAGAGAGTTAGGTCCTAACACATCCCTAAAGGGGATGGGCCTCCTGATGCTGGACACGGAGAAGGAATGAGATGCAGGACTGTCCAGGAGCCAGCAGCCTGTCCTTACGAGCATCAAGCCCTGCCGAACCCCCGCACCTTCCCGATGGCTCTCACCTTCGCTGGGTTGAAATTGACATTTTTGGCACTGCCGTGCTCGTCCCCAGAGACCGCCGGCTGGTTATTGAAGCCTTGCTTGACGTTCAGAGCAGTCAGCTCATCCTGCGAGGGAAGGACGATCAGAAGGACCCTGTACGACAAACGCCCGCAGGCTCTGCGCCCGCCGCGGTGCTCAGCCGACGTGGGCACAGGGTAAGGCGAGGGCCCAGTGGGTCCGGCAGGCCTCCCCCGGGCCCTCCCTGCCGGGCAGTGCCCTAGGCCAGTGCCGAGACACAGGAACCGCGGGTGCCTCGGACAGGCTCTCCACTCACACAGGGGCCCGGCAGGACAAGGTTCCCCTATGCCAGGCCACCACGGGGGCGCAGGGCTCCCTACCCCGGCGGGTCCCTGCGCCCCCTCAGGGCCTCCTCACTGCCAGCCCCACAGCCGCGACCCCGCACCCCAGGTACCCCCACAAGCCCAGGCCACGCACCTCCTTCTGCTTGGGGTCCTGTGGGTAGACGTCGGGCGGGCCGAGGCGCGGGCGCTTAAGCGGGCGGTGCTCGTAGCTGAGGACACCGAAGGCCGCCATCCCGAGCCGGCCGGCGGGCGGAGGCGGCCGGGCCACAACAAGGGCCGCCGGAGCCACCCGCGCCTGCGCCCCGCGCTGGGGCCGCCCGAGCGCCGCCGGAGAGGCCCGAGCCACACGACGTTGTCACGGGCGCCGCCGAGGGAAACCGAGGCGTCCCGAAACGGAGCCGAAGAAGGACGGAGAGTCCCGAGCGCTGCCGGAGAGAGCCCGAGCCTGCGCCGACAGGAGACGGAACGTTCCGAAGATGGAAGGGGCGGCCCGGCGCCCCCTGGCGGAAGCGCTGCGCCGGCGACGCGCTAAGTCGAGGTCACGTGACGCACCATGCACTCGGACACCCAAACACAGCCAGCGCCCCCCCCCCCGCCCCCGGCTGCCTTCGCCCTGACCCCGGCACTGCCCTGCCGCCCCCCACCCTCGGCTGCCTTCACCCTGACCCCGGCACTGCCCTGCCGCCCCCCGCCCCCGGCTGCCTTCGCCCTGACCCCGGCACTGCCCTGCCGCCCCCCACCCTCGGCTGCCTTCACCCTGACCCCGGCACTGCCCTGCCGCCCCCCGCCCCCGGCTGCCTTCGCCCTGACCCCGGCACTGCCCTGCCGCCCCCCGCCCCCGGCTGCCTTCACCCTGATCCTGGCATTGCCCTGCCGCCCCCCGCCCCCGGCTGCCTTCACCCTGACCCCGGCACTGCCCTGCCGCCCCCCGCCCCCGGCTGCCTTCGCCCTGACCCCGGCACTGCCCTGCCGCCCCCCGCCCCCGGCTGCCTTCACCCTGATCCTGGCATTGCCCTGCAGCCCCCTGCCCCCAGCTGCCTTCACCCTGATCCTGGCATTGCCCTGCAGCCCCCTGCCCCCGGCTGCCTTCACCCTGATCCTGGCATTGCCCTGCAGCCCCCCGCCCCCAGCTGCCTTCACCCTGACCCAGGCACTGCCCTGCAGCCCCCCGCCCCCGACTGCCTTCACCCTGATCCTGGCACTGCCCTGCAGCCCCCCGCCCCCGACTGCCTTCACCCTGATCCTGGCACTGCCCTGCAGCCCCCCGCCCCCGACTGCCTTCACCCTGATCCTGGCACTGCCCTGCAGCCCCCCGCCCCTGACTGCCTTCACCCTGATCCTGGCACTGCCCTGCAGCCCCCCGCCCCCGACTGCCTTCACCCTGATCCTGGCACTGCCCTGCAGCCCCCCACCCCCCGCTACTTTCACCCTGACCCTCAGTATTGCCCTGCAGCCCCCCACACACGCCTGCCTTTGTCCTGACCTCTGCCGCTACCCTGCAGCCCCCATCCCCATCCGCCTTCACCCTTGCCCTCTGCACTGCCCTGTAGCCCCCTGCTGCACTCACCGTTACCCTGGCACTATGCCTCACAGCCCCCCCCCACTGCCTGTCTTCATCCTTACCCCCAGCACTGCCCTGAAGCCCTTACCCCCAGCACTGCCCTGCCCCCCATCACCCCTGGCTGCCATCACCATTACCTGCATCCCATCACCCTTGCTGCCCAGGCTGTCCCAGACACTTCTCCCTGCACCCTCCCTGGCAGCCCAATGGCCACTCAACCCCACCCTCATCACTGTTGTCGCCACTGATACCATCGCTGGCCTCTACGACCACCTCCCGTGACTGCCCCCTGCTCCCTACATATGCCCCACGAGCCCCTTTGTGCCTTTCTCCCCGTAGCTGCTGCCCAGGACAGCTCCAGTGATTCCCAGTTCTGCCCAGTCCTCAGGGCCCCAGCCCAGGACACACAGCTCAGGGATCCCACCCTGGTCCTGCAGGGAAGGAAAGGAGGGCCTGGAGGGGTGAGCACTAGCGCCTGGGCAGGAAGGGACAAGCCGTGGGCCCCTGCTGGAGCGTGGCCCTGGCACGATGTAAAGCAGTCCCCACGGCAGTGACCCACGGGGCACGGCATGGGGTCAGGCCCAGGCGCCAGGCGGGGCTGCCGGGCAGGAAGTGCTGTGGGAGCGGAAGTGGCAGCCAGCGCATGGTGGGCTGTGCACAGAGACTCACTCCGCCATGGCGCTGCTCAGCGCCTTCCTCGCACCCATCCTCCTCCTCCGCCTTTGCAGGCTGGGCCCAAACCTTGTTGCTGCCCGTGGCCACCCAGGTAAGGAGGAACGTGGGCCCCAAGGAGGGCAGCATGGCAGCATGCCCGTGGGTGGTAGGGCTGGAGGATGTCGCTCCTCACTGATGGCAGGCGAGGGTAGGCTGTGGGGCTGTCAGCTGGCAAGCTGTTAGGGCATGTGCCAGAAAGCCCTTGACCACCGGGGTGACCTGGGACCCCCAGCACCTACCTGGCCCCTTGCAGTGAGGCTGCCAGAGGAGACCAGCTGTAAGTGGGAGCCCTGCTGGGGTGTCCTTGTTCCCATCTCAGCATTGGAGTGCTGCTGGCAGCACAGGCCCCCATGGCTACCAGCCTGCAGCAGTACTGGCCCTTCAGCTCCTGGCCCCATGGCTCTGCTGGCCCCACAGTGCTGCCAGGAAGGCCCCTGGCCATAGGAGTCTTCCCTGGCAGGCTGTAGCAGGGGGCTGCCCCAGGATGGCGTGTGCAGATCCTATCGGCCCCAGGCAGCAGCCAGGCAGGGCAGCAGCCAGCAGATCTGCACCATCTGCCCTTATCATCCCCTCTGCGTGCAGGGGACTGACAGGGGACAGAAGACACTTTCCACCTGGCATCATCATCCCAGATGTTATTTTCTGAGAAAAAAAAACCACTTCTGGCTGTCTGTCAGTAAAACATCAGCTTTGGCTGTCAAGGCAGCCCCTCTGTGCCCCTGGGCTGCCAGGAAGACGCCTGCCATCGCCGTGTGTGGAGCAGCCAGAGTTCAGTGCCGCTTTGCTCTGCTGTGTTCCCTTGCAGTCCAGGGAAGCCCAACTTTCTCCTGCCCCCACAGTGCTGGCTGGTGGGTTTGAACCTTGGAAGGGACCAGGTGTCCCATTGCCTGATTTTCAGGGGGAGAAAATCCCATTTCCTGTCAGCCTCCAGGACAGCTCTCAGCTGCCAGTGGCTGGTTTGGCACTTTCAAGGTCTCTGCAAGGCAGCTCAGTCCATCTGAGGAGCTTGTCTGCAGTGAGCCATGCCCCCAACCACCAGAGTGGACAGAGGTGTGATAACTGATGTGGTGACTGGCACCACCCCGGGAGCCCTGCAGCCCTCAGCCAGCTCAGGATGTGGCCTCCAGGTGTGTGGGCAGGACCAGAGCTGGCATAGCGTGGCAGAAGGAGGGGGCAGAGAAGCCAGCGTGGGTGCCTGGAGCAGCTACTCAGCCCCCCAGGGCTCGACAGTGCTTCCTGCAGAGACCACAGTGCTGAGGTTTCCCCTCTGGCCCCATGGCAGAGTGGCTGTGGTGGGAAGCACAGCCCAGCAGAGCCCCTGACACAGGGGCACCTACAAGCACCCAAAAGGGTAATGGTGAAAGGAATTTAGCCAGAATGGAGACACGGGGCACAAATGCTGGGGAACTTCCACTTTTCCCATGGGACAAGCAAAATTACTTGGCAAGGGGGGGCGGTTCTATCCCATCTCACAGTACCAGGGGCTGCAAATGGCAGCCATGGGGTGATTAAGAGGAGCAGGTATAGAAACCCGGATGAGAGCCACAGCGTGAGGAGCCAGCGGTAGTGGAGGGACAGCTGCTTGGGCAGCAGTGCTCTGAAGGAAGCCATGAGGCTGCCGGGAGCTCAGGCATCACCAACACAGCGTGTGTCAGTGGGGAAGGGGCCGGCACTGCAGGCAGGCGGCAGCGCAGCTCCGCCAGAAGAGCTGGGCGTTGGCACTGAGCGAGGCTGACAGGGCGTGCAGGGCCCCTGCCGTGTGCCGTGTGTCCTCGCTGCACACTCGGGCCCCGCCGCAGCCACCCACCGCCATGGTGCCCAGTGGTGTCTGCCCCTTGCAGGGGTCGACTGTGTCGTGTTCAACGAGGAGTACATGACCTGCACCTGGGGAAGCAGAGAGACACTCACAGCCAACTACTCCCTCCACTACTGGTAGGTGCCCTTTCCCCAGGGCCCAGCCACATGGCAGTGTCCTGCAGAGGGTCCCTGCATGGGTGGCTGGTGCCAGCATTGCTGGGCTCAGCATCAGCCTGCCACTCTTCCTTGAGCCTGCAGGAGAGGAGGCTCTGACTCCAGGGCACACAGAATGAGATGTGCTGGGCACAAGGCTGCTGGGAAGGGCTGGGGTGTGCAGAGTCTTGGGGAGCCCTGGTAACCTTCTGTGGCACAGGTACAAGGGCAGTTTGCCTGCGGTGGAGTGCCAGCAGTACCTGCAGGCCCAGGGCGTTCGTGTTGGTTGCCATTTCAACAAGAGTGAGATCATCCAGTTCCTGCCCTTCCACGTCCTCCTCAATGCCAGTCTCAATGGCAGGACCCTGACTTCCAGCAAGGTCATGGAGCTGCAAAACCTGGGTACGGAGCACAGAGGGGCACCCCCTCTGCGGAGCTGCAGTGGGTCAGGAGCGGGGCTGTGGGTCCTCAGGGCTGCCACATCACACCCCAGCTGGCAGCACTCACTAGCAATCTCCTGTTCCTTGAAGTGAAACCAGGGGCACCTGTGAACCTGACCATCCGCAACATGAGTGGCAACCAGCTAGAGCTGAGCTGGACCTCTCCGTACAGAAACGCTGACTGCCTGGAGCACGCTGTCAAGTACAAGAGCAACAAGGACACCAGCTGGACGGTGAGGGGCGTGGGGCACAGCACCCCACGGTTGTGCCTGAAGACGAGCCACGCACCAGCATCCCTGGCAGTGCAGGCTCTCATGGCACGGCCCCCGTCTCTCTGCAGGAGTACCGTGTGAAAAGAGACATCTTCTCCTTCCCCAGCGTGGACTACGAGAAGTACTACACCTTCTACGTGCGCAGCAAGATCAACACCTTCTGCGGCAACACCCAGCTCTGGAGCGAGTGGAGCGTCCCCGTGGTCTGGGGCAGCAATGCCACCAGCAACGGTAGGTGCTGAGGGCTGGGGCAGGACAGGATGGGCTGGGGCACAGTGGGGCTCGGCAGGCTGGAGCTGGCCAAGCAAGTGGAGAAGCAGCCTGAGGCAGCAGCCAGAGGGGCAAGACCCACGCAGGCATCTGTGGCGCAGGCAGTAGCATCCACCCCTGCATCCTTTGCATTTCTGGAAGCCAAATACCTCCTGTCAGTGAGACCTGATGGCTTTCCCCAGGGGTTTCTTAGCCCTGGAGGGCTGCTCTGGCACAGCTGGTCCAGGACAAGCAGTTAGTTGTGCTGACAGTGTGGCAGGTCTTGGGAATGGGCCCCTTCTCCAGCTTCCATTCGCATCTGAGCCCTGCTGTGGACAAAGCTGAGCTCCCAAGGCCACCCATGAAGGGCCACTGGCATGCCCGCCCCACTGTGTGGTGGTGGCCCAGCCAGGGGTCTGTGTCACCCCGTCTCTTTCCAGGCATGGCAGAGGAGCAGCCACACTGGTTCTGGATCCACACAGTCTTGATCCCCATTGCCTCCTGCCTGCTTTTGCTGATCCTCGTGGTGCTGCTGGTGCGCATGGAAAGGTGAGTGTGGAGGGCTGGCGGCGCGCAGCAGCGCTGGGGCTGTTCCCCTCTGACACATCTCCCCTCTGCAGGGTCTGGGTCATCCTGATGCCCCGAATCCCCAACCCCAGCAAGAAATTTGATGAGCTCTTCATCACCCATAATGGCAACTTCCAGGTAAGGCTGCTGTGGGCAGCCCTGCCCTGGGCTCACTCCTGTCTCTGCAGGGGTGGGACAGGGCTCTGCGGTGGCTCCTCTCACCCTGCTCTGCTCCCTGCAGGAATGGGTTGGAGTTCCCAAAGACTTTGTGGAGAGCTTCAAACCCAACTACAGCGAGAACATCTGCTATGTGAGCGAGCTGTCATCCAGGGACAGCCACGAGCCCTTCTGGGAGAGCAGCAACCACTCACTGTCAGCGCTGCCTGGGGCCCTGGCTGCCTCCCGTGAGCACAGCCCCTACAACAGCAGCTACCTGGGAATGTGACCCCCATGCTGCTTCACCCCTGTGCCCCACATGCTTTGCACCTCTGCTGCCTGAAACCTCGCTGCCCTGTGGCCTTGCTCCCTGCTCCTGCCTTGCCCCTGCCAAATGTCCAGGCCCCCCAGCCCTGATCCACAGTGCCATGGCAGCCGTGCTGCCCTGCTGCATGCTGGCTGCCCTGCAGGGTGCTGGGGACACTGGGCAGTGTGATGGGGTCACTGGGTGGTGCGATGGGGCAGCGCTCAGCATGTGTGCTGCAGGCCATGGCGTCCTGGGGGCACTATTTGTTGCATGCATCTGATGCGTTGGGGGCACTGGGTGCCGCTATGGGTGCCACTCTGGGTGTGCTGCAGCACACTGGGCACAGTGCATGGTGCCAGCACCTTCCCGGTCCTTGGGACAGCCAGGACAGTTGGGTGGCATCCTGCCTTCCTGAGTACATGATCCCTCACAGGGTCACCATGGCAGAGCAGAACCATGGGAGCTCTCCTGTGAGGCTCCACATTGAGCATGTTGGAGTTGCTGGGGGCCCACCTCCTGCCCCTAAGTGTCCACAAGTACACCCAGAGATGTGTGGTGGCAAGGGGGCTGCC
Source organism: Melanerpes formicivorus (assembly GCF_026170545.1). Classification (NCBI taxonomy): domain Eukaryota; kingdom Metazoa; phylum Chordata; class Aves; order Piciformes; family Picidae; genus Melanerpes; species Melanerpes formicivorus. The sequence goes on along the minus strand of NW_027142425.1, from coordinate 1,804,636 downwards.
CAGGGGCCTGACCCTAGCTGATGCCAAGCCCAGCTACAGCCTAGTAGGCAAGAACCACTGGTTGACTAATGAGGACACAGGGGCTGAGAAGTACCAAGGGCCAGAGGAGTCAAGCGTGGGACAATAATAAGATTGGCAAGGGGAATTGTGAGCATGCTCAAGTGACTTGCAGCTGAGGTGCAGGAAAATACACAGATCACATAATTGTTGTTTAGCCTGGTGTGCTTGATAAGCAGAACATCTGTGTTTGGCTGACACAGGCCTGGGGTAGACTTAGAGGCACCCTGTGGAACATGCCCGAGTTCTCGGCCCCGCTGTGGCAAAGATCAAAGCACAGTGGCGAATTGCCTTGCAGTGCTCCCTGACGAGCAGGCAAAACCAGCAGGGGCAGTGATGCTGCAGCACGGACCCAGCCCCGCGGTGCCTGAACCCCTGCTCGCCTGCCTCTGCTCGGCTGCTGCTTCAGGGATCCCCCTCGGCGAGGCGCTGGAAATAAATGTACTCTTTGCATTTCGTCCTTGGCTGTGTGGCTGTTCCCGTGTCCCACCTGTGTCAGCACTCACGCCCAGCCACCACCGTGCCAACCCCAACCCCGAGGGTGCTGCCCCTGGGGCGCCGAGGGAGCCCAGCTGTCCCTCTGGGGTCTCGCCACTCCTTCATCCACACCCCAGCTTTCTGCCACAATAAAACTCCTTGGCACCGGGGGTTCAGCTGGGCTCATCTGCTCGGGGCAGTGCTGGCAGAGCCTGGCCCACCTCCGACCCCCGCAGTGCAGGGGGGTGGGGCCCAGCCCCACTGTCCTGGGCTCACAGCAGCAGCACCTTCATTCATACACGGCACAAGGGTGGCGCTCCTGCCGGCCATCCCCTGGTGCTGCCACCCGGGCACAGTGTGGAACGCACTGTGGCTACACTGGGTGGCACCCTCAGGCTCTGGGCTCTGTCAGGGCCGACTGGTGCCCTCAGCCCCCACTGCTCTCCCTGCAGATGGCCAACGCTTTCTAGCCAACACCAGCTGTGCCATCCTGGTGGGGGTGCCTGACACCAGTAAGCCCTGGCTGTGGGGCAGCAGCTCTTCCCTTGTCTTGGCAGGGGATGCCATACAGGCTGAGGGGTCCCCAGCTTGCCACGCTGGCAGCCTACAGCCACCTCCCAGATTTTCTAGATGTTGTCAACCTGCAGGATGAGCTGGGCACTCCCAAGCTGCTATTAAAGTTTTCTGGCCTGAGAAAGGGCCAACAAATTGCCCCCGGTCCTGGCACCTATGGTGTGTGCAGGGTGGAGTTTAGACTGCCTGGGAAGTGTCCAGGGAAATGGAAGCCTCCAGTCCCCAGGGATCCTGGCAGTGCTGCAGGCAGCGAGGCACGGCAGACAGGCAGGACCGCAGGGCTGTCCCACAGGGACTCAGGAGGGGCACACATGCTGGTCCTTCACACCCCTCCTAGAGTGCCCCAGGCCTGTGCTGACAGATAGGTGAAGGGGCAGCAATGGGAAGCATCTGGGTAGCTGTGCACAGGCATCAGGGCCTGGCTCTGGTGGCAGAGATCCTGCAGCTGCAGGGCGAGCACGTGCACAGGAAGCAGGTTGGTGTGCTGCAGATGCTGGAGGAGAGGACATCTAACATGGAGACTGCTCTCAATGGCGTAAGGCCAAGGAGCAGTAAGAGGCTGCTGGTGGCTCCTAGGGCAGCCAGAATGGCCTTGCCAACCTTCACTAAGACCACCTCTGCCCTGGGGACAGGTGGACACTATCAGTCACAGGCCAGCCCTTGCCACCTGAGGGCTCTTGCACCTCGTGGGCACACAGCTCAATGCAGAAGCTGCTCCTGTCCCCATGCTTTGTCGCTCCTGCTCCCCGCTGCCCTGTTCCCCTCATGCCCCACAGTCCCATCCTTATGTCTGCTGTGCCCCATGCCCTTCACCCTCATGCCCTTCACCCTCATGCCCTTCACCCTCATGCCCTGGCTTGATCCCATGGCTGCTGGCTCAATACGGCCTGCTTCTCTGTCCCCATGCCCCAATACCCTCATGCCCCATGTCCTCCAGCATCCTCAGGCTCCATTCCTCTGCCCTGCTAACCCTGTGACCACATCCTCATTGTCCCCACACTGCTTCACCCCTTCACTGCAGCCCCCAGTGCTCTGCCTCTCTGTGCAGGCAAAGGCATTGGGGCAAGGCCTAGGCAGCGTGGGGATGGAGAGGACCTGGCACAAGGCAGCTTCACCCTCCAGAGCACGTCTGGGGACAGGGAAGCAGGAGGGACAGCTCTGAGGCTCAATAAAGGCTGGGGCTGCCCCTTGGCTGCTGCTATCTGTGTGGACGGGTGGGTGGCAGCTGAGGGAGGGGATGAGGACAGGGGCACACCACCATCGCTGGCAGAGCCACTGGTACCGCCACAGCCCTGGTCTCGCCTTACAGAGGGACAGAGCACTGCGGGTGGGACGGTTCACATGGCAGAGTCTGATCGGGGGGGGGGGGGGGGGGGGGGGGGGAGAGAAGGCGTCCCCCGGGCTTTCTCTCATGGCTACCGGTCGCAGGGCATAGGTACGGCCGAATTCCTCCATCCTCCTGCCTGCTTCACAGGCAATCTGCTGTCCATTGGCTGGTTGGCTCCGCGGGCAGCGCCGGGCATTGCTCCCCTGCCCGGGCAGGGAGGGTGTGAGGGGTCGGGGGGTACTGTGGTGGGCACATGAAACTCCTCCTGGGAATCGGGGCAGCAGGAGGGGGGCGATGCTTCCCCGTGCCCAGATCTTGGAGTGGGAACAGGAAAGGAGGAGGGTTACGGCCGGGAAGGGTGAGGAAGGGAGCACCGGGGGCGATGAGCGAGGCTGGGGAGGCAAGGCGGTAGGATGTGGCTGTTGAGAACAGCAGGAGGCACCCTGGGCTGAGCAGAAACGGAAACGGAAGAAGGGGACGAGGAGAGTGGGACACAAAAAGAGGGGTAAACAAAGACAGGGGGACACAAGGACAGGGGGATACCAGGACAGGCGGAAACAAAGACGGGGACACCGGGACAGGCCTCGAGCCCAGCCCCACTGCGCCCCCCAGCGGCTGCCCGCGGCAGGCAGTGCCTCTGCGCCTGGCGGACAAGAAATTTTCCACCTGCCCACGTGGTGCGTCGGGTCCCGCCCCTCGAGGCCCATAGGGAACTCGGCGCCGGCAGCCCTGCCCCCTCGCGGCGGCGATTGGTGAAGACGGAGCGGGGGCACGGCCCCTTACGGCGGTGACTGGTGGAAGGGAGACGATGGCCCCGCTCCCTCACGGCGGTGATTGGTGAAAGGGACGCGATGATCCCGCCCCCTCACAGCGGTGATTGATGGAAGCGAAGCCCTGACCCCGCCCCCGCGGTCCCCGGCTCAGCGCTGCCGGCAGCCGGGACGGGGCAGGAGGGGGCGGGCGGTAGGGACCGGCGCCGGTCACTGGCGCTGCAGACGGCACCGGCTCACCATGATCGTGTGTCCCCAGAGCGTGCAGCATCCCCGAGGAAGTCGGTGCCAGCGGCTGCCGGGACAGGTAGGACCAGACCCGCCCCGCCGCCGCCGGAGCCCGTACCGGAGCACTGGACTCGGCCCTGCTCGCCGCCTCCGGCCCGGCGCGGCTGTGAGGCCAGCGAGACATAATCTCCCGATACAGTGACCGGCAGCCCAGTAGCGGTGCCAGTGCAGCGGCTCCGTCCCCGTCCCCTTTGTGCGGGATGCGGGAGGCGCCGTGCCTCCATCACTGCCAATCAAACTTGTTTTTCTCTCTCCGCCTGCACTGCCCGCAGCAAGCACCGGGGGCGCTGTGGCCGCCCGCACAATGGACCCCGGTACCGGTTACCGGTTGCCGGCGCCGGGCCTCGCGCCGCAGGCACTAGCACTTCCCCTGCCCCTCGAGAACCGGGGCAGGGGACCGGACGAGACGTGTCCGCCGCGCCCCCAGCGAGCATCACCGGCGGGGGCCCCGGCACTGGCGGAGCTGCGGTCTCCTCTTGTAAAGGGAGGGAGGAGGGGATCACATCACTGAGCCTTGCCCAGCCGGGGTCCCCCAGCCCTTCTCCCATGGCTCCCGGCACCGCCCGGCCTTTCTCCCGGTCGCAGGGCACTGGAGCGGCCGAGCTCCTCCATCCTCCTGCCTGCTTTACATGCAAACTGCTGCTCGGCGATTGGCTGCCCGGGCAGCGCCTGGCATAACTCCCCAAAACCCCCTGCCCGAGCAGGGAGGGGGTGAGGTCGGGGGTGCTCCTGGGGTTCAGGGGTGCTGTGGGCACATGAAACCCCTCCTGGGAAGGGAGGCAGCAGGAGGGGGACGATGGTCCCCTGTGGCCAGGCCTTTGAATGGGCGCAGGGAAGGAGGAGGGTTATGGTTGGGAAGGTTGAGGAAGGTGGCACCGGGGCGATGAGAGAGGGAGGTGAAGCAGGGAGGGTGTATGTGGTGACATCAGGAGGCCCCCTGGGCTGAGCCGGTATCATGGGGAGCAGGCAGGAGTGCCCAGCTGGGTGGTGAGGACTGAGGTGAGGAATTGCCCTGTACCTTTCCTTTATCGTCCCCTTCCAACCCAGCTGATGTCACCTGGAGGAGAGCAGGGAGAGCTGGTGGCCTGGAGGCTGAGCCCTGGGCTCCCACACGGGTCATCACTGGGGATCATCTTCCCTTGGTGAGAGTGGGAGGGTCCCCAGCTCCTCCACCTCTGCCCACCAAAAGACCAGTAGCTGTAGATCCAGGGGTGTGCTCAGGGCATTTCCTTTAGCAGAGGGACTCTGTCAGGGACTTTTGCAGGTCACTTCTGGCATGCACCTTCTCCCAAAGGACCGAGAATGCATTGCTCTTCTTCCCTCCCCATCTTAATTTAGGGTTTGGGGTTTTTTTTGGACCTGCTTGACCAAATGGGAAGAGGAAGCTCCAAATGGCACAAAGTACATCTCTTGATACCTGAGCCAGAGTGTTTGTCACAAGTGCAGGGCAGCAGAAAATAGCCAGAGCTGCTTCCCTGTGCTGCTTGTGTGAGTGCAGCTGCTCCATGCAGCTGTGTGGCTCAGTCCCTCTCTGCTTCCCGTGCTCCACTCCATGCCCCTTGGCTTTGCCATCCTTGCTGGTGCTGCCTCGACCCCCTGGGTCACCCCACGGCAGCATATCAAGCTGCTGCAGAAGTGAATGCCCTGATGGCTCTCTGATTGGCAGGATAGCTGCTGGCAAGGTGAGGTGCCCAGGGCATGAGGGGTCCTGGTCAGCAGCCGTGCTGGGACTGATTTACAGACGTGCTTCTGGTTTGCACTGTGTCACAGCGGTCACCATGCCACCAGCCTTTGGAGAGACAGGTGGGAGGAAGGTGGTGTCAGGGTGGCAGATTGCTCCCCGGTGAGACTTTGATTGGAGCCCCAGATGGGAGGTGCACCCTCTGCCTCTGAGGGTGCTGCCTGGGCCGCTGTGTGTGAGCAGCAGCCATGGCTGTGTGACAGGAGCTGGCTTCTGCTGCACCCATGGCTCGGTGCAGATGAGCTGCAGGTGCAGAACCTGCTATCAGGAGGTGTGGCAAGGGGGTGCAGCAGCTGCCAGGGTGACTTTTGCACATCCCCACCCTCTGGTCCCACCACTCTCTCTGGAGGGACAGGGGCGGTGTGGCTCGTGGCTGTGTTTGGCTGGGGTGGGTGCTGCTGGGTGTGTATGGACCTCCCTCACCAAGCTGCCCATCTTTCCACCAGTGGGCACACCTGGTGCTAGCTGTGCCACTTAACCATGTGCTGTGGGACCTCCTTGGGCAGAGTGTGGGAAGACCTCTGAGCCCCTTTATGTGCTCCCAACCAAGTGGTTGGGAGAGCATCTCTTGCCCCTTGGCTTGCTAGGCAGAAGCATGGGAGCAGCTCAGCTGGCACCACAGCTCTCCTGTCCTAGTGCAGGGTGGGAAGGCCTCAGTGCTGGTGGTGCAGGGTTCAGGAGATGAGGCTGATGGGCTGCTCTATTCTGGACTGTCTCCCACCTGTCACATTTCTCCTGCTCTGCCCTTGCATTGTCACTAAGGCTGCAAGGAAACATCAACTGTAGTTGGTTCTTTGCTTCTGCTCCCCAGGCAATGTCCTCTCCCAGGCAGAGACCAACCTGTGTTTCTTGCAGCCTGTTCTCCTGCTAGCAGTGGCCCCACTGAGCAGTGCTCTCCCCAGCTCTCTGATGGTGTTCTTTTGGGGGCACCAAGCTGGGAGAGTTGGTCCCAGCCCCAACAGAGCCCGGGCTTGGCCGGTGTGGGCTGTTGCAGCAGGAGTTGCTCTAGGAGAGCTAAGCAGAGCCTGTTCCCGGCAGGTAGTGAAGATGTCCAGCAGCGACCCTGAGCGCCCCCAGCTGCTGCTTGTGAAGGTGCTGGCGAACCGGGGGCGGCTGGAGGCGGTGACCCAGCAGATGGGCTACCACCCGCAGTACCTCGACAGCTTCCTCAAGACTCAGCACTACCTGATGCACATGGACGGGCCGCTGCCCTTTGACTGCCGCCACTACATTGCCATCATGGTGAGCCACCGAGGGCCAGGGGGCTGCTGCCCAGCCCTGCCAGCAGCCAGCTCCTGCCACGGGCTTGGCTGCAGAGGCCATGAGTGTCACAGAGCGGAGGGTGGGTGGGAGGGGGGCGCTGGGTCCCAGGACACCTGCCCCGGGGGGTGTAGCATGGGGGTGCTGACAGGCTGCTCCTGCAGGCAGCTGCCCGGCACCACTGCCGCTACCTGGTGAACCTGCACGTGCTGCAGTTCCTGCAGGCGGGGGGCGATCCCCAGTGGCTGCGGGGCCTCGACTACATCCCCCCCAAGCTCCGCAACCTCAACGAGATCAACAAGATCCTGGCACACCGGCCGTGGCTCATCACCAAGGAGCACATTGAGGTACCGAGGGGGCCTCTGGGTGTGTGGTGGTGGTGGGGACGGCGGCGTGCCCGGGGGTGCCCGCACCCTGCCTGCAGCACACCGCTGTCTGCCTGTGTCCTGCAGAAGCTGCTGAAGATCAGTGAGTGGAGCTGGTCGCTGGCAGAGCTGGTGCACGCTGTTGTCCTCCTGGCACACTGCCATGCCCTCGCCAGCTTTGTCTTCGGCTGTGGCTGCGAGCAGGACGAGGGGCTGGGGGGCCGCGGCTCGCTGAAGGCCTTGTCCCCTGGTACCCAGTGCATCTGTGAAGCCAGCAACGGCTGCGGCCAGGAGCTGCTGCGCGTCAGCCGCAAGCGGGGTGAGCGCCGGAGGCTGGGTCTGCAGGGGGATGGGGCCGTGGCTGGGGCCGCTGCCCTCACCCCTGACCCTGTGTCTGTGCAGTCTCTGGACTCCTGCATGGAGCTGGATTCTCTGCGGGAACGCATGCAGCGGATCCACGTGGAGACCGAGGGCAGGGAGGAGATGAGGCTGCTGCAGCACGACCGGGAGGAAGGTGAGGGGCAGGGATGGAGGGGGGAGCAGGATGGGCGTACCTGGCTATTACTCCCCCGTGTCTGCACTTACACCTTCTGTGATGTGTGGCTCGGAGAGGGGCTCCTGGGATGCTGGTGGGGAGGGAAGAAAGCAGTGATGCATCCCAAAGAAGCAAGGCCCAGCTGTTGCTGCATGTTGCAGCTGGGCACAGGGCAGCTGTGTGTCACTGACTCATCTGCAGGGCTCTCCCCTCTAGCTGATCCTGATGGGGAAGTCACCGGTGCCACCAACCTTGCCTGCTACATGCAGGACCCTGACTTTGGATACCAGGACTTTGCGCGGCGCGACGAGAATCAGACGCAGGTATTCAGAGTCCAGGTGAGGTTCCTGCTCTCCCGGTGGGCAGCAGCCCAGGCTCCTCTCCTCTCCTTGGCTCCTGGTGGGGAGCAGACAGTCATGGGGGTACCTGTGCAGCCCAGATCTGGTACAGCTGCTTTTGCAGGGGAGCTCAGCCCTGAGAGGGGACCTGCCCCACGAGGCCTGGGGAGAGGGAGGTGGTCTGCGACTTCCGTTCTCAAAGGGCCTCCTGTAGGCAAGGGTCAGAAGCATTCAGAAGCTGGCTGATGGGGGCTATTGTGATTTGTGGCAGTGCTGCCCCCAGACCAAACCTATTTAATTTTGCTGTGTCCCAGAGTCTCCAGCCTTTCCTGGGAACATGCCCTGGAGCCCTTTTTGTGGTTGCAGAAGGCTCTTTGTGTGCTCCACAGGATTACTCCTGGGAGGACCATGGCTTCTCGCTGGTCAACCGGCTCTACTCGGACATCGGGCATCTCCTAGATGAGAAGTTTCGGATGGTGGATGGCCTGCAAAGCACTGCCATGGCCAAGAGGCAGGGCTGTGAACCCTCCGTCTTCAAGCGGGGCATCTGGAACTACATCCACTGCATGTTTGGCATCAGGTAGGGAAACAACCTTGTGGTGCCCTGGGGAGAACCAAGCTGCCAGGAGTGGGGGAAGGGTGGGGCCCTAGGGTTGTCTTGCAAATGGAAAAGAATCACAGAATGGTCTGGGTTGGAAGGGACCTCCAAAGCTCATCCAGTCCAACCCCCTCTGCAGTCAGCAGAGACATCCTCCACTAGATCAGGTTGCTCAGAGCCCTGCCAAGCCTCACCTTAAAGATCTCCAAGGATAGGGCTCCAACCACCTCCCTGGGCAACCTGTTGCAGTGTTCCAGCAGCCTCCTGGTGCAGAACTTGCTCCTCACGTGCAATCTAAATCCGCTCTTCTCTAGTTGGAAGCCATTGCCCCTTGTCCTGTCACTGCAGGTCTTTGCAAAGTCTCTCTCCATCCTGCTTGTAGCCCCTTCAGGTACTGGCAGGCCACTACTTGGGCTGCCTGGAGCCTTCTCTTCTCCAGGCTGAACACCCCCAGCTCAGTGAATTCCCTGCCCGGATGTTTGGCGAGGCAGGGGATTGCTGCTCAGCCTCTCTGGCCGTGTGCCCTGTCCTGCAGCAGTGCTCTGCCCTGGGCAGAGCAGAGGAGGTGCTGTGTGGGGCCGTGGTGCTGGCTGTGACTCCCAGCTGTGCTGGCTGTGACTCCCAGCTGTGCTGGCTGTGACTCCCAGCTGTGCTGGCAGGTACGATGACTACGACTACGCGGAGGTGAACCAGCTGCTGGAGAGGGTGCTCAAGGTGTACATCAAAACTGTCACCTGCTACCCAGAGAAGACCAACGCTGAGATGTTCGACAGGTTCTGGAAGCAGTTCAAGCACAGTGAAAAGGTGAGGCAGCTACTGGTGTGCTGGGGCCAGAAGCGGGCAGGGGCTGCAGGCTGGGGTGCTTTGGAGGCTGTGGGGGTACCAGAAACCTTTGAGCCACCAAATGAGTTTGAGGGGGGCAGGGGGGAAATGGAAACTGGCTGCTTGTAAGGGGTTGGGCTCACCATGGCGTGGGGGTGCCTGAAGTGGTGAGCACAGGGGCTACTGGCAGCATGGGCATCCCCCAGGCCATTATAGCCCATCCAGGTGAACTGTTGCTCCAGCTGTAACTCAGAGGAGTGGCTGCTGTAGGTGGCAGGGACTCTGCCAGCATCAACCCCAGCCTGGCATTGATGGTGCTAAGTGTCTCTGGCATGCGGCTCTGGGAGGCAGCCACAGCCTGCAGGACTGGGAAGAGGGAGAAGGGGCAGCTGCCTGTGCTGGAAAAGTTGGTGACATATTTTTGCCATGCCAGAAGACTGAGTAGCCTGAGTGGGTGCTTGCTTGCAGCACTGCCGGCCGCACGCTGCAGCTGCCTGAACCTCTCCTGCTTCTCCGCTAGGTCCACGTGAACCTGCTGATCCTGGAGGCCCGGATGCAGGCCGAGCTGCTGTACGCACTGCAGGCCATCACCCAGTACATGATCTCCTAGAGGCTGGGGAGCTGTGCCGCGGCAGGGCCGGGCACCACCCCTCCCTGGACTCGTGAGCCTCGTGCTGGGATGGCCGCCGAGGGATTGCTCACTTTAGCTGCCCTGACTGTCTTGTTCTTTTGCCCGCCCCCAACACCCCCCCGGGGGGCTCGCTGAGTGGTCCCGTTACGTGCAATTACCAAACTGTGAGGCAAACCCGTGCTGCTGAGATGTCAGTGTGATGCTGGAGACTTGAACGTGCCCAAGGAGGACTGCCAGAGGCGCAGGAGGGTGGGAAGGGACTGGGGCTGGTTTCGAGGCATGCTCTCCTGCCAGCAGAAGCTCCGTGGCTGCATGCTGCAGGAGCCCTGGCCGCTGCAGGGAGGCCAAAGGGGAGAGCTGGTTTCCTTCCCTGTGCTGCAGTGGCTGCCCTTCTTGTGATCCACCCTTTGGTGCTTGGCCTCGTTGGGGTGATGCATCTCACTTGGGAGCAAGTGGCAGCAGCGTGTGGGTGCATTGCAGTGTCCTGAGTTCCATGGTCAGGCAGGGAAGAGTGCAGGCTCCAAGAAAGGGCTCTTCTCCAGCCCAGCGTGGGAAGGGGATGTGCTTGCTGCCTCCGTGTCCCGTCCTTTAGGTCTATGTGCCAAACCCCTCTGGGATGGACAAGCAATGACCCAGGTGAACTCCAAACTGTGAAGCTCTTGCTGGCAGGGCTCCCCTAGTGCTCTCACAGTGGGTTGAGAAGGCCTCTGACATTGTTCAGGCTCTGAAGGTTCCTGCCAGGGACTTTGGGCAGTCCTTTTGGAGGTTGTCCCAAAGGCCCCCGTCTACCCCCTAGCAGCAGAGGGGCAGAAGGAACAAGGAAAGCTTCCTGAGTTACTGTGGCTTGTATCTTCTAACCATGTTGAGAGGGCTGAGATCCTGTGCCCAGTCCCTCACTGTTTACCAGCGTTGTGGAAGAGCCTGCAGTCATCAGAGAACTACAGAAAGCTGCTTGAAGCTGGGCTGTCCCTGTCTGAGCCTGCACCACTGCGCCAGGACTGCTCTCTGCCTGTGCAGCAGCCCTGGGCTGGGGAGGTGCTCCAGAGAGCAGCCATGGAAGAGGAATGAGGCCACCTGTGTTAAGTGGGAGCCTGAAGCAAGGGCAGCTGTGGAGGCAGCCCAGCACACACTGCTTCAGTCGACCTGTTTACTGCGTAAATGTACCGGGAGAAACTTTGTGTATGGAAGCTACAGAAAAAGCCTATTTTTGCTATAAATATATTATGTTTGACATGGGTGCATGCTGTGTTTCTGCCAGATGCTGGGAACGTGATCCAAACCTAGATGGCTGCTCTGAAGGCAGGACAGCTGTGCCTGGCTGCCTGCGGCCCTGAGCTGGCTGCGGCTCCAGGAAATGTGCTCAGCTGCAGTGGGATCCTGCACCAACAGCTCTGGTGCAGGGCCAGCAGTGGGGCACCGAGCCTGGACCCATCCTGTTCAGCTCAGCTATGTCCTCTAACTGTGCTCTGGCTTGCAGAAGCAGCAGCAGTCACAGAAGGAAGATGAAAGACTCCATTAGCTGTCCACCTTGACCAGAAATGAGCACAGGTGCTGGCAAGGCCAGGGAGACTGCCAGCCTCAGCTCCCTGACAAGAAGAAAACATTCCCACATGATCTCAGGGCTAGAAAGCAAGAGATGAAGGAACCATCTCCTCCCATCCCTGCAGAGTGAGCCAAGCAACCACCACAGAATGAATTACAGAATGCTTTGGCTTGGAAGGGACCTTCAAAGATCACCTAGTTGGACTTCCCTGCAGGAAGCAGCTGCCCATTCAAGCACATCAGGTTAGGCCCTGTCCAACCTGACCTGGAAAATTTCCAGCAATGGGCACCTACCATCTCTCTAGGCAACCTATTCCAATCTGTTACCACCCTCCCTGTAAAAACTCTCTTCCTTCTGTGCTGCCCAAATCTTCCCTCTTCTAGTTCCAAACCATCTCCTCTTGTCCTGTTGCAGCAGCCCTGCTAAAAAGTCTGTCCCCAGGTTTCTTGCAAACCCTCTGTAAGTACTGAAATGCCACACTAAGCTCTCCCAGGAGCCTCCTCTTCTCCAGGCTCAACAACCCCAACTCTCAGTCTTCACAGGAGAGGTGTTCCATCCTTTTCGTGACCCTCCTCTGGACCCGCTCCCAGTCTACATCTTTCCTGTTTTCCCACAGCTGGCCACAGCCCTGCAGGTGAGGTCTCCCCAGAGCAGAGCAGAGGGGCAGGATCCCTCTCTCCAGCTCTGGCCACACTGCTTTGGATGCAGCCCAGGCTGCCCTTGGCCTCCTGTGCTGCCAGTGCCCATTGCTGGCTCCTGTCCAGCTTCTCCCCCCCCAGCACCCCTAAGTCTTTCTCTGCAGGGCTGCTCTCAATCTCATCACCCCCCAGCCTGGACTGATGTTGAGGGTTGCCCTGACCCAGGTGCAGGACCTTGCCCTTGGGGAACCTCATTTCTCAGTGGCATTCTGCACAGCTCTTAGTGACTATCAAATACCCAATGCAAGTTTTTTGCCTGCCCACAAACTGCAATTCAAGGAGTGACATTTCCTCCTCAGCAGTTTTTAAAGCACCCCTGCCTTGCTGTGCCTAACCAGGCCAGTGCCATTTGTGCTCTTCACTCCTTCCCCTGTTTTCCTCTCATCTCCTCACCTGCTTCCACTCCAAAGCACCCTGACAGGCTGTGAGCCAGCCTCATCCTCCCTAAGACCTCTCCTGAGCATGGAGTGCAGAGAGCACACCCAGGGCATGTTCTCCAGCCCCATCCCAGGCAGGCAGAGCAGCTGGAAGGACAATCTGTTTGATTCAAGGGCTCCACATTCCTCACACTGCTCCACTGGCTCAGAGGTATCTCTGTTCCTCCTTGCCTTATGGTACCTGGCTGAAGCCTTCTCCTGCCCACAAAGGGCTCTTGCTCAGCCACACACCTCTGAACAGGCCCAGGTTCCACTCTGACATTCATGTCTGTTTTAGAAGGGCAGCTCCAAGGAACTATCTTCTAACATCACAAATGCTTCCCAGCTGTAGTAACCTGTGTGTCCTAACTGTCCACACCTCTCATGGATAGGACGGCTGAAAGAAGAGAGCAGCAGCAAATCTACCTCTCTGTTCCTAGAGCTGCTGACACTCACTGTTTGAATGTAGCTGTGTAAAATGAATGTTGTCATCCTCAGCACTCTGCTCTAGAAGGACAAGGAAGGGGTTAGGACAACTCCAGACTAGTCCTGCTGAAGCGAAGAGTCCCCAGGGTCACTTTTAGGGCTTGGGTCCCCACAGACTGCCACGGTGTTGTAATGAGTGGCTCTACACACTGCACAGCACACTGGAGGCTCTCTGGGCTCCCACAGTGTGACTCTTCCACCTCTGGCCTAAGCTAACAGGGCAGAGGAAAGAAACCAAGGGGGAAAAAAAATGAAGTCCTCCCTGGAGAAGCAGAACAAACCTCATGAGACACAGAGCAGAGGATTACAGGTTTTTATTTGTCAAACATTCCCCCCTAGCCTAGTACATTCTACAGTCTTGCTAGCACAGATGGTAACAAAGAGCCTGCAATGGTTCAGAAGTTACACTGCTACAGAGCCAGCAAAAGCATTGATTTATTCTGTAAAAACATGTGAGAAATGGGTGAAAGCCTGCAGAGGGCATGGGCTGGAAAGTGTCAGCTAGTGGTGCCTGCCCTGTGTGCAGCAAACGTCTGTGCTAGCAATGCAGAAACCCTTGCTGGATGGCACCAGCTGGAGACTGCTGTGCTGGGAGCATCATCCCACAGCCCCACCCCCACTGCCTCGTGAGGAAGGCTCCTGTCAGAAGTGACCTATCTTCCATGCAGCCACACCTCTCGACACCCTGGGGAGCACCACAGCCCCAGCTGTGAACATAGCCTTCTAGCACACCCCAGAACACTGCCTTAGCCAGAGCGCCACAGATGCACCACCAGCGGCTCCTGCAGCCTCTTCTCCCTGCTTGACACCACTGTCAGATGCAGTTTGGATTCCAACAGAGACTGCTGTCCCTTGACTACGAACACATCAGGGTGTGGGAGAGACAAAGCCCACTGCAGAGGGGTTTCCTCTGGTGAAGGAGAGCAGCTGTGGAGCAGGGCTCCCATGAGCTACTCGGCTTTCACAGGGTCAGATCTTTCAGGCCTCAGGAGTCACCTCTTGTTTTCCCCACATTAATTAGGACATCCTGCTCATGCCACTGAGACAAACCCAAAGCTATCCTTGTTTGTGCTCATGTCCCAGAGCTGATTGATTTGTGGCAGGGTTTCTGACAGTGGGTCCAAACTTGCACTCGATTTGGTGACAGTCCAGGACCCCACTCCCACGGCACTCTGACCTGTGGCATCAAACTCAGCTTCCTGGAGCAGGGCCAGCCCTGAAGCATTTGACTGTGACTATAAATAAACAACAAAGTGAGAAAAGTAACAAATTATGATCTATATAAAAGCCTTCTGGGCATTTCCTTTGGAAAAGCTGATTAGTGCTACCTGCTTCCAGCAGGAACCTCACTCTGCATTCCCAGGCTCCGGAACGCTCTCACTGCCTTCGGTGCTCTTGCTTCCCAGGGTGATTCAGCTCCTCCTTCTAAAGCAGTGCAGGGAAGGGGATGACATGTTTTTAACACTCCAAGGAGGACAATTAAGGGCTGCAGGCTCTCACAGGAAGCTGGGAGTAGTGTAAATTATGCTGAAGCTACAAAAGAGAAGGCTCCAGCAATTTGCTGAACTCAGGTGCAAGTAGAAGCAGTGAGTCTGCCTCCTGCTGGGATCCGAGGGCCTGGTTACCCAAACCCTTGGCAGCACAGGGCCGCATGGGGGCTTCACACTGCCACAGGCTGGCTGCAGTCCTCAGGGGATGAGGAAACTTTGTGCCAAGGCTGCCCTGCCCACTCCCCTCAGCCACTTACCTAGAAGCATCACTCCACCTTACTGGCCCCTTCCCTCCCTAAGCAGCTCAAAATCCCAGCCCAAGCCTTCATTACAGCAAAAACCGCTGGGGGGCTGCAGTGCTGATGCAAGACACTCTCCTGAATCCAGCAGCAGGCAGTAGCAAACACTTTGGGCAAGGATACAAAAGCAACCCCCTGCCAGGCACAGCCTTGCAGCAAGCAGCAGCTGAGGAACTTTAAAAGTCTCTGGTGTCCTATCAGGAGATATCCCAGAGGAGCAAAGCTCTAGATTTAGGCAAAGGAAGTTATCTGAGGAGGGGCTGAAGAACTCCCAGACTGTGCACCCTGCCCTCTGCCTCCATGATCCAAGCTACCTTTGCTGCACATCCAGAGAGAAGCCAAGCTGCCTGCCTGGGCCTGCAGCTCTGCACCAATGCTTCACTGAGTACTCCCAGAGCACTGTTAATCTTCTGAACACCACCCTCAGCACCAGCAGGGTTTGGGCCTTTTCAACCACTGCAGGTCTGCTGTATTGAGGAGACAGAGCACCTGCATGGGCTGCCCCAAAACAGAGAGGTTAAACACACTGCACTCCAGCCAGAGCTGTTTCTGCCTCCATTGCTGCCCTCAGGACAGGAGATTCCCCAAAGCCTGGCCTGAGAGTATGGGGGAAAAAAGCCAGCAAAGCCTCAGGTCAGTGCCCTGTTCCTTCATAAAGGACAGTGTGAGCTCTGCTCTTAGGAGCTCTCACTGGAAGGCACCAACCACAAGGAGCCTGAGCACCTGGGCTCCTTCAGCTGAACAGGCTGATCTGTGCCAGATGACCATCACCCAGTGCTCAGGGCCAGGCTCCCTGCAGCCAGACGTCAGGCCAGGGCCCCAGTGCTGTCACGCCTAGTGCACAGCTTGGGGCAGGCCGAAGACAGCACTTCTGCCACACAGCCCAGCCCAGCCAGCAGCAGCTCACCGTGGATCTGCAGGTCTGGAGCACTGGGTAACCAGCACTGTCCTTCCCAGGGCTTTGGGCTCTGTCTCCATGAGGGATGGCGCAGGATTCCCACACAATGTGCCCAGGCTGCTGTCCTGTTGCTCGGGCATGGCTGCGGGGCACTGGCAGCCAGACAGCTTGCTCAGGGCGTGCGATTCATTTCCCCTTGGGGTCCAAGCTGAAAGGTGGCATCTGCCAAACACCACACATCCCAGAGCCACAGGCTGCAGCCCAGGAGGGCTGGCTGTGTGGCAGATGCCATGGGGTGTTTGTGGGTAGGGGATCTGCCCAGTTGTGGAATGAACTAACTGCAGTGAGCTGTGCAGACATCAGTCAGCAAGACCTGGGATCACAGCTTCAGATTGCATTGGAAGGGAAACTCCAAGGGCATCTTGTCCAACCCCCTGCAGGCAGCAGGGACAGCTCCAGCTAGGGCAGGCTGTACAGGGCCATAGCCAGGCTGAGCTTGGATGGCTCCAGGGATGGAGCCTCAAGCACCTCCCTGGGCAGCCTGTGCCAGTGTCTCACCACCCTCCCTGTGCAGAGCTTCCTCCTGATGGCCAACCTACCTCTGCCCTGCTCCACTTTCAAACCATTGCCTCTCCTCCTATCCCCACAGCCCCTTCTGAACAGTCCCTCCCCAGATGCCTGCAGCTCCCCTGCAGATACTGAAATGCAGCTCTGAGGTCTCCCTGGAGCCTTCTCTTCTGCAGGCTGAACAGCCCCAACTCTCCCAGCCTGTCCCCATAGCAGAGGTTCTCCAGCCCTCTGATCATTTTGGTGGCCTCCTCTGGACCCTCTCCACCAGGTCCATGTCCCTCTTGTGCTGGGGCTCCATATGTGGACCCAGCACTGCTGGTGAGGTCTCCCCAGAGCTCCTGTCCAGCTTCTCTCCCACCAACACCCCCAAGTCCTTCTCTGCAGGGCTGTTCTCCATCTCATCACCCCCAGCCTGCACTGAGGTCCAGGGTTTGCCTTTTTATTACAATGAGCTGTGGCCAGACATGAAGACCACAGGTAAATCTGAACCATATCACCATGAGGTCTGCCACGAAGGCAGCCTGCAAGGCAAAGGTTACCAAACTATTCCAAGACTCTGATGGCAGAGCAGATCAAAGGGAAGACTGTTGAGGACTCCTTGGTGCAGGCAACCAGGCCAACCACTCCGGTTCCGTATCTCCACTCAAACACAAATGAAGTGAAAGTCAAGAAAGCAGAGCAGAGGAGGTGGCAAAACAGCATGGTGCATAACACTGCATGATCCAAACCTTCTCCACAGAAGCCAGTGCCACCCTCAGAAGCATGGCAGAGGCTTTCTGCCAGACCAAGCCTATGAGAACACCATGAGAACACCACACCTGCCAGGCCCTGCCTCTGAAGCACCAGAAAGGTGACTGGAACATGCTCTGAGCTAAACTCCTGCTTCCTAGCTTCTGTCCTTCAAGAACAGAATGGTCAGGATGTCAGGCACACCCCCAGGGCTCTGCCTACAGGCTGCAAGTTCCCAGCACTAGCCAAACCTCAGCAAGAAAGCAAAAGCCTTTGGAAACCCAGAAGTGAGCCACCAAACACAACTGACTGTGCCCTCCACAAGGGCTCTCCAGAGCGTCAGCAGACCTGGCACGGTCCAGTCCAGCTCAGCTCAGCACCAGGGCACCAGTCCCATGGAGCAGCTACTGCAAGGATTAGCTGAGGAGTGTGCTGTTAATGATGAGCATTCCCTCATTCAGACTCTTGGCTGGAAGGGAGTGCCCAGGCCAGGAAAGGGACTGAGCAGCTGTGGCACCACACCACGCAGGGACCTGCCACCTCTCCTGGCCAGCGCAGTCCTTCCCTCCCCAGGGCCACTGCTGTGGCCTTCCTCCTTTTCCAAAGACATTTTCAGCTTCTTGGCCCAAAATGCCTCAAGGCCTGTCCCCTCCCATCTCCTAGTGTTCTGTGGTATCCAGGGGACAGATGCAGCAGAGGTGGTGCTTGTTGGTTTGGGGTTGTTTTTATCCAATAATCTCATTTTCCATTAAAATATATATTTTAAAAGGTTTAGAAAAGCTTCTATGTCATTTGCAGCTACTTTTACAGGTAGGTTACAATAATGTACAACTCTTCTGAAGGTGGCTGGAAACCATGGGGACCTGCAAACTCTGTCCCCTCCTCGATCACAGACATTATCCAACAGCAAATTCTCTTGTCCCTTCGCACAGCTCTGCAGAAGAAGTCTGCCACTGGTGCCTCCTCCTCCTCCTCAGGAGAGATGCCTACCACACCTAATGGGGACACACTTAACATTGGCTTCAAATTCACTGTAGAAAGTTCCCAGATTAGTACAAAAATATTTACTCTATAGAAAATGCCCTTCTGAAAAGCAACCAGGGCTCTGTTAAGGCCACACCCAGGCTTCTCCATTTCTCTGCTGTAGCAAAATTGATCAGAAACAAACCCAAAATGATGATTTTTCTGTGCCAGAAACAGCTATTAGCACCTGTGCTTGTTTTACAGCAGCCTGGTGTATTGGGAAAGTGCTGAGGAGAGCATGGGGACTCCTCCAAGCCTGCTTCTGATTCAGTGGGGCTCCATTGGCACAGTGAAAAACTCCGCGGCCTCCCCTTCCGCTCAGGGGGGCGAGAGGAAGCCTTCTCCACCACCCCCACCCCCTACCCTGCAGATCAAAGCTGGGTGCTCAGGGGATGGGCACACTGAAGCAGCACACCCTTCCCACACAGGTCTTCCACCAAGCTCCTTCCAGTCCCTCTGTGAGCCCGCGGGCCGCCGAGCGCAGGCGCAACTGCTTCCTGAACGGAGCCAAACGCTCGCCCCGGAGGGCCGGCCCGGGGAGAGCAGCCAAGCCCCCTCCAGTCTGAGGCACTCAGAGACTTGCTGCCACAGCAGAGAGAGGACAGCCACACAAAGATTCCTCCAGGAAACCCAACTCTTCCCATGGGAGAGCACCATTTCCTGGCAGAGAGTCTTCTGGCTGAGGCTTTTACCAGGGCCCCTCTCTGGCTGTGCAGAGCCCACGTTCTCCCCAGGTGCTCCAAGGGAGGCTCAGGTCTGTCGGAAGAGCTGTGGCACAGGACAGGATGATTTTGAATCCCCTCCTGTCTGGTGCAGCCAGGTGCAGGTTGCTCCATCTTCTCAGGTGGGCAGCCCCTTCTGCCCAAGGCATGGTGTGCAGGGAAACCGAATCCAACACGCTCCAATTCTTTTCTCTGCCAGGGGTGGGAAGTGAAGTCAGAACCCAATGTTCAAAACCTGAAGGACACTGGGAAAAAGAAAACCAGAGTGAACAGCTAGATCTCAGCTCCAGGGGGGTTCTCGGGTGCATGGACAAGCAGCTCATCGCTACCAGTCAGCTCCTGCTGCTCAAAGGACACCAACTTTCATCAAGGAACAAAGGGATCACAAGAGACCTTGATCAATGGAGGATGCAACTGCTCAGCTCTAAGCTTCACAGACAAGCCAAGGACAGGAGTAAGTGCTCCTCCTGTAAGCTGAGGGCACCAACAAAGCTCTGTGAGGTAAGGAGGCTCCAGGAATGATGGCTAACACCAGAGGCATTGCAGAAAAGCAGCAAGCCACAAGAAAGTCACTAAGCACCCTAAGCAACCACAAACATCAACTGCTAGGGAAAAGCCTAAAGAAAGGCATTTTTAGAGCTCACAGATGGGAGCTGTTCAAGCTCACCCACCAGGAAATCCCACATCTGCCTACAAACCCACCTACACTCACAGAATGGGTTGAGTTGGAAGGGACCTCAAAGACCATCCAGCTCCAACTCCCCTGCCGTGGGCAGGGACCCCTCCCACCAGCACAGGCTGCTCAAGGCCTCATCCAGCCTGGCCTTCAACACCTCCAGGCAGGAGGCAGCCACAGCCTCCCTGGGCAACCTGTGCCTGAGTCTCCCCACCCTCACTCTCAAGAACTTCTTCCTCATCTCCAGTTTCAGTCTCCCCTCTCCCAGCTCAAAGCCATTGTTCCTCAGCCCGGCACTCCCAGCCCTTGTCACAAGTCCCTCCCCAGCTCTCCTGGAGCCCTTCAGGTGCTGGAAGGCTGCTCTGAGGTCTCCCTGGAGCCTTCTCTTCTCCAGGCTGCACAGCCCCAATTCCCTCCATCTGCAAAGGATTAAATATTTCTGTCTCATTTGCCCCAAGTTTAAAGATTCTTCTCATGTCTTCTGCCACACTTCCAGGAAGCTGCTGCAAGTTGTTCAAAGCAGCCCTGGAACAGGTCTAAGCAGACTTCAGTCACTGCTGTAAAGCCTCCACCGTATGTCTATGACCCACTTTGGAGGGCAGAAGGGTGAGACAAATGTGGAGCATCCCATCAGCTGCATTCAATTATGGTGAGCATTAAACAGACTTCTGGAAAGGGAAAGAAGCTACCCAAGAGGGAAGCAGCCCTGAAAGAGACAGGAACTGCAAACTCCTGTTTGAAGGCAGAGCAACAGGCACTATGGGACACTGCAAACTGATGGAGCTTTGATTTATTCACTAATCTTCTGGTAGACAAAACCAGTGCTTGGACCAAAGGGAATGAGAACACAGCAAGAAAAGTGTGAGCCCAGACCAAGCTGGGCAAGACAAAAAGAGTTCTCCAGGCTATGAAGCTACAGGGAGTCAAACTGAACAATTAAAGACCATCAGTTATTGTCCACCAGAAGAGCAGATGGATGCACACTCATTGCTGAGGCACAAACTGTACAGCCAAGTCTATTCACAGGGGCTCCATCCCTGCAGATACTCAAGGGGAGGCTCAGCAGGGCTCTGGGCAACCTGACTGAGTTCAGGATGTCAGGTGGCCAAGAAGGCCAAGGGCATCCCGGCCTGCATCAGGAACAGTGTGGCCAGCAGGAGCAGGGAGGTCATTGTGCCCTGTGCTCAGCACTGCTGAGGCCACACCTTGAGTCCTGTGTCCAGTTCTGGGCTCCTCAGGTTAGGAAAGATGTTGAGATGCTGGAGGGTGTCCAGAGAAGGGCAAGAAAGCTGGGGAGGGGTCTGGGGCACAGCCCTGTGAGGAGAGGCTGAGGGAGCTGGGGTTGCTTAGCCTGGAGAAGAGGAGGCTCAGGGGAGACCTTCTTGCTCTCTCCAACTCCCTGAAGGGAGGTTGTAGCCAGGTGGGGGTTGGTCTCTTCTCCCAGGCACCCAGCACCAGAACAAGAGGACACAGTCTGAAGCTGTGCCAGGGGAAGTTCAGGCTGGATGTTAGGAAGAAATTGTTCCCAGCAAGAGAGATTGGCCATGGGAATGTGCTGCCCAGGGAGGTGGAGTCACCAACCCTGGAAGTGCTTAAGAAGAGCCTGGATGAGGCACTTGGTGCCATGGTATAGTTGATTAGATGGTGATAGGTAATAGGTTGGACCTGATGATCTCCAAAGTCTTTTCCAACCTGGTTAATTCTGTATTCTGTATGTCCCTGCTTTGGAGGTCCCTTCCAACCATTCTGTGATCCTGTGTTCTTCCTACTGCCTTCAGAAACACCTAGTCCCTCCCCAGCTCTCCTGGAGCCCTTCAGCTCCTGGAAGGCTGCTCTGAGGTCTCCCTGGAGCCTTCTCTTCTCCAGGCTGAACAGCCCCAACTCTCCCAGCCTGGCCCCACAGAGGAGGTTCTCCATCCCTCTGCTCATCTTGGTGGCCTCCTCTGGATCCTCTCCAGCAGCTCCAGGTCCTCCTTGTGCTGGGGTCCCCAGAGCTGGAGGCAGTGCTGCAGGTGGGGTCTGAGCAGAGCAGAGGGGCAGAATCCCCTCCCTGTGCTGCTGCTCTCCCTGCTCTGGATGCAGCTCAGCACTCAGCTGGCTCTGGGCTGCCAGGGACCAGTGTTGGCTCCTGGGGACTTTGTCACCACCTGGTACCCCCCAAGGCCTTCTCCTCCAGGCTGCTTTGGAGCCACTTCTCACTCAGCCTGGATTAGTGCTTGGGACTGGCCTGCTCCAGGTGCAGGACCTTGCACTTGGCCTTGTGGAACTTCATGAGGCTGATTCAGGCCCAGCTCTGCAGCCTGTCCAGGTCCCTCTGGATGGATCCCTTCCCTTCAGCCTGTCAACCACACCAACCTGCTTGGTGTCACCCCCAAACTCACTGGAAAGCACCTTTTCAACTTCACACATGGCAATAAAGCAAATCCAGGACTTTTACCCACAGCTGGATCTTCTGTTTGGATTTAGCCACTGACATGCTGGGTATGGAATAACCACGTGGAACAAGAACATAACCACAGCTGTAAGAGTTTATGTTCCCCCTTGTAAGCACATCCACACTAGTACCAGATCCTACCCTCTGATCAACACTCCCTCAGCTTGTCTGCTTTACACTGCCTGATATTGTGCAGACAGAGGTCTTGTCTGTGCAGGCAGTGAGTGCCCCCAGGGCTGTAGCACAGCTTGCATGCCTTTTGAAAACACCCCTGTGAAACACACCACCCCAAGCACACACTCCCCAGGCACAGTGGGCTGCCCTGGCATGGCATGGAAAAGCAAAGCAATAAACCCAACACAGTCATAAGAGCACCCAGTGGGGAGGCTCCAAAGGCCACAGATGATGGATGCTGAACTCAGAATCCTTGAAATCAGAAATGAGTTTCCATATTCCACCTGAAGCTGGGATTCACAGAACACACCAAGTTGGAAGATACCCTGCAAAGGCATCTTGTCCAACCCCTGCAGGCAGCAGGGACACCTCCAGCCAGAGCAGGCTGCACAGGGACACAGCCAGGCTGAGCTTGGATGGCTCCAGGGATGGAGCCTCAAGCACCTCCCTGGGCAGCCTGTGCCAGTGTCTCACCACCCTCCCTGTGCAGAACTTCCTCCTGATGGCCAACCTACCTCTGCCCTGCTCCACTTTCAAACCATTGTCCCTTGTCCTATCCCCACAGCCCCTTCTGAACAGTCCCTCCCCAGCTGCCTGCAGCTCCCCTGCAGGTATTGAAATCCCTGCTCTAAGGTCTTCCTGGAGCCTTGTCCTCTCCAGGCTGAACAGCCCTAGATTTCTCAGTCTGTCGCCATAGCAGAGGTTCTCCAGCCCTCTGATCATCCTGGTGGCCTCCTCTGGACTTGCTCCAGCAGGTCAAAACCCAGCAGGATACTAAATTTAAGACATCCACTCAGTAATTCACCAAGAGCAGAGTTAACAATCCCCATAACAAACCAGCAAAGCTGGACTGAGCCTCTCTCTGCCCAGTGAAGAGATCTGTTAAGCACAGACACAAGAACATGACTAATAAATGAAATCCTAGGCAGAGGAGCAACTTGGAGCAAGAGAGTTAAATTTGTGTTTCAGAAGTCCCTGTGCAGTGGACTTCAGTCTGCCACAGAGCTTAAGCACCACTGGCTCACAGCACTTCAATGTCTGGATCCAAGACCCTTGCCTAGCATGGCTGGACTGGGGCAGTGCAGAAGAAACATTTAACTCAGTATCTGCTCTCCAGCATGAACAGCAGCAGAAGGCACCAGAAAAATCTAGGCTGAAATAGGGCTCCAGAGGTCACCAAGTCCAACCTATCCCCAGGTTACTCAGGTGCCTAGGAAGGAGCATTAAGTTTGCTGATTTCACTCAGTCTCCATCATTTGGCAGCTCAGGGGCTTCCTGAGACTGAAGCAGCATCTGCAGTTTGCACTTCTGCCTGCCCAGCTGGCAGGGCTTGGATTTGCAGCACTACCAAGCCCCTCCTAACCAAGAAACACTCTTGGCAAGGCTTGCACTTCCCAAGCAATGTCCAACCTGTGCTCCAGTCCATCACTATCCATTTCCTCTTAGCTAGCTGAGCTCCAAGGATCAAGTATAACTTCAGTTCCATTTCTCTAACTCTTCAGCTGCCCCCTTAAAGAGCTTCTGAGAGGAGGGCATCCTTAACTCTTGTTCTCATGGCTGCTGTTTGCCAGGGACTCTTGGCATTTTGGTGCACCTATGGAAGCTCACTGAAGAGGCAGCTTTGCTGTGCATGGGACAGGAGCAGCACATCCTTCCTCCTTCTACCTCCACTCACACTGCAGTCTCCTGCTCTCCACTCCACTAATGGGTACCTAAGCAGCTGGGGAGCTCATGCTGATGAACCAGCTGACCCAACCTTGGGGACATAAGGGAAAGGCTGAAAACTGGCATTGACTGTGTGCTGCTCCACACAGGGCACAGACAAGCTCTGCAACTGTACCCCCCTGCAAGGGTAACAGTAACTGGGGCAGACACCCAGCCTGTGCATGGCTGGGCTCAGCTGTTCTGTGTCTACAGGACCATATCTTTGTGTATGGAACCAGCACATGCATCTCAGTTCAGAGCTACAGGCACTGCATGGCAGAGACCAACATGCATGGTGGTGAGATGCAGTGTGAGTTTTGTTCAGGTTTACTACCTGTGAGTTAAATCTGCTTCCCTTTAAACACCTTCTCCTCTAAAGGAACATGGCTCTCCCAGAAGCATTTGACTCAAAGAGCACCTGCAGCTCCAAAGAGGGACCTTTAAACTGCTGCAGAGCTGGGTAGAGGAACCCTAGACAGGGCTCCAAAGAGGGACCTTTAAACTGCTGCAGAGCTGGGTAGAGGAACCCCAGACAGGGCTCCAAAGAGGGACCTTTAAACTGCTGCAGAGCTGGGTAGAGGAACCCTAGACAGGGCTCCAAAGAGGGACCTTTAAACTGCTGCAGAGCTGGGTAGAGGAACCCCAGACAGGGCTCCAAAGAGGGACCTTTAAACTGCTGCAGAGCTGGGTAGAGGAACCCCAGACAGGGCTCCAAAGAGGGACCTTTAACTGCTGCAGAGCTGGGTAGAGGAACCCCAGACAGGGCTCCAAAGAGGGACCTTTAAACTGTTGCAGAGCTGGGTAGAGGAACCCCAGACAGGGCTCCAAAGAGGGACCTTTAAACTGCTGCAGAGTTGGGTAGAGGAACCCCGAGACAGGGCTGTAGCATTTGACAGACCTACACTCACCTTTTTGTGCTCCTGAAGTTAACTTGGTACCCAGGTATGGTTGGAGGCCTGCGAGGTGCTGGGATAGCTGGGAGTAGACAGAATGGGTTCAAAGTTAAAGTCCAGTCCTTCTCCATCCATGAGTTCACTGTTGATTATGTAATCCATATCACATTCAAGGTTCTCCATGTACATGTCAATGTCCAGGTCAATGGGGAGCCTGTCCTGGTTCAACCCCAAGGGCGCAGGGCTAGCAGAAGAAAGAAGCAGAGGGCTGCCCAGCTGGACGGACTGGGCAGCCGCTGCAGAAACTGGAGCCTTCAAAGTGGTGATGCTGGCAGCGTTCTGAGGAGATGTCACTATGGGAAGTGCTGATGGCAGAACGCCGGCACCGACTGGTTCTGCCTGCTGCTCCGCAGGCTTTCCTCGCGGGCTGCCCGAGCTCAGCTTGCTCTGGGTGGTTTGCCCGCCCAGGAGCAGCAGAGTTCGGCTGCTCATCCTGCTGCCCGTCTGCGGGAGAACCGGATCCACCTGAGTCATCATAACATCCCTTGGGGGCGGAGAGCCGGGGGTCAGGAGAGCCTCCAAGGTCTGAGGCGCTGAGAAATGGCTGACAGGGCTCTGCAGCGAGATATCGACAGGGTTAAAGAGGGAGTTGCCAAAAGGAGCGCCCTGGCCGGCTGCGCCCGGGCGCCGCAAGGAGAAGCTGGAATCTCTCTGGAGCTGAGCACCCGAGGCAGACTGCTGGGGGGACAACACAGATGAGCTGGAAGACATCAAATTTAGCCCATCAATGAGCTCCAGCTCCTCACTCACGGTCGGCGGGACATTGCTGGAGGCGCTGGAGTAGACCAGGGAAGGAAGCAGCTCCTCGTCGCGGAGGTCGTCCTGCTCGGTGAGGATAGGGGAGAGCCTGGCACTGATGGTGCTGGCGTTGGAGCTGGTGCGGGGCCGGAAGGTGTTCCACACCTCAGAGTCCTCATTGCTCCTCGAGGATGGGCTCCCAGGCCACTTGGGAAACTGGGAGCCAGGACTGTCAGCGGTGGATTCTGGAGCAGCCTGCAGAGGAGGCTTCTTTTTGGATGCTTTCCCCCTGACCTTCGCCAGCTTGCTGCTGTTGTCCATGGAGGCAGCTCTCCTCCTCGGTGCTTTTCCACTTTTACCGCCCTCAGGATTGAGCATCCACCAAGAGCTCTTCCCTGTGGCTTCATTATGGACTTTAATAAACTTGCTGTGCAGGGACAGGTTATGTCTAATAGAGTTCTGGAAAAAAACCCAAACCAGCAAGAAGTTAGGAGCTGATGGTTGACACCCACCCACCCCCACCTAGAAACCTCACAAGCACAAATGCATTCCAACAGCATCCAGCAAGGGAAGTTCTAACAAAGACCCACCCAGACAACCTGCTCTTTCTGCTTGGACACGCTTTACAGCTCCAGCAAGCACTGCCACGTCTCACTGCAGCACCAAGGGTGAAACCACCATGACAACTAGCAGCTGACAGGTAGCAAAACACCAACACAAAAGAGCTTTCCAAGACCCCATGGAATCTGCAGAAGACTGAGCACACCACAGAGCCCAGACAGAGCTTGCAGCTTCAACATGAGCTCCACTGAATTGGAGCTGCTGCTGCTTCCACCCTTCTGCCAACCCCACCAGCCAGCAGAACCCTGGCTGAAGCTCTTCATTTTCATACAGCCAGCTTTCAGAAGAGTTTGAGCACAGCAGTGAATCAAACTGGGTGAAGAGAAGTGGCAAAACACTTTTAATTCAACATGCCCTTTACCATCCTCACCCCCAAACAGGAGAAACAAGAGAGATGCTGTGTGGAACAAGAGTCACAGAATCACAGACTATTAGGCTTTGGAAGGGCCCTATCAGAGCAGGGTCACCTAGAGCAGGTCACACAGGAACACAGCCAGGTGGGTTTTGAGTATCTTCAGAGAAAGAGACTCCACAACTTCTCTGGGAAGCTGGCTCCAGGGCTCCAGCACCCTCACAGTAAAGGATTTTCTTCTCACATTGAGGTGGAACCTCCTGGACATTGTTCATTGTCCCATCACTGGGCACCACAGAAGAGGGCCTGGCCCCTTCATCCTGACACCCACCCCTCAGACACTGATCAGAGCCCTCTCAGCCTTCTCCTCTCCAGACTAAACAGCCCCAGGGCTCTCAGCCTTTCTTCACAGCAGAGATGTTCCAGTCCCCCAGTCACCCTCAGAGCTCTTCATTGGACCCTCCCCAGCAGGTCTCTGTCTCTCTTGAACTGAGGAGCCCAGAACTGGACACAGCATTGCAGGTGTGGTCTCAGCAGGGCAGAGAAGCAATGCTGGAGCCTGCAGCCTCCCTCTGCAGCCCACTTCCCACTGTGCTCCCGGTGAGGTAAGCTGTGCAGCACACAGTGGGTGGCATTTTGAGCCTCTTCCACCTTTCCCTCTGGCACAGCACAGATTCCTTGCTTCTCCCAACTCCCTTTTGGTCTAGCTGCAAACTGCAAGCTAACAGATGTGTTACTGAATATGCATCCTGCCACTGATAAACTCTCTGGCATTTCAGAATCAGCAAGCAATAATCTCATTGTTTGAGCAGCTCCTCCACCACCTCTCCTTGAGGCCTGTGTCATGCATCTGTTTGATGGCTGCATTTAATTTGTTCAGATGGCCAAATTACCCCTCAGTAAAAGCTGCTGCACTGGCAGCATGACAGCAGCTGAAAAGCAGCACCTTTTTCACACAAATTAAAAGGCAGCCTGCAGCTCCCACACAGGCTCCCTTCATTCTGAACAGCTAACCGTGCTCTTGTCACCCTTCCCTATCACCTCTGAGCACAGTTCTTTCCTGCCTGCTGCTTTCCCTCTCCCCACCCTTTTCCTCTTGGACAAGTTCTCACCATGCCAGCTTTGGCCATCTCATCAAAAGCACTATCCTAGAGCAGGGCAGATGGAGGTGAACAGTGCAGGCAGGGCGGGAAGTTTTCATGGAGAGGGAAGGCGGTGTGGGAATCGTGCAGCAGTAGCTCTCATGTTAACCTCTGACTGCTGGGGACTTGGGGAGGATTAGCTGCTTGTGCTCAGGATACACAAGTTCTTACTTGAGAGCATCCTGAGGGTTACTGCAGAGCCAGGAGCTGATGGAACACAAGTCAGTACTCCTACAGAGCTGCACCACTTGAGCCGCTCTTGCTAACAGCCACACACACCTCCTGCCAGGCATCTTCTTCAAATAACCTTTCTTTTCCTTCCAGTTTCAAGCAAAGGGTTCAACTGGCACCCTGGCTGCTGAAGGCTGCTGGAAGCAGTGCTGAAGAACCCTGCACCTTGTGCTGGGTAGTGCTGGAGCAGCAGGAAGCACCAGGCTGTCACTAACCCTTCGCTGGACAGTGGTGTGTGAGCTGGGGATGACAGCCAGCCCTACGGGAAGGGCCCTGCAGCCTCACACACAGTGAGGCCCTACCTCCTACCTCCAAAAAGGAACTTCAGGACTTCAACATTCCACAACTAACTAGATCCTGGGTTTCTCTCCTGCATGGCTACAGGCAGGTTTCCATTCCTGTGGCAGCACAGGCACACTGCAGGGCCCCCAGCATTTTGAGTAGCTGAAGCCTTCAGAGAGCTGGCACCACACGAGGAAAGAGGCAAGAGCTGTAGAAACCACTCCCTCCCTCCTCATCTGCAGCCCTCCCTGACAAGCATCTGGCTCTCCACAGCTGTTCCAGAGGGCTAACCTACCCGAGAAGCAGTCCTGTCCTTCCTCAAAAAGTACTTTTCCTGATTCTTTTATCTCTGCCCGTTTTGTGAACTGCCTCACTGGCGGGGGAGGGGGGGCAGGCACTGAAAACTAAGGAAGAAAACAAGAGTTCAGTCACCTAGGCAACCCTGACATTATTTCCACTCTCTGTGTCAGGCAGCTCAAGCCAGGCACACACAGATGACAGGAACTTTTTGGATGCTCAGCTTCATCATTCTTTTAGTCTGGAGAAGAGGCTCAGGGGAGACCTTTTTGCTCTCTCCAGCTCCCTGAAGGGAGGTTGTAGTCAGGTGGGGGTTGGTCTCTTGTGACCGTTTTAGTTTCATCTGTGAGGAATAGACGTCCTCCAAGGAGGTCATTCCAAAACAGATCAAACCAAAATATCTCTTCTCCCAGGCACCCAGCACCAGAACAAGAGGACACAGTCTCAAGCTGTGCCAGGGGAGGTTCAGGCTGGAGATGAGGAAGAAATTCTTCCCAGCAAGAGAGATTGGCCATGGGAATGTGCTGCCCAGGGAGGTGGTGGTCACCATTCCTGGAGGTGTTTAAGAAGAGCCTGGATGAGGCCCTTGGTGCCATGGTTTAGTTGATCAGATGGTGCTGGGTGAGAGGTTGGACTTGAAGATCCCAAAGGTCTTTTCCAACCTGGTTGATTCTATTCAATCAGTGTTGGAGATCCCAGCTGGTCTGTACACCTGCAGTACACAACAGGTCTTGGCTCTGCAATACCTCTGGTCATAAGGAAGTATGACCTGAAGGAAGAGGCAGAGTAGGAAGCCTTCAAATCCCTAGAGACCTCTTCAACACCTAGTTAGGGGCAGTCACTGATGTTTATTCAGGTATCTCACAGAGGTTCTTATGACTGTGTGTTAAATATACCAGTGAGAAAAGTGCCAACCTGTGTCTAAACCATCACAGATGAGGCTGTAAACCACACTCAGACAAAGTCATTCTGACATGATAGATACTATGACAAAAAGTTTGGCTAGAGACATTTATTGTGGCCACCCA
The DNA here is from genome assembly GCF_026170545.1 of Melanerpes formicivorus. Lineage (NCBI taxonomy): Eukaryota > Metazoa > Chordata > Aves > Piciformes > Picidae > Melanerpes > Melanerpes formicivorus. The sequence goes on along the minus strand of NW_027142425.1, from coordinate 1,775,348 downwards.
CGGGGTCCCAATCACTCTGTGCACCAGCTAGGATCCACAGACCAGCCACAGAGCCATGGCCAGCAGCACACACAAACCATTTCCTAAAGCTCAGTTACCACAGCATGGATTGATCCCCTCTGATAAAGCCTCCCAGGCCTACTGCTGGGTGCTGCACTTTGGCCACAGCAACCCCAGGCAGTGCTACAGGCTGGGGTCAGAGTGGCTGAGAGCAGCCAGGCAGAGGGACCTGGGGGGACTGGTGGACAGCAGCTGAACATGAGCCAGCAGTGTGCCCAGGGGGCCAAGAAGGCCAATGACATCCTGGCCTGCATCAGGAACAGTGTGGCCAGCAGGAGCAGGGAGCTCATCCTGCCCCTGTACACTGCACTGGTTAGGCCACACCTTGAGTCTTGAGTTCTGGGCCCCTCAGTTTAAGAAGGACATTGAGAGACTTGAAGGTGTCCAGAGAAGGGCAACAAGGCTGGGGAGGGGTCTGGAGCACAGCCCTGTGAGGAGAGGCTGAGGGAGCTGGGGTTGCTTAGCCTGGAGAAGAGGAGGCTCAGGGGAGACCTCATTGCTCTCTCCAACTCCCTGAAGGGAGGTTGTAGCCAGGTGGGGGTTGGGCTCTTCTCCCAGGCAAGCAGCACCAGAACAAGAGGACACAGTCTCAAGCTGTGCCAGGGGAAGTTTAGGCTGGAGGTGAAGAAAGTTCTTCACTGAGCGAGTCGTTCGCCATTGGAATGTGCTGCCCAGGGAGGTGGTGGAGTCCCCATCCCTGGAGGTGTTCAAGAGGGGATTGGATGTGGCACTTGGTGCCATGGTCTAGTCATGAGGTCTGTGGTGACAGGCTGGACTCAATCTTTGAGGTCTCTTCCAGCCTTGGTGATCCTGTGATACTTAAAGGACAGAACACTTCTTGTCATCATACCAGGCCTGCCCCTGCAGCAGCATCAGTGCCCAGCACTGCCAGGTCTCCAGATGGGGAATTAGCCACTGGAGCTGGCAGCACAACCAGAGGTCCCACCTGGCCAAGCTCATGGACAACTGCCATACACAACGAGAGACTATGGAAAAGCACCAATGGGTCCCAGAGAGGACAGTGGCAGCCTCTCCAGGGGACTAACAGGTTTGTGGGTAAGGCCAAGGCTATCAAACACAAACCTGAAGTTTCACTCGGACCAGGTCACAACATTCAGGATGGTTTGTCCAGTCCTCAGGGTTCCTCACACTAAAACCAAGCTTCAACTCACCCTCCTGTGACAAGCTCAGCCATGCAGCAGCAGTGCAAGACCTGCACTAGCAGAGAGCTTGTGGCCAAGCACAAGCTATGCTGAAAGGCAGGAAAGAGGCTTTGAAAATGCTGTGCTTGCCCTCATCTGCCTGCACATTCATAGCCTCACAGAATGGGTTGGGTTGGAAGGGACTTTAAAGCTCATCCAGTTCCAAGCCCCTGCCATGGGCAGGGACACCTCCCACCAGCACAGGCTGCTCAAGGCCTCGTCCAGCCTGGCCTTCAACACCTCCAGGCAGGAGGCATCCACAGCCTCCCTGGGCAACCTGTGCCAGAGTCTCCCCACCCTCACTCTCAACAATTTCTTCCTCATGTCCAGTCTCAATCTCCCCTCTCCCAGCTCAAAGCCACTGTCCCTCGTCCTGTCACTCCCAGCCCTTGTCCAAAGTCCCTCCCCAGCTCTCCTGGAACCCTTTCAGGGACTGGAAGGCTGCTTTTAAGGTCTCCTTGGAGCCTTCTCTTCTCCAGGCTGAACAGCCCAAATTCTCTCAGCCTGTGCCCACAGGGGAGGTTCTCCAGACCTCTGATCATCTTGGTGGCCTCCTCTGCAGCAGTTCCACACCCTTCTTATGCTGTGAGCACCAGAACTGCTCCCTAATGCCAGGGCCACTCTCCCAAGAAAAGCCAAGTTTCTGCTGCAAAGCAGAGAGGCAGCAGATTCCTGAACAAGAAGTCTCTCTCAAGAATGAGTGACAACAAAAAAAATAGAGGGGGAGGTGTGGGGGAATGGCAAGGCAGAGTGTCTGCAGCTGCCCCTGCATGATTCTGCCTGTCTGGGAGGCATACAAAGAACATGGTCAGAGCAGCTGAGAGCACGTTCCAGAGCCAGGCCTGGGCTCAGGCTGCATTATGATTTGCCATGGCACTCCCGGGAGGCTGCAGGGAAGGACACCCACCTGCTGCATTTGTCAGTGCCTGTCTCAGCACTCACCCTGCCCACTTGGCTCCAAAGGCTTCAGCAAAATGCCTTCACTGCAGAGATTCTGCAAAGTTACACTCCAGCAAGTAAACAACTGCTGCAGAGCCAGGGAGCTGCAACTTCTCCCCAGCAGGGCTTCCAGAAGGCACAGCCTCTGGGCTCAGCAGCTGGGGAGCTGCATCTTAGCAGGACATTTCCCTTTCTGCAAACTTCCAGTAGGATCCCAGAAGAAAATTCTAGCTCTCTAAAGAGCAAAGAGCAGGGCAACTTACAGGCTTACCAAGCCAGGGAGGCACACACAACAATTAGATACAGATAGAGCAGAGGAAACCTGTTGGAACAAGTCCCTTCAGCAGGCCAGGAGCAGCCTGCTCTGAAGACTGGCTGGAAAATGAAGCCATGCTGCAAGGAAGGGTTTCAGCAAAGCAGCTTTCCAGCATAAACTGGCAGCAAAATCTTCAGGTAATTGGACCTGCACTGCGTGGGGCAGATGGATTTCTGCCAAAAGGCAAACTCTCCCTGGCTCTTGAGGGGTCAGCTACACTCTGTAAGGCTTCAAACCAGACAAAAATCAGTTGAGCACTTGTTGAAGGCCTGATAGCTTGTGCAGGAGAAGAGGCTGCTGGTGTCACCCTAACAACTGCTAAGTGTCCATGGTGTTGGTGGGCCCTCACCATGGCTGACCCCACATCAGCAAGTTGTATTCCACCTGCAAAACAGGACACCTGGTGACCCCACACTGGCACCATCACCCTCTTCCTACACACCACCAGCAGCCTCATTTTCCACACCCAGCACTTCACCATTCTCCTGTCCACAACATCCTGCCATGCTCAGCTGCTTTCCTCCCTCCCCTCCAGGCCCTCATCCAGACCAGACCATTTAAGGACTGGTAGGATTAAAAGGCAAGAGACTCTGTTAAAAGAAAGACCAATGGACAAAAGCCACCTGTGCTGCTCAAGTCTCCGTGCTGGACTCTTCACTGCAGCCTCTAGACAGCCCCTGCTCAGCTTCTGTTCACTCTCTTCTCACTTGATTTAAGGAAGCCCAGACAGGTTGTCAGCAGCTGGGGCTGAGCAGATGCCTAACACCACACAAATACATACCAGGCAATGGCAGGAGTCCAGCAGCCTCCAGCTACTCTGGGTCCCAACAGTCAGACCTCTCTCCCCTTGCAGGGCAGCAACTTTTAAGACACCAGAAGAATCCCAACGTTAGAGACAGCAGCACCCACACCACCACTAAAGGTTAGCTGGACTTAGAAAGCACCAACTCTGGCAGCAATGACATCACTGTTCCAGCCTGATTTAGAATGCACAATCCTAAGAGAAGGAGCAACAGGAACCACCTCAACATCAGGAGAAACATTTTGACTTTGAGGGTCACAAAGCCCTGGAGCAGGCTGCCCAGAGAAGTTGTGGAGTCTCCTCTGGAGAGATTCTAAACCTGCCTGGATGTGTTCCTGGCTGACCTGCTCTGGGTGACCCTGCTTTGGCAGAGGGTTTGGACTGGATGATCTGGAGGTCCCTTCCAACCCCTAGCATTCTGAGGTTCTTACATTTTCAGTGTGAGAAGATCTAGCAGGGAATTGCAGAACTCCACACATGAACTTAGAGCAATCACTATGGGCTTTGCCAGTACAGGCAACAGAAAGTAGCCTTCTTTCTTCACAGACTGAGGTTGATGGCTTTGTGCAGCAGAGAGAGGTCCAGACTGAACCTCCCCATGCACAAACCTGCAGCAGGCTGAAGGTCAGGCAGAGTTATACCTTGTTAAGATGCAGGTTTGTATTTCCTTTTGCTTTATGGCATCAAGTCAGTCGTGCCTCAGTGAGCAAATACAGGGAAATATCTTGAATGTCCTAAAAGCAAAGGAGCCCTGAGTAAAGTGTTCCCACCAGAGGTGCCTTTCCAGATAAAGGGCTGCTTTAATTTCACCAATAGACCTCTCCTGACAGCGATTGGGCCCTTGCCTGCCCATGTTAAGAAGCCACAATTCTCAAATCTGAGCCAAAGAACCTTCAAGGACCAGGCAGACTCCAGCACAGCCCAGCTGGATGCAAGCAGACAGCTAAAGCTAACTACTTCAGGAACAGACCACTGCTTTGGTGTAGGTCTGACTGCAGGGACAAAGAGCACAAGCTGGGAGAAGAGCAAGCAGCACACTGATCAACTTTCCCAGCAGAAGCACTCCTGTAATATTGGATCCACTGAGCTGGGATCTGTTGGCAAGGTGTCAGGATAAGGTGGCAGCACCTACCAGCTGCAGCACAGCACAAACACTTAGAAGAGGATAGCCTGCCTTTGTATGCTGGCCTGTTGCTCTTCCAGTGAGGAGCTCCAGAGGCCCTCATGGTGAGCAGCTCCAAGCTGAGGAGCTCTGTGCACTCTGTGCCAGGAGGTCAGACATCCTCAGCTCTTTGAGAGGCCAGGGACCCTTCAGAGCCAGCACTACAGCACCGTAAGCCAGTGAGTCACAGAGCTGTCTCAGCTGGAAAAGACCTCTAAGACCACTGAGTCCAACCATCAACCCAAGACCACCATGGCCATTAAGGCATGCCCCAAAGTGCCATGTGAAGTCACTATCACCATAAACTGAATTGCAAGGTACATGCAAGGAAGCATCTGAGAGGCCTCAGCCAGATCTCCCAACCCACCTGGTCAACAGTTAAGATCAGCTAATGAGCAATGTGCACCTCAGACCAGCAGGGAAGGGGTTCAAAGCCAAATGCTGCCCACTGTAACACAGATGAAGAGCTAGATGAGCTGCCAGCTGGATGACACCACCTGTTTCAGACCAGCAGAATGCTTCAGCCACTTGAGCTGGTGCACACGTGTGCATAGTTACACCTCTGAACCCAAGTGAGCACAGAGCTGTGCTGTCTGCCTCCTGCAACCAGTGCAACGCTGCAGCATCCTTCATTCTTTCTTTGATGCATGCATAGGAAATGTCTGGCTTTGGATTCAGTGAAGGGTGAAAAGGATGGGCTTAAAATTCACTCTGCTCTTACACAGACAACAGCTTTGGGAAAACACAAACCATGCTTCCCTGAAGACCACCAGTGCTGAACATTGCTGTGCCAAACCTGCTCACACTCACAGCTGCAAGAAATGCAACAACCAGAGCAAGCTGCTTCAGTGGGCTTGATGCACTTCTGCTGTACTCAAAACCCTCAACACCTTCCTTCCCCAAGTAATCTCAAAGCCAGAAGGAATTATCCTCTTATCCACAGAGTAGCTTGTAGAGCACCCAGGGGAGGATTAAGCACCTCTACTATGAGGACAGGCTGAGGGAGCTGGGGGGTGTTCAGCCTCGAGAAGAGAAGGCTCCAGGCAGACCTTAGAGTAGCCTTCCAGTACCTGAAAGGGGTTACAAGAAGGCTGCAGAGGAGCTGTTCCCAAAAGCCTGCAGGAACAGCCCCAGGGGCAATGGTTTGAAATGAAAGCAGAGCAGATGGAGATTGGATGTGAGGAACGAGTCCTGCAGCAGGAGGCTGCAGGAACACTGCAGCAGGCTGCCCAGGGAGGTGGTTGAGGCTCCAACCCTGGAGATATTCCAGGTGAGGCTGGACAGGGCTGTGGGCAACCTGCTCCAGTGGAGGATGTCCCTGCTGCCTGCAGGGACTTGGGCTGGATGAGCTTTGGAGGTCCCTTCCAACCCAAACCGTTCTATGACTCTATGATTACAAAGCAGCCCAGCAAGGAGACTTCTGCCTTCAGGGTTGGTTAATTCTTAACTTCAGCTGAATTACTGCAGGAAAAGGGCAGGCTGTGCAGCCAGCAAATCACTCCCTTACAGAGCACCTGAAGTGGTTCCAGAACAACAAACACCACCTTCTTGGAAAACATATTCTTCCAGAATTCAGGTTACACCCTGGCAGCCTAACAGCTCTGCTTCCCCCAATTGTACAGTGGAGGATGGCAGCTGGGCAGGAATTAGCAAGCTCTGAAGGAGCTGATGTGGTTCACAGCAACTCAAGTGCACTTTTAAAGAAGTTCCACAAGATGAGTTTCTTTTCATCTCCCATTTGAAGTTCCCTGTTAGAACTAGCACACATCAGCATGGTTCTGCCCAAGCAACACAAGAACACCACAACTGCTGGAACACTGCAACAGGCTGCCCAGGGAGGTGGTTGAGGACCCATCCCTGGAGGCTGGATAGGGCTCTGGGCAACCTGATCTAGGGGAGGATGTCCCTGCTGACTGCAGGAGGGCTGGACTGGATGAGCTGTGGAGGTCCCTTCCAACCCAGACCATTCTATGATTCTGTAACTCTGGGAGCTGCAGTACATACTCTTAACAGGCATCAAAATGCTACATCAGCATTTAGCAGCAGCTCCACATCCATTTCCTTCATCCAAACTCAACACAGTTCAAAACTGAGAAATCAATACAGTTAAAACAACTCAAGCACTACTTTAAAACCTGGGGGTTGGAGGGGGGGTGGGGGTGGTAGAGTTTCACAGCTCCAAAACAAAACCCCAAGGAGGTCCATTCCTCAGCCAAGGAGGCATCTTTTGTTTACTCTGTTTTAAGCACAACACACACATCCATCAGGCCAAAGCCACAAACCCAAACTGAACTGATTTGGTTGATTCCACAGGGTTGAAACTATCAGTGTCTAACCTGCCCTCATCTAATGCACCTTGACGCAGTGGACTGCAAAACCTCTTGGAAATCTCTGCAGGTTAACATAAAGCAAGACCAGAAGTCAGAGCTCTGTGGTCACACAGGACAGGGCACGCTCTGCCAACAGGATTTGAGAGTGAGCAGGGTTTAAAACACAGCAGAGGGAATATGGCAGCAGGCTTTGCCTCCCCACAGGCACCTAAGATGAACCACATACCCCCTGCACAGCAGCCCAGACTTTGGCAATAGTCGTTAAAAACTTGGGGTTTAGGAGAATTTCCCCTGGCATTTAAACAGTTTCAGCTGTGTTTCTGTCATGGTTATCTGCCTGCTGGCTAAAGCCCAGGGTTTAAAACTGTGCTCAGCATAAGACAGGCTGACTCCCACCACAGCTGCTGGCATTCTGCTCTCCTCCATCTTTTCTAGCCAGAATTATCTGTTCCCTTCCTCTACTAAAGCCAGGCCTGAGTTAGTTCATTCCCAGGGTGAAAAACTACAAATGAATCTCACATTGAAAAGTCACAGATAAGAAAACCAACCAAACCAAAACCAGCTACAGCAACAGTGTCTGAAGCAGGGACCTCTCCCCTTGTATCCTTGCACCTGCACAAACTCTCATCTCTGCCTTTGTGCAAGCTCAATATGTTAAAGCACAGAGCAAAGCCAAAGACTGCCAGCCCTGTTACACAGGAATGAATGGAACAAAACAACAAGCCAGAAGCCCACCTACTCCAGCACCCAGTCCAGCAGGACACTTCACTATATTCCACCTTCCCCATGAGATACCTGGGAATGCACCTCAGAAGCCACACTGAACTCTAAAGTCTGGGGCCCTGCTGCCAGACACAGACACCTTCCTGAAGGGAAAATGCACCAGTCCCAAGTGCTGCCTGACAAATTAACATGGCTCCACACAGCAGCAGCAGGACCTGCACAGCACACCCAGCCTGTGGAAGCAAAAAATTGCCCTCCAGTGTATCATAGTATCAGTCAGGGTTGGAAGGGACCACAAGGATCATCTAGTTCCAACCCCCCCTGCCATGGGCAGGGACAGCCCACACTACATCAGCCTGGGCAGAGCCTCGTCCAGCCTGGGCTTAAACACCTCCAGGGCTGGGGCCTCGACCACCTCCCTGGACAACCCATTCCAGGGTTTCACCACTCTCATGGGGAAGAACTTCCTTCTCACATCCAGATCATCTGATCCAAATCTTCTGAAAAGAAAGGAAATGCACCCAAGCACTGTCCCAAATCAGATCTTTATAAGGAGGATTCAACCTGCATGAGCAGGGGACTGTGGGTGGGTGGAAAAGTCAAGCCAGTTTTAGTCAAACCTTGTGCACTCTCCAGGAACTGTCAGGGAGCCAAATAAACAGGAAAGGTGAGAAGTTTTGTCCCGGCCTGTGCCAGCCTGAGCTGTGCCAGCTGCGTCCCTCTCACCACGTTCCTCCCCTCTCAAGCAAACACTTGCCCTCGTGGCACCAGGCGGCTGCGCTTCGGAAGCCTGCCCCAGCTGCGAGCCAACCCTGCAGAGCACACCAGTCGGGGATTTAGTCTTTTCTCCTTTCCAGATTAACTTTCTGTGCTGACTTAGTGCTCAGGCAGGCAGGGGAACGCACAGCTGGAGCCACAGAAGCCCTAAGCCTCCCTGGCTCAAGCTCCTGCAGAGCTGCAGCACGGCAGAGCCGCTCACCAGCGCCACAAAGGGAGAGGCAGGCTGCAAGCAGAAGGGCGTCCAGTGCAACTCCAGGCTACAGCCACCATGGCATCCACTGCAATCTATTAGGACAGCCTGAGAGGCTATTTTGCAAGCCACATCTCCCCTTCTCATTGTTTGGCTCCGTCCGACTCAAAAGAAAGGAGCACCAAGCTGCCACCTGCTGAGAATGGAAACAGAGTTCAGCTCTTCTCTTTAAAAGCTTCACACGTGCTTATTTCCAAGACGAGAGAAGACAGACTTGAGACTTTGCTTTCCCTTTTCTGAACTCCAGCAGATGTCCCCAGTCCCTGCACAGCCACAGCACTGGCACTGCTCCTGGACAGAGCACTCCGTTTAAAGAGAGCCTCTTGAAAGCCAAGAATGTCTGCTATGTGACAGTTATTTACGCTGAGCTTTAGCACAGTCAAGTGACAGCCACAGCCTCATATTTAAAAACCCTTTAACTGATGCACAGCTGTTCAGCTAGAACCTTTTAACTGACTCTCACTTCTTCCCTGGAAAACCTTCCAAGCACAAAAAATGTACCAGCAGCATCCACAAAGGGCAATAATACCATGACCACCCACCGAGAGAAGCTCACTCCTCTCCGCTCCAGCTGCACAGAGCTGGAGCGTGGGCTGGGTCTGCTCAGACCCCATTTCACACTCGCGGGCGGGCAGATTCGTGCCACCAAAGCAGCTCCCGGCAGAGCCGACCCCCCGGCTGCCAGGCTGCTGCGTGAGAATTATGCGCTGGCACCAACGTCGAGTGCGCTGAGCTTGGCTAGAGACGAGTTGCTACAGGTGAGCACGGAGCTGCGCGACGGGGCGTGCGGCTGCCCGGGGCAAGCGACAGCATCGGCTCGGCAGCAGGGAGCGCTACGGCGCCTCAGGCAGCCGCTTCTCCCCGGCCGCACAACCCGCCCCGGCCCCGGCACGCTGCGGGCGCCCCGCCGAAGGCCAAGCCCGTCCCTCCCCAGGCCCACACCCGCCGCGCACCTTCCAGCCGGCGGAGCTGTTGCTGTCGCCCTTGTCCTTGAAGTAGGGGACGGAGCGGACCATCCACTCGTAGATCTGCGCCAGCGTAAGCCGCTTCTCGGGGGCGCTCTCGATGGCCTGGCTGATGAGCTCAGCGTAGGACTGGTTGCCCCAGGCGTTGCGCCGAGATCCGCCCTTTCGCGCCGCCGCGCCGCTCGCCCGCGCCCCCTCGGCCCGCCCGGGCCCCACCGGCGCGCCGCCCGCACCCTCCTCCGCCGCGCCCGCCGCGCTGCCAGTCTCCGCCGGCAGCTCAGGCCGCGGCAGCGGCCAGGTGCAGGAGCGCGGCCGGCTCTGCGGCTCGAAGTCGGGGTCGATGTCTGGCGTCGCCGTGGCGGCGGCGGAACAGCCCGCCTCCGCCATAGGCACTCGCCGTAGAGCCGCCGCTAGGTCTAAGCCGCTCTGTCGCCACGCATCGACCCCTTTGTGAGACCCGGGCCCCGCCACCACCGCCGCGCCGCTCTGTTTACCAGGGACCAACGCCGCGCCCTGCGCGTGCGCGCGCGGAGCACGCCGGGAACGGTAGTCCCGGCGGGAAGGCAGCAGGCGGTTTGGCCCGGCCCGTGGACTACAGTACCCAGCGTGCCCCGCGGCAGAGCGGGGGGAGGGCGGGACGAGTCGCCCAAGGGTGAGCGTGGCAGGCAGTGCACTGGCATGACTACAGCTCCCAGCGGGCACCGCCGCGGCCGCACTTACATAACTCGCTCCCTGGTCTCTGGCCCCCGGTGACTCCGCGCGGGCAGGGCCTCGCCGGGAGCCCCCCAGAGGGAATGTAGCTTCCACTGTCAGAAGAGCCCGCTGCGGCACGCAGGGGTCTGCAGGCACAGCACCGCTGCTGCCCCGCGCCGTCCTGTCACGGGCGGCACTTCATTTCCGGGACACGCCCCAGCGCAAGGCGTGACGGGCCCGAGCTGTTCGTCAGTACTACAGCAACCGGGCCGCGGGCCCCCTTGCGCTGTGCAGCGCCCGTGGCCAATCTCGCTCAGGATGCTGTATGGTGCAGTCGTAATGTACGGCTTTTTTGGCCCGCACCCAGTTCCTAGCCCCGGGCACATGGCGCAACTGACTCGGCCTCAGGCCCTGCACCGCCTCGGGAGCGAGTGGCTGGAGCGGCCCAGGCGGCGCGGAGCAGCGTCGCGAGCGCGCCCAGTCGGCAGGTTCCTGGGCCGAGCCCTGCCGGCCCCGCGCCCTGAATACACTCTCCGCTTATTCAGACGGCCTCCGGGCGGCCGTGGTGGCATGCGCGAGCGGGGCGGCGGCTGCGGGGCCCCAAACCCTGGATCCCGTCCGCGTTATGCAGGCGGCGAGCGGGCGGACGTCACGGCGTGCCCGGGCGGAGCGCGCTGCGGCAGTTGGCGGGCCGGGCCGGGCGGGGCTGTGGCGGCACCACCATGTCGGAGGCGGCGGTGGCGGATACCCGGCGCTTGAACGCCAAGCCGCAGGACCTGACGGACGCGTATGGGCCACCCAGCAACTTCCTTGAGATCGACATCTTCAACCCACAGACTGTGGGCATGGGTCGTGCTAGATACACCAGCTACGAGCTCCGGATGCGGGTGCGGCCCCCGCGGGGCCTGCGGGCCCGGGGCGGGCAGGCGGGCCTTGGAGCCCGCCGTGGAGCCCCGTGTGGGCCCTGGCGGGGCTGAGGGGGCCGGGTGTACGACCTGGGGAGGGGCGGCAGTGCTCGGTGCGCGATGCCGAGCTGGCCAGGGAAGGGTGGGCGGGGCGGGGGTGGGCTCGGCGCTCTGGCCAGCGCGGCCTGTGCGGGCAAGGCGTGCGTGGGGAGCCCGAGCAAGGAGGCCTGGGCGCATCGCTCGTCACTCGGGGTAGCCAGGTAGGCCTGGTGCTTATCCGCAGCGGTGGGGGACTGAAGAGGTGAGCCCCGGCCCTGCAAGCCGGGTAGTGCCGGGCTGAGGCTGGTCGCTTGCCTGCGGCTCTCCCGTGGAATAGGGCTCAAGGTCGGAGCAGTCGCAGCTGGTGGGTTTGCCCGAGCCCTTCGGCATCCAGCGAGGGTTGGTATGAGCAAGGACTAGGAGGGTGCTGCCTCAGCAGCCTTCTGTATCTTTGCTCTGGAGCCCCTTCGGCACCAGTGGGCCATTGCTGAGCAAGCCGTGACTGCATTCAGCTGGTTATGTCAAGCAGAGGAGGAAAGCTAGCTAGCAGTATCTTTGCACCTGACCACAGTGCAGTCTAGTTGCCCTTTGTGAGACTGCTTGATCATTTTACAAAGTTCATGATCCAGACTGAGCAATTCTTTCACTGTGCCTTAAACTGAGCCGAGGACCTCTTCACAGCTCTGCATCTTAGAGCAGAAGGGAGTCAAATTTTGCATCACATCAAGCAATCTACCTTCAGCATGTGTTACGATGCTGATGTTGCTTTCGGTTTGCAGTGGGATTTAACTGCTAAGTCTCCACCAACTTACAGCAGAATTGGGTGTTTGTGTTTCTTCTGATGCTTGATTTACATCAGCCTGCCAAAGGGTGCCTGCCAGGTGGCAGTGAGCACCTCTTAGGCCCACTGAAAGTAGCTTTTGTGTAGATGCTTTGAATCCAGCTGGTTTTATTTCATAGCCATCAGAATACAGGTAAACACCTTGCAGCAGTACCTGTGTTCATTTGAGTGCTGCTTGCTAGAAAGTTTTGTTACCTCAGTTTCTTAAATGTTTCAGGCTGTGCTGGTGGGGTAGAGGTGAAGTTACTGTAGCTGTAGTCTTTAGACTCTAGCAGCAGGAGGGGAATTGCTGCACAGTTCCTCCAGTGACACAAGCCAGTAGTAAGAAAGCTGCTCATGTCTTAGGGTGATCCCTTCTGAGAGAAGACTGAAGCATGAGATCTAGCCTTGAACAGCTGCTGGGAACAGACTTCTTTCCTTAGTTCTTCCAGGGAAATGCCAGTGCTGGGTTGGAAGTTTTTTTTGCCCTGCAGGCTTCTGTGAAGCTCTCTTGTAGATCACTTCAAAATGGAGCGAGCTCAGGGTTAAAAAAGAAAATAATAAACTCAGCCTTCTCTGTATTAGAGCCTTGGTTGCAGTGTGTGTCTCTGGGGAGGGGGTGTGTTCCTGACATAGTCACTTGAAGAGGTGGGAATGGTTGGCTCGGAGTGGCCTGCAAGTGCTTGCTTGATTCTGAAGGGCTTCAGAGCTTGTGTTCTGTCCTGGATAAAGAAGCTGAGTGTTGTCATAATGCCTCCTTCTCAGAGAACTTGGTTTTCTATACACAGCTTCAGGTTTCAGCTACATGTTGGAATACTATCTGGCACCAGGGAAGGCTTAGGCTGGATGTTAGGAAGAAATTCTTCACAGAAGGAGTGATTTGCCATTGGGATGTGCTGCTCAGGGAGGTGGTGGAGTCACCATCACTGGAGGTGTTCAAGAGGGGATTGGATGTGGCACTTGGTGCCATGGTTTAGTTGATCAGATGGTGTTGGGTGATTGGTTGGACTTGATGATCTCTCAGGTCTTTTCCAACCTGGTCTATTCTATTCTGGTCTATTCTATTCTATTCTATTCTATTCTATTCTATTCTATTCTATTCTATTCAGAAGTAACCTGCAGGTTAAGTGCTTCTTTTTGTTACAGACAAACCTTCCAATCTTCAAACTGAAGGAGTCGTGTGTGAGGAGGCGATACAGCGACTTTGAATGGCTGAAGAATGAGCTGGAACGAGACAGTAAGGTGAGGCCTGGCTCAGACCTGCCTATTCCTGCATCCAGGAGGTGTGGGAACAGTTGTAGTGTAGTGATAACTGACCAGAAGAGACACTGTGCTGGTGGGCATCTGCTGGGCTTGATCTCTGTGCACATAATGGAGCTGGAAGGAAGTGTTAAATTGCAAAGGACATGCTCTTGCAGGTGGCCCTTGTGCTGAGAGTGGCGTTCTGTGCTTTCAGATTGTAGTGCCACCGCTGCCTGGAAAAGCTTTGAAACGACAGCTGCCCTTCCGAGGAGATGAAGGCATCTTTGAGGAGTCCTTCATTGAGGAGCGGAGACAGGGACTAGAACAGTTTATAAACAAGTAAGCTTCATGTCCAGGGCTTGCTGTGTGCTGCCTTTCTGGTTGCTGCTGCTGGAAGAGGGCTGTGGGCTGAGTGGGGAGGAGTCTTGATGTGCTGCATGCAGGTGCCATGCTCAGGGGTGGTCCCTCTGGCTGGGTGATTAAACCATGGTCCTGAAGCAAGTCCTGCTTGGAGCGTGGGCTGTGTTTAGTGCTCAGTTCTGAGAGTGAAGCAAACAGCAGCAGCAGCACAGCTGCATTGCAGGCCCACCAGCAGGGTGGCACTGGTTCAGGATGCTGATGCCCTCCTGCAGGGTATGGTGCGAGGCGCAGCACTCTGTGCTCAGGCATCGGTCGCACAGCTGAGCCTAGCGCGTGCGTGCAGCTCTGCCTCGCTCCCTCCAGAGGGGTGGGCACCTCGGGGGCAGCTGTGCTAACTTCCACACCTGATTTTCTTCCAGGATTGCTGGACACCCCCTGGCACAGAACGAGCGCTGCTTACACATGTTCCTGCAGGAGGAGACTATCGATAGGAACTACGTCCCCGGGAAAGTGCGCCAGTAGGAGCACCTGGCACTGTCTTCCTCCATTCCACCCTCCCTCCTGCAAAAATGACATTTATTTTTACACTAAATCTGTCTTCTCTGAACCAGCTTTTCCTCTCTTGAACCTCCCAGTTTGTTGAGCATTTTCCTCTTCTGTACCTGGCAGCAGCTTGTTCTGCTGGGCTGTGGTCTTGGCCTAAAGGTATGAAAATGTAGGCGAGTGAGCGCGTTGTCCCGCACCCGGAGGAAGATGTGAGTAGGTGTGGAGCAGGAACTTGCTTATGGCGTTACGGTGTAGAAGCTGCCTCTCTCCCTGTACAGGAAGGTATGAGATGACCTTCACTCCCCTGTCTGTGCAGCCCCAAGCGTCTCTGCAGGAGACTTGGAAGAATAGCAGTTGTCATGTTGGTCAGTGATCGCATCAGGTATTAGAGTTTAGTAAGGCTTATCCAAAACAGTGAGTAGGTGCCTGGGTGTGTTGGTCTCTCGTCCACCCCATTCACCCTGCATGAAACTCCCATTCTTCATTGTCTGGAAGTGCTGAAACCCAAGACCTACTCTAACCTTGCTCTCGGCCTCCTGCATTACAGACCCATTTGGTGTATTTGTGTTAATCCCCCTCCTTTCTGATGTGCTGCTGGCAGCTCGAGGGGTTCCCACAATGTGTGCACTCATGATGCTCTGAAGGGGCAGTTTGGCAAGCGGGGTCTTGGGCAGGCTGGGCTGCAGCAGTGTGTGCTGTCATGCCTCTGTCCAAGACTTGAATCCTGCCACAGCCTGCTTTGCTCTGGAGCAGCGTGGTAGTGTCTCCAGCAGCTCCCTGCTCAGCTGAGCTGTGGTGACCTATTCCTGCATCCCAGCTGCAGAGGGGAGGAGACAGGTCTGTCTGAGGAGCAGGAGAGGACTGGTGGGGGCTATTGCAGTGTGTGGCTGTGATGGCTGTTACCAGAGGAACCCAGCAGTGGGGCCTGGGATGAGGCCACCTCTCCAGAAAGGGACAGCAGAAAATGGTCAGTCAGCCCTGCCTTAGACATTTGTTTACAAAGCAGAAGTAGCAGCAGCTCTTTGTGTGCTCTCCCCTGTTCTGCAGTGAGCCAGGCAGTTACTCGCGTGGAAGTGAGTGCCCAAGGCTGGTCAGGGAGGTGCTCAGACCTTGAGGAGGACCACGAGGCTGTGACTTGCTGCAGCAGAACTATCCTTTGGAGGCTCCTTCAGCTGCCACAGCTGCAATGAGTGAAGTGGGGCCTCGGCTGGGGAGCTTCTCAGGTCAAGGCTGGCTAGTTTATAAGCACTTGATCACTTTACAGTGGCACAGCTGAGCCTTTTTTTGGAGATAGACCTGCAGTGACTGCCCTCCTGTTCCCACCAAGTGCAACCCCTAAGGTCTCCCGACTTTGCTGGTGAGGAACTCGTGCTCCTGGGCTAGAGGCGGCTCTCAGGGAGGGGGACTAGTCGCTGAGACCGGGAGGGAACTGCTCTGGGGGCTGGCTCGGCCCAGGAAGGGCTGGGTGGCAGCGCAGAAGCAAATGCCGATGGAAGCGGCCGTGCCTGCCGCTGGGGCTGCCCTCGTTCCCGTCGTGCTGCTGCCGGCCCACGCTTGGGGCGGCCCTTTCCTCCTGCCTGTCCTGCCGCGCGGCTGCCACCCACCCAGCTGTCTGCACCTCGTCAGTGTAACGTCCGCGTCCGTTCGCATTAAACCACTGTGAAGCCAAGTCTCTGCCTGGTCCTGCGCGGTGCCGGGGCGGCGGGACGGGACGGGACCGGGCGGGGCGCGCGTAGACTCCCGAGGCGGCAGGGGATGGGTGCAGGGGTGTGGGATATGCGGTGGCAGGAGGGCGCTGTGGGGAGCTCCGGCTCCCTCTTCCCCCAGGGGAAGCCGCGACCGGCACGCCGGCCGCCCCTCCGCGTTGCACCGCAGCTCTGGAGCACGACTGCTGCGCCCCCGCGGCCCGGCTGCGCTCCTTCGCCGCCGCTCCGGCCCAGCGCACGGACACGAGCAGCCCCCTGTGGCCTGACGGTTTAATGGCTGTGCTGCTGTGCTCGTCGTCACCCCTCGACGGTCCCAGCACGGGTGGCTGCGAGGTCCCGTTCACGTCCCGCCGTGGCCCCGGCGCAGCGCGGCTCCGGTCCCCGCCGCCTGCAGAGCGATGCCGGGCGGCAGGCCCAAGGCTGGCCAGGAGCCCACTGCCGCAGGCCCGAGGTGAGCCGGGATGGTTGGAGAAAATGAGTCCACCACGGTGAGGAGAGAGTCTGCGCGGGGCTCTTGCCTTGTGTCAGGCTGAGCATGGGGAAACGTGGGCAGTGCTGCTTCTCGCGGGGTCCTGGCTGAACAGGCATGCCTGGGGGTGCCTGCTCTGCGCGGAGGGTGTGCTGCCTTCCCCACGACTGCAGCTGGGCAGCCTGCAGTCCTGGAACCTGCAGAGAAAGAGAAGGCCGTCCCCACCGTGCTGGGTGAGGCTGTCGGTCCTCGCTGCGTGAAAGGCCGCCGCCAGGAGCCCCGGGCTGATGGAAGCTAGAAGGTGTAGGATCATCTCCTGGCAGCTCCTATTGGCTTAAAGACTTCTGTCTCCCTTGGACAGGTTCCTCCATGATCTGGAGCAGCTGTGGCCTGCATGCAGAGGGGTTGGGGATGGCAGTGGTGGTGATGCTGCTTCTCACAGGTGCAGCCAACCAGACCTATTTGTGCAAGCACTCCATTCCCAGCACCTTGCCTGTTTCCCAACTTCAGTTCGTAAGGGGCTGCAGTCCCTGCTGTGCAAGTAGGAGCCAGCCGTGTCCTGGCACCACAGAGCACATTTCAGGCAATGACTTGGGCCAGCTGTGCCACAGGTGCAAGGCAATGGGACCTGTGGCTGCCAATTTCTTGGTTGGCACCTGAGTGGTTTTAGCCTTTCCCCGGGGTTTCCACAAGACCTTGTCTTTGCTGCGTGGCTTTGCCACCTCTCCAGGACTCAGAGGACTCCTTGTGTTTTTTAGGTGACTTTGAAAAGATGCACAGCTGCTGTGGCTTGCAGAGTCACTTTTGTACCTCCTGACATGCTGGTAGCAGGCTCCAAGGTGCCAGGTCTCCTCCCTACAAAAGATGTTTGTGCCTTTGCCAGCAGTTTTAGGGCTTGAAGCTGTGTGGCTGTAGCCTGGCAAAGGGATCCTTGTGACCCACGGGCACTGGGCATTGCTGACTGACAAGCAGGCAGAGGCTCCTTTGCCAGGCACTGCTGCTGCCTTGAGCACAGCCTAGCAGTGATGCTGTGGATGCTGGGCTGCACTGCATCAATGGCAGGCTCTTGAGGCAGGGCTGAATGGCAAAATAGGGCCCTGCTGTGACATATGGAGAGGGGTGACCAGGGCTCCCCAAGAACAGCTGTGTGCATGCTTTGCTGCAGAGATGCTTCTCCAGAGGAAGGGCTGTGCTGGGGCAGGACTGCAGGTTGCTTTGGGGCTTGACCACCCCCTGCATTACACTTACACCCTCCCCTTGCCAGTCTGCAGGAGCTGGAGCATCTGAAGACTGAGGTGGTGTGTGTGAAGGCTGGGATGGAGCAAGTGAAGGGTAAACTTGGTACGTGGGGCTGGCTTTTTTTGGAGGCTGCAGGACACCTGCAATCCAGATGACATCTGCACTGCTGCTTGGAGCCCGGGCCTGCAGCTCTGTGGGGACAGGGCTGACTTCTTGTATAGGCATAGAGCAGGATCCAAGCTGCCACCTCAGGGCCTGGGGATGAGGTGTTGGGCTAAGCACTCATGTAATTGACTCCTGCCTGCAGCTGAGAATACTGCCCAGAATGAAGCCTGTTGCTGGGCCATCTCCTTCCTGCAGGCTTAGCCAGAAGCAGTAGGCACGTTCCCTGATGTGGGGTGAGCCCTGGCGCTGGGCAGCCTGCGGGGGTGCTCTGTAACAGGGCTGCCAGGGGGGCAGGACGCAGCCCATGGCCTTCCCCACAGGGCAGATGCTGACTACCAGGAGCAGCAGTGCTGAGATACTGCTGTTGCTCTCCAAGGAGCTGTTCCGAAGATGCAGCAGTGGAGGTGAGCAGTGAATTGGGGAAAGACTGAGAGCCAGCACCCAGAGAGACTCACACCAGCTACCTGTCCACCTACCTGAGCCACTTGGCCAGTGACATTTGTGGAGCCCTTGAAAGAACACATTATCTACCTCGAACAAAGTTATCTTTTTGCAGTGATGTTTGCTGTCAGCTGGGTTAGGGCCAGTGCCTGCTGCTGCCTGCTGTTTTCCAAAGGGCTGAGCAGACCAACTCTGGGTGCTTCTGCTCAGCCAGAGACTTGAGGGCTGCTGTGTGGAGGAGGTGGCCTCTGGTGGGTGGAGAGACAGCATGGCCCTGAGCAAGCCTTTCTGGACAAACATGGTGCTTCCAGGTAGGATAGGTGGACCCAGGCAGCCATGCAGGCAGGTGTCTGCCTTGAACCCCCTCCACAGTGGATGTGGGAGGAGGCCCCGTGGGCTCCTGCAGCCACTCGCTGCTATTTGCCGTTTTATTAGCAGGGGGATCGAGTCAGCGGCTGGGGGTAGCTGGTGGGGAAGAGGCACTTGGGACCCAGTCCCTCACTGTTCCTGCCTGTCAGTGCTGGAAGCCCTGCCCCACTGCCTTCTCTGTGCAGGAGGTTGATGCAGGCAGTTTGTCACTGCCTGATGTCTGGGTGAGGCCCTGTAGAGTCATAGAATGTGTTGGGCTGGAAGGGAGCCTCCAAGGGCATCTTGTCCAACCCCCTGCAGGCAGCAGGGACACCTCCAGCTAGAGCTTGGATGTCTCCAGGGATGGAGCCTCAAGCACCTCCCTGGGCAGCCTGTGCCAGTGTCTCACCACCCTCCCTGTGCAGAGCTTCCTCCTGATGGCCAACCTACCTCTGCCCTGCTCCACTTTCAAACCCTTGTCCCTTGGCCTATCCCCACAGCCCCTTCTGAACAGTCCCTCCCCAGCTGCCTGCAGCTCCCCTGCAGATAGTGAAATGCAGCTCTGAGGTTCCCCCTGGAGCCTTCTCTTCTCCAGGCTGAACAGCCCCAACTCTCCCAGCTTGTCCCCATAGCAGAGGTTCTTCAGCCCTCTGATCATTTTGGTGGCCTCCTCTGGACACTCTCCACCAGGTCCATGTCCCTCTTGTGTTGGGGCTCTGTATGTGGACCCAGCCCTGCAGGTAAGGTCTCCCCAAAGCAGAGCAGAGGGGATCCCCTCTTTCCAGCTCTGGCCACACTGCTTTGGATGCAGCCCAGGCTGCCCTTGGCCTTCTGTGCTGCCAGTGCCCATTGCTGGCTCCTGTCCAGCTTCTCCCCCACCAGCACCCCCAAGGCCTTCTCTGCAGGGCTGCTCTCATCTCATCACCCCCCAGCTTGGACTGAATAGGAGAATTGCTCTATCCCAGCTGCAGGACATTGCCCTTGGCATTATTGAACCTCAGGAGGTTCACCTGGGCCCACTTGCCCAGCTTGTCCAGGTCTCTCTGAATGCCATCTTGTAGCTCTGGTATTTTGACCACACTACTCAGCTTAGTGTCACCTTGCAGCCCCAGTGTCAGAGGGCTTTCTTTAGGGATGCAGAGCTCTGTGGGAGCCACCCGAGCTGCTATAAGACCTTGAGAGTCAGTGTGGGTGCAGCAGCTGGTTCAGGGAGCATTAGGCATAATCTGGTTGCCAGGGAAGTGGCTTGCCAGTACCTGTGGGGAGCCATGGCAAAAGGTAAGCATAGAGATAACTCAGCTGAGTTGTAGTGTGAGGGATATGAGGAGGGGCTGGAAGCTGTAACTGAAGAAATAGCCTATGGTGAGACTGAGCCAGTAAATCCACAGGAAAAGGACAGCAAATCCCTTGGGAGTCCAGGTGGCCAAGAAGGCAAATGGCATCCTGGCTTGTGGCCAGCAGGGCCAGGAGGTGACCATCCCCCTGTGCTCAGCACTGGGGAGGCCACACCTCAAGGGCTGTGCTCAGCTCTGGGCCCTCACTGCAGGAAAGATATTTAGGGGCTGGAGTCTGTCCAGAGCAGGGCAGCGAGGCTGGAGAAGGGCCTGGAGCCCCTGGGCTAAAGGAGAGGCTGAGGGAGCTGGGGGTGCTCAGGCTGGAGAAGAGGAGGCTGAGGGAGAGCTCATTGCTCTCTACAGCTCCCTGAAGGGGGCAGCCTCTGCTCCTTGGTGGCAAGGGATAGGAGCAGAGGCAATGGTTCCAGGCTGCAGCAGCAGGCTCAGGCTGGAAGCAGGAAATATTTCTGCCCTGGAAGGGATCTCAGACACGGGAAGAGGCTGCCCAGGGCAGTGCTGGAGTCACCATCCCTGGGGGTGTTCCAGCAGCTGTGGGCCTGGTGCTTAGGGACATGGTTTGGTACTGACTCTGTAGTGCTGGGCTGGGGTTGGACTGGGTGAGCTTGGAGATCTCCTCCAGCCAGATCTGTTCTGGGATTCTGTGAAGTGCAGCCTGCACACACATGAGGTGTGAGAGTGATGTGTTAAGGAGGTCTTCAATGTCAGCTTCTACTGACCCTGCCTGGTGAACTCCCCTTATCTGAGGCCTCCCAGACAAGCCTCAAGCTATTACAGCTCTGCCCCAGCCCAGGCAGTACCCTCTGGCTGCTGGCACACATGCTGGCAGTGGTGGGGTGGTATCAGACTTGGAAGGAGATGTTCTCACTGGTGTGCTTCCCCTGCAGTTCTTGGGTCCTGCAGCTGATTTTAGGTGGTTGAACACCATCCCTTTAGCTGCCATGATGACAAGCATTGTGGAACAGAAAAGAAAGGACAGTGTGAGCATTCAGTGACCCACTGAATCACAGAATGTCTGGGGGTGGGAAGGATCTCTAGAGATCACCCAGCCCACAACCCCTGCCAGAGCAGGGTCACCCAGGGCAGGGCACACAGGAACATATCCAGGTGGGTTTGGAAGATCTCCAGAGGAGACTCCACAGCCTCTCTGGGCAGCCTGCTCCAGGCCTCCAGCACCCTCACAGTGACAAGAAATTTCTCATCATTTTGAGGTGGAACTTCTTGGATTCCAGCTTGTACTCATTGTTCCTTGTCCTGTCACTGGGCACCAGTGAAAAGAGCCTGGCCCCTTCTTGACCATCACCCCTCAGGTATTTACAGACACTGATCAGATCCCTCTCGGACTTTTCTTCTCCAGACTCTCTTTGAGCCCCAGAGCGCTCAGCCTTTCTTCACAGCACAGAAGTTCCAGTCCCTCTGTCATCCTCATAGCCTCTAATGGACTCTCTCCAGCAGGTCTCTGTCCCTCTTGAACTGGGGAGACCAAAACTGGACACAGTATTCCAGGTGTGGTCTCAGAGCAGTGCAGAGGGGCTGGAGAAGTTCTGCTGGCCACACTTTCCTTGCTGCACCCCAGGATGCTACTGGCCTTCTTGGCCACCAGGGCACATTGCTGTCCCATGCAGAACTTGCTGCCCACCAGCACTCCAAGGTCTTTCTCCATGGAGCTGCTTCCCAGCAGGACAACCCCCAGCCTGTACTGGTGCCTGGGGCTGTTCCTCCCCAGATGCAGGACTCTGCACTTGTCCTCACTGAACTTCATGAGATTCTCCTTTGCCCAGCTCTCAGCCTGTCCATATCTCACATGATGGCAGGAGGACCTTTTTGTCTCCCAGGGGTCAGCTGCAGGCATTGTCCAGAAACCTACAGTATGGAGCCAGCTGGTGTTGGTTAAAATGCCTCAGGATGGCACAGTTTGTGGCAGTGTCTCCTGCCTGTTTGTTTGGCCAGGCAGGTTGCTATGCTTGCAGAGCTGTCAGGAGGCCTGAAGGAACTGCAGGTCTGGTCTTCAGCAATGACAGCACTGAGAAGGCTGTGATGAAGGCTGCCCCTGTGCAGGTCACTGACTCCAAAGTGGCAAAGACAAGCAGCCAACTGTCAGCATGGCCAAGCAGCAGCTTTGGGGAGTCCCTGGTGGAGCATACCAGTTACAGAGAGAATAATTGCCTGGGCAAACATGGCAAGGAGCTAGGAAAATGTAAGGAAGATGAAGCGAGATATCAGCATGGATGTCTAGGATGAAGAGTTTGCTCTTAGGAGAGCCTGGTGTGGGCACATCAGTCCCATGTGTGTGACAGAAGACACAGAATCTGTTCAGCCAGGTGCCTGAGCTGTTTGGAGATGGGAGGCATCAGTCCCTGTTTGTGCAAGATGCTGATTCCAGCCCTATGCAGACCTCAGTCTCCCACTCACCTCCACCTTGAGGAAGTGTCTCGTTCAGCAAGTCCCAAAGCAGGGCTAGCACTCTAAGCACCCTTCCTCTTCAGCACACCCTCTGCAAAGGCTGCATGGATTTTCTGAGGAGAATCCACCTCAGATACTGCAGCTGCAGTAAAGGTCAGGATCCCTCCCTTCCACAGCAGTCCCAGACAGAACCACAGGCAGAAGAGAACATTTACAAGTCAGTAGATGCTCTCAGCTCTTGGCCCGTGCTGCCACACGTAGGTACCCACGTGGCACCATCTGCATCAGTCAGAAAAGGCATCCTTGCCAAAGACCACTGCCAAGCACAGAGGCTGACAGGGTCCTGGAGCAGCACTCCTGCCCTGAGCAGGCTCCTGGCTGGGGCACACTGTGTGTCCAGAAGACTCAGGCCCCCGGGCCGCCTTCAGACACTTTTCACCAGCACACAAAGATCCCATGAGAAGAGAACAGCCTTTATGCTCACACTGCTGGAGCAGTGCCAGCCTTGGCAGGGCAGCCAACAGACTGAGAGACCTGGGGAGGCCCAAGAGAAACCTCCAGAGCAGCAGCCATGTGGCTGCCTCTCCAAGTTGTGAGCAGGGAACGCACTGGAAGCAGAGATCACTTTCCCTGGCTGACATGGAGCTCTTGCTCTAAAGAACCCTGAGGCCAACTCCTTGTTAGCACCAAGCAAAGGAGCTTAAACTACCTTTCAGGGTACCTGGGCAACCAGGGCTTGTACTCCAGTGAGCCTCTCACCTGCCCTTAGTTCCTGATAAACAACTCATACTATAAACTTCCTTTCTTATCTCAGTTTACATACTTGACCTCTATTGATTAGGAAGCAAAGGCAAAGGTTTGGAAACAACATGTGACAAAAGCAGTACGTTCCAGAACAGGTAGTGACACGGGAGCAAGCCCCCTCCTGATTAGCCGAAGTGATGAGAAGCTCAGGGTTCTCCAAAACACAGAGCAAAGAAGGAAAAAAGCCAAACCAACAAAGTCTTGCTCACTATTTCTCTTTGAAATTAAGTCAGGCCTAAGGCCTGGCCTTTGAAATGCTAGCTTAAGGAAAGAAACCAGGCTTAAGGCCTGGTCTTAAGGGTAGGAGAGCTCTGCAGAGGGACCTTGCCAGGCTGGACAGATGGGCAGAGTCCAACAGCATGAGACTGAACATATCCAAGTGCCAGGTTCTACACATTGGTCACAGCAACCCCAGGCAGTGCTACAGGCTGGGGTCAGAGTGGCTGGAGAGCAGCCAGGCAGAGAGGGACCTGGGGGTGCTGGTTGATGGTAGGCTGAACATGAGCCAGCAGTGTGCCCAGGGGGCCAAGAAGGCCAATGGCATCCTGGCCTGCATCAGGAAGAGTGTCGCCAGCAGGAGCAGGGAGGTCATTCTGCCCTGTGCTCAGCACTGCTGAGGCCACACCTTGAGTCCTGTGTCCAGTTCTGGGCTCCTCAGGTTAGGAAAGATGTTGAGATGCTGGAAGGTGTCCAGAGAAGGGCAAGAAAGCTGGGGAGGGGTCTGGAGCACAGCCCTGTGAGGAGAGGCTGAGGGAGCTGGGGTTGCTTAGCCTGGAAAAGAGGAGGCTCAGGGGAGACCTTTTTGCTCTCTCCAGCTCCCTGCAGGGAGGTTGTAGCCAGGTGGGGGTTGGTCTCTTCTCCCAGGCAAGCAGCACCAGAACAAGAGGACACAGTCTGAAGCTGTGCCAGGGGAGGTTCAGGCTGGATGTTAGGAAGAAATTCTTCCCAGCAAGAAAGATTGGCCATGGGAATGTGCTGCCCAGGGAGGTGGTGGAGTCCCCATCCCTGGAGGTGTTTAGGAAGAGCCTGGATGAGGCACCTGGTGCCATGGTTGAGTTGATCAGATGGTGCTGGGTGAGAGGTTGGACTTGATGATCTCTGAGGTCTTTTCCAACCTGGTTAAATTCTATTCTATTCTATTCTATTCTATTCTATTCTATTCTATTCTATTCTATTCTATTCTATTCTATTCTATTCTATTCTATTCTATTCCCTACCCCTATCCCTATCCCTTCAAGGTGACATCTGTGCCATCTATCTGCCACCCTGGCTGCCTCTGCCTTCTCCTTTCCTCAGCCCTTGCATGGGGCTTCCTCCCAGCGTGGGGTGAGGCCGTGGGTGTGTTGGGATAGTCGTCTTCCAAAGGAGGTGCTCCTGGAAGCCCTGAGGAAGCAGAGCAGCCTCCTGCCAGGCGTGCCACGGCCTCAGCCTGCTGGCAGCATGGGGCAGGCTGTAACAGGAACCACTCTGTGGCGCGGCGCAGGAGCGGGACCCAGCTCACCAGCTGCGGCGTACGGAAGGACGAAGAGCAGAGCAAAGCCACCAGCAGCAGCAAGCTCCTGCGGCAGGGCTGCAGGGGCAGGGGCAGGGCCAGAAGGTTAAGCCTGCGCCATCGGAGCTGGCCCCGCCGCGGCTCGGGCGGCATTATCGGCTGGCACAGCCCAGTGCCAGCGCGGGGCCGGGCACCGCTTAAGCTGTTACCACACAAACCAGAAGAGCTGGGACCTGCCTGGAGCGGATGAGTAAGACTGACAGGCTCCAGGGGATGAGCCTGCTGACGGATGTGTCCCGCCCAGCAGCTGCCCAGCTCAGCCCTGCCGCACGAAGCAGTGGGGAAGAAGATCCTGACCATCCCTGTTCCCTGGTCCCAGAGGGCAGAAGGCAGCTCCTTAACTCCCCAGGGCCTGTTCGGTGCCTCAGAACAGCACGGCCCAGCCTGCTGTGGCTGCCAAATAGATCACAATGCAAACTGTAATCTGCTAATCCATCTCCACACGCCAGGGCCACCCCTGTTCTGGCAGAACAGCAGCCCCGCAGGGGCAGGCTCTCCCTCCAGGCAGGGCAGCAACACGGAGATCACAAGCCAAGACCTGGCTTTAGCTCCCACAGGGGCTGCCCAAATGCTGCCCCTGGCAGTGGAACTAGAGAGATGGCACTGTGACAGGAGCCAGCCCTGCCTCCCTGGCTCCCTTGCCCATGTTCCTGCCCACACTTGTGCCCCATCTGCCCAGAACCCACGCAGTGGCAGAGGCACAGGCAGGGGAGCAGCTCTGGGCTTGTTTGGCTCCCTCGAGGGCTCTGCCAGGCCCCAGGGCTGGGCAGCAGCAGGAGTGCAGCCTGGGCTGCAGAGCTGGGTGGCACCTGCCCAGCTGATGGGCAAACCACAGGCAGCTGTGCACAGAGCTGCTCACTGGGCCTCTGGGGAGCAAAGCCAGGCTCTGCTTTTTGCTGTCTTTTCCCAAACCAGAGAATGCCCTTCCAGACTGGCATGGGAGGGGAAAGCCCAGGCTGCAGCCCCCAGCACCTGGCAGCCTCCCCCCAGGAACGTGCTCTGCTCACTGGGATGGGGCAGAAGGAGCTGGAGGGCAGAGAGAGGCAGAGGGCTCCCAGAGTGGGCAGGCAGGCAAGGCTGGGGTGCCAAGCCCAGGGCTCAGGGCGGGTACAGGGGCTGTGCCCATGGCAGGATGGCACTGACCCACTGCACCGCACCAGCAGGGGCCGATGGCACAGACTGACGGCTGCCAGCCAGAGCCTTCCTTGCTGAGCTGCTGTGGTGGGAGCTCCCCAGGCCTCCCAGCACCCAGCCCCAGGTCAGGAGCTCTGCCATTCCCAATGGGCACACAGCATGGGCCAGTGGTGCTCAGAGGGGTGGCCTGGAGCCGGGCACAGACATCCCCATGGGCACAAATGGACACACACGAGGCCAGGGCATGGATGCGCACACATGCGTGGGGACGTGGGCATCAGGGCACAGGGGGCTGCAGCAGTGCCAAGCCAGGAGCTGAGGGCTGCAGTGGCACCACCTGCCCATTGCCTGCTAGGCTTGGCCAACTGCACACAGACCCAGGGTGCTGGAGGGGCTGCATGCTCAGCGCTCAGCAGGACCCCAAGTGCTGCCCCCGGCCAGGAGATGCCCACCAGGGGCAGCGATGGGACCCAGCACAGCACATGGAGGCACAGGCATGGGCAGAGCTGGGAGCACCTGCAAGGAGCTAGTGCCAGGACTCAGCTGTGCCCGAGTGTTGGAGCCTGAGGGGCTGGCAGGGCAGCCTGGCCCGGGGCAGCAGGGCAGGCAGTGCCTGGCACAAGGCCAGAGCAGGTGCTGCAGCCTCTCTCACTGCAAGCACAGCCCTGGGGCAGGGCTCACTGCTGCAGCCCCAGGACCAAGCAGAGCTGTGGGTGTGGGGCCCTTGCTGCTGGACTGGCACTGCCCCTGCTCAACTGGCAGCACACAGGCAGAGATGCTGAGGCCATGCCAGATCCTTCTGCCCTAAATCAGTTTAGTGTGCAGAATCATCTGTCAAGGCTGATCCAGAGCAGACCAGGATCTGGGAAATCATCATCTCCTTATATGGATGCCAGAGGAAGATGCCTCAAGCCTTGTCCCATGGCTCCAGCCATGGCTGCCCACAGCGCTTGGGAAGCTCAAAGGGGAGGTGGTGACCACAGCCACACAGACAGACAGGGTGGGCACAGCTGCATCCCCACATGAGGCCTCCCCTGCACAGGGGAAGCAGCATCTCTGACAGCAGCTGGCACGGTGGCAGGGCTGTGCCAGTGCCACTGCCCCTCGGCAGGGCTGGGGGGTGGCAGTGACCGGGGCTCCCACCCAGCCCAGGGACTCATCTCTGCCACCTCTGCTCTGCCAGGGGCAGGGGCAACGCACAGCCCAGCCCTGCAGTCCTGGCCCTGGCACGCACTCCCTGTGCCAGAGGGGACGGAGGGGCCCTGCAGATCGTGGCCTGGTACCTGGGGGGGATACTGGCAGAGGTCCACAGAGTGCCACTGCCAAGTGCCTCAGACTGCAGCACCCCCAGGGCTAAGGTCCAGTCCAGGGTGGTGTGGAGGCTTTCCTGCTGGGCCACAGAGCTCCTCCACTGTTCTCCCTTCCACAGATCCCACACCACAGTAAATCCTGACACTTGCAACCTCTGCTGGCAGGATGTGTTTTGGCTTCAGGATGTTCAGATGTATTCTGGAAATGGACAGCATCTTACTGCAATCCAAAAGAGCTTTGGAGTGAAAGCAGAACTGCATCTGTCCAAGCCACACGTGGCTTAGACAATATCTGAGTGTTACACTTGACAGAGGGATGTGCAGCTGCCCTAGGTGAATCCCCATCTTCATCTGCAGAAGTTGCTCTTCCTGTGGTGTTCTTCCCACAGACACAGCAGGGAGCTTGCTGATGTTATGGATACGAGTGACAGCCTCCACACAGTAAATCCTCATCCCCCTCAACACAAAGCAAGGTGCTGTGCCCTTATCCACCCCTTCCATTCCCCCCCATCAGTAAAACCCAACATGCACCTTCTGAAGGCACAGCTGCAGCCTTCCCCCACAATTGCAGTGTGGGTACAACAGACTGACAGCCCTGGGGGCAAGCCCTCAGTGTCCTGCCATGTCATCAGTGCTGACTGGGGAGCAGAGGCCTGGTTTGGGACTGACTGTGGCCTTCAGAGTTGCCCAGATAGACAAGGGATTCCCTTTTGCCCTGGCATTAAAGGGTTCAGCATTGTGGTCTTGCCATAATCTCATCACTTGTTCAGTTGGAAATGCTACTGTCCAGTTTATATGCCACTGAAAAGGGGCCAGCTGTGCTGGGGTCAGCACAAAACACGAGGCAGTGAGTGTAAGGCAAGTGACACTGCCCCACAGTGTCCTGGTCTCTAAGATGGAGAGACATGGACTTCATGGATGGACTCTTGGTAGATAAGGCACTGGCTACAGGGTCACACTCCAAGGGTTGTGATTAACAGCTCCATGTCCAGCTGGAGACCTGTGAAAAGTTGAGTTCCTCAGGGGTCTGTCCTGGCTCCAGGGCTCTTTGGCCTCTCTGTCAGCCACATGGGCAGTGTCACTGAGGCAGCCTCAGCAGGTCTGCTGCTGGCACCAAGCTGTGTGCTGAGCTGGACTCACTGGAGGGCAGGGATGGCATCTAGAAGGATCTTGACAGGCTTGAGAAGTGGCCAGGGCCAGCTGCAGGAGGTTCAACAAGTCACAGAGTAAGGTCCTGCAGCTGGGCCAACCCCAGGCACCAATCCAGGCTGGGTGCAGAGTGGGTTGAGAGCAGCCCTGCAGAAAAAGCCTTGGGGGTGCTGGGTGCTGAGCAGCTCCCCAGGAGCCAGCAGTGCCTCCTGCTGCCCAGCAGGCAGCTGTGTGCTGGGCTGCAGCCAGAGCAGGGTGGGCAGCAGGGCAGCAGAGGGGATTCTGCCCCTGGGCTCTGCTCTGCCCAGACCTCACCTCCAATCCTGCCTCCAGCTCTGCTGTCCCCAGCAGCAGAAGGAGGACACAGAGCTGCTGGAGTGAGGCCAGAGGAGGCCACAAGGATGATCCAAGGGCTGGAGCAGCTCTGCTGAGGCCAGGCTGAGGGAGCTGGGGCTGTGCAGCCTGGAGAGGAGAAGGCTCCAGGGGGACCTCAGAGCTGCCTGCCAGGACCTGAAGGGATCCTGCAGGAAGCTGCAGAGAGACTTTTGCTGAGGGGGTCTGGAGCCAGGCCAAGGAGGAATGGTTTGGAGCTGAGGAAGAAGTTCTTTAGTGTGAGGGTGGGGAGACTCTGGCACAGGCTGCCCAGGGAGGCTGTGGCTGCCTCCTTGTTGAGGGTGTTCAAGGCCAGGCTGGTGAGAGGTGTCCCTGCCCATGGCAGGGGAGTTGGAGTAGATGAGCAGTGACATCCCTTCCAACCTGATCCATTCTATCCCTCTCTGGCCCTGACTGCTGATGTCCTCTCTGGTGTCCTGCAAGAGGACACAAAGGAATGGAATGGCTGTGGCGGGGGAATTTCAGGCTGGACATTAGGTAAAGGCTCTTCACTGAGGGGATGGCCAGTCCTTGAGACATAATTCTGTGCATGACAGTGCAGGGTGATGGGCATCCGAGGGATGATTCAGATCTGTTTCTGCAGGGTTTGTGTCACGTTCTGGGCTGCAGCCACGCTCCTTGGTGCTGGCTGTGTGTGACCTGCCACTCTCTGCCTTCCTGCTGCTCCTGTCAGGACGTATGCTTAGCCTGCTCAGTGCCTGTGCTTGCTCCTGGCCCTTGGCCTGTGCTGCTGGATCAGGGCCCTAAATAGGGTGGAGAGAGCAGCAGACTGCAAGGTGAGGATGTAGCACTGGGAAGATGGATGTGTGTGAGGTCTGGGAGCTGGACCAACATTCAGTGCCTGAAGCTGCTCCGTCTGCCTGAAACAGCCTCCTGCTGGGCTGCTGTTGTAAGAGGGTTTCTGGGAATAGGATGAGGGAATGGGAACTTTGTGAGGAAAGGCTGAGAAAGTTGGGTCTGCTTAGCTTAAAGAAGAGGAGGCTGAGTGGGATCTCACTAACACTGATCAACATCTAAAGGGCGTGTGTCAGGAGGATGGAGCCAGACTCTTCTCAGTGGGGTCCAGTGAGGACAAGGAGCAATGGACACAGGAGGTTCCACACAAACATAAGGAAAGAAATCTTCACTTTGAGGGTAGCAGAGCCCTGGAGCAGGCTGCCCATAGCAGTTGTGGAGTCTCCTTCTCTGGAGACTTTCCAAACCCACATGGATGTGTTCCTATGTGATTTACTCTGGGTGATCCTGCTTTGGCAGGGGGGTTGGACTAGACAACCTTCAGAGGCCACAGAACCACAGAATGGTTTGGGTTGGAAGGGACCTTGGGCATGGACACCTCCCACCAGCCCAGGTTGCTCAAGGCCTCATCCAGCCTGGCCTTGCACCTCCAGGGAAGAGGCAGCCACAGCCTCCCTGGGCAACCTGTGCCAGAGTCTCCCCATCCTCACTCTCAACAATTTCTCCCTCACCTCCAGTCTCAATCTTCCTTCTTCCAGCTCAAAGCCATTGTCCCTTGTCCTGTCCCTCCCAGCCCTTGTCACAAGTCCCTCCCCAGCTCTCCTGAAGCCCCTTCAGTCTCCCTGGAGTTCTCCAGCCCTCTGCTCATCTTGGTGGCCTCCTCTGGATCCTCTCCAGCAGCTCAGGTCCTTCTTGTGCTGGGGACACCAGAACTGGAGGCAGTGCTGCAGGTGGGGTCTGAGCAGAGCAGAGGGGCAGAATCCCCTCCCTGTGCTGCTGCTCTCCCTGCTCTGGCTGCAGCTCAGCACTCAGCTGGCTCTGGGCTGCCAGGGACCATTGCTGGCTCCTGGGGAGTTTGTCACCACCTGACACCCCCAAGGCTTTCCCCTCCAGGCTGCTTTGGAACCACTCCTCACTCAGCCTGGATTAGTGCTTGGGTGCCCCAGCTGCAGGACCTTGCACTTGGCCTTGCGGAACTTCATGAGGCTGACTCAGGCCCAGCCCTGCAGCCTGTCCAGGTCCCTCTGGATGGATCCCTTCCCTCCAGCCTGTCAACCACACCACCCTGCTTGGTGTCACCCCCAAACTTGCTGAGGTCCCTTCCAAGCCCCACTGTGCAGGGGAACTGTGCACAGGTGGTTCTCGGTGTCACCCCAGTCACTGCTCTGGGCTCCCAGCCTCTGCTGCTCTGTGTCCGGGCACACAGCCGTGGAGCTGTGCCCTGGCGCCGCCTGCGAGCACCGCCAGCCATGGTGCTGCGCACACACGGCGGGCAGAGGGGCATCGGCCTGCCTGGGTGCCTGCTTGCTGCCGGCAGCCCAAGGAGCAGCAACAGGCGGCCGGGCCCCAGCACGAGGCAGCCGGAACTGCCGCCTGCTGACGGCGGGCTCGGCCCTGCCTGCGGGGAGCCTGCGGCCGGGCGGGACAGGGCTTGCCGGGCCCCGGCAGTGCAGAGCGCGGGCTCGGGGCTGTGCGCGTCAGGCGGCAGCGGGCGGGGCCCGGCCCCTCAGCCTCTCGGCGGCGGCGGCGGGCCGGGGGTGAGCGGAGCGGAGCAGAACGGGACCGTGCCGGAGCAAGCCGAGCCGTGCCGATCTGTCCGAGCCGTGCCGCAGGTGAGTGGCTGGCGGCGGGCCGGGCCCGGGGCAGCCGGTGCGGCTCTTGCATCAGCCGCGCGGCGCACGTGGGGCCGGTGCGAGCGGCGGCCGGCGGCCGGGACCTGCCCCGGCGCGCGGCCGTTTCCCGCCGCCCTCGCGGCAGCCGCCAGGGTTTCGGGCAACGCCTCGGGGCCGCGGGGGCTCCTGTGGGGGCCAGGATAAGGGTCTTGGGTGCGGGCTGGAAGCGCCTGCCACCTGTTCGCAGCCGCGGCGGGATGCGATGGGAACCGGGATGCCGTGGGAACCGGGATGCGATGGGTGGCGGGATGCGATGGGTAACAGGATGCGATGAGAACCGGGATGCAGCGGGCGACAGGTTGCGTTGGGTACCGGAATGCAGCGGCAGCGGGAGGCTCCTTCCAGCAGTTGCAGCTGCCCAGCACGCTGCCGCTTCTCTCCTCTGCCCGCCTGTAGCTCCTGCGTGCTTTCCATCTTGGGCGCCAGCGTGGCAGCCTGGCTGCCAGCGAGAGACACCTCGCCATGGGCTGAGCCTCCCCGCAGCCACTCGACCTGCCTGAGGCAGGCTCTGACAGGTGCTGCTGAGGGTCTGGGTGCTTAACATGCTCCTGGCCCTGGGCACGGTGAATGCCATCGCAGCGAGGCCTGCGGGATCGGGGAGGCTGCTCCGCTCTGGGAAGGAGGGCTGAACACGGTGCTGCTGCCAGCCCCCTGCTTGTGGCTTGCAAAGGGTCAGAAACCCTTGAAGCAATGGAGTGGCCCTGGGGAGGGCAGCCCGGGCTGCCTGGGCAGAGTCTGGGGAGGGTGCCAGTGCTGGGGCTCTTGGTTTTGCCTCAAAAGCTGCCTCAGAGGCTGGGACAACTCCTTGGGCTGAGGCTGAATATGGCATGTGCCAGCTCAGGAGGTTTCTCCAGAACAGGTTGGTTTGCTGGTTATGGGGAAGCAGCTGGGCTGGTGGAGTCTAGTAATGCCCCTCAGTGTGAGAGCACGGAGTTATCCTTGTGTCTGCTTATGCTGGTCCATACAGCACAGTGTTGGTGCCACTTGGGGCACCTGGCTGGAGCGTGGCTCATTTCCTAATAACAGGAGCAGGCAGCAGGGAGAAGGTGCTGGGGCTCGGGTGGTCCAGTGCTGGGCATGGGAGCTGCTTTCCTTGTGACTCCTCTCACACTGTGCCAGGTGCCTGCTCATCAGACAGGGTGCTCATCATCCAGAGATTTTGATTTTGGATGGGTGGCTGATGTGAGCAAAGGGAGTAGGGATGCTGCATGTTTAGGGCGACTGCAGTCGGTGGAGCATGAGGGCTGCTCAGCAAATGCCATCAGCACATGAGGAATATGCACCAGGGCGCTGTGTGTCCGGCCACACATCCCCACAGAGCCTGTAGTGCAGATGCTGGGAGCAGAGGAGAAATGGCCATGTCCCAGTGAGTCAGGCCAGCTTGCCAAATCCTCCACTGGAGGAATGCTTTGTCTCCCTGCCATCACCACTGCTCATACCCATGTGCCAGGCTGGAGATATGTGCCAACAGCCAAGTCAGGGCTGAGGGATCCCCAGGCTGCCAAGTCAGTAGGGAGCTGCTGGGAGATGGTGGGCAAGCTCTGGCATGTGCCCAGGAGCCTGGTGGTGGGGATCACACAGGGCTGGTGCAGTGAGCCTATTTCTCACTGTGGCCTCCCTGTGTTCATCCCTGGCTTGTTCTTCTGTGCAGGGGCTGCACAGGCTGGGGATGTGCACAGCCCCATCATGCCTTGGAAGGAACCACCACAGTCTCTGTCTCAGCAGTGTGGGGGGAATGGTGCTGGCTGGCTGGGAACAAGCACAGTTCCTGTAGGCATTGCTGCCTGCTTGAGCCTGGCAGGATACTCCTATAGTCCCTTCTCTTGCAGGGGAGTTGAGCAGCTGAGCACCAGCCAGGAGAGGACAAGATGATGGGGGGCAAAATGACCAGCGTTGGGAAGAAGCTGCTCCGGCGGCGCATGGTGGACCTGAGCTCTGAGGACACGCGCTTCGCTCGCTGCCTCTCCACGCTGGACCTCATTGCTCTGGGGGTGGGCAGCACCCTGGGGGCCGGTGTGTACGTGCTGGCTGGGGAGGTGGCCAAGGAGATGGCTGGTCCCTCTATTGTCCTCTGCTTCCTGGTAGCTGCTCTCTCATCTGTACTGGCCGGGCTCTGCTACGCAGAGTTTGGGGCCCGCGTGCCCAAGACCGGCTCTGCCTACCTGTACAGCTATGTCACTGTGGGCGAGATCTGGGCTTTCACAACCGGCTGGAACCTCATCCTCTCCTATGTGATAGGTATGGGGCTGGGCAGGGGGCTGGCACGTGCGCACAGGCTCCTTTCAGCACTGCACTGGCAGCATCGGGGGCTACTGGGGGACAGAGCGTGGTGCTCTGGGAGCAGGGTGTGGGGTGGGGTGAGCAGGGAGGTGGATCCTGGGAGGGTAGCAGCTGGTGCTGCTCTGCTCTGGGTTTGGCCTGATGCAGATTTGCCATCAACCAGGCACAGCCAGCGTGGCTCGAGC
Source organism: Melanerpes formicivorus (assembly GCF_026170545.1). Taxonomy (NCBI): domain Eukaryota; kingdom Metazoa; phylum Chordata; class Aves; order Piciformes; family Picidae; genus Melanerpes; species Melanerpes formicivorus. Next base: position 1,741,657 of record NW_027142425.1, on the reverse strand, counting down.
CTGGAGCGCGGCGTTCGACAATATCATTGGCAACCACATCTCAGCCTTCTTTGTGAACAAGACCACCCTGCACGTGCCGGGGGTGCTGGCCGAGCGCCCGGACTTCTTTGCCGTCATCCTGATCGGGCTGCTCACCGGTGAGTGTGAGAGCAGCTCCTGTGGGCGGTGTCACGGGAGGCTGGCAGGTCCCCGCTCACCCCTCCTGTCCTCGCAGCGCTGCTGGCCTTTGGCGTCAGCGAATCTGCCCTCATCAATAAGATCTTCACGGCGGTCAACTTGCTGGTGCTGGGCTTTGTCATCATCTCTGGCTTCGTGAAGGGGGACGTCAAGAACTGGCAGCTCTCAGAGGAGGACTACATCAACCTCTCACACCTTCACCCGGCGGATGACAGGTGAGGGAAGCAACCCTTTCGGGCCAGGGGCTGTCACCAGCCTGGCTCTCTGTGCACTGTGTGGCAGCTGCTCTGCTCTCTCCTTTCCAGGAAGAAAGCCTTTGGCTCCGGCGGGTTTGTCCCCTTTGGACTGGAAGGGATCCTGACCGGTGCAGCCACCTGTTTCTATGCCTTTGTAGGCTTTGACTGCATTGCCACCACAGGTGCCACCTTGGGCGAGGGCAGCATGGGCATTTCCCCAGGGCAGCCAGCAGTGCAGCCGGCAGTTCTGCTGGGGGGGATGCTCTGTGGCGTGGGAAACAGCTCATCCCAGCACTCCGAAGAGACTTCCCCACAGCAGCTCTGTCCCCAGCTGGGATAGCACAAAAGGGCTCACAGCTTGTGAAGTGGCTTCCTGCACTGCACAGCGGGAATAGGGCTGCACCCTGCCAGCACAGGCAGCTCCGGAGGCAACGGGGAGCCTTTCTGCTACTGAGAATCACTGGTGCCTGCTGGTTATTTCCCAGCCTCAGGCAACGTTTTTCTAAAGGACCGAGTCGGTGCAGAGCCGCCGCGACTGGGCGCAGTCAGCCTGCTTAATTTCCTCTCGTTCCCCCAGGAATCTACTTAGTGGGTGGCTGGTACAGGCTGTTCTGCCTGACCTCCCTGCCTGTGCCTCCCCGCCCCCAGGGGCTACTCAGCAGCTGCCTCCTTCCCTCCTTCCCCAGCCAAGCCCCTTGCTGGGGAGCGTGGTGCAGCAGAACATGCCACAGAGGCTGAGGGGCAGAGGGCGGGGTGGCTGTGCCACACACACTGAGGAGCTGCATTCAATAAGCTGTGCAGGGAGCAGGACCTGCTGCTGGGGGCAGAGGGCTAGCATGGCTGGGGGCATGGCAAGCCTAGCTGCTGGGCAGCTGCATGCCTGGAAGCCAGGGCTGCAGATATGTGCCTTTGCTCTCGGCAGCGATGAAGCGCTTTGCAGCACAGCAGCCTGGCTGGGAACCCCTCTGCAATAGCTCCTGACTCCTGCTGCCCAGCCCCAGGGTCTTAGAAAGTCCCTTCTGTGGCTTGTCCTGGGGGGTGAGCTGTACTGCGGGGTGGGGACAGACACTGCCTCTTGTCTCTGCACAGGGGAGGAAGCCAGGAACCCACAGCGCTCAATCCCCATTGGCATCATCGTGTCCCTCCTCATCTGCTTCGTGGCTTATTTCGGGGTCTCTGCAGCCCTGACCCTCATGGTTCCTTACTTCCTCCTGAACAAGGAGAGTCCCCTGCCTGAGGCTTTCAAGGCAGTGGGCTGGGAGCCTGCTCGCTACGCCGTTGCCGTCGGCTCTCTCTGTGCCCTCTCCACCAGGTAGGACTGGCTCCATCCTTGGCACCGCCTGGCATGGCACGGGGATCATCAGCACACATCACGGCTTGGCTGGGAGTTTACCCCATCTGGCTGATGTCCTGCTCCCAGCAGCTGGTCCTGTCCCCACCTGGAGGGTGGGTGTGGGCAGCTTGCCTGGCAGACACTGAGCCGTCTCTCCTCACGGCAGCTTGCTGGGCTCCATGTTCCCCATGCCCCGTGTGATCTATGCCATGGCAGAGGATGGGCTGCTCTTCAAGTTCCTCTCCAGCATCAACAGCCGCACAAAGACTCCTCTGTCGGCCACCATCACCTCGGGGCTTCTGGCGGGTAAGGCTGCTGGCTGTCCCCCCAGCAGCGCTGTGTTGCTGCAGGCCTGCTCTCATACTGCAGAGCTGCACTCACGCTGCAGGGCTGCACTAATGCTGCAGGGCTGCACTCGTGCTGTGGGGCTGCGCTCACTGCAGAGCTGCAGTCATGCTGCAGAGCTGCATTCACGCTGTGGGGCTGCACTCAGGCTGCAGAGCTGCAGTCATGCTGCAGAGCTGTGCTCACACTGCAGCGCTGTGCTTACGCTGCAGAGCTGCGCTCACGCTGTGGGCTGCATTCAGGTTGCATTCAGGCTGCAGAACTGAGGTCACACTGCAGAGCTGTGCTCACACTGCAAAGCTGTGCTCACTGCAGAGCTGCACTCACGCTGCAGAGCTGCACTCAGGCTGAAGAGCTGTGCTCACTGCAGAGCTGCACTCACGCTGTGGAGCTGCACTCATGCTGCAGGGCTGCGCTCACGCTGCAGAGCTGCGCTCATGCTGCAGGGCTGCACTCATGCTGCAGGGCTGCACTCACGCTGCGGAGCTGCACTCATGCTGCAGGGCTGCGCTCACGCTGCAGAGCTGCGCTCATGCTGCAGGGCTGCACTCATGCTGCAGAGCTGCACTCACGCTGCAGAGCTGCACTCAGGCTGAAGAGCTGTGCTCACTGCAGAGCTGCACTCACGCTGTGGAGCTGCACTCATGCTGCAGGGCTGCGCTCACACTGCAGAGCTGCGCTCATGCTGCAGGGCTGCACTCATGCTGCAGGGCTGCACTCACGCTGCGGAGCTGCACTCATGCTGCAGGGCTGCACTCATGCTGCAGAGCTGCACTCATGCTGTAAAGCTGCACTCACTGCAGAGCTGCACTCTGTGGAGCTGCACTCACACTGCAGAGGTGCACTCATGCTGCAGAGCTGCACTCACTGCAGAGCTGCACTCTGGAGCTGCACTCATGCTGCAGAGGTGCAGTCATGCTGCAGAGCTGTGCTCACTGCAGAGCTGCACACATGCTGTGTGGCTGCACTCATGCTGCAGGGCTGCGCTCATGCTGCGGAGCTGCGCTCATGCTGCAGGACTGCACTCATGCTGCAGGGCTGCACTCACGTTGCAGAGCTGTGCTCACGCTGCAGGGCTGCGCTCACACTGCAGAGCTGCACTCACGCTGCATGTCCTCCTTGCAGCGGTGATGGCCTTCCTGTTTGACCTGAAGGACCTGGTGGACCTCATGTCGATTGGCACGCTGCTGGCCTACTCGCTGGTGGCAGTGTGTGTGCTCATTCTCCGGTGGGTGCCTCCTCTCACATGGGGTTGGCAGGGGTGGAGGTGCCTTCTGTTGAGCCTGGGGCTTATGGCCACAGCTTTTTCCTGGGAGCGTGCAGCCTGAGGACATGTCGAGCCCCTAAGAGGGAGGCTGCTCACAGCAGCCTGTGTGATATCTCTGGGCACAGCCATGGGGAGGAGGCTGTCACAAGGCTACAGCCAGAGCAGTACATGGGGCTGGAGCAGTGGGAAGGGTGTGAAGGTGCTGTCCGCCATCCCCCTGGGCTGGGAAGCTCCTCGAGCTGCACTGCAGCTTGTCCCATTTGCTCAGGTACCAGTCTGGGCAGCTGAACTCCCCAAAGGCTATGGAGATGCTGGAGATGAACGGGAACGAGGAGGAGAGGGTGGTCATGAACCCGACTGCCAGCACTGCCAGCAGCCAGCAGCAGCAGCAGCAGATGCTGTCCCTGGCCACGCTCTTCAGCCCACCCGCAGACACCCCCTCTGCGCTCTCCGGGCGTGTTGTCTACGCCTGCGTCTCGGCCATCGGTGAGCAGCTGCCAGCCGATGGTCTCCTGCGGGGCTGGGGAAGTCTGGTGTGGCTGGCAGAGCTGATGGGGCATGGTGGGCACAGCAGGGGAGGAGATGGGCAGAGCAGTACACATTGCTCACAGACTGGGCTGGCTCTGCCCACAGCAGTGTGCCAAATGCAGGACATGGCTGGGGTTTGGGGCCCAAGGTGGCTGATGGAGGGTGTGGGCACTAAGCCAGGCACGTGTGGGTGGTCATGGCAGCTCCCTGTGACAAACCTGGCTTAGGCTGGCTGACCACCCAGTGAGGGTGCCCCCCAGCCCCACAAGTGCACTCGGGGCTCAGCCAGCTTGAGCCATCCATCAGCAGCTCCATTGTGCATCCAGAATGGGGCAGCTCTGCCAGGTCTGGGTCAGTGTCAGAGCCCAGCTGAGGGCAGGCTGCCTTGCCTTGCCAGGCTGGTGAGCTCCCCCAGCATGGTGCTTTCCTGAGCCTTTGGGGTGGGTATTGGAGGCAGGATGTGCTGGACCTAGACCTGGAAGGGAGCAGTGGGCCTGCCTCAGCCATTGATGAGGCTCGAGGTCCCAGCCAGGCCTCATGCCATCTGCCTTCCCAACTGCCTTCTCCCCTGCAGCCTCGCTGATCGTGGTCATCTCCGTGGTCCTCACCCTCAAGGTGAACGCACTGAAGGATGCCAGCGTGGGCTGGATCGTGGCCCTGGTACTGCTCCTCGTGGCTCTGCTCATTCCCATCATCATCATTTGGAGGCAGCCACAGAGCAACGCACGGCTGAACTTCAAAGTGAGTGCAGCCCCCAGCAGCTTGGTGTCTTCACCCCCATGGAGCCCTGGCAGGTTCAAAGCCGCTGCAGGGTCTGCCAGGGCTCGCTGCTGGGCAGTCAGTGGCCAGTGCCAGGAAAGGCCAGGGCCCCAAGACATGGCTCTCCAAGTTGCAGTGTCCAGCATAGCGGTGCCCAGGTGATCTCGGGGCTGTGTCAAAGATGGGATCCCTCTGTGGCCAGGAGGGGCCCTCAGGGCACAGTTGGCACAGCCCCACTTGTCCCTCACAGGTGCCTTTCCTCCCGCTCCTGCCGGTCCTCAGCATTTTCGTTAACATCCTGCTGATGGTGCAGCTGAGTGCTGGCACCTGGGTACGGTTTGCCGTCTGGATGGCCGTGGGTAGGTGTCCTCTGTGTGTGGGGGGGCTACAGTGCCCACAGCATCTGCCCAGATGGGCTGTTAAGGCTGGCAGCCTGTCAGCCTGGCACTGCACTTTTCATTGTGGAAACTGTCCTGCAGGTTTTATGATTTACTTTGCCTATGGGATCCGGAACAGTGTGGAAGGGAGAACAGCGGAGGAGCTCTGCGGCCCAGCAGGAAAGCCTCCACACCACCCTGGACTGGACCTTAGCCCTGGGGGTGCTGCAGTCTGAGGCACTTGGCAGTGGCACTCTGTGGACCTCTGCCAGTATCCCCCCCAGGTACCAGGCCACGATCTGCAGGGCCCCTCCGTCCCCTCTGGCACAGGCAGTGCGTGCCAGGGCCAGGACTGCAGGGCTGGGCTGTGCGTTGCCCCTGCCCCTGGCAGAGCAGAGGTGGCAGAGATGAGTCCCTGGGCTGGGTGGGAGCCCCGGTCTCTGCCACCCCCCAGCCCTGCCGAGGGGCAGTGGCACTGGCACAGCCCTGCCACCGTGCCAGCTGCTGTCAGAGATGCTGCTTCCCCTGTGCAGGGGAGGCCTCATGTGGGGATGCAGCTGTGCCCACCCTGTCTGTCTGTGTGGCTGTGGTCACCACCTCCCCTTTGAGCTTCCCAAGCGCTGGGGACAGCCATGGCTGGAGCCATGGGACAAGGTTTGAGGCATCTTCTGGTACTACTAGTGTCCTGGTACTGCCTGGCAGGAGGGGTTCAAGCAGCCAGCACCCCCTCTGTGCCCAGGGTTTACTCCTGGCTGAGCCCCGTGCTACCTCGGCCATGCTGCTTGGTGTGAGCATCGAGCTCAGGTGCCTGTGACCGTGCCCACAGTGCAGCTGTGCCAGTGTCCTTGTCCAACCTGTGCATAATTGGTGTTTTCCTGCCTTTGTAGAATTCCTGGTGTCTGTGTGGTCACTTTTATACCTATAAACTAAATGGGGTTCAAGTGCTTGGCTCTGTTGTCCTGCCACATCTTGTGCCCATGCCCTGTGGTCATAGAACCCCAGGCACAACTCCACATGCTGCCAGGCCAGTTACCAGGCTGATGCTAGCCCAGAGTGGGGCCAGGCTCCAGCCAGCTGTGCTGGGTGAGCTCCCTGCCTGAAACCTGCAGTCTGCAGCTACCACACATTGTCCCCTGGGACAGTGAGTCAGAACCTCTGGAGCAGAGCCCCAGGCCAGACCTGCTGGCACCTGTGGGCAGGACACCACAGCCCCATCCTGCAGTCCCCAAGCAGCATGAGAGTGTCACCAGGTGCCAGGGTGGGGACTGCAGTAATGACCTTGGCATCTCCTGGATGCTTCAGCACTGGCCTGCAGGGGAAGTGTGGACAGGAGCTGGGCTGCATCCATGTAAAAAGATGATTTCCCAGATCCTGGTCTGCTCTGGATCAGCCTTGACAGATGATTCTGCACACTAAACTGATTTAGGGCAGAAGGATCTGGCATGGCCTCACCATCTCTGCCTGTGTGCTGCCAGTTGAGCAGGGGCAGTGCCCGTCCAGCAGCAAGGGCCCCACACCCACAGCTCTGCTTGGTCCTGGGGCTGCAGCAGTGAGCCCTGCCCCGGGGCTGTGCTTGCAGTGAGAGAGGCTGCAGCACCTGCTCTGGCCTTGTGCCAGGCACTGCCTGCCCTGCTGCCCCGGGCCAGGCTGCCCTGCCAGCCCCTCAGGCTCCAACACTCGGGCACAGCTGAGTCCTGGCACTAGCTCCTCGCAGGTGCTCCCAGCTCTGCCCGTGCCTGTGCCTCCATGTGCTGTGCTGGGTCCCATCGCTGCCCCTGGTGGGCATCTCCTGGCCGGGGACAGCACTTGGGGTCCTGCTGAGCGCTGAGCATGCAGCCCCTCCAGCACCCTGGGTCTGTGTGCAGTTGGCCAAGCCTAGCAGGCAATGGGCAGGTGGTGCCACTGCAGCCCTCAGCTCCTGGCTTGGCACTGCTGCAGCCCCCTGTGCCCTGATGCCCACGTCCCCACGCATGTGTGCGCATCCATGCCCTGGCCTCGTGTGTGTCCATTTGTGCCCATGGGGATGTCTGTGCCTGGCTCCAGGCCACCCCTCTGAGCACCACTGGCCCATGCTGTGTGCCCATTGGGAATGGCAGAGCTCCTGACCTGGGGCTGGGTGCTGGGAGGCCTGGGGAGCTCCCACCCCAGCAGTTCAGCAAGGAAGGCTCTGGCTGGCAGCCGTCAGTCTGTGCCATCGGCCCCTGCTGGTGCGGTGCAGTGGGTCAGTGCCATCCTGCCATGGGCACAGCCCCTGTACCCACCCTGAGCCCTGGGCTTGGCACCCCAGCCTTGCCTGCCTGCCCACTCTGGGAGCCCTCTGCCTCTCTCTGCCCTCCAGCTCCTTCTGCCCCATCCCAGTGAGCAGAGCACGTTCCTGGGGGGAGGCTGCCAGGTGCTGGGGGCTGCAGCCTGGGCTTTCCCCCCCCATGCCAGTCTGGAAGAGCATTCTCTGGTTTGGGAAAAGACAGCAAAAAGCAGAGCCTGGCTTTGCTCCCCAGAGGGCCAGTGAGCAGCTCTGTGCACAGCTGCCTGTGGTTTGCCCATCAGCTGGGCAGGTGCCACCCAGCTCTGCAGCCCAGGCTGCGCTCCTGCTGCTGCCCAGCCCTGGGGCCTGGCAGAGCCCTCGAGGGAGCCAAACAAGGCCAGAGCTGCTCCCCTGCCTGTGCCTCTGCCACTGCGTGGGTTCTGGGCAGATGGGGCACAAGTGTGGGCAGGAACATGGGCAGGGGAGGGACCTGATGTCCAGCCCCTTCCTGGGCAGTAAGGCTTCAGCAGTGGTTGCTGCTGTCCTAGTAACAAACCCCCCTCCCTCCTCTCTTGGCTTTTATTGCTGAGCAGGTATCATAGGTATGGAACTTCCCCTAGGTTAGGTTGGGAGTCCCCTCCCAGGATCCTGTCCCCTTGCCCCAGCTCACTGAATCAGGAAGGGCAACTTTGGAGAGTGAGGCTTGATGCTCTGGGAGCACTGCTCAGCTGTGCCAGAGCACTGCTGCGTTCTCAACACCTTTCCAGCTACCAAGACACAGCAGAGCAGAGCAGTGTGAGGGCTGCTTGGGGGACCATTAACTCCACCTCAGCCAGAGCTAATACAACTGTTTATTAAAAAAAAAATGAAAGAACCTTTTAACAAAATCATGCCAAAGAGCAAGGATCTGGAAAGCCAGGCAGCATTGGGGGCATCATAAAGAGAAATGCTCTGCAGGCCCAAACCAGCCAAGGGCAGACATGGGCACCTCCACGTGGATGCTAACACCCTGTCTGACTTCCCTCATCCAACCAGTGACACTGCTTTGGAAGCAGATGAGGATGGAGAGTCTCTTGAGTGTCCCCACAAGGTGCCCAGGCTCTGGAGGGTCTGATGATGGTGAGCCTTCAAGAAGTTCCATTTGAGAGCAACCACAGCTGTAGCTTGGAGGAAGCCATCTGCTTTGGATGCAGTGTGAGAAGTATGTCCTAGCACAAGGTGTGTGAGACATGCTGCATTTCTCCTTGCAGAGAATCCTGCAGAGCTGTCCCGTTTTTCCCTTGTTGCCCTGTATCAGCACGGAGCACCCTCTCCAGCCCAGAAGGAAGCAGGGATGAACACATACTGTATAGATATCCACAGCCTGAGGAGGGTCACCGTCTGCTGGAACGTGGCTCTCACTCCCTACCCCAATCCAAAATGGGAGAGAAGGGCTAGCTCTGGAAGGACAGTGCCCTCTACAAGCTAGGACCCATGAGGCAATTAATAGATGGCAGGTTGATGATTTGCCTTCTGCATCTGAATGATCTTGCCAAAGCCTCCTCTGCCCACATCGTAGTCCGTCCGGTACTCGTCTCGCACCTGGGGCACAGCAGTAACACAGACATTAGTACCCTGCACTCCCTGTCCCCTGACAGGCCTCAATCATCATCCCATCCTTGCTCAGCTGGTGGGGAACTGAAGCACCTTGAATTGTTTGAAATCCCTTTAAATAATCCACCAAAAAGGTGGCAGTGGTGGTGAAAGTGACAACTGAGGATAAATCTGCTGCTTTCCAGACAAGAAGCAAGGAAGACTCCAAAGTATTTTCCTTCAGCCTTGCAGTCTGAATTGCCAGGCTTGGCCTCCAGAACATTTTCTCCCCTCCAGCCTGAAAATCTTGAAAGGAATCTCATCTTGCCACTGGGGCAAACTGTTGGGTTATGAGATTGGCCTAGCTGCTACCATTCCTTTTAAGAGTAGTAGCCTGGATTAGGCAACATTCTGCTTGCATTGCATGACATTTGGAGTCCTAGATAGAAACAGCCTCAAGCAGTACCTCTAAGCTTTTAACACCAGGCATTGGTTACCAAAACAGCCTGGGAGTGGCTGAAGGTCATTGTCAGGTCTTTATAATAGTCTACAGCACTGCTCTGCATGAGGCAAAAGTGAGGGGTGGGTGTCAAGTGGAGGGGGCCAAGCTCTTTTTGGTGGTGCACAATAATAAGACAAGGAACAACAGGTTCAAACTTGAACATAGAAGATTTCACCTCAACATGAGGAGAAATTTCTTTACAGTGAAGGTGAAAGAGCCCTGGAGCAGGCTGCCCAGGGAGGCTGTGGAGTCTCCTTCTCTGGACACTTTCCAAACCCACCTGGATGCATTCCTGTGTGGGCTACCCTAAGTGACCCTGCTCTGCCAGGGGGTTGGGCCTGATGATCTATTGAGGTCCCTTCCAACCTCTAATGTGCTGCGACACTGTGAAAGCAGCGCAGAGTCTCAGGGGGTTCAAGTTCAAGGTAGGGCCCGGTGCTGCCTTTACCTGCCCTCCAGTCTTGCCTCTGCCGTACTGCCTGCCCTCCTTGAAGCCCGCGTCCCAGTCGGTGCGGATGATGCGGTCGTCCAGGCGCGTGCCGTTGATGAAGCGCATGGCGTGCTCAGCCTCCGCCCGCGTGTAGTACCTGCGGCGTGCCCTAAGGAGAGCCAACTCTGCTCTGGCAGTGGGGACATCTGAGAAACCAAACACCCTGCCCAACAGCCTTTCCTACCCTTCCTGCTCTCCCCTATGGGATCAAGAGCTGTGCTCACATAAATCCAAGCTAAAAATAGCTGCCCCTCAGGAAGGATTCTGAACTTCAGCGTTAGAGCCTGCGCTGCCCAGGAGCTTTGCAGCACTTGCCTCACAGGCAGCTGGAACAAGCCTGGTAAAGCCTTGCTCACTTGCCCTTTTATGCTATGTGAAACCTGACTGGATTGGAAGGAGAGGGGCAGGCCTCGGAGCAGAGCCGTGCAAAGACAGCTCACGGTACAGCTTGGACAGGTGCGTGCCCTGTGCTTGGCAATACAGCCGTGGCTGCTTCTGCTACTTCATTCCCCTGTAAACTGAAGGGAAGAAACTGAACGTGGGCTCTGGCCAAGCAAGAGCTCAGACTGACAATGGGAGCAGCTCTCACTGTGACCCTAAAACCATTAAAGACTTTAATAAAGCTCTCTGCCCTTCCAGAAAGCACGGCAGTGGCAGCACTGCTCAGCAAGGGCACAGCTGTACAGTCTGTCTCTCACCTCAGGTAGCGGTGGGAAGGTTGGGAGGGAAGCACCTGCTAGGAAGCACCTGACTATGGCTCCTTATCAGCTTTTCCACAGCAGCACAGCCAAGCTTGCTATGCAGAGAGGAACACACAGGGGCTGATAGTACCCGGGAACCAGAAAGGATACTCGACAAAGCAGAAGCCACAAGGGGTTTTCTTGATCTTGTCCAGCCCCATGACAATCCTCTTGACGTCTCCACATTTGGAGAAGAGCTCCTGGATCTGCTCCTCGGTGGTGTAAAAGGAGAGGTTGCCAACGTAGAGCGTAGAAGAAACTTTCAGGGACTTCTCCTGGAGCTGCCTACTACCCTGATGAGGGCAGAACACAGTGGGGTGACTACACCTGCCGCCAGGCCCCGGCAGGCCCTTCCCACCGCCCCGGAGACTCACTGTCCGCCCGCCCACCGCGGTGCTCCTCGCACGGCCTCGCCCCGGCAACAGCCCTCCCGTTCCGGCGCTGCTCCCCGCCCCGGCAGCAGCCCTCCCGCTCCGGCCAGGTCCCACCGCCCCCCGACCCGCGCCTCAGGCCCGGCCGCCGGGCGCACCCGGAAGTGCTGGTCGCGGTACTGGCTGATCTCGCAGTAGGAGTCGCTGTTGAGCCCACTCAACGTGGTGTGGAGCAGTCCCGACATCTCGCCTGCGCCCGGTCGGGCTCCGCTCCCGGGATCCTTCCAGAACCGCCGCGGAACTCACCGGACGGCGAACACAGCAACGAACCCTCCGCGCCCTCCGATTGGCACCGGCGCCTGTCGCTCTGGGCGGGAAGGCGGGGCAGTAGCACGGACAGCCAATGGGGACGCGCAGGCAGGCAGCGCTGTGCCCGGCATGCTCTGCGGCGGCCCGCTCTGGGGCGGCGCGCGGGGGCGGCGCGCTCCCGCCCCGCGGGTCCTGTCAGCCTGTGGGCGGCGGCGCCATGGCGGGAGCGCGGCTGGCGGCGCTGGATGGTACCGGGGCCGCGGGATGGGACCGGGGGCGCTGGGGAGCCGCCGCCTGTTGCTGGGCTCTATCTTAATTCCCCTTTTCTCGTCCTGTCTTACAGGGCTGATGGGGGAGCTGCTGAAGGAGGAGGCCCCGTCCCGTATCGCCGCCCTCACTGAGGAGCTCTTCCAGGCAGCGGAGAGCATCTCTGTGGAGGATGGGAGCAGGGCTGAGCTGGAGCCGCGGCCCCCGGGGCCGGAGCACCCGGGAGTTTCGTGTGCTTCACAGCAGGCGCTCGCCCAGGTCGGTGGCTGCGGTGCCTGCCGCTGTTGGCTGCCGGTGAGGCTGAGCCTTTGGCGCTGTCGCGGTGTAAATCAGTTCACTCCAGCTCTTAACAGCCTGGAAGTCCTGGAAAACGCAAAACGTTTTTCCTGAATGACAACAGGTGATCTCTGGGGTCCCTTCCACCCGGAGCTGTTCCGTGGGTCTGTGTAAATGTGAAAGTGAATCACCATAGGAAAAGCTGCAGGGCGCTCCCTGGGGCTGAGGTTTTTGTAGGTCTCTAGTAGCACCTCCTCGTGACTCCCAGTGAAGAGGCAAGCAGGGAGTGCTGCTGAGTCCTGCTGGGGCAGGAGAGGACCTTCTCACCCCGTGAGTGGGCTCCCATAGTGATGACAGCAGATGCTTGTGGAAGCAGAAGCTGAGCAGGCAGCTCGTGTGGCTTGCCTGGCAAGCCTGGGACGCTGGAGTGGGGAGGAGAGCTCATTTCCATAGGTGTAAAAGTGAATTGGGTTGTTCACAGTTTTTAAATGGTACTCCTCCTGTGTATTCTAGAGGAGTTTTTACAGAGTAGAACCACAGAGCTGCTGAGATTGGAAGAAGCCTCTGAGATCATCAAGTCCCAACTATTCACCCAGAGCTCACAGTCCCACCACGGCTGCTGAGCTACTGCCACTCAACTGTGTCCATGGAACTTTAAAATCCCTCCAGGGATGGGGACTCCAGCACCTCCCTGGGCAGCCTGGGGCAGTGCCTGAGAACCCTTGCTGGGAAGAAATTGTTCCTAACATCCAACCTGAGCCTCCCCTGGCACAACTTGAGGCTGCTTCCTTTTGTCCTGTCACTTGGTGTGAGAAGAGCCCAACCTCCACCTCACTCCAGCCTCTTTTCAGGGAGCTGTAGAGAGCAATGAAGTCTCCTCTTAGCCTTCTGTTCAGACTAAACACCCCCAGCTCCCTCAGGTGCTCCTCACCAGGCTTATGTTCAAGGCCCTTCACCACCAGCTTGCTTGCTCTTTGGACATGCTCCAGCCCCTCAATATTTACTCTCAAAGATCCTTTTCAACAAGAAGTCTGATGGGTAATAACATGAATCTGTGATAAAAACAAGACCAGCTCAGATCCTGTCCAACATTTTCTGCCAAAATTACATTTAGCTTAGAGCAATTACAGAGTGGTTTGGGTTGGAAGGGAGCTTCAAGATTCTCCAGTCCCAATCCCCTGCCATGGGCAGGGACACCTCCCACCAGCACAGCTTGCTCAAGGCCTCATCCAGCCTGGCCTTCAACACCTCCAGGCAGGAGGCAGCCACAGCCTCCCTGGGCAGCCTGTGCCAGAGTCTCCCCACCCTCACTCTCAACAATTTCTTCCTCATCTCCAGGCTCAATCTCCCCTCTCCCAGCTCAAAGCCAGTGTCCCTTGGCACTCCTAGCCCTTGTCACAAATCCCTCCCCAGCTCTCCTGTAGCCCCTTCAGGTGCTGGAAGGCTGCTCTGAAGTCTCCCTGGAGCCTTCTAACAATAATTAGATAATCAAATAATGATTAGACAGTGATAGATAATAAATATACATAATACTAGAGTTAGGTTGGAGATCAGGAGGAAGTTCTACACGGGGTTGTGGTGAGACACTGGCACAGGTTGATGTGGTTGAGGCTCCATCCCTGGAGACATTCAAGGTCAGCCTTGCTGTGTCCCTGGGCATCCTGCTCAGAGCCTGCAGGGGGTTGGACAAGATGCCCTTGGAGGCTCCCTTCCAGCCCAATGCAGTCTGTGGGGCTGTTCATCTATTGCTACAATTCTGAAGGTCCTGACTTTGTGACAAAGAGCAGGATAGGTTAGCAGGTGTCACACCTGGAAGTATGCTTCATGCAGTCTGTAAAGACATACAGCAGCATAACTGCTGTCCTTCAGGTACTCCTGAGCCCCTTGGCATCATTTATTTTTCAAGAGCTTTCTAATCTGTTCAGTTCCATAAAAGACTCCATAGGATGTCTGTGAGTTAGACAAGAGAGTATTTGTAGGCAGCCTGCTGTGGGAAGGAGGATCTGAAGCGCTGGAAGCTGCATCCCTTTGAGGCAGGTTGCTGAAGGAGCTGATTGCCATTGTGTAGGACTGCATCATCTTTCTAAGGAGCTCCCAGAGTCACTGCTCTGTGTTCTTGGCTTGCTAATAGCAGAAACGTCCTGGTGGAGCTGTTTGAAATGAAGTCTCAGGTTTCTCTTTGATAGTCAAAAGAGATGAAGCCTTGCCATGGAGGTGTTTTCCAACCTGATGCAAGCCTTGCTGCTCTGCTCCAGTCCTTTCACACTTTTCAGCATCTGTTTAGCATGTACAGAATGGGATCTGAGAGCTGCCTGTGACTCAGCTCTGCTTTGGAGGTGGTGATGTGCCTGGGAGTTTGTGTGCTTGGGAGAAAGCTTCATCCCAATGGATAGTGTAGGTGAGGTCAGGCTTCAAAAACCTTCACAGACCTGCATCAGGTTGGAAGGGACCCTCAAAGGTCATCTTGCCCAAGCCCCCTGGGACACCTCCAATGAGATCAGGTTGCACAGGATCATATCCAGGCTGATCTGGAATGTCTCCAGGGATGGAGCCTCAAGCACCTCCCTGGGCAGCCTGTGCCAGTGTCTCACCACCCTCCCTGTGCAGAGCTTCCTCCTGATGGCCAGCCTCAACCTGTCCTGCTCCAGTTTTGCTGTCTGGAAAAGGACTTGGTTAGAAGCATAGGCCAGGCCATCCCAGTGAGACGACAGATGCATAGGTTTGTTGAGGAGCACACCTGAATGCCTCTGCAGTCCACCCCCTCACCTACACTATTCACTGGTGAGCATAATTTCAAACTGGAGCTGAAGGCACTGCCCCAGGCATGATGTGACATCTCTCTGCAGTTGGGCACACACTTCATTACTGCTTTTTAGATTCAGGCCTTGTCAACCTTGGATCTAGAGAGTCCTGGTCTTACCTTGCTTCATCTTAGAAGTGTTCTCATGTTTTTAGAAGACCTGAAAAAATGTTTCACAAGAGTTAGTACATCTCATGAGAAGTCCCTGTGCTTCCTGCCACTGGCTTGTAATTACTGTGATGGGTCTGTGTGAAGCAGTGATCCATGCTTTTGGCTGAAGAAGTGAGGAGAAACTCAGGAGGTTCAATAAGGCAAAGTGCAAGGTCCTGCACCTGGGTCAGGGCAACCCTCAACATCAGACCAGGCTGGGGGTGATGAGATTGAGAGCAGCCCTGCAGAGAAAGACTTGGGGGTGCTGGTGGGGGAGAAGCTGGACAGGAGCCAGCACTGGGCACTGGCAGCACAGAAGGCCAAGGGCAGCCTGGGCTGCATCCAAAGCAGTGTGGCCAGAGGTGGAGAGAGGGATCCTGCCCCTCTGCTCTGCTCTGGGTAGACCTCACCTGCAGGGCTGGGGCCAGATATGGAGCCCTGAACGCAAGAGGAGCATGGAGCTGAAGGAGAGGGTCTAGAGGAGACCACCAAGATGATCAGGGGTCTGGAGAACCTCTGCTACGGGGACAGGCTGGGAGAGTTGGGGCTGTGCAGCCTGCAGAATAGAAGGCTCCAGGGAGACCTCAGAGCTGCATTTCACTATCTGCAGGGGAGCTGCAGGCAGCTGGGGAGGGACTGTTCAGAAGGGGCTGTGGGGATAGGATGAGAGGCAATGGTTTGAAGCTGGAGTAGGGCACAGTTAGGTTGGCCATCAGGAGGAAGCTCTGCACAGGGAGGGTGGTGAGACACTGGCACAGGCTGCCCAGGGAGGTGCTTGAGAGATTCAGTCTCAGCCTGGCTGTGTAGACGACGGAGATGGGAATCAATACGGCTGACCAATGTGATGGAGTGTTGTTCCTTTATTGTTCCAGTGGTGCAGGCCTGAGGTGCAGGCCTATGGAGCAGGCCTGTAGTGCAAGTGTAGCACGGTAAAGTGTAGAAGAAACAGGAGATAGGAAAGGCAGAAGTGTGTAGCAAGGGAACTGCTACAAGTTATATAAACTCAGTGCCCTGTTGGCACAGCTCCATTGGTTCCCTCTGAGTGACCACACATTGCACTGTTACAGGTTATTGGTCCAGCTACTGATGACACAACGAGGTTGTTGATGCAGGTGCATGTCCTGTTTTCCCAAGATAACTGTCCATGTTTATAGCTACCAGTGCCTTGTTTTAGTTACATGCTGCAGGCACAGCACTGTTTTGCTACACTGCTAGCTGGCTCTGCATTTATGCTGAGCATGGCCTGCCACCACGTCAGGCTCTAGGCCTGCACTGCCAGATTGCTCACACTGCTCGTCGCTGGCATTGCCACATGGCTGTGTCCCTGTGCAGCCTGCTCTAGCTGGAGCTGTCCCTGCTGCCTGCAGGGGGTTGGACAAGGAGACTCTTGAGGGTCCCTTCCAACCCAATGCAGCCTGTGAAGCTGTGGAGTTCTGTGTGGCCCATCCAGCTTGCCTGCCTTCAAGTCCCTCTCCCAGAGCTCCCTTTGGGGTCATGTAACAGTTCCATGACTCAGCCTCAAAGGCAGTTGCACAGCTGGGGCCAGGTCATTGCTCTCGCCCATGTGAAGGATGGTTTCTTTTCCCGTGGTGAATCTTGCTGTGTCACTAATCCAGGACAAAATGCAATCTGATGGTGTTCTCCTGGGCAGGTGGAAGAGGCTGCCGTCAGGCTGTGGAACTGGGCTGTGACCAAGCACACAGGCTCCGTGGTCAGCAGTGAGCAGCGCGCCAAACGTACGTATGCCTGCCGCAGCCTGCCCTCTGCTGCGCTGCGGCACAACGGGAGAGGCTGCGCTGGCTGCCCCCTGCCGGGGCTGCAGCTGCTGGAGGGTCTCTCTGCGGGGGGGCTGTCGGCAGAGGAAATGGTGCAGCTCAGGAAGCAGCATCCTGGAGCTGTCCTTGTGCCACACACTCAGTGCAGGCATTCTGATCACTCCCCTGTCCCATGCCAGAGCATCAGTAAGGAGGTGTCCCCAGGCAGCTGCATTTTGCCACCCAGTGCTGTGGTTTTAATCTAAAAGCTGTGTGGGAATAACCTAGGCAGAAGTTTTAAACCATTGGTGACTTTCTGTCAGGTGAGATTGGAGAGACATTGTCACCACAGAAGCAATAGTTACACCCTGAAGAGCATGAAGTTCTCCCTTTCCATCCTTGCTGTAGCCAGGGACACACTGATGGCTTTGCTTTGGAGCCAGGAGCAGGGCTGGGGGTAAGAAGGGAGCTTTGGGGCTTTTCCCTCAGCCTGCTCCTCCTGGGGCTCTGCAGGACTGCAGGGTCTGGCCTGCATTTTTGTCTTGAGGGATTGCAGTTCAAGGTGTGTGTAATCCACTTCAGCCAGAGGGATCAAGGGAAGAGGTCAGGTTTACACTCACAGGTAGTCCCTGTGGAACATAATGTTCTCAGGTCTTGTATCACAGATGCAGGGCCAGGGAGAGGCTATTCTCAATGCAGTAACTGGTGTTTTTTTCCAGCCCCAGTGCAGAAGAACAGCCTGGGGTTGGGGTTGGGGTTTTTTTTTTGTCTCTTGCTTTGAAAATGTGAAGCTTATTAAACATCACTTCCCTGTTTTGCTGAAGGCTATTTTGAGGCTCTCAAGACATGTTGCTGTGAGCACCTGCAGTGTAATTAAGTCTTTAAATACCATCTATTTAGCTTAAACTCTCTAATAGGTATTTTGATGAGAGAGGAAAATGTGATTTCTTCCCCTCCCTTCCCCCCCCCCCGACTGCCTCCAAAGCAGTGTTAAGCAGCTGGGATAAAATTCAGGCTGCTTGGCCTCCTGAAGCTGTCAGCCTTTCCCCTCTTGCAATCTGAAACGGCAGGCAGTCTTTCAGATGCGGCAGGGCCTGGCTTGCTTAGCCCCAGCCCAAAGAGGAGCAGAAAGGACTTGCTGAGTGCCTGCCCTGCCTCTTGCAGTGCGGGTGGTCGCCTGCAGGCTGCTGTGTCGCTGTGAGGGCAGCCAGCCTCCAGAGGAAACCCTTCGGAGACTGATTTTGGTAAGCAGTCAAGGCACCCCCAAGGGAAACGTTCAAAGCCTGCTGTGGTTGCTTTGGAAGGGGAGGGAAATCTGCTTGAAGTTGAGGGGAATAAACCTGCTGCATTCTCACAGGGACACCACGCTGAATCATTGCCCTTAGCAGTCTGGGGACAGGGGAGTTGGCATCACAGAACCACAGAACGTTAAGGGTGGGAAGGGACCTCCAGAGATCACCCAGTCCAACCCCCTGCCAGAGCAGGCCACACAGGAACACATCCAGGTGGGCTTGGAAAGTCTCCAGAGCAGGAGGCTCCACAGCCTCTCTGGGCAGCCTGCTCCAGGCCTCCAGCAGCCTCCCACCAAAGGAGTTTCTCCTCCTGTTGAGGTGAATGTCTGCCATTGAGTTTCCATCCACTGCCCCTTGTGCTGGCACTGGGTGTCCCTGAGCAGAGCCTGGCTGCATCCTCCCGGCAGCCACCCTGCAGAGATTAGCGGACATTGAGAGGGTCCCCTCTCAGCCTTCTCCAGACTAAACAGCTCTAGGTGTCTCAGCCTTTACTCCTAAGAGTCCCTTAACCATCCTTGAGCTCTCTATTGGACTCTTTCCAGCAGTTCCCTGTCCTCTTGAAGTGGGGAGCCCAGAAGTGGGCACAGTATTCCAGCTATGGTCTGTCTAGGGCAGAGCAGAGGGGCAGGAGAATCTGCCTTCACCTGCTGGCCACACTCATCACAGGTAAAACATTGCATGAGCAGCATGTGTGTACTGCTGTCTGGGAGGGCACCAGGAGTCTTCTGCAGTAACTAAGTGTTGAGGAGTTGCTTCAGATGTGAGGCAGGAACTGGAAGAGCTGGAATGCCCCTCTCCCATGGGATCAAACCTTGCACTTCCCATTTTGTCCTTCAGATGTCTATGAAAACTGGGAAGGGCTGGCTGGAGCTTGGCAGAGCTGATCTTGCTGATGAGTTCCTGGAGATGGCCCTGGCTGTAAGTTCTGCTCCAGGTTTGGTTCCTCCCAGACACAGCTGTTTGTGAACCCCAGGGCTGATGCCTGTGCTTTGTTTTCCAGAGCATAGAAAAACTGTATGCCAAGTTCCTCCAGGGGAGAGATGGTGAGGCAGATACTGCAATGCACAGAGCTGATGTGGAGAAGAGCCTCTTCAAAGTGCTCTCTTATCAGGCTGAATCAGTATGTGTTCTTCCTGCTTTCCACTGCAGCTCACTGGGGCTGCAGAGGCAGACTCTGGCCCACTTATGAGATGTGTGCATGCTTGGCCTTGAAACTTGCTGAGAGATGTGTTTCCTTCCCTGAGATGTGAGATAGCAGATCTCCTGCTGCAGTCAGTGTTGCAATCACTTAATGGGTTTTAATGTGCCTAATTATTGCAGTCATTTCTGCTCTGCTCCTTGTAGCTTCTTGTTCAGATCTGTTGCTCTGGGATCTGGCTGGCATGGCTCTTCCTAAAGCAAACAGCTGCCCTGCTGGAGCAGAAACTCTCTGGTATAAAGGTGTCCTGTGCCTGGCTGCAGAAGGGAGATGAGCCTGCTGTAGAGCCTGGGCCTCTGAGCTGCCCTCCTGCACCATGCCAGCCCAGTCTCTGGGCATGCTCCCCATGGTGTAGAGCCTGGGCCTCTGAGCTGCCCTCCTGCACCATGCCAGCCCAGTCTCTTGGCATGCTCCCCATGGTGTAGAGCCTGGGCCTCTGAGCTGCCCTCCTGCACCATGCCAGCCCAGTCTCTTGGCATGCTCCCCATGGTGTAGAGCCTGGGCCTCTGAGCTGCCCTCCTGCACCATGCCAGCCCAGTCTCTGGGCAGGCTCCCCATGGTGTATTGGCATTTGCAGCTAGGCTGACTGAAAAGGTACAAAGGTAGCATTGCCCATGGCTGCAGCTAGCCAAGGTTTCTATCTACCAGGAGGTACTCTGAGCCACATGTGCTGTCTCACTGTAACTTACAACTGCCATGACTGCCACCTCATGAACATCACCAAAGCTATTCATCTTCTGTGCCCTCAGACAGAGAGCTTTCTGTACCTGAATACCTTCTCTTCATGCATGCTGCTTTCACAGACTCATAGAGTGAGTTGGGTTGGAAGGGACCTTCAAGATCCTCCAGTTCCAACTCTGTGCCATGGGCAGGGACACCTCCCACCAGCACAGCTTGCTCAAGGCCTCATCCAGCCTGGCCTTCAACACCTCCAAGGAGAGGGCATCCACAGCCTCCCTGGGCAACCTGTGCCAGTCTCCCCCCACCCTCATTCTCAGCAATTTCTTCTTCCTCATCTCCAGTCTCAATCTCCCCTCTCCCAGCTCAAAGCCATTGTTCCTCATCCTGGCACTCCCAGCCCTTGCCCAGAGATCCTCCTCAGCTCTCCTGGAGCCCCTTCAGGTCCTGGAAGGCTGCTTTAAGGTCTCCCTGGAGCCTTCTCTTCTCCAGGCTGAACAGCCCCAATTCTTATTTCCTCCTGCTTTGGCAGACTCCAGGCTGCTGTCCTCCCTGAGCAGGGATAGTTTTGAACCAGCAGCAGTTTAATCTAATTTTGGGATCAGCTCCCACCCTAGCAGAAGATGGTTTGGGTTTGCAGCATGAACTTTGCCTGAGGCTTTAAACAGTGGAAGAATCAGTATAAAATCACAAGACTTGGAAACACTGAGTTCATCACACCTGGTTTGTCCTTTTCAGTCTCATCACAGAATGAGGTAAGATCATGGTGATAACTGTTAAACTAAACACACCCCAGAGCCCAGTGCAGTGTGAGAGGAGGCTGAAAAAGTGCTGAAGGGGATCAGCATCACAAATTGCAGTCATTTGAAGTACTTCATTTAGAAATTCTAACTTCTGTGAGGCATTGCTGTGCCCCACTGGAGTTTCTGGGTGCTTTACCAGTGCTAGAGAGCAGCACAGACATCTGAGTGTGAGCATGAGGGAATGGAGTTGCCTGCACTTGCTGGTGACACACTAAGCTCAGCATTTGGAAGGGGAGTACTGGCTCCAGAATTCTCAGGAGCTTCCCAAAGCAGAATACAGAATTAACCTGATTGGAAAAGGCCTTTGAGATCATCAAGTCCAACCTATCCCCCAGCACCATCTGATCAACTAACCCATGGCACCAGTGCCTCATCCAGGCTCTTCCTAAACACCTCCAGGGATGGGGACTCCACCACCTCCCTGGGCAGCACATTCCCATGGCCAATCTCTCTTGCTGGGAAGAATTTCTTCCTAACCCCCAGCCTAAACCTCCCCTGGCACAGCTTGAGACTGTGTCCTCTTGTTCTGGCACTGCTTGCCTGGGAGAAGAGACCAACCCCCACCTGGCTACAACCTCCCTTCAGGGAGTTGGAGAGAGCAAGAAGGTCTCCCCTGAGCCTCCTCTTCTCCAGGCTAAGCAGCCCCAGCTCCCTCAGCCTCTCCTCACAGGGCTGTGCTCCAGACCCCTCCCCAGCTTTGTTGCCCTTCTCTGGACACCTTCCAGCATCTCAACATCTTTCCTAACCTGAGGAGCCCAGAACTGGACACAGGACTCAAGGTGTGGCCTCAGCAGTGCTGAGCACAGGGCACAATGACCTCCCTGCTCCTGCTGGCCACACTCTTCCTGCTGCAGGCCAGGATGCCATTGGCCCTCCTGGCTGCCTGGGCACACTGCAGGCTCATGTTCAGCCTACTATCAACCAGTACCCCCAGGTCCCTCTCTGCCTGGCTGCTCTCAGCCACTCTGCCCCCAGCCTGTAACACTGCCTGGGGTTGCTGTGGCCAATGTGTGGAACTTGGCACTTAGATGTGTTCAATCTCCTGCCCTTGGACTCTGCCCATCTGTCCAGCCTAGCAAGGTCCCTCTGCAGAGCTTTCCTACCCTCTAACAGATCAACTCCTGCCCCCAGCTTGCTGTCAGCTGCAGACTTACTGCTGATGGACTCCATCCCCTCCTCCAGATCATCAATAAAGATACTGAACAGGCTGGGGCCCAGCACTGATTCCTGAGGCACACCACTGGTGCCTGGCTGCCAGCTGGCTGTGGCACCATTCACCACCACTCTCTGGGCTCAGCCTCCAGCCAGTTCCTAACCCAGCTCAGAGAGCTGCTGTCCAAGCCAGGGGCTGACAGCTTGCCCAGGAGCTTGCTGTGGGGCACGGTGTCAGAGGCCTTGACAGTGGCCAAAGTGATTGTAGTATGTGAAGTATGAGGACAGGTGTCTGATCCCAAGCCTGGCTCTGCTGGTGTACAGCCTGAGCCCTGCTGGGGAGCATCAGCCTTTGCTGGAGCTGGGGGGCTGGCTGCTCACTGCTGGTTGTCCTTCCCTAGGCAGTGGCTCAGGGGCAGTTCCAGAAGGCAGTGACGTGCTTGCAGCGCTGCAGGGAGATGTTGAGCAAGCTGCCAAAGGAGGTGAGTGAAGTCCCAGAGCCATAGGAATGAGTCCCTCTTTGTCAGGCCAAACACTGCAAGTTTATTTCCCCCTCTGTACCTTACAGCCTGAGAAGCACTCTGACCTCTGCACAACTTCTGTGGTTGGTTGCTTGAGATCTTCAATCTGCAGAGTTTTTTTCCTGCAGAGTTATTTTTTTCCTTCCTTCCCTCATAGTTTATAGTTTAAAATAGATGAAACTGTTTGTGGGGAATGAGAGGAGACAAATCAGCAAGTCAGGCAAAAAGATTGCTAAATGGAATGTGCCATCTGCTCTTGTAGAGGACCAGCTGCATCTTGCATCTTGATCTGGTACAGTGCTGCTGCACTGGCACCAGAGTGAGCTATTGTCTGCAGACAGGTGGGAGAAGGGAAGAGCTGAGTTAAGCTTTCCACAGAGTCACAGATTGCACTGGGTTGGAAGGGAGCCTCAGAGGTCATCTTGTTCAAGCCCCTGCAGGCAGCAGGGACACCTCTAGCTAGAGCAGGCTGCACAGGGACACAGCCAGGGTGAGCTTGAATCTCTCAAGCACCTCCCTGGGCAGCCTGTGCCAGTGTCTCACCACCCTCCCTGTGAGGAACTTCCTGCTGATGTCCATCCTAACTGCCCTGCTCCAATTTGAAACCATTGCCCTTTGTCCTAGCACTACAAGAAGGCTCCAGGGAGACCTCAGAGCAGCCTTCCAGCACCTGAAAGGGCTCCAGGAGAGCTGGGCAGGGACTTGTGACAAGGGCTGGGAGTGCCAGGATGAGGAACAATGGCTTTGAGCTGGGAGAGGGGAGACTGAGAGTGGAGATGAGGAAGGAATTGTTGAGAGTGAGGCTGGGGAGACTCTGGCACAGGCTGCCCAGGGAGGCTGCGGCTGCCTCCTGCCTGGGGATGTTGAAGGCCAGGCTGGATGAGGCCTTGAGCAGCCTGTGCTGGTGGGAGGGGTCCCTGCCCATGGCAGGGGGCTGGAGCTGGATGAGCTTTGAGGTCCCTTCCAACCCAACTCATTCTGTGGTTCTCTTCAGGGAGGTTCTGGGAGGTTCAGGGAGGCTTATGGCTATGTTTAGTGTTGTGCTTGATGCCTGGCACTCAGGCATTCACTGAAGCAGGTTTTTAGCTCTGCTCTGAAAAGCCTCTCCTGCCAGCATGCAGGCCAGTTACTGGGGTATGGCACAGGATGCTTACAGCCTTATGCTAAACACTCTGCATGAAACCCTCTCAGTATAGGAAACTTCCTGTTCTGGCAGAGAACCTACACAGGTGACCTGAGGAGAAAGGAGAGTTTCACATCTGAGGGTGACTGGGCTTGGTGAGGATTCATACTGAACCTCTGCTTCTGTCTCTGCATTGCAAGGAGAGAAGGAACTGGAGGCAGGATGTTGTGCTGCTTCTCATTCTTGCCTGAGGAGCGAGTTTCAGTCACTTGAAAGCAGCATTTTTGTCTCCTTGGCAAAGGAGGCAGCTGCAGAGGCAGAATGGGAGTGGATTTTGGCAGCCTGTTGGGATGTGAAAGGACTTCTCTGGGTCTGCTCTGAACAGCACGGGACAGCTGCTAATCATTTCAAAGGCAGAGCAAGTTGTTAGGCACAGAGGCTGCCAGGGCTGGCTCAGAAAGCAGCCAGCAGCAGTGCTCTCAATGCCCAAGCATTCAGCTCCTCCTGAAACCTTGAATGTGCAGGAGCCTCTTTAAGCCCCAAGAGGCAGCATGGGAAGAGGCTCTCTGTGGGAGAGGTGGAGTCCTCTTCACTTAGTGTTGTAGGTTAAGGCTTAACTGAGCTGCAGGCTCAAACCAGGACACTGCACTGTGTCCAGCTGTTGTCATTTCCAAACCTGAAGCTGTAAGGTTGCAGTTTTCCCCCTGAAGGTTTTATTGTACTGTTTAATTCCATGGTTCTAATCAACTAACTCATACAGAATTAACCAGGTTGGAAAAGGCCTTTGAGGCCATGGAGTCCAACCTGTCACCCAACACCATCTGATCAGCTAAACAAACTTGCCCTGAGGGGAGGAAATCATCATACTAATGATATTAAAAACTACCTGGGAGGAAGGGAAATGAAATGTTTATTTCAGTTACCAATGGAGAGGTTGAAGAATCATTTAACCACTGAATTCTAGAAGGGCTCAGGTTGGAAAGGAGCTCAGAGACCATCTCCTCCAGCCTCTCCATAGTGCCCAGGGACACCTCTCAGCTAGACTCAGCAGCTCAAGGTCTCATCCAGCCAGGCCTTGAACACCCCCCAGGGAGGAGACAGCCACAGCCTCCCTGAGTAGCCTGTGCCAGAGTCTCCCAACCCTTATTCTAAGCTCTGCTCTAACCCTGCTCTGCCTCAGCTCCCAACCATTCCCCCTTGGCCTGGCTCCAGACCCCCTCAGCAAAGTCTCTCTGCAGCTTCCTGCAGGATCTCTTCAGGTCCTGGCAGGCAGCTCTGAGGTCCCCCTGGAGCCTTCTCTTCTCCAGGCTGCACACCCCCAGCTCCCTCAGCCTGGTCTCATAGGAGAGCTGCTCCAGCCCTTGGGTCATCCTTGTGGCCTCTGGCCTCACTCCAGCAGCTCTGTGTCCTCCTTGTGCTGGGGACAGCAGGACTGGAGGCAAGATTGGAGGTGAGGTCTGGGCAGAGCAGAGCCCAAGGGCAGAATCCCCTCTGCTGCCCTGCTGCCCACCCTGCTCTGGCTGCAGCCCAGCACACAGCTCCCTGCTGGGCCATTCAGCGTGATTGCTGCCTGCTGCCTCAAGAGCCCCACTGCTTCTTGCCCCAGCCTGCTTTGTGGTGCTTCACTTTGCCATGCAGTTGTGGTTCCCTTTGAGCCACTGTCCCTCCTGCAAGGTCAGAAATGGTAGCAGTGGGCATATCTTTAAAGCCAAGAAGCCTTTGAAGGGCCCTGAGGCTGGGTGGGGTCCCCAGAGGAGCACTGCAGATCCTTTGTTGCAGGTCTGTTACCTGGCAATCCTCTGCTACAATTTTGGAGTGGAGAACTATGAACGGAAGAGGTATGAGCAGAGCTCCTTCTGGCTCAGGTAATGTCTGAAGGCAAGCACAACCAAATCCTGCTTCTGAGATGGAAAACCTGTGTGTGAAGGAGAGGGAGGAGCAGGGGGAGATGGATGTGTAATTAAAAGTGTGAGAATGCAGGATTTGAGTGAGCTGAGCAGCTGCCCAGGAGCTGCCTGACTCTGACTCTGCTGCCTCTCATTTGCCTGCCCTCCACATCCATTTCCCTGTCATTAGAATCAGAGTCCTCTTTCCATTGTTCTCAGCAGTTCCCTTCCTAACCCCAGTCCAAGGAGATAATTTTCCTGGAGAGGCTGTCCCCAGTTGGTGTGCCATTCATGAAAGAGAGTGAAGGAATTTGGCCACTTTGGAAGAGCAGAGGAATTCTCCTGACTGCTTTTAAGTGAATTTGTTGGAGCCAGTTTGGATTTCTCACAGAGGAGATGCTGCACTGAGAGCAGCTCCTTGAGGGAAGACACAAACATCAAGGGGAAAAGGGAATAGACAGAGGTGGCCTGGGCAGGATCCAGATAAGGAAAGAGGCACTACTGAGGAAGAGAAAAATCATAGAACCACAGAGCAGTTTGGGTTGGAAGGGACCTCCAGAGCTCATCCAGTCCAACCCCCTGCACTCAGCAGGGACATCCTCCACTGGAGCAGGTTGCCCACAGCCCTCTCCAGCCTCACCTTGAACATCTCCAGGCATAGAGCCTCAACCACCTCCCTGGGCAGCCTGCTGCAGTGTTCCTGCAGCCTCCTGCTGCAGGACTTGTTCCTCACATCCAATCTCCATCTGCTCTGCTCTCATTTCAAACCATTGCCCCTGGGGCTGTCCCTGCAGGCTTTTGGGAGCAGTTCCTCTGCAGCCTTCTTGGAGCCCCTGCAGGTATTGGAAGGCTGCTCTGAGGTCTCCCAGGAGCTATGCTGAACACCTCCAGCTCCCTCAGGCTGTCCTCACAGCAGAGGTTCTCCAACCCCCTGATCATCTTTGTGGCCTCCTCTGGACCGTCTCCACCAGGTCCAAGTCCTTCCTGTGTTGAGGGCTCCAGGGCTGGGCACTGCAGGCGAGGTTGGACAAGAGCAGAGCAGAGGGGCAGCATGCCCTCTCTCCATCTGCAGGATGAGCCTGCTCGTGCCGAGGGTACAGCCTCAGCTCAGAAATGTGTTTGTTTTATTCTTGTTCATTTTGTTTTGAATAGACTTCTTTTAACAGAAGCAAAGGAATGGCAGCATAGCAAATTCCACTTCTGGTGACAAACGTTGTCCAAGGGCCCCTCTGGAAACCCTTAGGATGAGCTGCAGCTGCTGCTTTGGAGATGATTTGATAATTTTATTCCCCTGGACAATTCGGCACCGAGTCCTGCGGGCAGAGTTTGACAGAGAGAATTGCCCTTGCCAAGGGGAGAGGCTACTGCGGAGCCAGCCGTGCAGCTCCACCTGCTGGGCTGAGCCTGCCCCGTTCCCAGCGCGCTGCCCCAGCGAAGCAAGGCACAGTTCCTCCCTAAGACTTCTTTCACGTTTACAACCAAAGCTGCTTTGGTGGAAGTGCCATAACATTGTGTCTTGGGGAGCCCTTTGTGCTGCTCTTGAACTATGTAAATAAAAAAGGGGGAGCATGATTCCCAGGTCCTGTTCCTGTCTCACTGACAGGCTGCTGCAGCACCTTTGCTGTGGGGACAGGCTGGGAGAGCTGGGGCTGTGCAGCCTGGAGAAGAGAAGGCTCAGTGTGGCTAGAGATAGAGAGAGAGGATCTTGCCCCTCTGCTCTGCTCTGGGGAGACCTCACTTGCAGGGTTGTGGCCAGATATGGAGCCCTGAATACAAGAGGAACATGGAGCTGAAGGAGAGGGTCTAGAGGAGACCACCAAGATGATCAGGGGTCTGGAGAACCTCTGCTATGGGGAGAGGCTGGGAGAGTTGGGGCTGTGCAGCCTGGAGAAGAGAAGGCTCCAGGGAGACCTCAGAGCTACATTTCACTATCTGCAGGGGAGCTGCAGGCAGCTGGGGAGGGACTGCTCAGAAGGGGCTGTGGGGATAGGATGAGAGGCAATGGCTTGTAAGTGGAGCAGGGCAGAGGTAGGTTGGCCATCAGGAGGAAGCTCTGCACAGGGAGGGTGGTGAGACACTGGCACAGGCTGCCCAGGGAGGTGCTTGAGGCTCCATCCCTGGAGCCATTCAAGCTCAGCCTGGCTGTGTCCCTGTGCAGCCTGCTCTAGCTGGAGCTGTCCCTGCTGCCTGCAGGAGTAGGGCAAGATGCCCTTGGAGGCTCCCTTCCAGCCTGATGCAGTCTGTGAGCCCAGGCAGTGTTAACTGCTGCCTAGGACTGTATTATGTCAGGTGAGAATGAGAAAGCCTGGTAAAGCCAACTCCACTGTTTGAGGAGAAGGTTGTGCAATAGGTTGAAGCAAGTGACCCAGGGCAGGTGTTTAACAGCAGGGTTTGGAAAGACAGCACTCCCTGTTCTCTGGTCAGAATGAGCTTGTGTGGTTTCCTGCTGGTGAAGGAGCAGGAAGGGGCAGGATTGTGTGGATCAGTAGACTTTGTCATCCCATTTAATTCTGCTCTGTTCATCTATTGATAGCCAGAGCTATGACATTGGGAAGATGGACATGAAGTATTCTGTTGGCAAGGAAATGCAGGTAAGAACTAGAGCAAGAGATAAGAACAGAACCCCTGTCCTGGGCACTGCTGAGGTCACACCTTGAGTGCTGGGTTCAGTTTTGGGCCCTTCGTTCCAAGGAGGTCTTTGAGGAGCTGGAGCAGATTCAGAGAAGGGCTGGAAAGGGTCTGGAGAACAGGGCTGGGGAGGAGCAGCTGAGGGAGCTGGGGGTGTTCAGTGTGGAGAAGAGGAGGCTGAGGGGAGACCTCATTGCTCTCTCCAGCTCCCTGAGAGGAGGCTGCAGTGGGGTGGGGATTGGGCTCTGCTCCCTAGTTTCAGGTGATGGGAGAAGAACTTGTGCCAGGGGAAGTTTAGCTTGGAGATTGGGAAAAATTTCTTTGCTGGAGGAGTGTTGAGGCACTGGAACAGGCTGCCCAGGGATGTGGTGGAGTGTCCATCCCTGGGGGGATTCAAGAAATGTGTGGCCATGGCACCTGGGGATATGTTTTGGTGGCCATGGTGGTCCCTTTCCCTTCCCTTCCCTTCCCTTCCCTTCCCTTCCCTTCCCTTCCCTTCCCTTCCCTTCCCTTCCCTTCCCTTCCCTTCCCTTCCCTTCCCTTCCCTTCCCTTCCCTTCCCTTCCCTTCCCTTCCCTTCCCTTCCCTTCCCTTCCCTTCCCTTCCCTTCCCTTCCCTTCCCTTCCCTTCCCTTCCCTTCCCTTCCCTTCCCTTCCCTTCCCTTCCCTTCCCTTCCCTTCCCTTCCCTTCCCTTCCCTTCCCTTCCCTTCCCTTCCCTTCCCCAGGGTTATCCTGTCTGTGCTGGTGTTTGCTGATGTTGTTCCAGCTGTTCATTTGTTCTTTCTATTGTTCTGCTAATTCTTGTCTCCACCCACAGGGGTTTGCTTTTTGCTCCCAGTTTCTCCTTTCAGGCTCAGGGGTCAGGGGAGGGGGAGGCTGGGTGTGAGTGGCTGGGTGGGCTGCAGGCAGGGCTGGGAGCAGGGCAGGCAGAGGAAGCACAGTGCCATGGCTGTGCTTGCTGGCAGAGCTCCATGTCTCACTTCTGTAGCTACCCACAGGGCACGTGGAGAACATTTTGATCTCTTCCTCCTCACAGAACTCATTTGCACACAAGTGCCATGTGTGTCTTTATGGTGTGTTGTTTTCTCTCAGGGAAAGAGAGGAACCTCCTCCAGAAAGAGAGACACTTCCTTCACTTTCCTCGCTGGGTCTGATTTCTCCAGGCTTCTGATTGTCCTTTTCCCCCTTTCACCCTTTTGTTCTCTGAGCTCCAGTTGAAGGGCTGGGTGCACATCAGAACTGATATCAGGCAGGCATTCTTTTACTCACTAGAATAGAATTAACCAGGTTGGCAAAGCCCTTCAAGATCCTCAAGTCCAACCTCTCACCCAGCACCATCTGATCAACTAAACCATGGCACCAAGGGCCTCATCCAGTCCGCCCTTAAACACCTCCAGGGATGGGGACTCCACCACCTCCCTGGGCAGCCCATCCCAATGGCCAGTCACAGAGAGCTTTGATTTCTCATGACCCTAAATTTCAAGTGTTTTGCACTCAACCCCCTGCCCTCCTGTGGCTCTTGGTCCTTCCGCCTTCCAGAGATGCCTCTGAAAGCTCCAACTTGTTTCCCTCCCCAGGCTAAAGTGCTGCGGTTGCTGGCTACAGCCTACTTTGAGTGGGACTGCAGCCTCCACCTTGACAAGGCACTGAGAGCTATCAGCTTGGCAAATCAGGTAGGGAAGTGTTGCTGTGTTTGTGGGGTGCAACAGCTGAAACTCAAGCACTGCTCTACATCATGGTGTGGGCCACCCTGACCGCTGATGTGCTCCCCTGGGCACCAGCTGGAGATGTCTCCTTTTGGTTTTCAGCATGCTTTGGTGCCCCCAGCTTTTGTAGAGGGAAAGGTTTCCCTGCACACAGATGCAGAGCTGCCCTGCTGCCTCACATCTGTGAGCAGTCAGGTCCTTTGTTAATGATAGTAAAAATTCTCTGGCATGTGTTCATGACAAGACTAAACCACGGTGTGGTGCAGCTGAGAGCTGTAGTAGCTGGCTTCAAACCTTCTCCCACAATCACAGAGTGCTAGGGCTTGGAAGGGACTCCAGAGATCAGCCAGTTCAAGCCCCCTGCCAGAGCAGGGCCACTTCAGGCAGGTCACACAGGAACACACTCAGGTAGGTTTTGAAGATCTCCAGAGCAACCTCTCTGGGCAGCCTGCTCCAGGGCTCTGCCAGTCTCACAGGAAAGTTTCTCCAGAGCAACCTCTCTGGGCAGCCTGCTCCAGGGCTCTGCCAGTCACACAGGAAAGTTTCTCCTCATGTTAGAATAGAAATAGAAATAGAAATAGAAATAGAAATAGAAATAGAAATAGAAATAGAAATAGAAATAGAAATAGAAATAGAAATAGAAATAGAAATAGAAATAGAAATAGACCAGGTAGGAAGAGACCTTCAAGATCATCGTGTCCAACCTATCATCCAACACCACCCAACCAACTAAACCATGGCACCAAGCACCCTGTCATGTTGAGGAGGAACTTCCTGGGTTGCAGTTTGTACCTATTGCTCCTTGTCCTGCCACAGGATGAGGGAAAAGAGCCTGGCTCCTTCATCCTGACAGCCACCCTTCAGGTATTTGTAGACATTGATCAGATCCCCTCTCAGCCTTCTCCTCTCCAGACTGAACAGCCCCAGGGCTCTCTTTGTAGCAGAGATGTTCCACTCCCTTCATCATCCTCATAGCCTCTGTTTGACTCCCTCCAGCAGATCTTGAACTGTGGACTCCAAAACTGGACAGAATAGTCCAGGTGTGGTCTCCCCAGGGCAGAGTATAGGGGGAGGAGAAGCTCCCTAGCCCCGCTGGCTACACTCTTCATAATGCACCCCAGGACACCATTGGCCTCCTTGGCATGAGGGCTCCAGGGATTTACTTTTGCAGAGCCTTTGAGGTGGAAAGTGGTTTATTGCAATTTTGAGAATGTATCTTTTGATCTTGTGTGAGGCTCTGGGTGAGTAAAGAGCCTGGAAAATGCAGTGTTGGGTGGGAGCTGCAGTGTCAATCTTCATTGTTTCCACTTGCTCCCACTGCTCTTCTCCTCTGCATTTCCTATCACTAGAAGCTAGTCTGAATTCTGCTCCCCCTCATTCCAGAGGGATCCAGGCAGTTCACACACAGAAAAGCAGGGAAGGTTTCTGTCAGTCAGCAGAGTTCAGCTGCCACTTAAAAGTATCACAAATGGGCCACAGCAAGATGAGAATCATGTTATCTCCTGCTGTCATTGTCCTCCTGGTCCCACACAGAGAATTCATCCAGTTGGAAGAGACCTCCAAGCTCACCCAGTCCAGCCCTCAACCCAGCACTGCAGGCTCAGCACCAAACCCTGTCCCTAAGCACCAGGGCCACAGCTGCTGGAACACCCCCAGGGGTGGTGACTCCAGCACTGCCCTGGGCAGCCTCTTCCAATGGCTGAGATCCCTTCCAGGGCAGAAATATTTCCTGCTTCCAGCCTGAGCCTGCTGCTGCAGCCTGAAACCATTTCCTCTGCTCCTGTCCCTTGGCACCACGGAGCAGAGGCTGCCCCCTCCTCCCTCCAACCTCCCTTCATGGAGCTGGAGAGAGCAATGAGGTCTCCCTCAGCCTCCTCTTCTCCAGCCTGAACACCCCCAGCTCCCTCAGCCTCTCCTCTAGCCCAGGGGCTCCAGCCCCTTCTCCAGCCTCTTTGCCCTTCTCTGGACAGGCTCCAGCCCCTCAATGTGCTTCCTGCAGTCAGGGGCCCAGAGCTGGTCCTTTGGCAGTGTAAGATTAAACAGCAGAGGTGCCCACTGCAGCTTAGGAGAAAACATTGCCTGTTGCCTGCCTACTGCTTCAGCCATGAAGGAGGCATTGAATGTTCCTGTAGTGCTCCATAAGGGACACAGACATAGCTCCATGCATGCAGAGTGGGATGGAGGCACCCCCAGCAGGTTTACAGATGGCACCAAGCTGAGTGGTGCAGCTGACACAGCTGAGGGATGGGATGTCAGCCAGAGGGGCCTGGCCAAGCTTGGGAAGTGGTCCTGTGAGAGCATCATGAGGTCCAGCAAGGCAGAATGCAAGGCCCTGTGCCTTGGCTGGGGCAAACCCCAGTATCAATAAAAGCTGGAGAATGATGAGATTGAGAGCAGCCCTGCAGAGAAGGCCTTGGGGGTGCTGGTGGGGGAGAAGCTGGACAGGAGCCAGCAATGGGCACTGGCAGCACAGAGGCCAACTGTGTCCTGGGCTGCATCCAAAGCAGTGTGGGCAGCAGGTCAAGGAGAGGCTTCTGCCCCTCAACTCCACTCAAGAGACCTCACCTGGAGCACTGCATCCAGCTCTGGAGTCCTCAGCACAGGGAGACATGGAACTGGCAGGTCCAGAGGAGGCAGCAGAAATGACCAAGGACTGGAAGCTCTCTGCTGTTGAGGCCAGGCTGATGGAGTTTTTCAGCCTAGAGAAGAGAAAGCTCCAAGGAGACCTTCTGGTGGCCTTCCAGTGCTTAATGGGGCTGATCAGAAGCTTTAGCAGGGCTTGTTGTGACAGGACAAGGGGTGATGGTTTGAACTAAAAGAGGAGATTCAGCCTACATAAAGAGAAGTTTTTTACCCTGAGGCTGGGGAGGCCGTGGCTCAGGTTGCCTGGAGAGGTGAGAGGTGTCCCATCCCTGGAGCCATTGCAGGTCAAGTTGTTTGGGACTCTGAGCAGCCTGCCCTAGTTGGAGATGTCCTGTTGGCTGCAGGGAGGTTGGCCTGGATGAGCTTTCAAGGTCCCTTGCAGAAGCAGTCTGTGATTGTGTGAGTCCAGTGCAGAGTGTGATTCTGGGGTGTGTCCTCAGTGTCCTGAGCCTCGTGGGATCTGTCTTCTCCAAACTCCTGGCCAAGCAATGTCCTGTCTTCCATTGTGCAGGAGGATTTGCACCCAGCAGGGCTTTTCCTGAAAGTCAGAATTCTCCTTAAAGGTGGAGCAGCAGATGAAGACATCAGCTCAGGTACCACAGCTCTGTGTAGGTTTCATAGGGTCTCCCCACTTCAAGAAGACTCCCAGATGGCATTGGGTTGGTAGGGAAACTCCAAGGGCATATTGTCCAAGCCCCTGCAGGCAGCAGGGACAGTTCCAGCTAGAGCAGGCTGCCCAGGGACACAGCCAGGCTGCCCATGAATGTCTCAGCCACATCCCTGGGCAGCCTGGTGCAGTATTTCACCACTCTGACTGTAAAGAACTTCCTCCTGCTGTGCTGAGTCACAGCCTGGGTTGGAGGTAGAAAGGAAACAAATAAATCCCTGTCTCATGTGTTTTGGAGGAACCTTCATTAGCTGAATGTGGCTTTGGATCATGAGACACAGTAGTCAGTGTCCACAGAGGAGTTACCCAGCTGCTAATGTAGGTCTGAATTAAGCATCATGTGTCCCTGGGCAGCCTGCTCTAGCTGGAGGTGTCCCTGCTGCCTGCAGGGGGGTTGGACAAGATGACCTGGGAGAGTCCCTTCCAACCCAGTGCCATCTGTGAGTCTGTTCCAAAGCTCTGGTATCAGAGGTTATTTAGTGTATCTAAGGCACATGAACTGTTCCTCAGAACTTGTTACATGAAGAGAATTTGGTTTTCTATTGGCATGAGAGAAGAAGAAAGATCTGGGGGGGAGGAGGGGAGGGTTCTAATAAAAGGTAATGTGTCAGGACAACTTTCTTTCCATAAAGAATGGAATCTTCAGGAGGAGAGGCTTGGTCCTCTCCATGGCTGGAGAGCATCAGAGGCATAATGAGCAATAAATGTAGGATGAGGTGAGGAATTTCTTGCAGGGAGCTGAATGGGTTGAGTGCTGCCAGACTAGCAGGGATGGAAACTCCCCTTCAGACTGCTGCTAGAGAGCTGCAGCCAGCTTCCAAGCAGCAGCTTTTCTGTTGGGCACTTTGAGTTGTGCAGCCACAGTGTTCCTGTCAAAGCACATTGCTTAGGTTTAGCAGCAGCAAGACTCCAGCCCATTTTCCAGGCACCTTTATGAGTGGCTGGATGTCTGCATTTTCTTGCAGGGCTGGCAGAAGTGTTGTGTCCATGCACTGTCCCTGCACTTCTCTGTGAAGTCCCTGCTGAGGTTTAGGCATTTGACTAAAATCTGGTACTGTGCATCGTGCCTTAGAAAGGCTGCCTTGAGCAGTGCTACAGTCATGTCCGTGTGCTCCTGCTCTGATCTCACCCAGCCTACAGAGGGCAGATCTCGTTGTCAGACACACAGCACAGCCATTCTTGAACCCTTATCTGATAGCCACTTAGCGCCAGCAGCTCAGCGGCTGCTGCTGAGGGATTAATCAGGCTTAAGTAGTTCCCATTGCAGTGTGACACCAGCACAGCTGGAGCTTCAGTGCTTCCTGCTGGGGAAGGATTCCCAGCTTCACAGGTTGGAAGGGAGCCTCCAAGGGCATCTTGTCCAAGCCCTGCAGGCAGCAGGGACAGCTCCAGCCAGAGCAGGCTGCACAGGGACACAGCCAGGCTGAGCTTGGATAGCTCCAGGGATGGAGCCTCAAGCACCTCCCTGGGCAGCCTGTGCCAGTGTCTCACCACCCTCCCTGTGCAGAGCTTCCT
Source organism: Melanerpes formicivorus (assembly GCF_026170545.1). Lineage (NCBI taxonomy): Eukaryota > Metazoa > Chordata > Aves > Piciformes > Picidae > Melanerpes > Melanerpes formicivorus. The sequence goes on along the minus strand of NW_027142425.1, from coordinate 1,707,348 downwards.
CCTGATGGCCAACCTACCTCTGTCCTGCTCCACTTTCAAACCATTGTCTCTCCTCCTATCCCCACAGCCCCTTCTGAACAGTCCCTCCCCAGCTGCCTGCAGCTCCCCTGCAGATATTGAAATGTAGCTCTGAGGTCTCCCTGGAGCCTTCTCTTCTGCAGGCTGCACAGCCCCAACTCTCCCAGTCTCTCCCCACAGCAGAGGTTCTCCAGCCCTCTGATCATCTTTGTGTCCCTCCTCTGGACCTGCTTCAGGGATCCATGTCCCTCTTGTGTTGGGTGTCCCTTAGCTGGACCCAGCACTGCAGGTGAGTTCTCAGGAGAGCAGAGCAGAGGAGTGTTTTTGTTCAGAGAAGCTGTAAGAGGTGAAGACAAATTGAGAGTCAAGTGCCTAAGTTACTTAAATCTCCACTGCTTTATGTTGTAGCTGTTGCAGAATTCCTGCACCATGAGATGTCTTTAGACTTTTGTTTGAATACTGCCAAGCTGCTGCTGGAGCATGGAAGGTATGGAAACATCACTGGCTGGGGTGCACACAATGTATGGGCTCTGTTTGGTTTCTTTTATAAGCAAGGGTCATCTGTTACACAGTGATGTTTATTTTGAATCAGAACTCACAGAGCAAGGAGAAACAGGTTTGAGAGAGCAAGGTGCCAGGGGTGATGGCAGCAGCAGAGCAGGGTGCACAGTGGTGAGTGGCAATTAACAGTGCTGCAGCCTCACTGTCATAGAATCAATAAGGTTGGAGAAGACCTCAGAAATCACCAAGTCCAACCTGTCACCCAACACCTCCTGACAACTAAACCATGGCTCCAAGTGCCACATCCAATCCCCTCTTGAACACCTCTAGGGAAGGTGACTCCACCACCTCACTCCCTGTCATGGAGTCATGGAATGGTTTGAGTTGGAAGGGACCTCCAATCAGTCCAAGTCCCTGCACTCAGCAGGGACATCCTCCACTGGAGCAGGTTGCCCAGAGCCCTCTCCAGCCTCACCCTGAATATCTCCAGGGATGGAGCCTCAACCACCTCCCTGGGCAGCCTGTTGCAGTGTTCCAGCAGCCTCCTGCTGCAGAACTTGTTCCTCACATTCAGTCTCAATCTGCTCTGCTCTCATTTCAAACCACTGTCCCTGGTGCTGTCCCAGCAGGCCTTTGGGAACAGTCCCTCTGCAGCCTTCTTGTAGCCCCTTCAGGTACTGGCAGGCTGCTCTGAGGTCTTCCTGGAGCCTTCTCCAGGCTGAACACCTCCATCTCCCTCAGGCTGTCCTCACAGCAGAGGTTCTCCAACCCCCTGATCATCTTTGTGGCCTCCTCTGGTTCCACTCCATCAGGTCCAAGTCCTTCCTGTATTGAAGGCTCCAGATCTGGAAGGGCTAAGATTCTCCCTATAGTTTTAATATATATATATGGAGTAATATATCTGGAATATTATATACAGATGTATTGAAGCTTGAGGTGGGGAGATTGAGAGTGGAGATGAGGAAGAAATTGTTGAGAGTGAGGGTGGGGAGAGACTGGCACAGGTCGCCCAGGGAGGCTGTGGCTGCTCCTGCCTGGAGGTGTTCAAGGCCAGGCTGGATGAGGCCTTGAGCAGCCTGTGCTGGTGGGAGTGTCCCATGGTGGAAGTGGATGATCTTTGAGGTCCCTTCCAACCCAACCCATTCTATGAACCTGTGAGTCTGTAATTACCTGACTGAGGCCTTTCTTCCATCTCAAACAACCAACCCCCAGCACCAAACTTTGCAGCCCTAGAAGCACTCTTGTGAAAAACAGTAGAAAGATGAACAAGTTACTGACAGAGGCAGGCAGGAAATTCCATCCTGGTGAGTGCTGCCTCATGATTAGCTATGGAACTGCTTCTGTCTTGCAGTGAATGCTGAATGTGTCGTTGTGAGGAGCAAACTGTGGAGGATCCTGTGCTGCCAGGCAGCAGAGTGCTGATAGGAAGCGGCTGCTGAATAGATGAAGTGCAGTCGATTCATACCTTGCCTCAGTCTGCCTGTGATTGTGTGCCAGTGCTCCTGATTAAAAGCATGCTGTCTGGAGGGAGTGTGGGATCTCACCAGAATGGGGAATTAACAGCTTTTCTTCTCCAGCCTCTTAAACATGCATCTGTGTGAATAGGGAATCAGTGGGGCTTGAGTTCCTGAAATCTGTTCCTGAACGATTTGCATCTTCACCTGACCTGGACAAAATCACCCTGCTGCACCTGGAGTTCCTGCTGCAGAACAGCAGGGAGCTGCTGGCTAAGCAGAAGGTGGAAGAAATCATCATTGGTCTGTACCCATCCTTTGCTGGTCTTTACTGAGAGCTGGGGTTAGGTGGCTGAAGAATTCAATTCTGCTTAATTTCATCTTCCTCTCTAGCTGTGTTTGCTCTCCCTGAGGTTGTTTTGCAAGGCAGCTCACAGTTTTCACAGCCGTGATGAAGCTCAAGGTTAAATGAATCAAGGTCAATGCATCAGTGCAGGCTGGGGGCTGAGCTGCTGGAGAGCAGCTTTGGGGAAAAGGACCTGGGGGTCCTGGCAGACAGCAGGATGCCCATGGGCCAGCAAAGGGCCCTGGTGGCCAAGAAGGCCAAGGGCATCCTGGGGGGCATGAAGAGAAGTGTGGCCAGCAGGTCAAGGGAGGCTCTCCTGCCCCTCTGCTCTGCCCTGCTGAGGCCTCCCCTGCAGTGCTGTGTCCAGTTCTGGGCTCCCCAGCTGCAGAAGGACAAAGAGCTCCAGGAGAGAGTCCAGCACAGGGCCAGGGAGCTGCTGAGGGCACTGCAACAGCTCTCAGCTGAGGAGAGGCTGAGAGAGCTGGGGCTGCTTAGCCTGGGTAAGAGGAGGCTGAGGGGGATCTGATCAATGCTTACAGGTAGCTGAGGGCTGGGGGTCAGGGAGATGGGGCCAGGCTCTGCTCAGTGGTGCCCTGGGAGAGGACAGGAGGCAGTGGGCACAAAGTCGAACAGAGAAGGCTGTGAACATGAGAAGGAACTTCTTGAGTGTGAGGGTGCTGAGCCCTGGAGCAGGCTGCCCAGAGAGGTTGTGGAATTTCCTCTGAAGACTTCCAAGGCCCAGCTGGATGTGTTCTGTGTGACCTGCCCTGGGTGCTCCTGCTCTGGCAGGGGGGTTGTACTCAATCTTCAGAGGTCTCTTCCACCCCCTGCCATTCTGTGATTCTGTGTAAACTCTCTGCTAGAACAATTCCTCCTTCCTAGTGTGGACTCTGTGTGATTGATCCATGTGGGATGAGAAACATCAGAGGTTGTGTGTCCTGTTAATCCTTTGTCCATCCAGCCCTGTGTGGGTTTGTCAGTGTGAAAGCAGGGTCCCTGGCTTGCTTTGAGCAGCTGAGCCAGCTTCTCTCTCAGGTCTGTTGCTCCTGCAGCACTGCAGCACTTTGGGACTGCCAGCTCTGCTGGAGGTGGGACCCTCCTTCACCTAGAATCCAGCTAGGTGCAAAAGCCACCCTGACATTGTTCAAACATGGAAATATTTATTCCTTTACTGCTTTGGGAGGGGTAACCTGTTGGCTTTTGTCAGAGGCAGGATAGGCACTAAGTCCTCACTGGAACTATTGCTGTGTCAGTGGGTTTGGTTGTGGGTTATGGGGACAGCCTCTCTCAAATAGTTTGGAGGTGCTTGCCCATGTGCCTCTGCAAGCCCTTGCCAAGTGCTGACCTGCAGTGTCTTTTCAGCTCATTATAGTGGGAAACAGATGCTGCCTGAAGCCTTGAACCAGCTGCACATCATCCTGTGGGACAGAGCTGCCAAACATTATGAGGTTTGAGACTAAACTTTAGTGTTGTTGTTTGTAGCAGTGAAGATGAAGATCTGCTTCTGCTGCCCCTTCTTGGTTAGTGTCCAAGCTGTTACTAAGATCCCTGCTCCTGTGGGCACTGGTTTCACGTTTGTTCAGCTGGGTGCTGTCATCCTTTACAGCATGAGGTTTCAGGTAGCTCATCTCAAGGTTTGTACATGGGAACAGTTGCACAGAATCACAGAGTGATAGAAGTTGGAAGGGACCTCCAGAGGTCATCCAGTCCAAGCCCCTGTCAGAGCAGGGTCACCCAGGGCAGGCCACACAGGAACACATCCAGGTGGGGCTGGAAAGTCTCCAGAGCAGGAGACTCCACAACCTCTCTGGGCAGCCTGCTCCAGGCCTCCAGCACCCTCACAGCAAAAAATTTTCTCCTCATGTTGAGGTGAAATTTCCTGTGATTGAGTTTCCATCCATTGCCCCTCATCCTGTCACTGGTACCACTGAGCAGAGCCTGGCTGCATCCTCCTGGCAGCCACCATGCAGGTATTTGTAGACATTTATCAAGTCTCTTCTCAGCCTTCTCCTCTCCAGACCAAACAGCCCCAGGTCTCTCAGCTGCAGCACCTCTGCTGTGAGGCCAGGCTGAGGGAGCCTGGAGAAGAGAAGACTCCAGGGGGACCTCAGAGCTGCTTTCCAGGACCTGAAGGGATCCTGCAGGAAGGCTGCAGAGGGACTTTTGCTGAGGGTGTCTGGAGACAGGACAAGGGGGAATGGTTGGGAGCTGAGGCAGAGCAGGGTTAGACTGGAGCTGAGGAAGAAGTTCTTCAGTGTGAGGGTGGTGAGACTCTGGCACAGGCTGCCCAGGGAGGCTGTGGCTGCCTCCTGCCTGGGGGTGTTTGAGGCCAGGCTGGATGAGGCTTTCGGCAGCCAAGTCTATTTGAGGCATCCACGCCATGGCAGGGAGGTTGTAGTAGATGATCTCTGAGATCCCTTCCAGCCTGAGCCATTCAGTGGTTCTATGGCTAGGCAAAGCATCGGGTCTGAGGAGTGTTAGCTGTGTTGTGGAGCCACTGATCAGTCTGCTGGGGGGAGGGCCCCACCA